>NC_135486.1:126862414-127497414 GCF_052094955.1 Ictidomys tridecemlineatus
TATTAACGCGGGAACACAGCCCCAGTGTGCGGTCTGTAGGATGGAAATGGTCAACCTTTGTAGGATGATGTAGTCAACATCTATTTGGAGGGCAAACTTGCCTGGATTTGAACTCCAGCACCCTCTCCCCTGGCTGTGTGGTGTTGAGAACCTCTTAGACCCTCATGTTTACAGAGGTCACTAGAGATTTACTGATTCTCACATAATTATGAGACAGATGCGATTAAAGAGCCTGATGTTTGGTAGGAAATAAAAACTGGCAGGTAGTGCTGACATGGAGTTCCCTTCAGCATATCTACCTCTGCAGGGCAGGTGTCGCCTCAAGGACGACGGAGAACAGTGTGACTTGAGGGTCTCAAAATGGTTGTTGTATCGTTCTTACTTAAGTAAGTGACGGGCAGACTCAAATCTCTCTTAAGTATGTTTAGACATCTGTTAGGAAAGAAAAGACAATTCTAATCAGTTTGTTTTCTTTTGAGCAGAAATTCAATAAAAAAACTGAGTAAGATGGTGGGGCGGGGGGGAGGCACTATTGAATCTATATCTTCATTATGCACGTCTTCAGGATGCTGCTTCTCGACACCCCTTCCTGAATCTTAGGTCCATTTTCCTCTCTTTGGGCTTTTTTTCTGTTGTGGTTACATTGTGTTCCTTCATAAGGTGACACAGGTGTCCACCAGTAACTGGAGGCTGAAATCTCATCAGTGCAGCCCACCTCTCAAGCAGGGGCTGCGACACTTTCTCTGCAGGGTTTGAAAAATCAAAATCACAGAGAAGTCCCCCATGAAGGGCTTCGTGGCAGGGGGTGATGTGGTAAATATTTATTTGGAAGGCAGACATGCCTTATTCATTTGCTGACTCATTTATTATCATACCAAAGGCTTCGGGAACCTTGACTTCTTCATAAAGTCGGCGGAGAGCTCCTGAAAGGTTTCAAGTTGGAAATACCTTTCCATCTCTTGAAAATGAAATGGAAGAGGACAGGGAGAGAGAGAGAGAGAGAGAGAGAGAGAGAGAGAGAGAGAGAGAGAGAGAGAGAGAGAGAGAAGGTGCTGAGATGGCTCAGGAGATGGCTTCAGAAATGTCAGGGGAACGTTAGGTTCTGAACTGAAATTCTAGCAAGGGAGGCAGACAATTCTGAATGGCGGAATAATTTTGAGGTCAAATTGATAAGATTCGGGGAGAGGAGAAGCAGAAGAAATGGTTCAGAATATTTCTACGTGGACAACTGCAGTAGATCTTAAGTGTCATGGTTTGGATAGAGGGTGTCCCCCAAAAGCTCAAGATTAGATTATGAAAACGGTTAGATGATCAGTGGATCAATCCATTTGAGGGGTTAATGATTTGAAAAGATGACTGTGCTGTGTGGTAAGTTTAGGCAGGTAGTAGGGCTGGATGGAGGAGGGAGGTCACTGGGGCATATGCCTTTGAGGTTTTTATATTGTTCCAGGCGCCTCGATCTCTCTCTCTCTCTCACAGCAACCAAAAGTGGACGAAGAGATAAACAGAATTATCTAAAAACTGGAAATGCAAGGAGAATGTCGGTGAGACGAACCGGGGAGAGTTTGATGGGCATTTTGAGAGCAACTGGCATGCTCTATAAACAGAGATGTTTGCACTAGAAAGAGATCTGAAGCACTGGTACAAAAAAAAAAAAAGATGGACTGTGGGGCTGGGGTTGTGGCTCAGTGGTAAAACATGAGCCTCGCATGTGTGGGGCACTGGGTCCGATCAAGTAAATAAATAAAACAAAGGTACTGTGTCCATCAATAACTAAAATTTTCATTAAAAAATAGAATATGGAGATGACAGCATATTCCTGTGTAATACCGTACTGGCCCTTTGGGACTCGGTAGAAACACGAAGGTAAAAGAAAAGCCATGTCTAGTGATGTGCATGAGACCCGGGGAAGATGGGGGGGGGGGGGGAATCATGTCAATTGTCTTCCATTTGCAGGAGAGGACCTTCGGCTCTGGCTTAGTGAGGCTTGTCGGGCTAATGAAATTTGGCACTTGATAGCATTTCTATAGGAAATGAATCAGAGATAAACCCATGGAGATTCTAGTCCTGGGAAATGACTTGAAAATATTTGGCCCAACCCACGTACTTTAGAAATGTGAACGAAGCCCGGAGAAGTCGAGTGACATTTTCAAACTCTGAAAGCTAGTTTAGTCCAAGGGGAAGTGGTGGAACCAGGGCATCTTCCAAATACCTTTTTCTCTTTCGGTTTGTGGGAAATAGACCCCCGGCTCTTGGGTCCTACCCCAGTGAGTGGATTTCACATTCTTTGAGGGTCTCACGTTCAAAAAGAGACAGGAAAAAAAAAGTTGTTAGATTTGATTGGAAAGGGGTCATCTTTTTTTGTTGTGGATTCGAAAGAGAAATAAGAATGAATAAAATAAAACGGATTTTTTTTTTCATCAACAAAGCTCATGACAACTTCTTAGGGCCCCTTGAAGAGGGGCAGAGAGACCAAAGGGAGAAGATGAGAAATAGCCCAAATATATGCGAAGGATTTAATAATGAGGAAATGAAGATCAGGGTGAGAAGGGTGGTAAGAGAAAAAGAGGGAAAGTAATGGAGAGAAAAAGAGAATGTAATGGAGAGAAAAGGGGAGAAATATAGATGGCCACCAAGAATCTGAATGCGAAGAAGAGATGGATATTGAGAAAGAGGGGAACCAAAGGGAGTCTCAAATCGGAGAAAGAGAACAGGGCAAATGGAACCAGATTAAAACACGTCCAGTTAACACCAACTGCTGGGCAACCTTTCCGACTCACTATTAAGCACCTATTCTTAACATCGACCATTTCCGGAGCCTCTGCTGTGCCCTGGGTTCTCTGCAAGGATCTGGACTCGCTCTCTGTTCAGGTGAACCACGTGAGCAACAGCATCGTGTTTCCTGACCAGAAAGCCAAGGTTCTAAGGCATCAAGTAATTTGCCCGGAAAACAACTGGCCTCTGCATTTAAAACAAACAAACAAAAAAATACCATGGTATGTGAAAGGGGATCAATGTCTCCCCAGAACCCATGATAAATCAATCATGAAGAAGATGCAACTTTTAGACATGTATTTTGGGGGCATCAGCCATCTTTCTGTCCTTCGGCACTCAGTTCGATAACTCAGAACATTTGGGGGCTCAAGACGTAATCGCTGAACACACTGGTGCAGGAATGAATCTCCCCGTACTCAGGCAACAACACAGACACATTTAACTTAAGAATGACCACTTGGTACCGAGTTTTCCAAAATTCCCTAATCACAAGAAATCACCTGAAATACGTGTTAAGCATGTAGCTCAGGGTCCCAGCCCAAACCAAGACGAGCAGATTACTTAAGGAGAGGGAGCAACTGGTAGTTAATGTTTCTTTCTTTCTTTTTTTTGGATACGTTGCCACAGCCCCAATGGAAGAAAGTTAATAACAGGTTATGGGGTGGGATTTTCCCAATCATCACTATTCTCTGGTTGTGATTTTCTTCTTCAAAGACGACCCCAGAACAAGAATCCCTAATACAATCATAATCACCATGAATGAGCGGCTCCCTCGGCAGGGCCCTGGGCTAGGACGTCTCATGGATTCTCACGATGACCCCTGGTGGACACCTGGGGGGGTGGGGGTCCCCTCATAGAAATGAGGAAATGGAGCCTCCGAGTGTTTGGGGAGCCCGTCCAGGTCAGCCAGGCAGGACCCACAACAGCTGGAATTCCAGTCCAGGTGCGACTGGCTGGAAACTTCAGGAACGCTTACTATCAACATCTCTTATCCACCACGTTATGCCTCTTTGCTCAGTCTCCCTCTGGCCCTACGCTTCCATTGTGTCTCCGAGTTCTCCCTCCCCAGGAACTTCTCTTGCTCCAGGCAGATTTTTCCTTCAAGCTCCCCCAGGAGATCTGCTAGACTGATGCTGCTTTGGGATGACACGGGAATATGGTGGGAGTGGGAGGCTGGTTAGGGGGCTGTGGGCTCACGGGTGAGTCTCGACCTGCAGACCAGACAGGGCTGTTTAGTCTGGTCCCTGCCATGAGCCAGACACAGCCTCCAGGAAGGACCCTCCTCTCATCCCTTTGTGCCCACCTCCTGCCCCTTCCCGCTGTGCCCAGGGACTGTGCCTGGCAAGCGGCAGGGATCAGCTAACATCTCATGAAAACCTTCCTGATAACAACAGACCAAGCCCAGGGTCTCCCCAGGGTCTCCTTGTAATTCTGGAAGCATCACCCTAGCAATTTAAAAAAAAAATGGAGGCTGAGGTAGGATTAAACCCTGCCCGGAGTTTAACACTGTGACTTGGGGGCAAGGTCTGCCACGTCTCCATGACTCAGTTTCCTCATCTATAATGACATACCAACACCCTAGGGTGGCCAGGAGAATTGCATGAAGCGTTCAGAGCAGTGCCTAACACTTGTGAGAGGAGAGTCTGTCCCCATTTTGCAGATGAGAAAACCAAGGCTCTGAAATGACATAACCTGCCGTCATCAAGCAAGTCGGGGCCCGGCTGCTGCCTTGGACATTGTCCTATAGGCTTGGCCATTGACCTGGGCTTCTAGAATTTTCTCTGGGTCTTGAAAAAAATGATGAGGAAGGCAAATCAAGCCTTTTCCAGACTCGAGCCTCGGATCCCTTATCCCTGGGAAGGTTCTAGGCTCCCCCCATCCTTCTTCCTTTGCCTCCCCTCCACCCTCACATCCCAGCAGCTATTCCCACAGCCCTGGAGCCGCAGGGTGCCACCCGCCCATGGAAGGAAATGACCTGTGCTAAGCACCCAGGGTCTCCTCGCAGCTTTATTAAAAATTAAGTCGCAAATTATAACACCCACTGGGGAAGGCTTGCTTTCCTCCCAATTACAGTTAATAGAAGAAAATTAATGTAGCAATTAATGGGGCCGCTCTTCCAGCCCCACCGAATACGCACGCGGCCAGAGCTCCTCTCCTGACCACGGCCCAATAGCAGGAAAACGAGGGCCTGGTGCTTCCTAAAGTTTTGCTTTTCCTGTGTTTAAACTCTCAGGCCAATACTTACTTAAGAAACATACCCACCAAAAAAAAAAGGAGAGAGAGATTATTTAACATTTTAGAGGTTCCCACGAGCCATAAATCATTTTCACCCACGCCATATTTGTTGAAAAGGACAGAATACATTCAATTTTACAGTATATTAAACTTCATCTAATTTGAACGTAAGAACAGACCAGCAAAATAAATGACCAATTTCTGAAGCAGAAATTACCATTTGGTGGGTGCCATTACAGAGCTGCTGGCATTTCATCATGTTCTTAACATAATATTGTCTGTCTAGCGATGCGTAGTGAGAATGCTATTCCAAATTAGGAGGCGGGGAAGGAGAAGTGCACACGTTTTTTTTGTTTTTTTAATAGGCGTCATTTGTCAGATGTTAGACTGAGGGCTTTGTGCTGATGATAATATGCAGATTAAAGGAGAAGTAAATAGGGGGGAGAAAAAAAAGGAGCCCGCAGCAGGAGGCAAAAGGTTTCCAGTCCCAGGCTGACAGGAGCCAGGCTGTCAGGGGGAGAGGGCAGGGGGAGGTGGCCTCAGCCCCTGGACACAAGGAGCAGTGATTCATTGGCCCTGGAGAGACCTCCGGGGACAGGAAACCTGCGGTGCTCCCCCAAAAGAGAAATGGCCCCTGGAATTCCATCGTGGGGTCTCAGGTGTACAGTAGCAGTTGTAAGGACTCTGCTGCAAGTACCCGGCCAGCCACCAACTGCCTTCATGTCCACTGTCAACTGGGATGTGCCAGCCACCCCCAAGAGGTAGTCGCCTCTCTCCCAGTTAAACCTCCTCCGTTAGGACAGCAACGCGGCTTGGCGTGGCCCAAGCCAGGAGATGACCCGGCAGGGATTGGCCGTGCTTGATGTCATCCGGGGTTAGGAATCAAGCCTGCCGGGTGCCCTGCTCGGTGACAGGTGCTGTGATGAGCACAGCAGATCTTGGGTAGGTCCAGACTTTCTTTGGTTTTATTTATTTATGGGTTTTATTTATTGACTGTACCAGGGATTGAACTCGGGAGCATTTCACCACTGAACCACATCCCCCAGCCAGCCCCTCCCCTCCCCCGACTTTTTTTTTTTTTTAATTTTGAGACAGGGTCTCACTAAATTGCTGAGACTGGCCTGGCCAGAACTTGTGATCTCCCTCTGCCTCGGCCTCCCAAGCCGCTGGGATCACAGGCAAGCACCATGGCACCCGGCATAGATGTTGACTTTCTGCAAGATTCATGGGCTCACAAGGCAGCAGGGCGCACAGGCAGCCTTCCAAGAGCGTGCACCTTGGAAGCATTTGAATCCCAGCTCTTTACTTCCAAGCTGTGTGATCTGAAGCAGGCTGCCTAACGTCTCTGGGCCTCCTTCACGTTCCTCATCCGCAAGATGAGCCTGCTAGTAGCACCTGTGGCCTAGACGGGTGAAAACTGAAGAAGTGAAGGTTTGTTTTAGATGGTGCCTGGCTCAGTAAATTTCACCTATTATTATTATTATTATTATTTTTAATCTTGCTTTATGTTCATCCAGAAAACTCCTCTGTCCCATCCTGGTCCAGGGGCTTGCTGAAATGGCCGAAGCTAGGATAGGTCACCATTATCTCTCACCTGGAATTCTCTGCCTCTTACCCGATCTTCTGGACTCCTCCACTCAATTCTGTATAGAAAAGTTTTCGGGAACTCTGGAAAGAGAAAATCTGATCCCTCCCCCCCACCCCCGCTTCCTGTGGCCCTTTGAAGAACCCAGACTCTTTAGCCTGGCTTGGCCAGGTCTTCCCCATCGGCCCCACCTCTCCAGCATCTTCCCTCGCCAGCATCCTCTCCAATTCTGCTCCCCAGCTTTCCCCAGTGACTCTGTGCTCCAGAATTCTCTGAGTCCTCCGTTCTGCGTTCTCTCGCTAGTGTCTTTGACTTAGTCATGGCCACTCCCCTCCCTGCAAGTCTCCCCACGTCTCTGCTTAGAGAGCCCCCTCCTCTGCAAAGTGAGCCCTCCTTCACGGCCAAGGCTGGCTGGGAGGCTACCCTCTGCCACCCAGCGCCTCGCGGGTCCCTCATCGGCCCTCCCCGCGCTCTGACACAATCATCGGCTCTCTGGTTCATGGCTCTCCGAGGAGCCTGAGAATCGGGACAGCTGACAATGTGTCTTTTATGTCCGCCACTTAGGACCCGAGTACCTGGCGTGGAGAGGACACTCAGTAATCATTAGTTTTGGATTAAATGAATGAACCAAAAAGACACACATCCACCTTGGAGCCTGGGCCTTGCTTTGCCCTTAGTACCATCAAGACCGTGCAATTAGGGGAGGGGGGCGCTCAGGGCTGGTGCACTGTGCCAGAGTGTGCCAGGCTGAATCAGGGCTCCCAGCAAGTGTCAGATTTACGCCCCAAGCTGTGGGGACCAACCTCCCAGATCACATAAATCACCCTGCAGCAACCTGGCTCCTGAGCCCGGGAGTCTCCTGAGCTCCTAGCACTCTGCAGAGGAGCCTCCAGAATTAGGCATAAATTCACTTCTTGATTGAATAAGCAAACAACCCACCGCTTGAAATGATTTACTAAATTACAAAGCACAGTGACACACTTGGGAGATTCGGAGCAGGGGCTGCTTAGCAATCGGAAACCTTCTCTGACTACCTGGCTCGCTCCTGCTCCTCCTCTCTGCCCCTGTCTGGCTTTACCTCTGTAACCATTCACCCTCAATCACCATTCGCTGAACACTCACACAGGTGAGGAGCTTACGGGTAATTTACTTAAATTTCACCTATGCCACAACCCCAGGAAGTGGGTATCATTTTTTTCCTCTCCCATTTTTCAGATAAGGGAACTGAGGTTCAGAGAGGTTAAGAAAGTCCCTCAGTATCACACAGCTAATAAGTAGCTGAATCCGGATTCAACCCCTAAAATCATGTATTTTCTTCTTTATCCACAAACCCTGAACTCTTCCACTTCCTCTCTGATACTTTTTCTTTCCCTTCTCCCACCTTGATGCATCAGGATAGGGTAGGGTAGGTGATGCTGAGGTGCTATATCCTCAAACCGCGTGGGCTTCATGAAACAGAAAGGTTTTTGTTTTTCCATTTTTTTTTTCTTCCATTTCTTGCTCGACCTATAGATTTAATGCAATCCTGTTGGGAGTTGTGCTCCACACTGCCATTCAGGGACACAGCCAGATCTCTGCCCTCCTGTCCTGCATCTTTGGAACACAGGCCCATGGTGGTCACTGCGAATGGAAATGGTGAGCTTCCTAACAATTAAATGCCTTCTACTGAAAGGAGCGCCTGACCCTGTAGCTCACAAACAACTTGACATGACAGATTCTGCGGCCCCTCCCATCCGGCATGCAGTTAACTCCAGTCTGCCATGTGCCCGCGAGGACAGGATCATCTCTTATGATAAGCACTGTGCAACCTCCTCCTTCTCCTCTTCCTCTTGTTCACGTCTTCATCCACTTAGTAGATATTTACCGAGTTCATGCAATATACCGGGGGCCCCCCCGGGCTGGACGTTGGGAACATGGAGGTGAAGCTAAAACACATTCCGTCTCTTCCCTCCGGAAGCAGCATCATTAGGAGCACACGTATTAATCGAGTACACGCGCAAGCAAATCTGAACTGTGTCGGGTTGCATGAAAGGTGATTTTATGGCTTGATGACAACCTGTCACAGAAGTGTGAATTAACCTTGGGATCGGGGAAAACATTTGTGTTAAGCACAGCCTCTGATTACCACCAGCAGAATCCACCTCTGGCCAGATTAGACCTACAAGGCATTTCATCCGAGGACGTTGGAGAGCGGAGAGGCGGGAACCCGCACACTTCTGGGCTCTTGCCGTTTGAGATCCTGGGCAGGCGCCTGCGTTTGGAGCCGTGGTCTCCTCCCCAGCTGCACGAAAGGCCGTTGGAGGAACGGAGGCGGCCTGAAGACCTCCGTCTCCAAACGCGGATTCTTGGGATGGAGTCAGAAAGATTTCGGACACGTCACTCAGAGGAACCGGAATGAGTTTACGAAAGGACTAGGAAAAAGGTGAAGGGGACACTCCCAAGGGAGAGTGGACCTTCTCGAGAGGAGAGGACAGCATGATGCCCCCCCTGCACTCCAGCATTATTAGGGATCCCAGGGAAGTTTCCAGAGAGTCTCACCTGAGTCCACCTCTTGACCTTGGACGGACAGCAGGGGGACATCAGACTCCTAAGTCCCCATTGTCCTGGCAACTCTAGGTCACCTTGGCCAGGCTGACTGGTTCTAATTGGGTTGACCTTCCTCCTTTTCTTTCTTTTTGTTCTTATTAGTCCTACGCGACCGTAGAATATATTCTGACATATCACACATATAAGGAGTGTAACTTCGCCTTCTTCTGCTTGTGCATGATGTGGAATTACATTGGTCGTGTCCTAATTTGATATTTAAAAAATTTTTTTTTTAGTTGTAGACAGACATAATACCTTTGTTTTATTTATTTTTATTGATGTGGTGCTGAGGATGGAACCCAGTGCCTCACGCATGCAAAGCAAGCACCCAACCCCTGAGCCACAACCCCAGCCCCTCCCCCCCGGAGTTTGATTCTGAACCGTCCATTCTTACAGATGTTATGGTCAAGAGGAACTATCCTTATCTCCCAGAGTTTCAGGATCTGGTCACCAAAGTCTCCTCCTTTGGGGTGACTTGGGTTCCTCTTATCAACATGATGTGGGGCCTGCACTTCTCCTGCAGTGACAGGTAGTTTGCTGAGGAATATGACGTCGTAGCCTGTCCACTGGGGCCAGGCAGGGCTGCGGGTACATGGCATCTTGGCAAACCAACCGTGTGGGGGGTCAGCACCGTGGGCCCACTTTATAGAATGATTTCCTTAACCTCGTGTTCCCACCCTCCTCAACAAAAGAAGTTAACCAAGGCGTTGAGAAAGCAAAGGATTATCTGATACAAAAATTCCAAGCCTATAAAAAACGTGGAGAAGATAACATAGTGAAACCGCACGCCCTGGTCACTGCGTGGAGACGGTGGTCACCTCCATGTAGATCTGCATCTACAGTCTCCCCCACCTTCCCCTGCCCCGTATTTATTTATTTTTTAAACCCAAGATGCCCTGCAAACCGTTTCGTAGATATCTGTGAACATAAGAGTCTATTTATAAAAACAACATAACCCTGATGCTCTTCCCCACACTTGTAAAATCACAATGATAATTTCATATCGGCAAATACCCAGTTAGCAATTACATCTCACTGAGGCTCTTAAAAAATCGGTACACGGTGCAGTGGATTAGAATCCAAACGAAATCCACATGCCGGGATTGATCTGGATGCCTCCAGTCTTTTTTTAAAATGCAGGTTCCCCACCTCACCCCCCCTTTTTGTCTTGCAAGAGATGGATTAAAATGGCTGGGATGAGAAGTAAGACACAGACATCAGTGTAGACAGAGACAGAGGTGTAGGCACCGAGAATGATTGACACAGGCGTAGACACAGAAAATAAGGATAGAGAGATTCAAACACAGACATAGGCTCAGGCGTAGACAGAAGAGACGGGAATATAGACGGCTAGAAAACAACTAAGTTTTGTTTTTTTTCCCCCCTGAGGGTTCCCTACAGTCTGAATTTTACCAGTTATCCCTCTGTTAATCTGTGTTTCCTATACTTTGTAGTATAGGAAATATTAATATTATCTGTTAAAAAATTTTTTATTCTGATTTGTTATATATGACAGCAGAATGCATTACAGTTCATATTACACGTATAGAGCACAATTTTTTCAAATCTCTGGTGGTATACAGAGTATATTCACACCATTCGTGTCTTCATACACGTACTTAGGGGAATGAGGTCCATCTCATCCTACCATCTATTTTACCTGCTTGCTCCCTCCCATATTCTCCCTCCCCTTTGCCCTATCTAGAGTTCATCTCGTCCTCCCATTCTCCCCCTCCCAACTCCACTATGAATCAGCTTCCTTATTTCAGAGAAAGCATTTTGCATTTGGGTTTCGGGAGACTGGCTAACTTCACTTAGCATTATATTTCCAACTCCATCCATTTACCTGCAAATGTGATGGTTTTATTCTCTTTTATTGCTGAGTAATATCCCATTGTGTATGTAGGCCACATTTTCTTTATCCATTCATCTACTGAAGGGCATCTAGGTTGGCTCCACAGTTTAGCTCTTGTGAATTGTGCTGCAATAAACGCTGATGTGGCTGTGTCCCTGTAGTAGGCTGTTTTTTAAGTCCTTTGGGCCTAGTATTCTTATTCTGATTGATGCCGCAGTCCGGCTGCAGCATAATAACCGGGGGGGGGGGGGGGGGGGGGGGTGACGAATAACTTCTATAGATTGATACAGCAGGAATGGAAGCCGTTTATTGTAGGACAACAGAGCTATTTATACATTTTGCACAGCTTATCTTAATTAGCATAAACTAGATACATCAGTCAACCAATAAGGAATCTCCACACTTAATGGCTTGCTTTTGTTATTTCTCAAACCACTCCCTCTGGCATTTTGCCAGGCACCATCCAGACTTGTTTACGAACTCTAACATTCCCCTGGCAAAATACCACGTGTTATTTTGACTTGTCTACAGACCTTAACAGATTGATACTGTGATGGTCCCATTTTTAGCATGTGGGGGCTCTTACTCATGTTGATTTCTGAGTCTTGGAATCAAACCTAGGAGTCCCTTTACAGCTTTCTAAAATGACCTTGTGAATTTTCTACCCTGATCCTGAATTCAGCCACTTTGCCAAGTCAGACTCTTTGGGAAATTAGAGATCGTAATGCAGGCACTAGGTTCATGGCTACTGGGTTGTTCATTGTTTCTAATCCCTTTCAGTGGTCTCTCTTCATATTTACTCTTCTTCCTCTTTAATCCACAATTCCTTCATCTCCCTCCTTCTTTTCTTGTCGAGAGGGGTGTGTGTGTATGTGTGTAAGAGAGAGAGGGGAGAGAGAGTTCAGATATGGTCACCTTCCCACTATCTCTTGTACCTTGGTGTTACCCAAGGCTCACTCCTTGTCCCAGATGTCAACCCAATATCAAGAACACTGTTTGAAGAAAAAGGAAAAAAGAAGTTTTATTGCTATACTAGCAAAGGAGAAACACAGGAGACTCCTGTCCCGGGGACTGTGATTCTCTCCATTAGGAGGAAGAGAAGGTTTTTAAAGAGGTGATTCGAAGGTGTTCTCAGTCAGGAGTTGTGACTCACTTGTTAACTTGGAAGATGGTCATTTCTGAGATCTTCTGGTGCCATCTTGAAGTCTGAATGACTTGGCTGTGTGCTCAAGGACGGATAACTCTGCCTAGGATGGGGAGGAAACGTAACCCTGTCTCCCCCAGGTTATGGAGTCGGGGTGAGAGAGAACAGAAATGCAAACAAACTAAACATGCCTGTTTTTATATAGTAGCAGGGCAGCAAGGGCTGTATTCAAAGCATGAGGTAGACCATTGTCACGTGGGGAAGGATTATCATAGTGGGGGAAAGAGGAGCGGATTTGTTGAAGAAATGTGGACTCGAGTTCAGTCTAATTTTATAGCTAGCATTTAGATTAGTGCCTGACAGTTCCTTAATTTGAGTCTCAATCAGATAGAACTTGTAAATAGGCTATAGACTCATCTAACCCTGCTGATAGGATTCCTTGGAGGAGGTTACGTAAGAAAGTGAATTGATAGCGTTCAGCACACAAGAGCTGTAATAGAGGTTTCTACAAGGATATGGGGTCAGCACAGCGGTGTGAGGGTCTGAGTGGCTGAGACAAGGGAAAGATGGACTATTCCCCATAGAAAAGGTGACATTTGTGCCATATTTAAAGAACTAGAAATCAAGCACAGATGTACAATTTTAATGTTACTTGTGCATATAGAGGTATTATGGCAATAGAGTAAATGTGGAAATACAAGGGCCTGGGCTAGAGCAAGACCCCAGAGAAATCTGAGAGACAAATATATTCACTCCCTCCAAGATATGCTTATTTGACACAGCAGAGGGTAAGATCCAAGATTGCTGGCCTGGGGGACTTAAGTCAGAGTTGGCATGTAGGAGACAAATCAGGTCTTCTGAGGGCCATGAAGAGTTTGTTTTAGGATGCAGGGAGCTTGAGAGGCTCAGGTGGATGTGTTTAGGAGGAAGTGGAATACCTGGGCTGGAGCTTGGCTCAACTGGGGAAGAGTTTATGAATCTCAGATGCCTCCTACAGACACAAGCTCCTGCCGAGCACCTGACGGTAAGCAAATTTTATGCACCTCTGTCCATGCTTTGAACCACGATGGCAGCTGATAGGATTAGGATCGGTTTGACCGATCGTCCACGATGTGGCCCAGTGCAGAAATCCTACCCAGTATGGACCTGCTATCTTGCATGGTGACCGACTGTATTGGAGAGTCATCAAAGGACTCAATTAGGCTATTTTATCTCCTGGGAAATTCACATAATGATGAAGACCCAGAAGATCACAGAGAAGTCTAGATGTCCACAGAGGAATGTCTACCAATACAAAAAAAAAAAAACTGAGAGGCCGTGAGCCTTGGAGTGGAATCAGACAGACTCCTCTGAGACACAGCACAATAAGAGATAGGAGAATTTAAGTGCAGAGATCAATGCACCCTCAGAGAGGCTGAAGAACTCTGAATGTTGTTCCTGTCCCTTCTAGAGGAGGCTAATCATTGCCTAAGGGAAATTCTGCCTGAGATGGAGCTGGGACTCAGATGCGGTGTATCTATCAGTACCGTTAGATGATTCCTCCTTGTACTCTCCAATACTCGGGATCCATTCACATGAATCCGTATGCCTAAGGTGCTTCATGTAAAGGCAGGGAAATAGGTCTTTGTTGGTAGGGGACAATACGAGACATAGCATGACCTCATGCGCCAGGAAGCTGACAGCTTTTGTGAAACCCGGGATGTAGGCAGGAGCAGAATTCTTGACCAAAGGGAATGAGACTGGACACTGCCTTGCTAACTTGGGAATGGACCCTTTTAGGAAGATGAGGGAACAGATCTTGCGAAGTTGACGTTTTCATCTCGGGTATTGACAAAGGGGGGTATTTCAACATAATGTGGGCAGCCAGAGCACAGGAGCATGGGCACTTCTGTTCCCAAGTTCCTCAGTGATACCCAGTCAATGCCTGGATTCTGTGGGCAAGTCACCAGAGACAGCAAGAGTTTCCAAACATGAAGACGGGCTTGGCATCCGACATCGGGTAATTTGGATATGGGTATTAATGCACCCTCATTTGTAATCTTGAGATAGCCAAACCTGGGACATTATGGCTCCCTGTACTTCCTGTCATTTCTACAATAAAATCCCATGTCTCCTTCCTTTATAATCCAAATGAGCCCAATTAACCTCATTAGCGAAAGTGAAAATACAGATCTGACTGGCACTAACAGCGGTTAGGTGGAAAGCTAAAAGCCTTTTCTGATTAACCCCTTCCTGCCTGATATTTTATCTGCTTTGGTCTTTCACTGACAGCCCCGACCTCTGACAGTTTAATTTAGTAGCCATCTACTTCCTAATAATTGTCCCCAAGCCATCGATGTGACACTTTTAACTGCCCCCCACTTTTTTTTTTTTAAACGAATCTCAGTGATGATAGTGATTAGACCTGTTCTTATCCCAACCTTATTTTCCTATCATAAGTGACAGTCCCCAGGAGAAGCTCAGTGGATGCTTATGGATAACTGGACATCTCAATTTTTTTTTTCTCCTTCATTCTTCTATGCCTTTAAAAAAAAAAAAAGTCAGGCAACCAGTCGAGTGCCAGATGCACGTAGAGATGTCTGGTCTCCTGTCGTTGATGTAGATTCAACATTGTCCCCGACTGTGTGGAGGTTGTCCTTCCTCAGCACTTTGGTCAGCAACATGGTCGCCGGCCGAGGTATTTATTTCCACCGGTGCCTATGGCAACAGCCAGGGTCCCCGACAGGGGAAGCCTTGCCTCTGTTTTGTTACTTTGTGTCATTTTTTCTGGTCCTCTCCCGACCTCTCGGCGACACTCAGATCCTACTGGCTTTGAGCTGAGTGGCACTGTCAGGCTGCAGCTGGATTTGCCATCTGTGCCCCAGGGAAGGAAGCCGTGGGGGCGGGGAGCGGCCATCTCGGCCTGGAGAAGCTGCCAACACGTTTCAAAAAACATCTCCAGTGCCAGTGTTTTTCCGTATGTTAGCCCAGGCTCCCATCATCACAGCTGAATTGAGGACCAGCTGTCAAAAGGATGCAAAATTGTTCAAGGATAGGGCAAGATCGGGCAGGCACTGTATGTATGGAAAGGGAGAAGGGGACCAATTCTGCTCCAGTGGTTCTTTGATGGGCTTATTCTACTTGATCCACAAACAAACCTAGGGGCATTACTACCCCCGCTTTGTAGATGGGGAAATAAGGCTCCTTTAGCGAGTAACCTGTAGTTTGCATCCCAGATCTTTTTGACACGAAGACTGGGAACTTTAACTGCTCCATAACTGAAGTGTGTGGATGCTGGAATCCAAGCAGAAGTCACCAGCCAATCCAAGGGCTACAGGGGGGGAGGCAAAGCAGGATCCCATTGAAGAATTCAGTGTCCCTGAAAGAAAGAGGTGGAAGGAGTTCATTACAGTGTCCATTCTCCAGCAAGCAGCCGGGTGACCCAGGAGAAGCTGAAGTCCTCTCTTCTCTCCTGCAAGCCCTAGGTCCATCCTTCCCCAGTCTCTCGCTAACTCCTAGCCTTCACCCCGTCTTACCAATATGGCAGCCATGGTGGTAGTTTTAAAATGTTCGTGTGATCTTGTTTCTCCTTTGCTTGCAATTCTCCAAAGTCTCCTCGTCCCTCCCAGAAGAGAAACCAAGGTTCTCCCAGTGACATACGGGGCTGTTAATTATCCACACCACCCACCCCTTCTCTATAGCTCCGTTGACTGTTGTATCCCAGTGCCTGATGCACACAAAGGACTTGGTAAATGTTTGTTCGATGGAGCGTGAAGGAGGCAGGAGTCCTGTGCAGGTGAGTGTGTTAAAGTTAGTGTAGTTTTGGAGGCTCCTAAAACAGCTCTCAGTCCCCCTGCCCTCCCCACCATGTCTTTGTGTGGTCCCTTCCCGTCAAGGGTGAATAGCACCAGCGACTGGCCTCGAACCAATAGAACAATAATAATAATGGCAGGATGCATGAGATGTGTCCGTGATTACGTCCTGCAGCGACAGCACTCTTCTTGCTCTCATTCCCTGTGGCCTCTGAATAAGCAAATTGGCACACTGTGGGATTCCTGGGAGAAGAGGTCCTCATGCTCAGGAATTGAGAATGGTGTCTAGGAACCGAGGACAGCCACCAGATAACTTCCAGCAATAAACTCGCTTTTATAGTCACAAGGGATTACAATGTTTCAACAAAGGCAGATGCTCCAGGGACTTTAGCCCCAACTGACCTTGACTGTGACCTTCTAAGACTCACAGCAGGAGCCCCAGCTAAGCCACACCTGACTCACTGGACCGTAAGATCATGTATGTGTTGTAGTCTTCAACCTCTAAATTCATGGCATTGTGACTCAAAATTAGAAAGCTAATTTGAACGGGCTAAAAATCTATGGTGTGGTTCATCACAAGAAGGTCTAATGGGATGTATCAGTCAGCTTTTGCTGTGTAACAAAGAACTCCAAGACATTAGTGGTCTAAGTGACAACCATATTCATTTTGTAAATCTATGGGATGACTGTGCACTTGTCATGATCTAGGCAAGTAGGACACATCTCTGCTGGGTCCTCCCAGGCATCTTAGGGTAACTGACAAGGTCAACTGGATGATTTAGAGTGGGCTCACTCACAGCTGTCATGGTTGGCAGGCTGTTAACTTGTACAATGGAGGAAATTGGGCTACCTGACTGCAATCACCCAGCAGGCTAGCCTAGGCGCCTGGTGCTCTTAAGCACGAGAGAGAGAGAGAGAGAGAGAGAGAGAGAGAGAGAGAGAGAGAGAGAGAAACCACTGTGCCCAAGGAATATGTAACTCTTTATCTAAATCACGTTTGCTAATATCTCTTTGCCCAAAGCAAGGGATGAGACTAATCTAGATTGAAGGATGGAGAAATGGACCCCCACGTCTTAATGGGAAGAGAGGCAAAGCCACATTCCAAAGGGCACTGGGATGAGAGGGGATTGTGGTCATTTGTTGCCCTACTCTGAGTAGGAAGAGGTGTTCCTGTACTACTTGCTGGTGGCTTGAGGCTAGTATTTACCTTTAGGTGAGGATGAGCAGACACGGGGCAGGCTCTCTGGGAAACAAATGGGTCCAGGGCAGTGGCCAGCTTAGGGGTGCTGAAGGACCTAGAACTGACCCTCTCTCTGCCTTCCTTCCACCTCGATTTCAGATGGGGTCTTTCACTGTGACTCCTCTTGGCTATTCCATCCATTGTAAAGCTCTGTCCCTTTGTCTGCATTTCCTCGTTCATTCATTCCTTCCTTCAATAACCCTTTGAGTATCTCCAATGAACGAGGCTTTAAACAATGGATTCTTCCATTTCCACAAACTGCCCTTTCTTATAACCTCTTCCTTATACATTTAATATGAACATTCATAAACATACACACACACACACACACACACACACACACACACACACACACCCCTAGTGTTTTATTCTCTTCCTTTATATATATATATATATTTTTTTTTCTTTCATGCTTATCCAATGGATCTGAAATAAAAGAAACCTTTCAAAACCTCCTCCTCCTCCTCCTCCTCCTCCTCCTCTCCAAAATCATTGTGTGGGTGGCCAGGAAGCACTCTCAAGAAAAAAAAAAACATTGTGGAAAACACGCTGCAGAAGGTAAGGGTAGAATAATACTCACTGCTGGCCACTCTTCTTGCTGTTCAGTATGGAGAAATCTGAGCTGTATCCGTGATGATGGAGACACGAAGGGGAAAGAGATAGCATTTTCTTTGAGGCTCCAAGGTTTGATTTTTCTCGGCCTGAATTGAGACTCTGGTTGCCCACAAGACTCCACTCCGTGTGATAAAGATCCGTTTGGGGGATTACTGAGTTAATTTATTTAAGAGATGGAGAGGTCCTGGGCCCCACAATATTCTGGGAGCTGTGCTGTGTGCTGGGGATGGGTGGTTAATATGGAATGATGTTTATGTTTCCACAAAATTCATGCGTTGAAGCCCTGACTCCCAATGGGGTGGTATTTGGAGATGGGGGTTTAGGCGGCCGCCAGTCAGGTCTGTGGGGTTTTAGGATCCTTCAAAGAAGGGACACCAGCGTACTCTCTTTCTCCACACACACACACACACACACACACACACACACACACACACAAAGATGTCAGATAAGCATGATTGAGCCCAGAAGGCAGCCTCACCAGAATTCGGCCAAGCTGGCAGCCTAATCCCAGATGTCTGTGCAGTGTCCAGAATCAGGAGAAAATAAAGCTCTGTAGGTTAAGCCCCCCAGTCTGTGGTCCTTTGCCCAAGCAGACGAAGACGGTGGTTTAGTAAAACAGAGAAGGACAGCCCTGATGGAGTTTGCATTCTAGTAGAAGGAGAGACAGATGCTTTTGTAAGTAAGCACCTAGATTTAAAATGCAGCAAGTTTTAATTTGGAAGTCAAACAGGCTGAATGGGAGCGTGTGGCACAGGGAAGGTCTGGCATGGCTGGCTTGGACGGGGCTAGAAGGGATTGCTTTTTTCTCGTGCCCACCAAGGAGTCAAAAACTGGGAAGGAAGACAGCCTGGGAAGGGGTCACCCTTGAGGGTCCTAAAGAACAGAATGGCCAAGGTACAAGGGGTGCAGCTGAGGCATGCAGTGAGCTGACGTTCAAGGTCAAGGGTTAAAATTTGGAGGCTCTGGGGAAAAGAGGGGTCCCAGTCGATATTTTTCATTCCTGGATTCCTGGCTTCCTGGAGGAACGACCTGGGGCACTTGTAAACCTGATATCGAGCTCTGGGCCCAGTAAGTCAGTTTGAAATGCTTCTCTGGGTGATTCTAATGGATGCCCAGCTGGGTCAAGGAACCTCCTAAGGGTTCCATGATTCTTGTTGTAATTCAAATGAATTCCTAACGTTCCACTCACACCCCTTCCTTGATTTGGCCTTCTAACTAGTCAGTTCTCCATTCTGCAAAAGTGCTAGCGTCTTCTCTCACTGCAGGTTTTCCCGCCCGCTTGGTCCAGTGCCCCTGGATGACTTAGTGTACCATGGTGAGGGGCCAGCGGAGGGATTCAAAAGATTCAGTGCTGTTGAGTTTTGGTGGAGGCACCAACCCGACTCATTTAAAAGACTTTAAACTTTAAAATTGAAGGCAACAGTTCTCGAGGGCTCTCTCTCCCCTGGAGTGGCAAAAAATAGACACTAATGACTGGGAGCTTGCATTTCATCTTCTTAGTAGCCCTGGCAGAATAAGAACAGCTCCATCCAAACTCTCAAGACCAAGCAGCATCAGCAACAACCTGCTAGAAATGCAGATTCTCAGGCACGGCCCCAGACCTATGACATCAGACTTTCTGGGGTAGGAGACAGTCATTGATTTCAAAGAGCCTCCAGAGATCTCCGACAGGATACTCAAGACAGAAGCATCATTGTTCTAGAGAATACTTCACCTGATGGCTATTTGAAAAATTAAGTCTTGTTTTGGCGAAGTCCAGGTCTACGCGCCATACCTTTTTCACAGGTTTCCATGGTCACCTCTGAAGTCTGCCACCCGGGGGCTCTGATCCAGAGTTCCTCCTGTTTACTTCACCTCTCTTCTGTTCTTCTGCTCATTTAGTAAGAAACGGCTGAGCACTGACTTCTTCCCGGGGCCCGGAGGACTGACCTTCCTTCGTGGGGGAGATGTGTGAACAAACAATCACAACAAAGAGAACAGAAGTCGCCAGAGCCAGACCAGGCCTTTGAAGCCCAGAGGAGAAGCAGGCGGACAAGTCTGCCTGGAGCCATCCAGCAAAGTTCACAGACAGAGTCTGCTTGACCCCGGTCTTGAAAGATGGGGGGTCGTTGTTCATGAGGCTCAGAAGGAGGGGGACAGGAGGCAGAGCCAGCCGGAGGAGGGCACGGAGACATAAAAGAAGGCTTGCAGGCTCCAGGAACAGCAAGCCCTTCCCACTTCAAGGGTTGCCAGTGTCAGAAATCAGACGGGGTGTCTAGAATTCCGGGATGCAGCGAGCGAGCACAGAGAATGTTTTCATCAAGATTTCTGCCACAGTTGAATTTTTGCCCAGGCAACGGGTAAACTTTTCTAGCCCGGGCTCCCCCTCTCCTGCCGTCGGATCCTTCAGTGAAACCTGTCAGCTCCCCAGATCAATATTTCTGTTTCTTCTCCTCGGGCTGTCTCCCAGCTTCTCTTATCACGAGTCTTCAAACAGGGCCTGTATCTTTCTCAGCTCGCACCTGTCAGGGCTTGCAGGGGAGGCGAGAGGATGCTGTGGAAAGTGGGCCAGGTGTGCTCCAAGGTGTGCTTCACGGCTGTACCTCTTCATAGCGTGTGTGTGTGTGTGTGTGTGTGTGCACGCGTGTGTGCGTGTGTGTGCACGTAGGCACACCAGCATTCATGCATCAAACAGGGAGGGAGGGGCCATGATAAAAGAACTGCTAGGATGGCCGACTCTTGGAGCAGGAAGTCCCCTTAAAAATCCATCAGACTGTTCCTCTTTCTATGATGGGCAAAGACAAAGTGACCCAGAGGGGTCCGCCATTTCCCTGAGTCACCCCGCCGTAATCACGCTGGTAGGCAGCCGGCAGTCATTTGTGGTTCCCAGATAGGACTTGCCTGTTAAAAAGCTCCTGGGACGATTTTCTATTAGAAACCCAGAAAGATGGCTGACCTCGTCTCCGCTGGAAAATAAAGCCTGAATGGTTCCCAGAGGAAAAGTCAAAGCTAGCTGAGAAAGGGGGTAAGATGCATGGGGAGGAGATAGCCGTAATACCAAAGAGCTACCACATCTGGGTCCAAATTTGGGGTCCGTGAATGGTAGAAGGGACGCCAAAATCCAAGCCTGAATTAAACTTTTAAAGAAAATCCTTATTTATTTATTTATAAAGCTCCTTGATATTTGAGAGCCACAGCATAGAAGAAAAAGCAAGATACCTGGATATGGGATATCGTGGGATTGTTCTCACCCCAGTTTCTTAACCCTATTGGCAAAAGACAAAGCAGGGATTTTTCATTGGAAGCCAATCTCAGGACGGAGAGCTCTCGGCATGGCTGCATCCAGGAGCTCCCAATAATGCCGTCTGTCTGCGATCTCTCTCTCCATGCCCAGCTCTGCTTTGTCCTCAGGTGAGCTCTCCCCAGTAGTGGCCACAGTAGACCCTCGTGACCAGGAGTTTGCTTTAGTCTTCTTAGTAGCCCTGGGAGAATGAGACCAGCTCCATCAAAGTTCTCAAGACCGGCTCGCCCCAGCCCAGTCCTGAATTGACCACCGGGTTGGAGAGAGAGGCTCCAAGGAGCTGGACCCAAAACACGTGCCCAGACCCCGATCCAGAGGTTCCTGGAGCATGTCTTGAAAATAAAGTGGGAATGATTCCCAAGAGGAAAAAAAAAAAAAAAAAACAGGACAAAAGGGACAAGATCCAGATTAAGATACTCATCACACTGGGTCCAAATTTGGGAACCTTAAGTGGCGGAACTGGAACCAGAACCCAGGTTTCCTGAGAAGAGTCTTCTGCTGCGACACCTCTGGGCAGGGGCCGGTACCGTCTCTGTGTTCAGGTGAGATCGTGACCCAGACCGCACCAGCATGAAGTGCCCTGATGCCTGGATTCTCACCCTGGCCCCTGGAAACGGACCCCTGAATGGGGACCTCGCCAAGTCCCAGATTTGGGCAACGCCTCTTCTCGTTCACAGATGGCTGGGGGTTCCCCACGACCTGTCCTGTCTTCTGGTCTCCGTCTGAGCCGCAGGCATTTCCCGGCTGCTGCGACAGTGCCTGCTGCTAACACTGCTGCTTCTGCCACCGAGGGGTTACAGTTCGGATGACAGGTGTCCCCCTGGGAGCTCCTGTGTGGTGTGAGGCAGAATGATCAGATGATAAGAGTTGTTAATGTAATCAGTGGATTGATCCACTGATATGGATTAACTCCGTGGTAACTAGAGGCAGGTAGGGTGTGGCCGGAAGAAGTAGGTCACTGCGGGTGTGACTCTGGGCTTTGTGTTCTGTTCCTGATTATATTTTGCTCCTCTCTGTGCCTCCCGATGGCCACATGCTGAGCTGCTTCCCTCTGCCACGCCCTTCTGCCATGATGTTGCTCCTCACCCCAGGCCAGGGCGATGGAGTCAGAGGACCCTGGGCTGAATCATGAAACCAGGAGTCAGAATGAACTTTTTCTTCTCTAAGTTGTTCTTGTCGGGTCTTTTGGCTGAAGCGGTGAAGAGCTGACTAAGACCTGTGGGTGCTGTTACGGTCTGTCCACTCCCCAAGGGGACTGGGCTCCAGCTTTGGGGACCCTTCCATCCTAGAAGGCAGAGCTGTCTCCCGCCCTGGGAGTTGCTTTCTCTGTCCACGTGGCTACAGGCTGCAGGGATGCAAGTCGCCAGGAGAGGGTGTGCAGGAAGCTGTCACAGGAGTAAGAACTAAGGTAATTTGGACATGTTTTTCCTGGTTCTCCGGAGAGCCGGATCCTCTGTACGCACCTAGGATCCTCCGTGTGCTCTTCTCTGGTTAAAGTGGCCAAGTTCTTTTGTGCATGAAAATGCAAATCTCAACCTCATCTTCTCCTACGTTGCTTTGCACTATTGTGGTGTTCTTTCTGTTGTTGACGGATCAAACCACACAACCTAGGTCACACGACTCTTGATAGGTGGCACTTATCAACCCCCCCCCCCCACAGCCATTTCCACTTTGGGGCACTTGTATCCAAGCCTTGTCCGGGAGCAGAGGGGATTGACCACGGCAAATGAGTATAAATAGAATTATGTAATTTTTTAATATTTAAAATTATCGTAAACATTTAAAATGTTTCTCTGAGATTCAAATATTTATTACTTAAAATACTCTTGTTACGGCATCTTGCTTATAGGCAATCATTTCTAAGTATTCCCCTAAATGAGGGGAATTTGCGAATCGGCATTTAGCTAGTACAGATACCATCATAGTGAACATCGATGAGCATAGAGATTGCTTTATCTTTTCTTGAATTATTACTAGAATTTTTTTGTGTGTGAGAACTGGAATTAATCAGGTAAGGACATGGACAGATGTGAGTATACCCCATATATACTTTATAAGCACATATGTATGTCTATATGTTTACATCATTTAAAAAATATTTACTACTAAAAGGAAAGTGCCCATTTCCATGGATATCAATAGTTTGGTATAGCTACAGACTAAGTTCATACAGTACATATATAAAATATATTTCCATACATATATGCAGTATGCATATACACATACATAAACATACGTGCATGTATGAGGTCACTCACACATCTTACTGGATTTCTCTGGATTCTATTGAGGATGAGCCTCTTTTAAACATGGCACATTTGAATTTATCTCCCAATCCAAATGACAATGAGAACCACAATAACTATCACAAGATTCGCGGAGAGTACACTAACACATATTTGTTCTTTTTAGGGACTTTTTAGACCCAGTGTATGTAGGCGTGATGATTTGCCCCGGTTCACACACACATGAGTGTAAAGAACTCAAGCTTTCCTTAGTCACGGGTGCCTGACGTTGGGTGTCCTGGGCACAAGCTGCTTTCACGCTTACTCAAATTCCTACGGAATTTTTTTTTAATCATCACGATTGATGGGAGGGTACAGCACTGTGTTTCCCAAACTTCCATGATTTCTTACATACCATCATGTGATTTGATGTGGTCTAAGCCACTCAACGATGACAGTGGTACCGCTGTCCCTCGAGCACTGAAGTGTTATCACGTATGGACTCGCTCTTCTGCACTACCATCCTGTAGGGTCAATATCACTGTCCCCAATTTGCAAATAAGGAAACTGGTGGCATGAATCCCTTTAGTCACTGGTCCAAGGTCACAGGGTAGGTAAGTGGTAAATCTGGATGAACTTCCCCCTCCTCTTACCTTGATGCCTTAGTCTCATAGTAAGCTCAAGAGTCACGCATCACACTTTCAATGGACGGGTTACATATACAGACATGTTTTCCAAGATGCGTTAAAGCAAATACATAACCATTACAACGTAAACGACCATCCTAAAATCTGCTTGTCCTCCTGCAGAGGAGGAGTGTCCCACTGTGGGATGTTCTGGTGGCTGGAACAGAGCCTTCCGCTCTGCCTTGCTACCCTGGATTCTGACTTTCCCACCTGCTAGGTGAGGACGTTTGAGCTTCCTCTTAACCTCTGAATTTGGAAGCTCTTTTAACCTTTTTCCTTCTGTCAAATGGAAATTGGAGTCTCAGCTCTGTCAGAGCGGGTCGGGAGGGCGAGATTTAAATGAGGAACATTGGGCAAATAGCTAATGTCGTGCTCAGTCTGTGATTTTAAAAAAATCAAGTGCATATATATAATATCTATATGTAATAGATATTATATATATATATAATTATTTATACCTTGTTCTGTGCTCAGAATGCTACATAAACACATTTATATGCATTTTGAGTCTATATACACATATATGTATATAGACATACATTTACTCAGATATTCATCTTCATAACAGAACTGTACACACCCATTACCATTTCATAAGTAGGGAAATGAAATCTGAGAAGATAAGAAACTCATCTACAGTCACGTGACCGAAAGGGGCGTAGTCAGGGTGTGAATCGGAGTTGGATTGCATCTGAAGTTCATCTTCTTGATGACTTCCAAATTGCACTCTTTCATCCTTTGCTCATTCTTTTCTTTGGCCCTACGAATGGGTTCAGTTGGACTATATTGTTCCAGAGCCTGAAAGGCAGCAAAGAGAGAGGAATAATCTGTGTGTGCTTTTGCTCGGAGGAGGGCAAATTAGGTGCCTGAATCAAACAGGTAATCAAATAACAGAGTGCGGGGCGGTAAATTCCATAAATGAGATTGTCGCAGAATGTGCTGGGGCCCAGAGCTGATGGCTGAGTAATGGGTCCTCGGGGTCTTTTTTAGCTGTTTGAATCCCAGGCTGGCCATCAGATGGTCTTTACGGTGGGGGAGGACAACAGCTGGAGTCCTCCTTTTAGCCTGATGGACGCAGGATTTGGTGTGGATACAGCTAGTTCTGCTTCTGCTCATTATCACACCAGGGGAACGGCATTCAGCCAAGAGAAGAATCTAGTGACCTGTCTGGAGGGAAGTAGCTTCCTCGCACAGAGCGGGAGTGTCCAGTCCTTCTGGTCTATTCATCCTCTCCACAAACACTCCCTGGAGGTTTGCCACTCTGCCTGCTTTGTGCAGTGTGCCGGGGGTCTCAGAGATGCCGGAGGGGGATCGAAGGAAAGGGTTTACAATCAACACTAAAGCCCCGGTGTCATCCGAGGCCACACTGTGAAGTTCCCGAGCTCCAGCCTGCAGAGTGAGGACCTGTCTTGTAGGTAATCAAAGCTATCAAAAACCATTACACAGAAAAGAGGCACAGACAACTCTGTGCTGCCCGGAGATCTTTCTGAGAGAATTATGGAAAAACGGAGACCCACGGAATGGAAGCCCGGGGGTCAGGGAGCGCGGACGTTTGGCAAATGCACCTGTTTCAATACCGTTAGAAACCAGCGGAGGTGAATGGTGAAAAAGAAAATTCTCCTGTTACCTTGAGGACAAACTAGGAGTTGGAAAATACGTATGGGGAAAAAAAAATCATGTCATTTTCTCTGTTGCAACTGAGAGAGATTCAACTCAAATGGACTGTGGACAAAAGGATAGGAATAACTCAAGTGTGGGTTCAGCTTAAAGGGCTCAGCATCTTCAGGCATCTAATGATGCTGACGAAGTTTTCCTCTACCTCGGACCCATGATGGGTGAACTTTGGCAAGATGGGTCCAGTCGCTCCAGACGTATGGCTGTCTCTGAACCTCTTGCAGAAAGAGGGATTCTGTCCCTGAATGTTTCAAAGATGGCTCTCACCGGGTCTCATTGGTGAAGTCCGCGACACCTAAACGAAATATTCTAGAAGAATGGGGGAGAAATGATCCCCACCCCCACCCCGAAAAATAAAGATGGTATGGTGTTTTTCTTTCTTTCTTTCTTTTCTTTTTTTTTTACTTAAAAGAAACTAGATCCGAGGTGAGCAAAATCAATCGAGGTACCGCTGCAATGATGCCCACGTTCTATTGATAGGATGGTTCTGAGTCAGTGATTCTTAACTGAGAGCGACAGCAGACTGAGCTCCTCCCCAGGGGAATGGTTCGATGTTTGCAGAGAATCTCGGTGGTCAGAACTTGGGTAAGGGGTAGAGAGAGTGGAAGTCAGGTGGGCAGCGGGGCACAGTGTCATCCCTGCAGCCAACTCTCCTCCAGTCTGTGGCTGGTGCTGAGGCTGAAGGATCCTTGCTTAACTAAGGAGTTGCCTCATCTGCAGGGAGAGGCAAGGTGGTCACAGAGACGGGTGGCAGGTCATTTGGCAACCCATGGAAGGTTGGAAGGTGAAACTGCATCAGAATTTCTCATTTCTTTTGTTCCTCTTTGCAGGGACAGAGATGCAAGACTCCAACAGGTGGCAGCTTATATACAATCCCTGTGGAACCACCTCAAATTCCTGGCCTCCTCTCTTTGCCATTCAACAAAGCAGGGCTTATGGTGTTTTGATGGTTTGTTTTTGCTTTTTAGACAGAGATGGAATCCAGGGGCGCTTAACCACTCAGCCACATCCCCAATCCTTTTTATTTTTTTAATTTTGAGATAGGTTCTTGCTAAGTTGCTGAGGGCTTCACTAAATTGCGGAGGCTTGCCTCCAACTTGACATCCTCCTGCCTCAGCCTCCCAAGTTGTTGGGGTTACAGGTGTGCACCACTTCACCTGGCTTGGCCTGGGCTCATTTAAACAATACATTCTCCCTCTGTCTTCACCTACCCATAGGTTCTTCTTTAGGAAGGAAGCAATCCCATCCACCAAACTTGGGAGTCTCTGGCTTCTCATTATACGGTATCTTCTATTTCTGACATGTGATGATTCTGGGCATTGGAGTCTTTAAAAGCGAGGATGATAATGCATGAGGACCTGGGTTCAATCCCCAGAATCACACACACATAAAACCAAGGTTGGGCCAGGCACGGTGGCACACACCTGTAATCCCAGCTGCTCTGGAAGGTGAGGCAGGAGGATCTCGAGTTCAAAGCCAGCCTCAGCAACAGCGAGGCACGAAAAAACCCAATGAGACCCTATCTCTAAATAAAACACAAAATAGGGCTGGGGATGTGGCTCAGTGGTCGAGTGCCCCTGAGTTCAATCCCCTGTACCCTCCCCCTCAAGAAGCAAGGCTAATAGAGGGTAGGGGGCTTCACAAGGGGAGTCTTCAGGCCCCAGAATCTATTCATTCATTTATTCATGCTCCATTCCTTCAGATTACTAAGCATTATCTATTTGCCAAGTGCTAAGTCAGATACTGACCAAAAAAAGAAAAAAAAAAAAAAAGATATACATTTACCCTGCCATCATGAAAATGTAGGTTTGGTAGCCATGAACCTAAAACAAATAGAAAAAAAAATAATTACAAGTTGCATTATCATTATTTTGGTAAAGTCCTATTCAAATGTGCTCTGGAGGCAAGAGTAGCCTCATTGGGGCCACCCTTGGGTTCAAAGAAGTGCCATTGAAGCTGGAGGATGTGTAAGAGTTATCCAGGGGCATGAGGAGAGGGAGACCAAGGAAGCAGCTTTGAGAAGTAGCTTGGAGGTGAGAAGAATCCCAGGGGCGAGTGTTTGCCAACTTCCAAACCCGCAGGACCTTGAGGCAGGCTGGGGAGAAGGTTCTGGCTTTCCTGGCTTTCTGAGGAAGCAGCCCAGGACTCCCGTGCGAGTCCTGATCCATCTGCCTTGACATTTCCATCTCTCCAGAAGTGAATGACTTCCCACTCGCTTCTGGGGTGACATTTTTTTTTTCCTCCCTCCAAAACCGTGCTCTGTAAAATGAGATGTCTCAACGGGAGAAGGCATGATCGGAGCCCAGGCTGGAAGGATGTAAGCGTGTTCCTGTCTTTTTGCCAGGAGAGCTGGACGGGGCCCAGACACAGCGATTGCCAGAGACGTTTGGGGAGGAAATAGAAGGTACAGAAGACACGGGGTTCTAGTAATGGATGGGCTCACGTCTGTGGTTTCTCTTGGGCGTAAGAAAATTCAGGAGGCCAGTGAAGGAGCGAAACGGGTGACCCTCGCCATCAATGGGGAGATCTGCATATTGCAGAATCCTAATATGGCATGCAGAACCCTGGGTGACCCAACTCGTCTTTCCTTCTCCAGTGTGTGCCTTCTGTCTCCATCACTATTCCCAACCCAATGAAATCCTCTCACTCCCTACAAGTCGCCATATGGTCTCTTAATTCCAAGCCTCTGCAAGGATTATGGGGATATTCTCCTCCTGTGGCTTCATCAAACCAACTCTCTACTCAGTGCAAATGGTCACCCCTGGCCCAGCCTCTCTCAGGAAAGGACATCACGTTGGATACCTTCACCTACTTCTGTCAGTCTTTAATGGATCCCACTATAATTTCTTTTTGAATTTTTCATCTATCCTGATACACTGTATACAACATGCTTGCTACTCTCTTGCAAATCGTAGTTGGCTTGTATAGGTTTTCAGTAAATTGTTGATGAATAAATGAGTGAATGAATGAACAGAGAGACAGAAGAACATTTAGAGCGAAAATAAGCCTCATCCTCATCTTTAGAACAACAGAGGTCACAGAGCTAGTGGGTGAGCTAGGATGCAGAGTCGGGACTCCCTATTTCCACCTACGCCAGCCAGGTTTCACTACAAAACTTTAAGCTGGGGTAACAGTGGAGGGCTCCCAGGGGATTGTCATGGGCTTTATTTGGGGCCAGAGTAAGAAGGGAGGGCAAGGCCTCGGGCTATAGCTCAGTGGTAGAGCACTTGCCTCACATTTATGGGGCACTGGATTCGATCCTCAGCATCACATAAAAAATAATAAATAATAAAATAAAGATGCTGTGTCAAAAAAAAATGAAGGAAGGGCCATATCTGTGAATGGGAATCTAAAAAAACATGAGACTGGGAAATGAAGACCCCAAAAGTACTGGGGGGTACAGCTGACTGTGCTCTGCCTGGTCTTCCCTGAGGACGGGTCGCCTGGCTCTCTGCATCTGCTGGGCTTTGGTTCTGTGTCCTTCCCACCCCTGGCTTACCCAACCCCCGACCTCAGAAGCCCCCCCCCCCCCCCCCCCGGGAGGGCTGCCCTTCCTGCCTGAGGTTTGGAAAGTGTCTGCAGCCCTAGCAATCGCCTTTTCCACACTTTCATCAACCTCAGACTCAAAGAAGGGGACTTTTAGCATTTCACAAACGCCCCCTACCCCGAGTCTGCGTTTCATGAAAAAATCATGGGCGGATGGGCCAGTGGAGATATTTATGGAAAGCCTCATCTCTAGAAAAGAAAGAGCCTCATATCTAAGACAGAAATAGCTCTGTGTTATTCAGAGTTCTCGGGAGATAAAGCACCAAGTGTGTGTGTGTGTGTGTGTACGTGTACCTGTATGTGTGTAAAAGAGAGAATTAGGAGTTGGTTTGTGCTTTATGAAGCTTGAGAGATTCAGATTCAGGAGAGCCCATGATGTAGCTGAAGTTCAAGTTCATGGCCCAAGGCCCGAGAACAAGAATGGCTGCTGATATTGAGTGAGTCTGAGTCTGAATCCGAAGGGAGAAGACCCACGTCCCAGCCTGAGTACTGGAAGAGAGACTTGCTCCTCAGCCGCTGTCTCCTATTCAGGCCTTCCATGAATTAGATGAGGCCCACCCCGTTTAGGGACAGCAATCTGCTTTCCTCACTTTACTGATTCACATGTGAATCTCATCCCCAAACCATCTTTGAGACATGACCCAGAGTAATGTTGAACCAAATAGCCGCCTGTCCTATGGCCCAGTCGAAGCGGCACGTACAATTCAGTAAGCATCACGGAGTTGAACTTTTCATAGATTTAAAAGCAATGAATCAACTGGAAATATTTACTGATTGTCGTCCCTCTTCCTTGTACTGTGACAGTGATGAGAAGAGACGAGACAAGGGGACACCCATGGTCCCCGTACAGTCTCCAGGCAGCACATCTCAGCCCTGCTAGCTAACTCGGGGAGTCACAGCAAGAGTCACAGCTAACGAGGGTTGGATGATTTTTCTGGAATTAGACTCGGTGCCACCAATCTACCACGGTCTGTCCCAGGGGGACCCTCATAGGTTATGAGGGTTTTTCCCAATGACACCTTCATTCTCAGAGGAGGAAACTGAGGTTCAGACAGATGAGCTAACTTCCCCAGGCCACACAGCCAGGCAGTCTGTCCCCACAGACATCACATCTTAGACCCTGAACACTTTCTCCCCTGGTAAAACATAGATAGTTCCTAACCCTTCAAGGAGACCTTGTCCCTGGCATTCTGAACCACATCTTTCATTCATAATTGCTGGTTCTTGGCATCTTCTGATGGCATTTGTGTAAACAAAATGACAACATAGATTCATACAAGTATGAGATAGTACGCATACTGGTGTTGGGCTAGACGGATGTTTGTGAGGGTGTACTGTAAGAAAGTCCATGGGCATGTATATTAACTCGTCAAAAGCACTGGGCATCATAATAATTCTAAATCATAAAAATCCGTAAGTACTCAAGTCACTTGTAACATGATGGACATTTTAGCCCAGTGAGTGAGATGATGTCACAGTGGGCTCCGCGGTTCTGGGTCTTAACTGCAAAGCCTCCCTTGGCTTACATGGCTTGGCGTGGACACTGTGTGGGCAGATCTGTCTGGGAGCGTGGCATATCGTACACTGACGGTCACAGGTTCTGCCTGAAGTGACGCACCATATTGTGCCCTATTTGCTCTATGCTGTATTCCACGCTGTATGCTGAATTTCATTGGTCAAAGCAGATGCACAGTTACGTCTTACTCAACGGAGTAAAGAAGTGTAACCCTGCTATGCACCTTCCCTACGTCCAGGATGAGAGGTAACATGGGCAGAACGGATTCCTCTCACAGTAGGAAGCTCGAGGGGAACTCCTAATTAACCTAGGGCAGAGTTCTCTCCGCCAGGTAGACCCTTTCTCAGGTGACTTTTGTGAAAGGACTGGGTAGGTTTTCAGGAGCATAGAGGGGTCAGGGGTGCTTACGGTGGTCGTGAGACAGACCCCTCTGAGCCACAAGGCTGGTCTGATATGGTAACCCACACCATCCCTCCAGCTACCAGCATAATCTATTTCAGACATAGGAACAGGTCCATCCTATGAAGTTAAAGAACTGGCACTGAGTGGCTCTTTAATGTGAATTGGATCAAATAGAGATCCCTCAATCTGCTGCTCAATGGCTTTATTTTCATATCTTCAGATATTATCCCCTGGTCCAATTCATCCTATCCAATTAGGCTGAATTCATTCATTCATTTCTTTCTTTCTTTCTTTCTTTCTTTCTCTCTCTCTCTCTCTCTCTCTCTCTCTCTCTCTCTCTCTCTCTCTCTCTCTCTCTCTCTCTCTCTCTCTTACCAAGGATTGAACCCAGGGGTGTTTAACCCATGAACCATATCCCCAGCCCTTTTTATTTAGAGACAGGGTCTCACTAAGTTGCTCAGAGCTTCCTGGTTAAGATGCTGAGGCTGACTTTGAACTTGTGATCTTCCTGCCTCAGCCTCCCGAGCCGCTGGGATTATAGGCATGTTGGGTTGCTACAGGCTTACACTGAATTTCTTTATAATCTACTAATTTTTGTTAAACTTCCATATCATACATGTTGACATCCAGGTAATTGACATAAACATCAGATTGAAAAATCAAAGGTCAACAAGGTGAAGTCACTGGTAGGTACAAGCTCATCAGGCTAGAATCGAAACTCATGCATTCTTTTTTTTCAAAAGCAAACAGCAAACTAGTTTAGAAGCATGGAGTTATGTGGAGGTATGGAGAGAATGATCTTCTCTGTGCACACTCTGCCCTGAGTCATGACCTCTAAACTTGTCACCTTGACTCTCTAACTAGCATCTCATTAGACTTTATCACAAATCAGTCCATCTACACACCTTTCTATCCCCAGTCCGTTAATTTGTCTATCTTCTTAAAAAAATTGCATTAGACTTAGAGTCAAAAATATTGATTGAGTCAAGCCACTGAAACTTCAAGTTCTTCTCTCTGCAGCTAACATCAACTCTTCTATTAGACATGATACACAACTGAAGTCCATTTATCCAATTCTGAGCAGTTTAGGGACATAACCAAATAGCACCTCATTGGAGACCGTTTTTTCAGCCTAATTTGACCTAGATCTTAAAGAATGAACAGATTGTGCACATGGAAAAGGAAGAAGATCCAGTTATCCGAGGTCCACCCAGGTAGGGTCTCAGTGTTTCGTCAATAGGAAACAAATTTTCCTATCTGGAGGCTAGTTACATGATAAATTTAAAAAAATACATAAAATAGTAGAAGAAGTGGTGATATCTTGTAAGAAGACTCGATGTGTATTAACAGTCATTTATTTAACCCTTTCATCTTTGACAAGTTTTTATTTTCATTTTTATGGGCAACTTTTATTGAGGTGCAATTCACCAAACATACATTCGCTTCTTGGAGTGCCCAATCCAGTGGTATTTAGCATGTTCACGATGTTGTGCAAACATCTGCTCTTTATAGTTCCCCAGCTTTTTCATAATCCATAAATCACTTCATACTCATTAAATGGTCCTTCCCTATTCACCACGCCCTCCCCCACCCCCCATCGCCGGGTAACCTCTAATCGGCTTTCTTACTCTGTCAATTTGCCTAAGAGATTGGCATTAAGAACTCCCACAACTCAACAATAAAAAGACAAACAACCCAAGGTTAAGAATGGGCAAAGGAATCCACACTTCTCCAAGGATGACATACTGACAGCCAAGAAGCATAGAAAAGATGTCATCGGCCCTTAAGGAAATGTAAATCAAACCCCAGTGAGATGCCACTTCATACCCACTATGATGGCTTTAATTAAAAAAAAAAAAAGATGACCAAAAGGGACAAGTTTATGAGGAAGTAGAGAAAAGGAACATTCGTACATAGCTGGTGGGGAAATGGTGCAGCCCCTGTAGAAAACAGTTGGGCAGATACTCAAACAAGTGAAACAGGTTTACTACATACCCCAGAACTTCTACTCTCAATTATGCATCAGGAGAAATGCAAACATAGGTTCATAAGGAAACGTGTTCCTAATATTTATGGTGGCATTCTTCAAAATATCCAAAATGTAGAAACAACCCCCAAATCCATCTTTTCTTTCACTATTCTGTAACACTCAGATATTTTAGTGCAAAAAAAAATGAGGTTTGTTCTACCATACCTTTTGCTAGTGCATTATCTTGAAATTGAGTTATATATTTGCCTTTGTCGATAAAGCAATGCTTTGGGCACTCGAAAAGATACACTTCTGGGTACACTTTCATTGAGATTTTCTTTCATTATTCTATTTCTATCATTGGCATTTACCATAATAACAATGGATCTATAAAATAACTCTCATTGGCTTCACTATCTCAGACCAGAATCCTTCATGTTTTTCCAGAATAGAGGTTCTTAAAGAATGGAACATTTAGGACTTTTGTTCTTGCATATGTGGGACTTGGTCATGGCCTCTTGATGACTTCTTTTTTTTTTTTAATTGTCGAATGATTTTTATTCATCTATTTATTTTTGCTTTGTTTTTTATTCTCATTAGTTACACATGACAGTAGAATGCACTTGGACACTTCATACACAAGTGGAGTATAGTTTCTCATTCTCCTGGTTGTACGCCATCTTGTTCTCTTCCATCCATTGCTTACTATGCCCCATATGCTTTGAGTTCCCAGGGGCTAAAGCAGCTCAATTTATTTTCAAGACTCTTGTATCTGCCAGGAATTGTCTTCTTGCTATTCCTGTGGTTTCTTCTCTTTATTCAGGTCTCAGCTCACTTAGGAATTCGAGGAATTCTTCCTCAATTGCCTCATCCTCTGTAATCTCCATTCCCAGTCATTCTCTTTCATATCATCACTATGTTCAATTCCCTGTATGAAACAACGACCTAGTTTATTCATCTGTTTCTTTCCTCTCTTATTTTTTTCTCTCTCCAGACTAGAATATGTACCCCATTGGGGACAATAAACTCCTTTTCTTGGTCATCCAGGATCAGCCAAGCATGATCCCAACAAGCAAGATAATTAAGCTCTCACTCCTCCGGACACTTACCCAGAGCTTGGGAATCTGTGTTAGTCTGTTCTTTAGTAATATAATGAAATACCTGAGGCAGGCTAACTTTATACAGAAAAGATGCATATTCAGCTCACAATTTTAGAGGCTAAAACCTCTAACATTTGGCTGAAGACCCTTCAGAAAGACAAGGAAAGCTGAGATCCAACCCTGTTAGAACTGGGAAATGTGACTAATTTACATTTAGAGAGAGTCCCATCATTCTCCTGGGTGAGGTGAATGTGGAGTGGGGGGAATAATAATCTTAAGATATAAGGAAATTAAGAAATTTGGAAGACAGTATGACAGTGTTGACCAAAATAGTGATAGTAGAGACACACAAGATGTTATGTCCTCATGTGATATCACAGAGGGTGTTCAGAATCATCAACAGGACTTAGAAGTTATGTTTTGTATTCAATTTTCCAGAATGTTTTTGAGAATTTTTGCATCTATGTTCATTAGAGATATTGGTCTGAAGCTTTCTTTCTTTGATATGTCTTTGCCTGGTTTGGGGATCAAGGTGATATTGGCCTCACAGAATGAGTTTGGAAGTGCTGCCTCTTTTTTTCTGTTTCCTGAAATAAATTGAAGAGTATTGGTATGAGTTCTTCTTTGAAGGTCTTATAGAATCCAACTCTGTATCCATCTGGTCCTGGGCTTTTCTTGGTTGGTGGGCTTCTGATGGTGTCTTCTATTCCCTCACTTGATATTGGTCTGTTTAACTTGTGTATATCTTCTTGATTCAATCTGGGCAAGTCCTATGACTTAAGAAATTTGTCAATGCCTTCAGTGTCTTCTATTTTATTGGAGTATAAGTTTTCAAAAATAATTTCTAGTTATCCTCTGTATTTCTGGAGTGTCTGTAGTGATATTACCTTTTTCATCACGTATGCTGGTAATTTGAGTTCTCTCTCTCCTCTTCGTTAGCGTACCTAAGGGTCTGTCAATTTTATTTATTTTTTCAAAGAACCAACTTTTTGCTTTAGTTGGGTATTTGGGGGCAGTGGGCTCCATAATGAAACAAAATAAAGGTGTTCGGTCTCTGAGATGCGGACGTCACACACAGCACGAGCAGTGCATTCAGAACTGGTTCCCCCTCCCCAGAGGTGAGAACCAAATTGCTCCAGGTCCAGAGGTGTGTGTTAGCCCTCTGCTCCGCTCAGAGGGGCCATCTGCCCACCGGCTCAAAGCGCTTTTTCTTTTTCTTCACCTCCCAATTTCAATTAGTCACCAAGTCCTGCCTGCTGTAACCTCCCGCTTGAACTTCCAAAGTCCCTCCACACCACTGCCCCAGAGAACACAGTCACCTCCTGCCCAGATTCAGCAGCTACCCCCACATCCTCTCGGGGTGCCCTCAAGATGAACACCTTTCCAGAGTTTCCAATTATTCCTACTCCCAATCCACAAGACGGTGTCAGACAACCTGCATGGATCTCTGCATTTTATCCCACCTGCTTCTCCAGCTAACCTGGACTCACAGCTTTCACATTTTTGGGTTATTTTCACATGATTCTTATTTGTAGAAACATGATAATAGGAATAAATATACTGAAGTCTCCTCCCCACTTGCATTCCTCAATTCATTCCATTTTGCCCCATTTGATTTATCATTTTCTTGTTAATGATGGACAGGTAGATGCTGGCTGGCTGGCTAGATGGATATAACACCATTCTCTTCCACAGCCAGAATACTATCAATACTACCATGTCAACCACAGGCTGTGTTCAAAATTTGTCAATTTCTCTTTAATATCCTCTCAAGCTGTGCTGATTCGCCAGCCCAGGATCCAACTTAGAATCATGCGTGGAATTCAGTCGCCTTATTTTTTTCTTTTTAGTCTCTAATCAAGAACTTTTCTACGACTTCCTTTGTCCTTTTTCGATCTTGACATTTTTTGAAGGACACAGGCCAGTGATTCTGTAGAAGGTTCCTCACTTTGTGTTTTTTTTTTCTGATGTTCTTTCATGGCTAGAGTTGGCAGATAATTCTGGCAGGGACTCCACGGAGATGATTTTGTGTTTTTCTCAACGCATCCCAGTATGAAGAAGCCCTGATGTCAGATATCACCAGTACTTGTGATGCTGATTTTGATCAGTTGATTAAAGCGGTCTTACTAGATTTCCTCCCTATGAATTTTCTATTTTTTCCTTTCATTACTAGTAGGTGTCCTGTGGCAAGATAAGTAAATATCCTGTTCCCCAGAAAACTTTTACCCACTAACTTTACCTTTCATTGGTAATTGTCTAACTTTATCATGTCTTTCTGTATTTTTAATGACATTCTTTCTGTATTTAAAATTTTTTTTTAGTTATCAATAGACCTTTATTTTATTTATTTATATGCAGTGCTGAGAATCAAACCCAGGGCCTCACACATGCCAGACAAGTGCTCTACCACTGAGCCACCACCCCAGCCCTCTTTCTGTATTTTTAATGATATTCATAAAGACAAGGTAGAGTTACCTATTCCTCCGTCTCTTATATAGGTGTTTATAATATAATAGAATTGATTCACTGTTTTTTTTATTTCATTTAGTAAATTAGAATCCATTTCTATCAATACTTACTACGATGATGAAATTGCCCCTCATTTCTTCTGTCTGGTTCCCGGTTCCTTTGAACAGGCTCCATATTGAAAACAAGTTACTTCTGTGAGTCACAAGATCCTTCTCGTGAGACCATATTATGCATCTTTCTAAAACAACTTCTTACCCAGTCTTACTGAACTTTTCCCCTCCTTTGAGAAGTGCAACTTTTTCCTCTTTAGGACTCTGGGTCATACTTGTCCAACAATCTACACCATTTTTTCCTTCCATATGTCTGCTTGAGAGATAGTAGGAATAACACAAATGTTGTTAAGTCAATCAAGGAAACAGTTTCTTCATGGGCCCAGAGAACAGATAAATGGATACATGAGTAGCAATCACAAGTGATTTTGTTCTGTGCAACAGAATCTTCAGGGAGTGAGTATTCAAGGCCCCATGTTTTGGGTTTCTTTTTTGTCACAGACGTTACTGAGAGGAATTTTATGGGGAGTGGAAGGAATGGAATGAAGTTCTCTGAGGTCTCTTCCTATTCTGAGAATCTGTAACTCTGCTTTTTCTATAAAATATGCTTGTACAGAGACATCCCTAGTGCATCTAGAGCTTAGCAGGTTTGGAAATTTCTAACCCTATTTTCTAGTATTTTCGCTGAGATTCCTGATTGGTATGATGACTTAGAATAAGGATTTGCCCATCAGGTTGTCATGAAAAAATGTTCAACATCTTTGGCAATTAGAGAATGCAAATCAATACTACTCTCAGATTTCATCTCACTCCTGTCTGAATGGCAGTCATCAAGAATACAGGCAACAATAAGTGTTGGCAAGAATGTGGGGAGAAAGGTACATTCATAATTGCTGGTGGGACCACAAATTGGTGCAACCACTATGGAAAGCAGTGCAGAGATTCCTTAGGAAACTCGGAATGAAACCACCATTTGACCCAGCTATCCCACTCCCTTATACCCAAAGGACTTAAAAAATCAGCATACTACAGTGATGCAGCCATGTCATTGTTTATAGCAGCTCAATTCACAATTACTAAGCTATGGAACCAACCAAGGTGTCCTTCAACAGATGAAAGGATAAAGAAGATGTGATATATATGTATTCGATGGAATATTACTCAGCTTTAAAGAAGAACAAAATTAAGGCATTTGCTGGTAAATGCATGGAGTTGGAGAGTATTATGCTAAGTGAAATAAGCCATTCCCTCCAAACCAGTGGCTGAATGCTTTCTCTGAAATACAAATGCAAATTCACAATGGGAGGTGGCACTAGTGAAGAACAGAGTTACCTTAGATTAAGTAGAGGGAGTGAAGGGAGGGGAGGGGAGAGGATATGGGGATAGGAAGGATAGTAGAATGAAACACATTATGACCTTAGGTATGTATATGAGTGCATGACGGATGTGAGTCTACAACATTTACAATCAGAAAAATGAGAAATTATATCCCATCTACGTATGACATAGCAAAGTGCATAAATGCATTCTACTGTCATGTATAACTAATTAAAACAAATAAAAAAATTTAAAGGATTAACAAGTGCATTCAGAAATAATTCAGTTGCTGATATTTATTCTTTCCAAGTCCAGAATGCACAATTAGATGCCTGCTGACACGGAGGAAGGATCCAGTCACTCACAACCTTTTGCACTAGGATTCAGGGTGGTAAAGAGGGAAGAGAGTTGCAAAAGTTGAGTTGTCCTTTGGATCCCGTGTCCAGTGGTTAAGACACAGGGCTGGGTAAAGATGAAAATCCTAACGTCACCAGCTAACAGATGTGGGAAATTCATAATAGTCTGACTCAGTGAGCACCAACTTCCTCATCTAGAAAGTGGGGAGAGAAATCCTGGCTCTTGGGGGGGTAAAAAAAGGATCAACTAAATGAGATAATGTTGATAAAATGGCAGGCAGTGAGTGAGGCACAGTGTAAATGCTAGATTCATAAATGGTTACTGTTCTTGCATAAATGACATTAGGCCAGTCACTTTGGCTCTTTGAGCCTTGCTCCTCACGTCTGTTACAGTGACTGATAATAGGGCTTTGTTGGATTCCTTGCAGTACCACATACTTATGTTCTGAGCAAACCAATGCATTCATAGTAAGTGTTCCAACGCGTTGGCGAAAATCTAATCTGATATGCAACAACCTGTACAAGAGGAAAAGTTCACTTTTAGCAATGTGATGTCCTTTTAATTAAATTCTCAGACTGAAGATTAACAAGTTATATCTATGGTTTTTTTTTTTTCATATAGCCATTCCATTTACGAATTTACATCAGACAGGACTTAATTGAAAAATACCTCTTTCTATCTGGTTTCTAAAATATGAAAGTAGCTAAAAAGGCTGTGATCTTTTTAAACATTTCACATCAGACTGGGGAAGTCTTTCTCCAGTGTAAAGTGCTGGGGGCGCCTGGTGTTTCCGAATGAGGCTGTGTGTGTGGGGTGGGCACAGCGACGGCTTCTCTGGTGAGCCCAGGGTTGACTTGCACTGAAGCCACTCCTGAGCATTTCCTGGATAATCCTCCTGATGGCGTCATTGCACGGGGCTTCTGTGTGTTAGCGTGAGCTCCCCCTGGGTCATTTCCCAGGACTGATGACCACTCTTCTCCAGCCTCCTGCAAAACTGCTACTGGTTAAGTAGCAACTGCAAACATGGTTGATCAACTGAGGAAGGACTTATAAGTGCATGGGAGAAATGGGCAAGTCGCACGAGCATTGCCCCCCCAAAAAGCGTAGTATGTGAAGGGAAAGCTTGCATCAGGATGAGGCCCACCACCAACTCAGCAGCCCTCACAGTGGGAAGTCAGTAATGACAGGTGAAGCTGATAAATCAAAGATAATAATTAGGGCGAGAGCACTATTATAAAAGCCCCAAGAGAACAAAGAGAATAGATGTTTAAAAGTAGAAGCCAAATGAGGGGAAAATAATGATTTTTTTTTATTATGGACTATTTGATTATGTTATGCTTTTTATCTATATTCATCTATTTTTAAAATTTTGTTTCTTTTTGCAGCAATAGGGTTTGAACTCAGGGCTTCACGCATGCAGGGCAGATGATCTACCACCGAGGCACATCCCCAGCCCTTTTAATTTTACTTTGAGATAGGATCTTGCTAAATTGCCGAGGCTGGCTTCGAACTGGGGATCCTCCTGCCTTAGCCTTCCGCGTCGCTGGGATGACAGGCATGCGCCACCACACCTGGCTTCATGTGCAGTTTTGATAAGACCCATCAAACTAAATGACTTCTCTCATGTCCCTGGGTGGGCACCCCTGGGTGCCTCTGGGCTCTGGAGGTGTTATACCACATTGTCATTAGGGTAATTATGTTTTTGTATGTTTATCTCTTTCATTAAAACAGGAATGACTCAGGGGCAGGCTCTCTCTCTCTGTTTCCCCGACATCCCTAAGGAGCTGTGGCACAGAGTAAGTCAACAGAAGAGGTTATTGAAGAAATCACAGCGTCCTGGAATTATGGAAACGAAACGAAACGGACCCAGAGTGTCCAGTTAAGAAATTCATTAAATCGTGATACAGGGTGCAACAGCCAATGGATATGGTGCTCTGAAGAACAGGTAGACAGGTGCTAAGGGACAGGTGCAGACCGCTCCTCTGGCAGGCTGGTGGGGAATGTGGAGGTCGGTGGGACCTCACTAAGGAACTGAGGACCAGCTGATGCTGAAGCACAGCAGCAGTTAATGAACCCAAAGGAACAGAACGTGCTCAGTGCTCACCCGTGGGAAAGTCACAGGGCCAGGGACACTAGCTGGGGACTGAACATTCTGCTCCTATGTCAGCTTATGATCTGGGGACAGAGAAAAGGAAACCTCAGCCAGATATTTTCTGGAATAGAAGCCAGAAAGAGATGCAGGAGCCATGCACCCTGCGCAGCGAATCGGAAAAATGCCTCATATCAGAAATGTTGGAAGAGGAAGGAGCTGTCACGGGAAACAGCATGAGACGGGCATGACGGTACTTCAAAGAGAGGGGTAGGAACATGGCGCCTCCGCTGTGTGTGTTGCTGGGTCTCCCAATTAAAAACAAAATAAGACAAAAATGTGTCCTAGTGCCAATTCTTCTGTCAGCCCCTGTCTTGTTTCTTTGGGTTTTTTGGCTATAAAATACATAGTTTATTTTTGTTGTTGTTAGTTTTAAAATACATAGTTATTTTTTTGTTTTGTTTGTTTGTTTTTTTTGTTTTTACATTTTCCATCTCTTTTAAACTGGGTCCACAAAAATCTCTCTTATCCAATCATGTGTGACCTCCGTGTTGCCAGACCCTGTGATAAATTCCTGGTGTCTGAGTCCACATTTTACTCTTGGGACCAAAATACTCAATGAGAACAACTTAGAGAAGGAAAAGATTATCTTGGTTCACGGTTTCAGAGGTTCAGTCCATGGTTGGCTGACTCCCTTGCTGTAGGCGTCCAGTGAAGCCAAAGCTAAAATGTGGAGACAGAAAAGCTCACTTCAGGGCTGCCTTGAAGGAGAGAGAGCCAGGGGAAGGGGACACCGAGAAGATGCACGCTTCCGGGGCTCCAAGTCACCCCCCTCCTCCACCTTGCCCCATCTGTATCCAAACCATAACACCTGGTCTTAATTATTAGTAGCATCTAATGTCATTATTATCCCAATTTTGTATCTCCCACTGAAAATTCACTCATAATCTTCAGACTTATAAATTAGCCTGCTTATTCAGCATTTCTACTAATATGTCTAAAAGTCATCTCAGATTTACCTTTACCAAAACTAAATTCTTGGGAAGCTGAGGCAGGAGGATCCCAAGTTCAAAGCCAGCCTCAGCACTGCTGAGGTGCTAAGCAACTCAGTGAGACCTTGTCTCTAAATGAAATACAAAACAGGGCTGGGGATGTGGCTCAGTGGTCGAGTGCCCCTGAGTTCAATCAAGACCCCACCCCCTCAGCCAAAAAAAAAAAAAAAAAGCCTAAATTCTACACTTGCCAAATCCTATTCCAACCAAAACTCTCCTCCATCTCACATAAAAGCAACTCCACCCATCTAGTTTCAATGGCCAAAAATTTTGAAGTCAACTTTTTCATTTATACCCCAATAATGTCTGCCAGGAAATGTTGTTATTTTTTTTAGTTCAGTAAATATATCCAGAATTCATAATTCTGAAATAAGTAAAACCGTTTCTTTTCTAGATTATTCTAGTAAGTTCCTGCTTACATCATTGATTCTTAGAGTCTATTTTGGATAAAAAAGATCAGCATTGTCATCTTAAAATATGAGTTAAAAGAAAAAAAAACTTCCTAATACATTATACAAAACCAGAGTTACTCTGGCACCAAAGCCTGACAGAAACTTTATAGTAAATAAAATTACAGACCAATGTTTATCATGAAGATAGACACAAAAATTTGTGGCAAAATATTTTAACGAATTAAATCCAATATAATTTCTAAAGTATGGTGTTTCATAACTAAGTAGAACTAATTCCAGGAAAACAAGATTGGTTTAGCATTCTAAAATCTACCAATGTAATTAATCATATTCCTGGAATAGAGGAGGTAAAATCTAAATGAGAAGATATACCATGTTCATAGATGCTGTCTCGAAATTGACAAAATTCTATTTTTTTCCCAAATACAATAGAGTTAATGAAATCCCAATATAAAATCTCAATAAAGTCATTTTGTAGAAGCTAGCAAGCTGAATCTAAAATTATGTATAAAAGAGAGGGAACTAGAATATCTAAGCCATTGTTGTAAGAAAAAAAAAATCAGAAGACTACCTGATTTTATGACTTACCATAGAGTGAAGATAATCCAGACCATGTAATATTTACAAAATAACAGACATATATATCAATGGAACAATGCAAACATCGACCTACAAGATGTGTGATCAACCAATTTTTGAAAAAGATGAAAGTTCAATCCAATCAGGAAATGGTTGTCTTTTCAAGAAATGATGATGTACTTACTGGATAGCTGTGCAGGGAAAATATGAACACCAATCCTCATTTAATGCTGTGTACAAAAATATCTCAAGATGGATCTGAGACCAAAATGCCAAAAGATAAAACTAAGCTTTTAAAACACAGAAAAAAAAAATCATTGTGATCTTGAGTTAAATAAAGACGCAAACTCAAAAATCTAAACTCCAGGAGCAGACGGACCTATTCATCTCAATCATTCAAGACAAGTACTTTCCAATTGGGATTCCCAAAAATCTGAGAAAGCCTGTAGGGCTGAGATACAAATGGAGGTATCTTCAGAGGACCCAAGGTCCCTTCCACCTTCATCTTGTTCTCTGAAGGTAGAATTAAGATTTCCCAGGTTTAAGCTTGGCCCCGGAGCCGATGTCCTCCTAATAATCATCCATTCACCTTCATTCAGCTCAGCAAATATCTAATCATGTTAGTGCTCTGCCAAACCAAAGATGATCAAGCATCAGAATCGCTTGGGGGAAGGGGTTGTTAAAACACAGCTTGATGGGCCCCCATTTCAGACTTCCAGATCCAGGACACCTAGGAGAGGATGTGGGCCCCCAGAATTTGCAATTCTGACCCTGCTCTCGAGGAAGGACTGGTTCAAGGTAAGGAATTGAAAGCACACGATTTCTTGCCAGGGCATGCTGCTTGGAATCAGCGATGGTTTTATTTCCTGGAGGCCCGCTGTTTACATTTACCGACACGCGATTGAATCGGACACAGCTGTCTGCATTGAAATTCTAGGTTTCCATAGCTGCTGTTATATGAACTCCTGAGCAAGTCACTTAGTGCCACAATCAATTTTTCCATCCGCAGACAAGCCTACCTACCCCTGTAGGATTGTTTTAAGATTAATTGTTAATGGAGTAAAGCATGTAGCAAGGTACATGGCAAATACATATATTAATCTCCGTAATGGAGTTATTATAATTATCAGTGGGAACAAGCTGAAATGTAAATGCACCGTGAAGATGTAGTTTGACACACTCCCTAACAGAGGAATATACTGGGTGCAGAAAGGAAAGCCAGCTTCTAGACTGGAGGAGGCTGGTCCTAGAAATGTTCCTTGGCTTCATCTTTCGAAGCCAGCGGTGAGGTGTACGGGAGGCGGGGGGCTGGATGGCAGGGATCAGAGAACCTGGACTATCACTGAGCCACCTTATGAAATTAGAGTGGGACCTGATTTTCACCCAGCACAACGCAGGCTCCGCACACCGTTAAACGCGTGTCAGATTCAGTTTGTCACTTCTGATCACCTCAAGAGCCTGCTCCCGTCAGCTCTGACTTCATAGCTGGCCTGATGACTGTTGTCTGTTGGAAAGTTTAATAATGAAAATAAATGGGGTTTTTTACAGTTGGCATAGTGTTTCCACCTTCTCGTCTTTTATCATGTTCACAAATGATATTGTAAAAAAAAAAAAAAAAGAAAAAGAATACAGGTTTGCTTATTTATTCAACTAGTTATTCAAAAAGTATTAAGCGTCTGCCACAGAGGGGGGGGGATCAGACACTCCCAGCATGCACATTCAGCAAGGCGTCTGTGTCCCTGGACTCACAGAACAGGTGGGTTTAACTGACTATTTAATTACTACTGAGAAAGCTGAATGGGTGTGAGCTCCTACCGAGGCTGAGAAAGTGGCATTCACTCTGATCATTGAAGGATGACAGATTAGTCATTGAGACACCGCAGAAGACCACAGGATAGGAGAGGACCCTGTACCAAGAAGAGTGAGGCCGGTGGGAATTGATCCCATCCCTGAAGGGCAGCGTTGGCTATAGATCAGGCAGCAAAATGCCAATGGTTTGATGGATTCTTGGAGAAAAAAAAAGCCATGGTGTGATGACACCAACCCTGCTAAGGATTTGGGTCTAAATTCTGGGAGAATGAAGGATCCTAAGTAGGGGGACAGCATGACCAAATTTGCATTTTGCAAAGAAGAAATCTGTAAAGAAGAAATCTTTCTGAAACCAAGTTTGGAGGGAGAGTCTGCAATATTGGTTGCTTGTTGGAGGTGGGTGCTGAGACAGGGGGTTAGGTCAAAGGTGAGTCCTGGGTTTTAGATACAAACGTCTGATTGAGTGAGATGCTCTATAGGGAGATTCCAAACATGAGGTGAAGAACAGCTGGGGAAATAGAGGCAACTGGAATCCAGAGCTCTGTCTCCATGAGCTCACTCTTGGTTTTATTGGGAGACCATGAGATCTTAAGTGGTGGTCTCAAGAAGATTAGGTACAGAATACATTAACAGACCTCAGAGGAAAGATTTGGGCTAGAATTACCAATTTTTTGGAATTTCCAACAAAGAGATGACAATCAAAGCTATGAACATGGATGCTACTGCCATGTTGGGATGGGGGAAATGTTTGGAGTCCCTCCGGCTCCAAAGACTAACTTCCCCATCCCCCAAGAGCTGTCCAATGGTGAGCCCTGCTGGCTCATCTGATGCTTACCCACCAATCAGACTAGCCCTGCTGGCTCACCTGATGCTTACCCACCAATCAGACTAGCCCTGCTGGCTCACATGATCCTTACCCACCAATCAGACTAGCCCTGCTGGCTCACCTGATGCTTACCCACCAATCAGACTAGTCCTGCTGGCTCACCTGATGCTTACCCACCAATCAGACTAGCCCTGCTGGCTCACATGATCCTTACCCACCAATCAGACTAGCCCTGCTGGCTCACCTGATGCTTACCCACCAATCAGACTAGCCCTGCTGGCTCACATGATCCTTCCCCACCAATCAGAAAGCACCCCATGCCAACTGTCAAACCCTTCAACCATTAAACTGTCATAACTGTCAAACCACCCCTGGCTGTATAAATATGCAGAGCTGTTCCTCAATAAACGGGCATTTTCTCCTATGGCAAGCCTTGATCGTTCTTTCAGGAAGGAGGACAATGAGAAGAAACAAAAGATCCCGGATCATGCTCTAAGCAAACACAATGAAAGAATCCAATAAGGAGAGTCAGAAAAATATGGTGGAGAGGGTGGCAAACAAACAAACCAACAAACCAAAAAAATAGCCTAAGAAAGGGCAGGGGTCAATAATGCCAAATGAAGCCAGGGGTGGTGGTGCACTCCTGTCATCCCAGTGGCTCGGGAGGCTGAGACAGGAGGATGGAAAGTTCAAAGCCAGCCTCAGCAAAACCAAGGCACGAAGCAACTCAGCGAGAGCCTGTTTCTAAATAAAATACTAAATAGGGCTGGGGATGGGGCTCAGTGGTCAAGTGCCCCTGAGTTCAATCCAGGGTACCAGAAAAATAATAATAATAATGCCAAATGAGTTAAGCAGTGAGGTCAGGGATGGGAAGGATCTAGCCAATTGGAGAAATTAGTGGCCTCAGAAAGAAACCTTCTGGTGAATTGCTGAAGCCGGGAGCTTTCTTGGAAGGATGGGTTGGGCCTGGAAATGAGGAAGGGAGTTTGCTAAGATTCTCTTTGAGTCATTTGGCTGCAAGGAGGAGAGGGATGTGAGAGTCAGGAACCCTTTGTTTTACATTTCTACTTTGTACCAGTTACCATGCATTTTTTTTAAATTTATATCAAGTCACCATGGCATATCAATAATTCGGTGAATTGATTTTTTCCTCCAATTTGGTTTTCAGTGAATTGGCTTTAAAGGAACTGATTTTCCGTGATGACCTGGAGCCAAACTCAGAAGTTCATGTCAATAAAAACCATCAATTATTGAGTCCTTATCGTACGTCAGGAACCTTGGTGGGTATTGCGAGTAGTTACCTCACTAACTCCCCATGGGTCCAGGAGGGAGGATGGTCTCAGCCTCAATTTACCAGCTGAAAAGACAGAGGCCCAGGAAGTATCTGTGACTTGCCTGAGGTCTCACGGCTAGCAAGGGGTGGACCCTGGATCCAACTTGGATTGGCCTTGCCTCAAACCTGGGCCAGACTGGAAACTTCCAGCCTCCACTTGGCTCCCTCTAGGGCACAGGAGAGAAAAGTGTCAACTTGCCGGGCGCGGTGACACACGCCTGTCACCCCAGCGTCTCGGGAGGCTGAGGCAGGAGGATCACAAGTTCAAGGCCAGCCTCCGCAAAAGTGAGGTGCTAAGCAACTCAGGGAGACCCCGTCTCTAAGTAAAATACAAAATAGGGCTGGGGGTGGGGCTCAGTGGTCAAGTTTTTTTGTCAACCTGAACTGTGAGGCTACTAAAGATCATTGAGAGTTTCTTCTTCTGAAAGCAATATGGCCATGTTTCTCAGCAAAGTGGGAAGGATGAGTTCATACTGGGCAGTTCTTTTTCTTTTGAATTTTAACATAAATATACCATGTCGTCCAATGGATTTCAGTGTTACTATCACTTCCTCCCCGACCTCAGGAGTAGTAACCTCATGGCCATTTTATTAGTGGACAGACTCATAGCTCTCTGGTCCACTGCTTCTCTGCACTTAATAGTTTGAAAGTTGCATAGCATTGCTTATGGAAATGGGTAACCTCTACCCTACCCGTCGCCATTAGAAGATTACCTGTAAACAGATGATCTCACCTGCCATACCCAAGCTGCAGTTAGACAGCAGACATAAATACAAATGTTCTACAGCAGAGGAGGGCAACTATAGCTTTCAAAAATGTATTATGGTCCTTTGTAAACTATAAGACCTCATGAAGCACTAGAAAAGGGGAATTTGAAGGTTCCCAACGCAAAGAAGTGATCGATGTTTAAGGAGATGAAAATGTTAATTACCCTAATTTGATGGTGCACTTGTATGGAAATTGTAACATTGTGCTCCATAAATATGAACCATTTAAAAATAAGTAGATAAATAAAATTAAACACACTCACTTACACACACAGGAATAGGTTTATGAGGTTGGGGGCGGGGATTCTTTTGCTGACGGTTGTATTCCCAGCACATGACACAGCCTTCAGAACATGTTAGTGTCCAACAGCCGTTTGTGGAATGATTGACGGAAACCCCAGTGGTTTGGGGAGCATCTCCCCAGGGTCACAGGGACAGGGCGCTAGCTCCTGTGCAACCTCTGCCCCCCTCCTGGTGTCCCTGGCATGCTGGGGTCAGCAGGACACGAGCTCCCTGAGAAGCGGCCAGTCATGGGGATGGACAGGAGCCAGGACGGCTCAGCCACTTAGGTCTCGGGCTGTGCTTTCAGTCCCCCGCTGGGGACTCCTGGCTGATGACATTTGCCTTTGGATCAAAAAGACATTGAAAGGGCATAATCAGAGGTTTCTGCTCTGCTTTTCACGCTGAAGGACCTTTGGCATGTTTGGCAGGCTATATACAGATGTCAAATCAGGCTTGCTTGTCTCTCTGTGGGCAGGTGAAGGCGGAGGGACTCCATCACCCGGTGTCCACATTAGCCCCTTGGTCATTCTAAAATCCTCCCTGGCCCCTCTTCTCCTCCCTCTTCCTCCTTCCACATGAATGCCCAAATTCACAATTATGGATTCTTCCTCCTAGACCTCTCTTCTCCACTCCCCATCGCCTCAGTTCAGGATCTCATTATTTCTCACCCACGTTTTAGCTCTACCCTCTGCTGGTGCCATCCACCCCACCCTGCCCCGCCACCATCCATTCAGCAGCCGCCATCTTTCTAAGATGCCAATCTCAGCACGTCAATCCTCTCATCAAATGCTTTGGTGGTTCTCCATTGTCCTTAGGATGGAGGGGAAGCTCTCCAGTTAGACCACAAAGTCCCCATCATCCAGGTCCACCAGATCCTCCCACCCCAGCTCCCGCCATTTCTCTGAAGGAGCACTCTGGCTTTAGCCATGACATACCTGGTATCTCCGAATCAGTGGCCCTGACAAGTCACGCCACCATGCCATTGCCCTCCCTAGACAGCCAAGTCAGTGTGGCACTTTCCTGATAATTTCTCAGGATCCAAATGGGATATTTATCCTCTTTGTTGTTTCCACCAACCCTTAGACAATTCAGTTGTATTCAACTGACGTTGAGATAATAATTCGTTGTCAAGGAGCCCACTGGATCTTAGGCACCACTCACCACGTTCTTACTACTGAGACTGATGTACCTCTCTGCATGTCTACCTCCCCCACGAGACTTAGGAAACTTAAGGCGGTTCCGTGGTAATACAGCCCAGCGGTGGAGAATCCAGGATAGGGTGCCATTCACCTCTCAGTTTCAATTCAGGTTACCTGGGTGGAATTATCTAACTTTCTGCACTGAGGATATTTTAATCTAGAAAATGGGTACAGTAGCAACCAATTGGCATTCTTTCTAGGATTCCATTCAACATAGATTGCCTAGTAACACCGTTGCTTGATTTAGCATCTAGCATAGATGAAGTACACTAAGGTAGCCAGATAAAAATGGCAATTGGTTTCAGGTTTTATGTCCATTTATCCTCTTATCATACAGTACAGTACTTGTAGTAGGAAAGGAGTGAATCATTATTGAATGAATGAAGTACACCCTCATAGGAATGTGGGGACTAGGAGATGTCCTCTCATCTCTTCATCTGTACTCACAGACTTCGATCTTACCATACCACCCCCTTAACCACCAAGGCTGGAAAGAGATTTGACATTTTCCTAGGGTTTTAGTCAACTTCTTTGTGGCTGTGACCAAAAGACCTGACAAGAACAATGTCAAGGAGGAGAACTATATTTGAGCTCACAGTTTCAGAGGTTCAGTCCACAGTCGGCCAGCTCCATTGCTCTGGGCCTGAGGTGAGGTAGAACATCATGGCGGAGGTGAGGCAGAGCATCATGGCGGAGGTGAGGCAGAGCATCATGGCGGAGGTGAGGCAGAGCATCATGGCGGAGGTGAGGCAGAGCATCATGGCGGAGGTGAGGCAGAGCATCATGGCGGAGGTGTGGTAGAGCATCATGGCGGAGGTGAGGCAGAACATCATGGTGGAGGTGAGGCAGAGCATCATGGCGGAGATGTGGTAGAACATCATGGAGGAGGACATGGTAGAGGGAAACAGCCCACGATGTGGCAACCAGGAAGCAGAGAAAGCTCTCCTCACAGGGACAACATAAATCCTAGATTCCTTCCAGTGATCTAGCTCCTCTTATGACATCCCAGCTGCCTAAAGCTACCTCCCAATTAATTCAGATCAGTGGATCAATCCATGAGCTGTTAGGGAGGCACCTCGCCAACCATTGTCTAGACACCACGCCACGTCCTTCCACCCGTGATCTAGATGGGAACACCCTCATCCTTCCATCAAGAAAACTGAGATGCGGACCAGGTGAGTGGCACCGGTAAGGCTGCAGCCAACAGCTCCATGATTCCAAACTCCAAACTCCGCCCCCTACAGCCACAGGCAGCAGCAGCAGCAGCCCCAAAGGATACAGCTCTTGTGGGTCTCCTGGGTGGCTCTGGCAATTCCCTTTGCTGAGAAAGATTCAGAGGACAGTGCATTAGGCTGGGGCTGTTGCCTTGAAACATAAATAGTCTCTCACGGTGGAACTGTTTGTGATGAGGAATGTGCAGGCTGCAGAGAAGTGGGACATAAAATCATTATTTCATGCAGAAAGACATTGCCAAAGGGTAGAATTACTTACTATATTAATTCTGTCCTTCAGCCCCCCAGTTCATCTCTCTGCATAATGACTTCGTCCAAAGAATATATTGTCGGCAGCGTTTTGGGACATTTCCACTACGATTTCTGCAGAAGTTGGATGATCTAAGACTTCTCCCTCCCATTCCCTTTCCCCCCAAGTCTTTCTTTCTTCCCTGATGGTCCTTCACCCCTCTTGCTAATCCCTATTTCTTCCCACCATCTGCCGTCTCCTCTAGGGCTCATTCTTATCCACCCTTTTATTCCTCCAAACTCCATGTCACCCTCCATTCTTCTGTCTGAGCCTTTCCACCTTCTGGAATGGGACATGGGGGTTCCCAAGGGAAATCTCATCCGAGTCTTAAAGTTGATCCCAGAAAGAGAATGCTCCTAGATCCTTCTTTAGGACTCTCATATAGAGTCACCCTCTGGAATCAACGCACAGGACGGGCACCTAGAAAATCCCAGAGTTGGAGTGAGTGGTACGAGACGGTGGGGCAGCGGACCCCGTCGGCTGACTTCTGTACTTATATATTCAAGGAACACTCTTATTGTACAAAGCACACTCCATGGCGAAGCCTGCTAATCGTTCCCACTTCCCTGAGGAAGCATTGGCTTTCAGTGCATAAGTACTGGTAAGGAGTCTGACGCAGGACTGAGCTAAAAAAATAAAAGAGTCAAAGCCACACTGTCCCAACGTGGGTCGCTGTTTGCTCTTCTGCTGCCTCATGGCCTGCCTTGAGAAGATTTATGGGCTAATTGTACCAGGTGCAGAGAGAGTTGTCGCGTGGAAGAGGAATTTTTGTTCACGGTCTGCTGTGATCACCATTATCCAATGCTCTTCTCCAATTTCTTTTGAATTAACGAGGACTCTTACCACCACATGTTGAACACCTGGTGTGCTGGGAACGGCTCTGGGAGGACTACATTTACCACCTCATTTCACTTGCACAGAGAGACAGGAGTGAATACGGCCAGCTTAAAGACGATCAAGGGAAGTTCAGGAAAGCAAACTCATCCCCCAACAGTGCAAAGCGGAGGAATTTTACCAGTGGTTTTAACGGTTGTCAAGAAGGACACAAAACTTTGAAGCCCTACGAACATTGTTGCATATATTTACTGAATGTTTATAAAGGCAGATTTTGGGGAGGGGAAAAACTTACTTTATTATTGTTTGGAAGAAGACTATTTTAAAAAAAATATCCACTCCCCTAACTGATAGGTGTAAAGGGTCTCAATCAACATCCTAATAATTTTTGCATCTCGACCAAATGATTCTTACATTTAAAAATAAAATCTGGAATAACTGGAGAAATATGGATTATCCGTAAGAGGAATACCTATGAACACATAATACGCGTTCATTTATTAATATAAGGTAATATGCTAATGAAAGTATACCAGTGAATTATAATATTATTAAAAGTAATGTACTCATTAGAACAGTGTGGACACTGGTTGAAGAAGGGAGATTTTGATCAAAGAAAAAGTAGAAGGAGCCCAGGAGGAGATCAAGACATTATAAAAATGTATGGGGCTGGGGTTGGGGCTCAGCCGTAGAGCACTGGCCTAGCACCTGTGAGGCCCTGGGTTCAAGCCTCAGCACCATATAAAAATAAATAAACAAAATCAAGGTATTGTGTTCACCTAAAAAAATAAATATTTTAAAAAATATATATGATATTCCACATCAGTAGGCAAAGAAAGTATCGGTCAACATGTAGTCTAAAGAAAACCCACTGTGCATTTATAAAAATAATAGTAGTAAGAAGAAGTGGGAAAAGGGAGACCTTAAATGGTGACTTGAATCTATCAAATAAATGAGGGATAGTAAATTAAAGCATGGTAAATAGTGGTAAATAGAGAGGCCAATTATCAACTATGAAAAAAATATATATTTGTAAACTATCTAAAAGAAAAGAGATATTTAAAGAAATTTTAAATAATGTTTGTTGATTCCGTGTCTCTTTGTGTACCAGAAATAGAATATTGGAAATATACAGAGCTCTCACCTTCAATGAAAATCACATATCCTCTGATAGGAAAACAAGAGAAGGGTATGAACTGTTCACAGAAAAATAAATCCAGATACTCAGTGAGTAGGAGCTGTGTTAGATCCCTCACAATTGAATTTTCTCTTGGATTCTCCTGAAATTTGTTTCACCCATTGGCGCGAAAGCAAATGAGAAAAAACCATCATCGGTGAGCACAGAGCAGGGTGTGAAGGACACTTCTGCAAGGCCGGAAGTGGGTGGGGACACACTGCTGTCCTTGGTCTTTGAAGGCACCCTAGCAGTGTGTGTGTCAAATGTCTTGATGACGTGATAAACCAATCACTCCACCCAGTGATAAACAGACGCACGCTACCCCCTGATGATTCACCTTCTACAAAATGTATTCCAAATAAGCAATGAGATGTGTCCTCAAATACGCACGTGGATGTAGTTATCTCTGGCTAGAGATGTAGAGGCAATGCCGTCTTAGCTCTCACTCCCTCATCTCCTGGTGTATATGCCATCCTCCTGGGTAGAGGCTGCATTTAGCGATTCACTTCTACAACCAATGGAATACTGCAGAAGAATGAGGTGTCACTTCCGTGATTAGGATACAAAGACTGTCACCTCCTCCCTCCACCCCCTTTCTCTCTCTCTCTCTGATGCACCACACCACCAGACTGTGAGATGCCCTGTGGCAAAGACCACGAGGTAAGTACCCAGGGGGTGCAAGTGGGGGGCTTTTAACCAACAATCCGTGACACACTCTGTCTATAGCTCCCAAAGAACTAATCTAAGGGCTGGGGCCGTAGCTCAGGGCTTGCCTAGCATGTGCAAGGCACTGGGTTCGATTCTCAGCACCGTGTGTAAATAAATGAACAAAATAAAGGTCCATCAACCACTAAAAAAAAATTTTAAAAACAAAAGAACTAATGGATCAATCCAATGATGTGGTCACAATTCTCATGACCTAATCCTGAGATTTCAGGGAACACCTCAGATCCAAACCACAACCCCACCCAAGGCACATTCAGATTCTTGATCAAAGAAATAGTAAGAAAACAAATGTTGTTCTAGGTAACTACATTTGGGGGTAATTTGTTACACAGCAATAGATAGCTTGTGCATGGGCATTATTTACAATGATGCTAATTTGGGGTGGGAGTTTCATTAGAAAGAGAGCGAATAAAATGAGGAGATATGTTAAATAGTACTTTCAACATTATTTATTGCTGCAAGAAAAAGAATGATGACCTGTGTAGGTAAGTTGAAATAGCATATGCATATTTCAAATAGCGTATGCGATCTGGCAGTTTTATTAATTTAAAAATCCATATGAATGAAAACCTATCGAGAGAACACACAAAACTTTTCATTATCTCTTTTCGGAAGACTTTTTTATAAACCCGAGAAAGCCTCAAGCAAGGCTTGGGACCACAGAGCTTTGATTCATTCATCCCTTACTTTTTATTCAATAAGTCAAAGTCAACAAAATAAAATTCCTGTCCTCAGGAGTCTTACATTTCAGTGGAACAGACAATTAATCTGTCTATAACGTAAAACCAGGGAGGCAGGGAATGATACATCTATACAACAGTATAATGGGAGACCACGAAGAGGAAGACACTGATTTGTAACAGGGACATGAGAGATACTGGGGTGACATTTGTAGAGGGACATGAGGTAAGTGATACTGAGCCTCCCAAATATCTGGGGAAGTGATTTCCAGGTAGTGAGAGCCAGAAAGACCCTGGGGTAGAAGGAGACCTGTGCCCCCAGACCTGACTCTGCTGTGATAGTACATAGATTTCACAACCCCAAGCCATGGAGACAAAGTTCAAGAGTTCAATTTCTACTTTCCTCTTAGGACCCTCAAGAGAAGTTGACCAGAAAATTTATGAGACCCATGTTTTCCTAAACTCTTTCCAACTGAATCTGATCTCTTCTTCTCCACCAGGCTCAATGTCCCTTCAGGCAATTTTGACTTGTTTACCAATGGCAGCTGGGACCTAGAGACATTATTATGGACTGAAGCGTGGCCTTGAGCTTCACAGGTTCTCCCACCCACTGGGTGGGCTGCAGGTGGTGTGTGATCCAGCCCCATGGAGTCTCCCATGGAGCTCTGCAGTAGATACCTAACTATCTACACTATGTGTGGCCTGTTTAGCTCGTTGGCCGTATTTCAAATAGCATATGCAGTTTGGCACTGTTTTATTAATTTAAAAATCCATATTGTATCCTCCAAAGACCCAGAGCCAGAGGACCCACTTGGGTTAGTCAGCCTTTGATCGATGTGACCAAAATACATTTCAGAACAACTTAGGGGAGGAAAAGTTCATTGTGGCTCAGGGTTTCAGAGGCCTGAAAATTTCTGTTCTGTGCCCCTGTATGCAGCTTCTTCTTTAATACACCACAAGCACAGCCAGTAGGTTTTGGGACCTTGGATCCAGTGGTTTCCCATCCAAATCTATGCTACATAGCAAAATCCACCTGAATGTTGATTTAAAAAAAAAAAAAAGCCCCAGGTCTCATGCAGAGAATGAACAATGGAGAGCAGAACTGTGAATCTCTGATATTAATAAGCACTACAAGGAATTTTCAAGTTGTTTATGGTCAGACATTTCCTTGGCCTCGTTGAATTAGGTCTACAGTGCAGTTCTGGGGGTTAGACAGGACGTGGGTTCGAGAGTTGATATCCAGAGGGTGGCTTGTCCTGTCTCTTGTACATTCTTCGTCCTTCATTCCAGAATGACGGAGCCACACAGGACAGAATTTCAGGATTAGCTAGGGAATCCGTGGGAAGGTTGGCTCTGGGTATTTGAACTTCTGCCACTAAGGGATGCTCTCTGAGCAGCCTACTGACCTCCTCCCTCAGCTGATCTTGTTCCTGCATCCCTCCAGGTCTTAACTGAAGTAACTCTGGTGGTCCAGAGACTGCATGAGTTTTCCAGGCATGTGTGTGTGATGGACTGACTTGGGTTCCTTTGATGCACTGAGGTCCCCAGACCCATAATGAAGCTAGAATGTGACAACGTGGACAAGAGGACAGCCGTCGACAAGCCCAGGGGACAGGCCTCAAGGAAACCAACCTTGCCAACACCTTACACCTCCAGCTTCCGGGACCGTGAAAAAAATGCATCTCTGTTATGTGAGTCACCCAGTCTGTGGTATTTTGTTACAGCGGCTCTAGCTAACTCATACAGGTTTCCATAACAGAGTCCTATTGACAGGGTGGCTTAGAATAAACAAATGTTAGTCTTGGGGTTCTGGAAGCTGGGAATCCCAGATCAAGCTGGTGGCAAGCATGATTTTTTTTTCCTGAGGCCTCTCTCCTTAGCTTGTAGATGGTCCCATGGTTGTGGTGTGTGTGTGTGTGTGTGTGTGTGTGTGTGTGTGTGTGTCCGTCCGTCCCAAACTCCTCTTTCTATCAAGAGTCCAGTCATAATGAATTAGGACCTCACTGTAACTGAATCACTTCTTTAAGAGCTCAGTCTCTAAGCACAGTCACCTTTGGGGGTATTAGGAGTTAGGACTTGGTCATGTAAATCTGGGGACATAATTCACCCCCTAATACAGACCTTAAGAAAGACAGAATGAGAGAGAAGGGCACTGGTTTCTCTGGAGCATGTACTGTGGGGGACTCTGCAGGTCGCATTTCATTTCAAATGCACCAAGAGGTCAACCTCACAGTTGCACCTTTAAAGGTGGGCGAACAGCCCTGGAGATCCAACTCCAAGTGGGAAGGGCTGGGCCCATGGGATTTGAGTTTTTTCACAATGTAGTCCTGGGCTCCCTAACCCGCCTCTTTGTGAGCTATTTACGGCTTTCAACCTGATGAACCAATTTTGACCCAGTTGACTAAAATTGTGATCTTAATGGGCCTGAGCTCTTAGGCCTGCTGTGGCCGGAGATAGCCCAAGCAGAGGGCCTGGCCAAGTGTGTCTTGGTAAATGCTCTGAACGGCGACGGCCTTTCTCCTCCCGAAGCTGTTTGAACCTTGAAAGCATTAAGTGCATGAAAAAGAGGCCATCAAATTAGGGATTTTATTATCGGATTCTAGGTACCTCGGCCAGGGCCAGGGCACAGGACTGGGGATGTCTTCACACACATTAGCGGCCCCGGGAAGGAAGCATCGTTATTATCCGCCACGTGGAGCGAGGTGGCCTTGCTGCTCTGAAAGCCGCGGGAGGCCCAGATGAAACGGAAGGTGTCCAAGGCTTCCGTGTCCACTCAGGTGGGCTCATGTGAACACAATGAGTCACCCGTCCCAGGGTGCTGCCCTGCCCTCCAACCCCTCCCACACAAACCAATTGAAACATCCGTCGGTGGCCCTGTGAATTCACATCCCCAGAGACAAGAGGTCACATTAAGTATCCTCCAAAGAACACAGGTCCTCAGCCTCCACCCCACCAGGAATCCTCCTTCAAATTTTCATGGTGCAACAACGCTTACTCCCAAAAGATCAGACCTGCCACTCCACTCCCGAGATCGGCCCCACACCCCCAGAGGGATCTTCGATATGAAGGTGTCCTAGTCAGATTTTTCCCTGCTGTGACTAAGAGACCCGACAAGCACAATTTTAGAGGAAGAGAAGTTTATTGGGGGGGCTCCCAGTTTCAGAGGTCTCAGTCCATAGACAGCTGGCCCCATTCCTTGGGGCTGGGGATGAGGCTGAACATCATGGTGGAGCGGGTGGTGGAGAGAAGCAGCTCACAGGATGATCAGGAAGCAGAGAGAGACTCCACTGGCCAGATACAAGGTATATACCCCAAAGCCATGCCCCCCAAGGCCCACCTCCTCCTTCAGTCCCCCATCAGTTAATCCCATCATGAGATCAATTCCCTGATCAGGTCAAGAATCTCAGAAGCCAACCATTTCTCCTCTAAACCTTCTTGCATTGCCTCGCACGTGAGCTTTTGGGGTACACCTCACATTGCCGCCATAACAGACGGAGAAGACGGAAGTATCGAATAGTTCTCTGCACACTGAATTTTTTATTGTTCCTAACTAGCACATGTGGGGGCAATCAGATGGGCCCCGACTTTCCGGAAGAGGAAAATTGAGGCATAAAGACATTCAGTGACTTGCCAATAGCTCTCCGTCAGTTACTAAGGGACCAACCAGGGCACACTGACTTCTGGCCACCTCTCCCGGCTCCCAGGCCTCGTGTGCAATGACTGACTATTGCTGTAATTCATATATCTATACATAAGGTTTTGAAGCTTCCGATTAATTTTTACCAATAAAGAAACAGTCTTAGAGTTGTCTGGCGACTCGCCAAGGTTGGTCAGCTCCCCAGGCAGTGAGTTGCGATCAGAATGTAGTTTTTCTATGTCCAATCAGGGGTCATTTGCTGATTCAATAACAAAATGAATGGAGCTCATGCAGTGGACCATAGCCTTCTGGGGGAAAGTGGGTGCTCTGCAATGAACGTAACCAACTGCACCTCTGTAGTGAGTGGCAGTTAGGCCGTGTGCTCACACGGGAATCACGGAACAGGAGACAGGAGCTCTGGGAAGGCTGGGGGAAAGGTCAGGATCTGAAATGCATGAGAAGCTGATGTTTGAGCGAAGACTTGCAGGAAGGAGAGGGAGAAGGCTGTGCATGTCTGGGAGGGGCACCTTCTAGACAGAGGGCGGAGAGTGGGGACACTGAGGCAGAAGCTTCAGGCATGCTTGGTGACGGCAAGGAGCTCAGTGTCAGAGAAGCAAAGTAGTAGCTGAGTAGCAAAGTAGTCAGGCAGGCAGACAGGCTGCGACCCTGTCATCCGGCTTCGGCTTTCATCCTAAGAGACATGGGCAGCTGGCAGTCAGGGTTCTGTGCCCCGTCAGGGCCGGGCGGGTGATGTGCTGAGCATGTGGCTCAGATGAGGCTGTGGCAAGCAGATGTGCTGTCCCCCGCTCACCTTCACTGTTCCCCAAACAGAAGGCAGACCCCATGTCGCATGATCTACTTTCCTTTTATCTTTTTCTTTCTGTTTCTTTTGGTGGAGGGGGAAACCAGGATTGAACGCAGGGAGGGCTTACCTATTAAGCCACACCCGGCCCCTTTTTACATTTTTTTGTTGTTGTTCCAGTTAGTTATACATGACAGCAGAATGCACTGAGACACGGTGTGCACAATGGAACACAACCTCTCCTCCCTCTCTCTGGCTGTACGTGGCGCAGAGTCACAGGGGTTAAAAAATCATACATGGACATAGGGTAAAATGGTTCCATAGTTTACCTATTCTGAATTGAGCTGCTATCAACACTGATGTGGCTGTGTCCCTGTAGTATGCTGATTTTAAGTCCTTTGGGGTATAGACCCAGGAGTGGGATAGCTAGGTCATTGTGAGACAGGGTCTCACTAAGTGGCTTAAGGCCTCACCAAGTCTCTGAGGCTGGCTTTGAACTTGCAATCCTCCTGCCTCAGTCTCCCGAGTCACTGGGATAACAGGTGTGGTCCACTGCACATGGTCTTAGTTTTCAATTGAAGCCAGAATTTTACATGAAGTCTGATTTAAAATATATATAAATATACATATCTATATGTCTATCTATACATACATACATGTATAAATAATCAATTCCATCTTTGCAAACACTATGCTGCCACCCAAAGACCTTCTATTATGGAATTGTGACAAATGAAACCTGTTAGAGGCCTTTGCCTTATCACCCATTCTGATTGACAGATTTGGGGACACAAAGAAGGGTCAGGCCATTGTCTTCATGACCTGTATTCAGACTGGGACTTCACCCCTGTTGGTGCAGTCACCACCTCTTGGTGTCGTAATGATCTGTATCCGCGTCTGTTTCCCTTACTAAATCGTGAAGTCAGCTGGGGCCAGGGACCCAATCTTCCTCAGCTTTGACCCCTAGCCCAAGGCTACGCACATAATAGGAGACCAGTAATTGTTTATCGAATAAAGTGATGTCGGGGATGGTGTAAAAATAGCCTGCATACTTATTAGAGGTGGAAGGGAAAGAAAAGGAACAAAAATAGAATCGGGGTTGTGTTAGAGGTTAGTATTTAAGGAAGTTATTTTCCTTCTGTGTTCCAAACTCCCCATACTGTTGCCATGTCGATTTGATAATTTCTAATGGAAGAAAATGTTCTAATAATAAAAAAAAAATCAATTGATCTTCTTGGCCTCACCTTTCATAGCCGTTTGCCCTGGGATACGGACCCCGCTATGGAAGATTCGCTAGAAGACTCTACGCCTGGCCCCCAGCACTTCTCACACTGCTGAGATCACAACCAAGGCATCTGTCATTCGGTATTCTAGGGCCCTATGGGAATCCATATGCTCTCACTGAATTATTAAAACCGAATCTGTCTCCCGTACCAAGAGCCAGTCCAGCCCAGGACAGGTAGTTCTCATCAGGATTTCCAGCAATTTCTAAGCAATTGTTATGGTGAAGGAATGGCTGGGCATTTGCACTGGATATCAACAGGAACATAAGCAGGGCTGGGGGAAGAGGGGACATGGCAGGCTTGGGGATAGCTAGCTGCTAGGCGATCCAGGCATCCTGTCCAAGAGAGAAGTCCCAAGTTCTTATTAGGCCTGCATCTGAGTGTGTACAGCCAAGATATCACACAGGGAAGCCAGAGGACAGTGGAGGCCAGGTGTACAGTCAGGATCCTTGCCCTCCTCCCTGTGTCTAACACTCCACGGAATTTCATCCATGGGGAGAATGAGGTGTGAGATCAGTATTTGTAAACGGCACCAGAGCAGGTGGACGCCTCACACACGGGGCCTCTGTGGGCTCCGATGCAAGAATATGGGACTGGTGCATCAGGAAGGGAAGCCGTCAGTCCTGACTCTGCCCTGCACACGGTACCAGCATGCTGGGGGGGAGAAGGAAACCAACCTGCAGAGGTGGGTTCTGGTCCTCCAGACCCACCTCAACTCTGCTCCAGAATAAAGACACTGACTGCCAAATGGACACCTGACCATCAACTTCATTCATGCTCCCACCACCTCCTCGACCCCTTCTCCTCCCGAGGAAGGACATCTGGAGAGCACGGACTGGACCCAGTCCAAGGGAGTCCAGATTCCCTACTCTACCCCCCATGTTCTTAGCAAATGTCGTCCTGATCAACCCAGAGTGGACAAGCCGTTGAATGGAACAAAGGTGGGGACCGGTCACCACTCCCTTCCTCCAGTTTTCTGTAAGCACAGTTGGTCCAAGAAAGCAAGAGGCCATGGCCTCCAGGAACAGTGACCACACCTGCTACCGGCAAATATCCCCAATAGATGACATGTTCTCATCTGTCACATTGGTTCCTCTACCTCACTTGAGGAAGAGCAAGAAAGAGGAGCGGAAGTTCCTCTTCCACCTGATCTAGAAAGGTTAGAAGTCATGCACACACCTGTAATTCCAGCATCGCAGGAGGTGATGGTAAGTTCAAAGCCAGCCCCAGCAACTTAATGATGCCCTAAGCAACTTGGTGAGATCCTGTCTCAAAATTAAAAATAGAAAGGGCTGGGATGTGGCTCAGTGGTTAAGCACCTCTGGGTTGAATCCCCAATACCCACCTCTCCCCGGTATATAAAAGTGCAGACAAAAGTTTTTATTTTAGTGGACACACACACACACACACACACACACACATACAGGGAAGGAATCAGATCCCGTGCTTTATATAAAAGTTACCATTGATTGAGCCTGTCCATTGCTGACATCTTATATTCACTCATTTCATGTTCCCGACCAACTCACGAGATAACTGAGGCTCAGTGAGGCCAAATGACACTCTGGTCATAAGTGTCAGCATCAGGTTAGAAATCCAGAGGTCTTGCGCCAGAGTGTAGATTCCCAACTTCTGCATCCGAGTTGACACATACAACCCTCACCCTAGCTCCTTGTCCCTGTTCAACAAATCCTGAGGTTTGCCCGTTGTTCCAAAGTCAGCTGACTCTAGAACGTAGTCTACAGAACCACAATGACACCAGGAAAGACAAGAGGCCAATAAATGGTCATGAAGGTGCCCATACCTTGTGTCTGATGGACAGGCAGAGATTCACCCAAGGAGCCCCGTAGTTATGGTCAGCCCAAGGCATCTTAGATCGGGCTAAATAAATGCCCAATTCCAGCCCAGGGACAAGAGACAGGAAGGAGTCAGGAGCCTGCAGCAAGGAGTGGCTGGGTCTAGGTCTCACCCTTAGCTTCACGTTATAATTACTAAGTCTAATTTTTTTCTAAAAAAAAAAATGAAAAGGTCTCAAAGTAATAAAATGAGGTCCTGTCATGTGGTTCTATAGCTGGAAATGCATCCCTCACTGACCATTAGAATTAAAGTCTTCCCCTAAACGAACCTGTATCTGAGACACCTGGGCTTTAAGTGGCCAGTGGCACTTGAGATGGAAACAAACACTCTGCTATTATTTATGGAGTTTCATTCCGGCTCTGGATACTAAAGCAGAGTCTGTGAGGAGCTATCGGGGAGGAGAGCCGGAGGGGGTGAACTTGAACCTGGAGATGCCACCTGCATCAGCAACTCGCTGTCCCTGTTTGGTAAACACACCCAGTGCTTCATGGTGCCTAATGGTGCCTGTAATTGATGTCTAAAGTTATTTAAAAGTAAATTCACTAGAAAATAATTAGCAATTTTATAGTTCACTACTTCTTAATTTTATGGATAAAAATTTTTTTTTTCCAATGGTTTTATCAGGCACCACAATACAGCCTGCTGGGAAATCTCCTGCCCAAAGAGAAGGTAAACAGGGATCCCACAGATAAGTATTTTTTTTTTTAAACAATGTTCGTTATCAGGTTCCATCTGTTGGAATCTAAGCCTATCTTTCCCTTCACCGCCACCTCCCACCCCACTCCCAATCTCCCCTTTTGAATCTGTAATAAATTCTAATTAATCGACATCTAGGGAAAGTTGAAGGGAGGCAGCTTGAGGGTGCCTTAGCTTTGACCTTGGGAGCTCTTAACCTTAGCAGTGGGAGTCGAGGAGAAAATTGTTTTCTCATTAGGCCTGATACATCTCTCCTTAATGAGCTTGTAAAAATATTCATTACAAGGCATCAGCTCACCTCGCCCTCTCTCCACCCTGCTAGCCCAGAGCTACCAGGAGAAACGAGGTGATACAAACACATCGACTAAAGATGTTGCTGAAGGTTTGGCAGAGAATTTCCTCATGTGTCTCTTTCTGGAGACATGACTCGTGCTTGGAGTCACGTTTTCAGTGGAGACAGAGGTAAAGAGAGAGACTGCCAGGGTGTTCTAGAAGCCTTCCTTAGATGAAACCTCTGTATGCACCTGTCAGGTGGGCGTGGCCTTCTCCCCACCCCTTGCTACTCAAAGTGGTCCACACAGTGGGCGTGGCCTTCTCCCCACCCCTTGCTTCTCAAAGTGGTCCACACAGTGGGCGTGGCCTTCTCCCTACCCCTTGCTACTCAAAGTGGTCCACACAGTGGGCGTGGTCTTCTCCCCACCCCTTGCTACTCAAAGTGGTCCACACAGTGGGCGTGGCCATCTCTCCCCACCCCTTGCTACTCAAAGTGGTCCACACAGTGGGCGTGGCCATCTCTCCCCTCCCCTTGCTACTCAAAGTGGTCCACACAGTGGGCGTGGCCATCTCTCCCCTCCCCTTGCTACTCAAAGTGGTCCACACAGTGGGCGTGGCCATCTCTCCCCTCCCCTTGCTACTCAAAGTGGTCCACACAGTGGGCGTGGCCTTCTCCCCACCCCTTGCTACTCAAAGTGGTCCACATAGTGGGCGTGGCCTTCTCCCCACCCCTTGCTACTCAAAGTGGTCCACACAGTGGGCGTGGTCTTCTCCCCACCCCTTGCTACTCAAAGTGGTCCACACAGTGGGCGTGGCCATCTCTCCCCACCCCTTGCTACTCAAAGTGGTCCACACAGTGGGCGTGGCCATCTCTCCCCTCCCCTTGCTACTCAAAGTGGTCCACACAGTGGGCGTGGCCTTCTCCCCACCCCTTGCTACTCAAAGTGGTCCACACAGTGGGCGTGGCCTTCTCCCCCTTGCTACTCAAAGTGGTCCACATAGTGGGCGTGGCCTTCTCCCCACCCCTTGCTACTCAGTGGTCCACACAGTGGGCGTGGCCATCTCTCCCCTCCCCTTGCTACTCAAAGTGGTCCACACAGTGGGCGTGGCCTTCTCCCCGCCCCTTGCTACTCAAAGTGTGGTCCGTGGACCGGCAGGCAGTATCAGCATTCTCGGGAGCTTGTTAGAAACATAGAATTTCAGGTTCTGCCTTGAAACTACTGAAAGGGAACCTCTAGAGGTGGAGCACAGATATTTATTTATTTTTAGTCAGTTTCTAGGTAATTCTTATGCAGGCCAGAGTTTGAGAACCAAGAGGGCCTTCTAGAGATACTGTGATAGGTTGTGAATGGGAATATGCTCTGGGAGGAAAAAAAAAATGTCTTGTCCCTGTTCAACGATGCTATTGAGATCCTGGGTGTTATTGTCATGATAATGAGGTGTGTCACAAAAATAGGGAGTGATAGACCTCCAAAGTGCATCCTGAAAAATAGGGAGTGATAGACCTCCAGAGTGCATCCTGTCGCTCCGTCGAAATTCCCTGTGTGGCTGGTTATCCCTTGAAGACTCTAGGCACAGAACCAGGTCAGAGAGCAGGCTGGCGGGAGACTTAAGGACTCGTGGAGACTGGGAGGAAGTGGTGACCCACAGCTGGCCCATAAGCATCCCAACTCCCTGTACAAACCGCAGAACCAGAAAACCTAGCTCTGTGAGCCACAGGAGCTCGGAGACTTAAAACTGTGCACCCTGCCAAGGACGGGATTGCCCAACAAAACCCACACCTCGGTCATATGGTAGGTTGTTGCTTGACTTTGATTTTTGACCTTCGGCAAGTTAATGATCTCACAGTCTGGTGGAGCCCGGTCATTTCCCTAAGTAACTGGTTATTGGGGGGCCACTCCTCCGGTAGGACACAATCACTTGCCTCTTGGTGATGTCTCTGGCCACCAAGCACTTTTGTAGGATCAGGAACCCAGGGAGCTGGTGAGTTAGAAATAACGTTATCTGGGGTAAGGACCGTGTCAGGCACAGCTGGTTCTTCATGAAGAATCGTCTGGATGGAATACAATAACACCATGACTGTTTTAAAACAGACAGGAACTCTGAGCAAGAAATGAGCCTTATCCAGCACAATTGGTCGTTTTTTTTTCAAGAAGTTCCATGGGACAAAACAGCCAGACCCACGTGCCTTCTCCATGTCAGAAACCCTGGCTGTAAGTCCCGTTTCTTCCCATGAGTCCCTCCCTTGGCTGCTCTGTTCACTCTCTGAGATGCAAGTTGGTCAAAGGAACCTGGACTGAGTTGGAGAACTTTGTCTGAGCCAAGTGATGGAAGCACCTGTTGTGTCTTTATCCGCAGAATGGGATTCGTAACCTAAATCACAGACAAGGGACATCACGGATAGGAAAACGATTTGTCACCTGCGGGCGGCCAACTTGAGAGTCGATCCCATGGCTCATCCCTGACAGCAGAGCAATAGCTTAGTAAATCTCTTTCCCCTGGAGCCTCCATGGTGACAGAGAACGTCTGGCTGCCAGGGAGGGAAGATGTCCCACTACGTACTCAACAAGAATTTTAAACCCGGACTCAGCTTTCTCAGCAAAGCCCAAAGCTGCCCCAAGGTGGACCTGCCCACCCGGAGCTTGGGTTGGAGTCAACTCTGCCACTTTTTAGTTACGTGACACTAAGGTGACCTGGCGCGGCTGTGTACCACAGTTTCCTCCTCTATTAGATGCCATGACATTAGCACCCACGTCATGGGGACGTTGGGTGAATTGGAGTACTGTGTGCAAGGTGCTGGGTGTTTCCTCATCCGCTTGGTACATATGGGTCGGGTGCTCACTGCTGGTCGAGTACAGTTCTAGGAAACAGGTCAAAGTGCAAAACAAGAGCCAGAGAATTCCAGCCTCCAGGGCTTATTTTCTTGTGAAGGAGACCGAGCGCAAGTTCTAGGACATATAAAGATGACAAGGGACACCAGAAAGGTTGGGAACAAAGTCCTGCCAGCGAGGCCAGTGGCTCAGGAGGCTGAGGCAGGAGGATCACCAGTTCAAAGCCAGCCTCAGCAACTTGGCGAGGTTCTCAGCAACTCAGCAAGACCCTGTCTCAAAACAAAAAATAAAAAGGGCTGAGCAGGTGGATCGGTAGTTAATCGCCCCTGGGTTCAACCCCTGGTACCAAAAGAAAGAAAGAAAGAAAATTAAAAAATATTCCTGATTAAAGGAACAGAGCTTTAGGGTAGGAGGCTTGTTGTCTAGCAACGTCTCAGGAGAAACTTGATAGAGGGAGGTAACCAGCTGTGGGGACATCTGGCAGAAGGGCCCTCTGGTACAGGAACAGTAATTGACACTTAGTAAGTGCTCAATAAACACTACTTTAAAATAAAGGATCTTATTATGTTGTTTTTGATGCTGGGTTTCAAGCCCAGGGCCTCAAGCATGCTGGGCAAGGGCGCTACCGCTGAGCTGCTGCTTCCTCTTGACTAAAAGGAAAATTCTTATCCATGATGATAAAATGCTCAAAGGAATATTGATTAAAGTGGTCGGGTCTCCAAAGAGTTTCAGGAAGCGGCCAAAGCTGTCTTTCCTGGATTCTCCATCTTTGCTGTTGAGGCCCTTTGTGATGGTTTCAGATGGAGAGTCAGATGCCAATCATGGCCTGGAAAAGCAGACAAGGAACCCCTGAATCCCCTCCTCCTTGGGAAATGGGCAAAGCTCCCGTGTTTCCGTTTATTCTCTTCTGAGCTCCACAGGAGATCAGTAAGGCCACAGAGCAAAGAGGCAGAGACTGGGAAAGTGACCGTGAAGGGGTGCGTCCAGGGGGCAGGCGAAGGTGGCGGGTTCTCTGTCCTTTGCTTGCTTCCTAAGCCCCACATTCATCCTCTGTCCCATGTCCCCTGTCTGGGATTCATGGGGACAGAGATGGATGCCACATTCCCAGCTCCAAAGAGCTTGCAGTCTCTCAGAAGTGGCCTGAAGGGTCTTAAGGGGGCATCGTGGGGGCATGTAAAGTGCAGAGGATGGACCAGTTCAGCTGGGGAATCTAGAGGGTGCCTGGGGGTCAGGTCTCTGAGCATTAGGCATGAAAAGGAAGGACTCGGGTGGGGGACAGCAAAACAGAGGCTGGGCAGGGCAGGATGCACGTGGTCGCGGGGAGCGTGGGCTGGGAGGTGGTCGGCAGAGGCTTGCTGGACAGGGCTGGGGGACAGATTGCGAAGTCCTCAGGTGCTCATCTGAGGAGCTTGGCCTCCACTGTGGAGGCCATGGGGGACCATAAACCACATCGCCCTGGTTTTCCTGCATCTCCTTCTAGGATGAGGCCCCTCCATTCGATGGTCATATTTCCTAAGTCATAAGGAGAGGTGCTGGCCCAGCCTGGTCCCCAAGTGTGACTTCAGGCAGACTATGAGAGCCCTCTGGATCCTTAGCCACAGTGATCAGTTCCTCTGTGGCCATGTGTCCCATTGTGGGAGGGAGGTACTGGGGATTGAGATACTGGGGGGCACTTTATCACTGAGCTATATCCCCTGTCTTTTCTCATTTTTTAAAAATTTTGAGACAGGTTCTTGCGAGGATTGCCCAGTGTGGCCTTGAACTAGGGATCCTCCTGCCTCAGCCTCCTGAGTAGGTGGAATTATAGGCATGCACCCCCATACCCAGCATGCCACCCATTTTATTTTTAATTATTATTATTATTATTGCTGTTGATTGGTACTGAGGATTGAAACTGGAGGTGATTTACTACATCCCCAGACCTTTTTTTTTAAACAAAAAATTGGAAAAAAAAAATTTAAGATAGGTTCTCACTAAGTTGCTTAGGGCCTCACTAAGTGGCTGAGGTTGGCTTTGAACTTGCGATCCTCCTGCCGCAGTCTCCCAAGCCCCGGGGATGACCGGCATGCACCGCCGGGCCTACCGTGTGACCCATTTGTGATGGAGCTCTTGGGAAAATGAAATGTGTCTCCATGTGGAATCTTTAGAGTGGTATAGCCTTGCCTCCAAGCACCCAAATCGTGTGAAAAGACGTTGATAAAAAAAAAAGAAATAAGAAGACCAGGACCTCAGCCGAGCTAAACCCTGAAAGACAGGAAGAAAAGTGGAGAGGACTTTTGTCTCCGCGGCAGAGCAAACTCACTGCATGATTAAATGATTAGGTATGAATCATACCTCGAGCCAGCCACCTTTTGGAAAGCGGCTACATGAGCCGGTAAATTCCCTCCGGCCCTTGATCCTGGTGAAGTCTGTTAAGTCTTGCCGCCTGTCACTTCCACTTAAAGAAGCGACGGACCCACACAGGAATCCCACGTACTTCCTCAGCCGGGAAGGAAGGATCGGATCAGTCTCCCCTGTCCGTCATCAGGGCCCTGGGTGCACAATGTGCTCTGGGCAGGAGGGGGATTCACTGGTGTGGAAGGGAGACCACCCCCGTGGGGACAGTCTCGCAGGCCACGGAGGAGAAATGGGAGCCCATTGGGTCTCAGCAGATCCAGGGACGAGATCTGCCCGATCTGATGGCTCAACGTGGAAGTGGGGAGCAGCAGCTGGATCCTGGACGGAGCTGATTTTAAATCACGTGAGAGAAGGAGAGGGGCAAGAGTGGGAATCCGTTTGGGGCTTGAAAGACAGGGAAACACGGGAAGGAAGAGGTGCAGAAGGGTTAGACTCCGATTCCGAAGGGTTAAGATCCAGAGGACTGCTACTGTCTCTCAGGGACATTTTGTTATAAAAACCTGAAGTTCAAGGGCAAGTTCTGGGTGCAAAATGTGACACTTGGAGTCACCAACATAGAGACCATGTTTAAAAGACCAGGAGAGTGGAGGAAGGGAACGGGGGTGGGGGGACAGAGGAGGGAGGGACGGGGAACATGGTGCCGGGGACTGAAATGGAGCCAATTATGTCCCATGCAGAAGGAGTATGTCAAAATGACCCCTTGGACACACTCATAAAGACACTAAAAAACATAAAGTGCACAGGGTCACCGGGATCCATGAAGGACTCAGAAGGCGAGTAGTGACCAACCTGTGGGAATGGAGGGTAACCAGAGGCACAGGGAGTTGGTGCTGTGAGATGAACGAGAGGTCAACACAGGTGCTGCTGATGGGCTGTGCGCCAGGAACACGTGATCACTCAAGAGAGTCCAAACGACTCTTCGCAGCATTTACATCACTCGAGGCGAGACGGGGGGTGTGTGTACCTGAGTGGGGGTTGTGGACAGGCTCGTATTTAACAGGGTGGGTCTAACTTGGGGTGTTGGATACGGTGGTCCTGTACTCAGGGGGAAGCTCATCTGGAGGTTTGGAGGGAGATGTTAGATCCTCGAATTTGGAGAAGTCACCGGAAAACCTACCTGTAACTTTCGAACCCGTGGTGGGGCTGAAAAGATACAGAACCTGAAAATGCGTTATGAGATGTGCCCTTTGATGATGATTGAGGGATAGCATTGGGAAGCGGAGGGACAAGGAAATGAATTGGGAAGGGACAATAGTGTAGTGTCCGCATAGATCTGAGGCCAGTTCTGTACCTTTAATGTAGATTTGACATACCCTGCCCTTGCCCAATCCCTGATGCCCATGAGTCCCAAGGTCTTATGAATTTGTCACATTCTGAGGTCTTCTGTCAATGTATTCTCCGGGTCCCCAAGGGACTTAAAATTTAGCATGCTTCCCTATGCAGAATCAATGTTGACGATGACAAGTGTTTCAAGCAAGGGAGGTGTTTCTTTTCTCACTTGATGGACAGCTCAGAAGTTGACAGTGGAAGGGTTCCACGATTCAGTAGATCAAGAATCGCAAAAGTGACCCAGGCCCTGTTCAGCAGTCCTGCTTGGACATCTTACTTGTTAGCTACATTTGCCTTCACGATCACAAGATGGCTGCCACAGCTCGACATTTGTTCTCCTCTCCGCTGGATTCAAAAGTAGAAAAAGTCCGTCTCTTTCTTCTTGTTGTTGGTTACTTTTTTTTTTAAGATTTAAAGATTATATTTCTCAGAAATGCATTATATTTCAAATACTTACAGATTTTATTTCTCAGGATATATTAATACTTAAAGATTATATTTCTTACAGAATACGTCAGATCATATTTCTAGGTAGAGATGATATAGGCTCCACTGGCCACTAGTGAACCAATCATATGGCAGTGGGAAATTCAGTGAGAGGAATTGCTTAGGTGAGTCCTGTTTCATTGCTGAGAGTCGAGGAAGCGGTCCACTCTCCCTGCACACATTGCGCTCTCTTACCAAAACAGAACCAGGATTCGGCTAACAAAGGAAAGGGGAGTGGATAGCTCCTGGAGAGGCCTCTCTAACAGGACTGAGGGCTACTCATATAGACTTGGGAGTGGGGAAGGAGACCACCCATGGATGAGAGTTGGACCAACATGGTGATCTCCACCATTGAGTGGGGGGATAAATGGTGGACAGGGGAGGAGTCTTGAAGGAGAGACGGGAGCAGAGGAGGAAGAGGTCTTGGAGAGAGGAGCTTTGTGGAGGAGGAAGCAGGTGTGCTGCACAGAACAAGGGGGGCCCCACTGTGCCAGTCGCTGATGAGAGATCAAGTACATGAGGGTCGGAAATGGCCTCTGTACTTCTCAGCCACCTTCCAATCCCTTCATGGGACTTGTGGAGGCCGACCTCAGGAGGCAGGGGTAGAGGAAAGGTGACGAAAGGGTCGAGGGGCTCTTCTTTTCCAAACTCTAGCCATGAAGGAGGGATGTGGTGTGTCTGTTGAAAAAGCGCTACAGGAAGTTTTTATATTGGCCTCAACCATGAAGTCCAGGATTTCAGTTCTGCAAATGGAATCATTTCTTAGTTACCTGAAGTGGTGTATTTATCGGTTAATTTTATTTAATTTGTTTTAATTTAGTTACACATAAGTTTTTAAGAGGTTTCCCTGTGCAGAGCCACAGCCAAAGGGGACCCAGCAAACTTCCAGCTGCCAGCAAACTTCCAGCTGCCGGCTGATGATTGGCTCACAGCAGCCCCAGCAACATCTAGCTGATTGGTTTCTCTGTGGTGATGTTCATTGGGCTGTTTCCCTGCCCTTCAAACTGCCAGCTGATGATTGGCTCACAGCGCCCCAGCAACATCTAGCTGATTGGCTCCTCTGCGGTGATGCTCATTGGGCTGTTTCCCTGCCCTTTCAGACCACGGAGCTGCTCATTGGGGGACTTCTTTGGCTCCGCCCACACAACCCAGCCAATCGGCCTCAAGAGCAGGAGGATTGTGGGAGGTTGAGAGGCTGGGGTGGGGGTGAGAGGTGTGTGGAAGCCGGTGGTGGCAGTTGGGCTCTGAGGGTTTTTTCCTGAGGAGCTGTTTTGTTTGGCGTTTGTAGTTCTAAAAATAAAGTTGGTTTCTTTTGACAAGTGGCTCCTGAATTGTGCCCAGCCAGACTGGGCATTCCCCCGTCTGGGATGATGGGACAGATGGGTTAAGTGAAGGATGGGATGGGAATGATGGTGGACAGATTTTAAACATAAAGACTGAGTGGAGGGGGTGGGGAGGAATGAATCACACGGTGTTGGAGGTGAAGAGGAGGAAGCCAAGGCGAAATCAGGAGAAGATGAGGCCCAGGTGGAGGAATCAAGGCTCGTGCCTCGACTGGTAGTTTGTCATTGTGACTGTAGGATGGTTGAGATAGGGGGTGTCCCCCAAGGCTCCTTTGTGGTCATGGGGCCTTCCCCTAATCAGTGCGTGGATCAGCTGGTGGTGACTGTGGGCGGGTGGACCGCGGCCGAGGGAAGGGGGTCACTAGAGAGGCCTCTTTGGGGGTCCATACTCTGCCCGCGGGGAGTGGGGCCCTCTTTCTGCTCCCTGGTTATCGGGTCCTGAGCTGCTGTCCTTGGCCAGGCCCCTCTGCCATGAGGTTCTGCCTCACCCTGGGCCCAGAGTCATGGCCTCTTGGGGCAGACTAAACTTTTCCTCCGGGACATTGGTCTTGTCAGGTCTTTTGGTCACAGTAACATGGAAGATGACTGAAACGGGAATAGCGATAATAGCAGCGAGCGCACTGGACCCTCTTATTAACCTCCCTGCATGGGATCTCCCGGTCTTCACGCCATCTGGCGGGTGGTGGCCCATCGCGTGTCCCCAGGGTGGATGGGGGCTGCAAGGTGACAGAGACTCAGCCCTTGGCCGCCAGCCGGTGGCATAAACAGTCCCCATTTTATTTCTTGCTTTTTTTTTTTTTTTTTTTTTACTCCTTTCCTCTTAACGGGAAGCCCTGGGTCGTGAGAGCCCTGACTTCCAAAGCCCTTTCCCTAAGCATCCTCCCAAAAGCAGGGCCTCTCCCCTGGCGCCCCTGACAAGCACTTCCGTTGGGATAAAAAAAAAAAAAAAAAAAAAAAAGAAGGGAAAAAAATGTCTTTCTTAAGTGACAGAAGAGAGACCATCTCCTGCACAATGAGAAAGTGTGGCCTTTGATGGGCAAATCACAGCGGAGTCTGCAGCCATCAGCTCGAACGTTTTCTGCTCTTTCCTCTTGGGACAGAAGGAATCAAAGTGGTTGCTAAATATCACTATTTTGAGGAGTTATCAGGCAGCACGCACACACCGCTGGGTCTTTTTTTTTTTTTTTTTTACCATTTATTGGAGATTTTTTGACGGCTCCAAGTCTCTTCCTGGGATCTTTGAAGTTAACTGGGTGACAAAAAAAACTCAGCCCCTGGAGACACCAAAGTGGGAAAGGCCCAGTTTATAGGGACGTGGGTGTGTCGGAGCTCTGTGCCAGGATGTGGCTGAGGGAGAATGGCTGGGGGCCCTGAGCCTTCTTGTAATGGGGAAGAGAAGAGAAACATGTCCTTCCACCCATCACCCAGTCCATCCGGGCCAGAACCGCTGCTGAGACGATGAGGACACAGAGTGACAAACTCTCGACTTTCCAAGAACCACAGTTTGTCATTTATTGTCTTTGGTTTCCAGGGTTTTTTTTGTTTTGTTTTGTTTGTGTGTGTGTGTGTGTGTGTGTGTGTGTGTGTGTGTTTCCTCCAGGTACAGGGGCATTTAAAAAAAATGGTGAGCAAGAAATTTTCAAAAACCTACATCAACTCTTCTCTTGGATCAAGATGTAAAGGAAGGAGACGGTCAATATCTTCTAGAGCCTACAATCCTTTTAGATCATCGATTTTCAGAACACGGTGTCCCCTGGGCCACCATCCTGTCCACTCCTGTTGACTGGCTAGACCTTCACGTACAGGAGAGCACCTTTCTCCTGTTAGAGCTTCACTGAGGACAGTTCCTGGGTCCCTTGCTCACGGCCTTTCTCTAGCGTCTAGGACAATGACGATACATCAGTGCTTGCCAGGTCAGAGAAGGGACAGAATAAATGATAGGAGTTGCACAGCTCCTTGATTTGATGTCACAGTGCCCCAAACTTCCTTCTTGGGTCTAGTTTGGTTGATCCTGTATAGAGATGATGGCCAATGGTCTCCTTTTGTCCCCTTCTTATTGAAGCGATGGTTCCAAGTCCCTGATTGACAGATTGGATATAGGGTTGGCAAAGGGCAGTTCAAAGGTGTGTGCACTGGTCAAACACACACCATAGGTCTAGCTTTATTTAAAGGTACATTCCCATCATGGTTAGTATCCCACATCCCACGGGTACCCTCTGATTTAAGGTAGAGCCTTAGAAAAGAATGGCTTTAGTTTGATAACAGCAGTACACAAAGGGTACTAATAATGAGAAAAATCTTTCCCAGACAATTCTGGACCTTTTCTTCAAGTGACCATATCCCAGTCATTAATAAGAAACCCACGTCCTTCCAGTGACTCTTGACCTCTCATAGTTTCCTTTAGCCCATTTTGGGAAAAGGTGGATTTCTATTGTGCTCGTGTTTCCTTCTTTCTTTATAAGTAAGCAAATAGCTGACCACTGAGGGAAGAGGATCACCCTTTGACCTTGGTCTCTGATAATGCCAAGGAAACTATGAGAGGTCAAGAGTCCCTGGAAGGAAGTGGGTTTCTTATTAATGACTGGGCTGTGGTCACTTGAAGAAAAGGTCCAGTATTTTCTGGGAAAGATTTTTCCCAAGACTAGTGTCCTTTGTGCACACTTCTCTGTTTTTACCCCCAGCTGCCTAACAACCTTCCTAATTTCTGGATCTCCTGTATTTTTACATCTCATTGTGCGATAGCCGCATTCTGAAGTGCAATAATCGTCTTATGACTTGGGATGGGGCAAATGCTCTGAGCGTGAGCCTTCATGCTACGGTGCCAGGTGGTCTTTCCTTTCCTCTCTTTGGTTCTAGCCTACATCACCTCTAACCTGTCCCACTTCATGCATGCTGTGTGCACCCCCTCTTGTGAAAGTGTGAATTCTTTGCTCTATGGGCCCCCAAGTCCATCTTCTCCATCGGGCTGGGAGTCCTATCAAGAAAGGTCATCTTTGCTCTTCCCCATATCTCTTTCAGTTTCCACTGGGTCACTCTACAGATATGCGTGGGATCAAGGACTGAAAGAATCAATTTTGAACCTACAGAAACCTCATTGTCCCATATCCATATCCTTACCCTCATTCCTCTGGAGCGCTAGAGGTTCTTGCTTATTTTCCATGGTAGATATGCACATTTGGGGTCTTTATTTCCCGCCTTGATGACATTGGATGTACTTTTATGTCATGGGAGGTATTTCACAATTTAAAAGAGAGATCGTCCGTGTCTGAAAATTACAATTCCTCATTCCTTTGAGAAAGTGTAAAACATGAGCTCAGCTCTCCCTACCCTGATTTGTTACCGGAAGAACCTGAGGGGATCCTCACCTTATTTCCAGAAACACGTGAAACCTGCTTCCAGGCATGGGCCTGGTTTTCAACTATCGTTGTCTTCCATGTAAAAATTTCAGAAGTCAGGATTTCAGCCACTAAGTTCATGGCTTGGAGCTTGAAAATATCACCCTCACGTCCGTCTTAAGAGAATCTGTTTGAGCTTGTGTGAATGAATCTTGGAGCTTTGTTTTGTCTAAAAACCACTTGGAATATGGATCCAGGAAAACACCAATCTATGTATGCAGTGAAAGAAGGACCCTGCTCCTGGGTAGGGGGGAAATATCTATTGGAGTGTGTGACATTCCTTCCTGGCATGGGTTTTGCACAGATCAATGGTATTCCACTTCTTCTCAGCACTCTCACAAGGATTCCACATGAACAGAAGAGTGGAATCAACAGAGGACGCCCTCTCGAAACGCTATGAAGACATATTGCTCTAGAAGTGGTATCATGAGCCTCCTTCTCCTCTTCCTTAATTTTCTTCATGATTAGCGGCCCCACCAATCAGCATCTTCACCACTAGCAGTTCTGTAGCGTCAGTATCACCACCCACCACATCATCATCATCTTCACCATCATCATCATCACCACCACCATCATCACCCACCATCACCACCACCACTATCATCATCACCACCACCATCACCATCATCACCATCACCATCATCAACACCATCATCATCATCACCATCATCACCATCATCATCACCACCATCATCATCATCCACCATCACCACCACCACTATCATCATCACCACCACCATCACCATCATCACCATCACCATCACCCACCATCACCACCACCACTATCATCATCACCACCACCATCACCATCATCACCATCAACATCATCAACATCATCATCATCATCACCACCACCACTATCATCATCACCACCACCATCACCATCATCACCATCACCATCATCAACACCATCATCATCATCACCACCACCATCACCATCATCACCATCACCATCATCAACATCATCATCACCACCATCATCATCACCCACCATCACCACCACCACTATCATCATCACCACCACCATCACCATCATCACCATCACCATCACCCACCATCACCACCACCACTATCATCATCACCACCACCATCACCATCATCAACACCATCATCATCATCACCATCATCATCATCATCATCACCACTACCACTATCATCATCACCACCACCATCACCATCATCACCATCACCATCATCAACATCATCATCATCAACATCATCACCTCACCATCATCACCTCACCATCATCATCACCATCAGCATCATCACCATCATCATCTTCATTCCTAGAAGCTCTGCAGCATGAGTATCCCCATGATGATCATCCCCATCACCACCCTTGATGTCAATGAAGCATTTTATTCCTTTCAAATGCCTTCCAATGTATTAACTCATTTTAATCTGGGTGGGAGGTCCAGTAGGGATTAGGGATCATGTTATATGACATGAAAACTAAAATCCAGATTGTTAATTTTCCTTGCCTAAGACAGACGTGGGCAAGGATAAAACCCAGCTGCCTCTCTTTTGATAGAAGTGAGACAATGGAGATGTGATCTTTGGGAAATAATGAGGTGATCAAATGAGAGGGGGCAGGAAAGTGAAGGAACAAGAAGAAGAGGAGTTGAGGCCGTAGAGAAGCGAGGCTCAGATGGGGACTCTGGGTTTTGTAGCTCAGAGTCTGGTATCTCCTGGCCTTAAAATTTGCTTGGAGGTGCTCCTGGAGTTGCAAGGAGTCCATGCAGTTTCCCATAAACAAACTAAAAATAAATAGGGGTGCTATTTATTTGGATTTGGATTTGGGCTGGTGCAGAAGGTGTGCGGTGTGTCCAGCGCCTGTGGGTGGGGTTTGCTATTATGGTTGCTGTATTCTAAGCTGGTAGCTCTAAACTGCAGGGCCTTAGCTTTCATGCACAGAATAGCGTTTCTTTTTCTTTCAGGTACACAATGGTATTTGCAAAAGAGATAAATATGGGAGCGATTTTGGCTGCACTCTTTGGAAGGAAAAATTATCTTTTCTCATCTGTGAGCCACATGCAGTAGCCATCCCAGAGCCATGAATCATCCATTGGAGGAAAGGGAGGAGAATAGAAAATTAAACGTGACTTATGCTTTTTTTTCTAATTGAAATCAAATACAAAATTCAATCTCCCGTGCATGGCCATGTTCACATTTAAATGTGACCAGAGTATGTTGACTTGGTTTTTCTGGATAGAAGATACTTTCTTCGTCAAGCCTCTCCAGTGACAAAGGGGACATGGCTTAGTGGCTCACCCCCTCAGTCACAAGCATCATACCAAAGTAGGCATTGGAAAAAACCCAGACCTTAAATGTGTCAAATTTGCTTTTCTTTTCTGAACCAGGAGCTTTTCAACCCTTTTGCCAAATGGACTCTTAAAAGTCCTCATGATCCCAAGGTGAGACCTCTGCCCTTTTGACTCAGAGAATTTCATTCTACTGTTATAAAGAAGGATATATAAATGGTTTAAGAGAGAGAGGCATTTCCCTGTGTTTATTTCCCAGGTGAAAATGGCTTATTTACTACTGGCTAACCATATTAAAAAATGCATTTGTTCGTCATATTTATGTGAGGACACACGCTTACTAGCTTTCTTTGGAAGAAGCACTGAAGGTATTGACGTGCTGGATTTATGAGGACAGGTAGGAGACGGGAAATGGAGCGTCGAGTGTGATTGACCATCTGAATCCACGTACATCTCACCCTTCTCTACATCTTCTCTAAAGAGAGGAGGGGAGGATGCGGCAACAGCCATTCTTGGTAGATTGGTATCTTTAAAGCCCTCTGAGAACCAGATATGTATTCCTAGGTCTAAATTATAAAGCCGCTCCTTACCTAGCTGCCATTGAACTCCAGGAGAGAATGTGTTCTTACAAGGAAACCATAAAACGCTGGGGAGGCACTTCCCTTAGGAATGATTCTTGCCAAAGCCTAAAAGCCAGGTGAGAGGAGGACGAGAAGGCAAAGAGATGTACAGATGAGACTCCAGATGTTCTCAGTCCCGCCTTCTTTAAGAATATTTTGGAAAGGATTCATGCCTGAGCCCTACTCTCGTTCTGAGCCAATGGGTTGGAGACGGAGCTGTGCCTCGAACAACCCCCTGGCTGACAGTGAGGTGGAGCTGGTGCACACCCATATCCCCCTTGGCTCCTTTCATTACAAACCCCACCCACAGGCACTGGACACACCACACACCTTCTGCACCAGCCCAAATCCATTCTCTTCCTTCTGTGCGTGTGTCTGTGCATTTTGATCTATGTCTTCTTTTACTTTGGTATTGAAAAGTCTATCTATTGCCGTCTGTTCAATTTGTCTTATCTAGGGGGAAAAAAATAAACACATTTGTAAGGCTGTTTTTCAGAATCTGGAAAATCAGCCCATCCCTTGCCAGGAGTGGTGAAGACAGGGACATCTGTACTCCCTCTTAGGTACCATCTTCTATTGCAAAAAAAAAAAAAAAAAAAAAAAAATCATCCTGCCCCCCACAGACAGAATTCTCCAAAATCTCTCCAACCTGGGTTTTTCTTCTGACCTGAGAAAGATACTCGTGGGCTTGCAGGGTGAGGGTGGGGATAGACAGGACCAACACAAACAGGCGACAGAAACCCATGAGTTCGATTGCATGAAGCTTTATAACAACACAGTTTTCATTGAGTGGGAGAAATGACAGTTTAGTAACAGCTGAGCAGGTTCGACTCCCCCCACCCCACGCTCTTACAAATTTCGAATTTGACTAGAACGATTCCTGGTTTGGGTGATCTGTGAACAAGTGCTTTGATGTCAGATGCTGCATTTGAATCAAATCAGGCTCATTCATGGGAAGGGTCACTTTGTTTGGCAGCCCTTGATGGGGGTGTCTGCAGACAGCCCTTGCCCTCCCCCACCCCCCCTTTAAACTGGAGCTGATAAATGGAATCAGCCCTTGTGCCCTTGTCCCATAGGTGCCATCTCTGAAGAAGAAGATGAATCATGAGATGACCCTGTGGGGGTGGAGGCGGGAAAAAACAGAAGAACAGTCAGTGACCCCTTCCCCCGCGGCATCGTGAAGGGTGATTCCTAACAAAAAGACATGCTGACCCTCTGGTCTGTGCCTCTCTGGGGGACCCTAGGGGACAGAGTCCATCCCAAAAGCATGCCTCGGGACCACCGTGCTTTGAGGGGAGGGGGGAGGGTCTTTAGTTTAAGGAGACATCCCACCAAAGAGGATGGGATTTCTTCTTTCTCCCTAAAATGTGCCACTCGTCTTTTGCCAACGCCGGGGCTTTGGACTTGGCTGTGATCACACGGCTCTGAGAGAAGGCTTGTGGGCTGGATTTTCTCACACGGGACGTAAGCTAAGCTTCCCACAATCCAGGATGCTCACAATGAGAGGGAGCCTTAGCAGGAAGGCTCCCGGGGATGTTGGCTGATTTTTTTGGAAGGGGAGGGCAGGGCGGGGTGAGGAATGTCTGTGCATGCCTCTGCCTTGGCAAGGCGGGGAAGAAGAAAACCAAGGGCCTGGGAGGATGAGAAGACTAGACATGCCTTAGAGGGAGGACTCGGCTCCCCAGGAGGCCTGAGGGTCTCAGGCACACACCACATTCTGGAAGAAGTCCATCCAGAGGTGAGCCTATGCCAGGTACAGGTCTAGAACCCAGGTTTCCCCCAACTAAGAGCACCCCATGAAGTAGATCTTTCTTTTTTTGTCGTTCAAATAAACATTCATGGCACTGTCTTTGATACGGAGAGGTACCAGACTCCAGTAGCTGGCAGGAGATAAGAATGAATGGTGGGTTCTGTGGCCATCTGGTCAACCACATACTGCGGCTCAGCTAGGCCCGGTTCCTCCAGGGGGGTGCCGTGGGGTCCACCCCTCCACCTAAGCCAGCAGCCCTGGGGACACTCCCAACTGGAAGAAGGGGATCTACTGGGTGGCTGCAGACCCTGGGGGATCTAGGCCCCCCCCCACCCCAGGGTGAGGAGCCTCCTTGCCATTCACCTGCCTTCCCTCCCCAGCGCTATGGTCTCATTTGTCCCCCTCTTCCTGCTCCCATTGGAAATCCTGGCCAGTCATCTGGTAGAACATCATGTTGAAGGGTTTGTAGAACTTGCGCAGTCTGTGGATGACGTCGGGGTCGATGCGGGGATGAGTCCGGCCTTTGCTCTTGCCCAGGCACCTGGGCGCGCTGCTGTCCTCGGGCTTCTTGAGGCAAGGGAAACCCTTGGTTTTGTTGAAATAGAAATGTTTCTCGGTCACCACGCGCTTGAGGCCCAGGAAATCCTGCACCTTGGCCATCTCCCCCGCGGGGTCCACGATGAGCCGCTCCCCGCTCACGAAGAGGATCTGGGAGAGCGGGAAGTACTGCAGCCAGTTCTCCAGGTGCAGCGCGTAGATCCCGATGCGGATGGCGCTCCAGGACGCGTCGATGAGGCCCAGGGTCCGGTTTTTGAAGGCCAGCACCTCGAAGGTGGGGATCTCGGGTTTCTTGGACAGCGTCTGGGTGTAGTCGGAAATGGCCCTGGTCACGGGGTTGCGCACCACCACGATCAGTTTGATGTCCTTGGCCATGGAGTGGATGCGCTTGGGAGCCTCGTTGGTCACGAAGTAACTTGGGGTCTTCTCCATGGTTATCTGCCCCTCCACCGTCTTGGGCATCACGTTCCTGGAAAAAGGAAAGAGAATGGTTATTCCGATCTAGAAATACTTTGATTTTTTTTTCTTTTATCAAAAAAAAATGTATGATAAGAGGAACCTCGTGAGACGCCACCAAATAAAATGATAAGCACTTGGGGGTTCTCTGGATTTACATGTCCCAACTAGAGTCTTGACTGTGTCATTATCCGAAGAGGCTGCGGAGACTCCAAAATTCTTTCCTGGGAACCTTATACCCCTGGGTTTAAATTGCTTTTCTACCTCTTACCAGTTATGTTTAACCTAGATATGCCCTTAATTTCTCTCCATATTAGTTTTATAATCTCCGAAAGACAGATAATGATAGCACTGGCTTCACACTGTAGTGTAAGGATTAAGGGAGATAATGTTGGAAAAGCATTTAGCACAGAATCTGTCATGTACAAGAGCTTAATAAATTAAGGATCTTATTGTCCTAGCGGCTTTCAGAAAATGTCTGAGCTCAACAAGACCTCCGGGATTATCTAGTCCAGGCTTCGAAAACGACTTTCCACCTCTTTCTTTTTATGTGACTCACAGCAAAGAAGGATTTGCAGTCTTTAAATAGTAGAAATAAACACATAATAATAATAATAATAATAATAGTGATGATGATGATGATGAAAATGATGATGGTGATGATAACATAATAATACTCTGAGGTCCATGAAAATTATACAAGATTCAAATTTTGATGTTCATCGATAGATCTTCACTAGGACACACTCACTCTCATTCCACATGCTATGGCTGCATTGGGGCCATGACACCTGAGCTGACAGGTGCAGCAGAGACCTTGTGGCCCACAAAACCTAGTACATTGATTGTATGGCCCTTACATAAAAAGTGTGCTGATCCCTGACATTGTCCAAAGGCGTTATTGTACAGATGAGGAAACCGAAGGCCAGGAACAGGGAACAGACACAGGAATCACAAAGGTTTTGTGACCATAGCGATTGGAATTTTTCTCTGGTTCTTATTAACCTCATTTAAACAATCTTAAAGCTTACCTCAAGTTCAGTTGAAGATAAAATGACATATAGGGTGAAAGCATCTAATATGGGTCTGCTTCAATAAGGAGGATTTTCTTCTTCCTTTGCCCCTAAGTTTTTCCAGTGAGCCCTGGACAGATCCTGCTCTAGTTACATCTGGAATGTCCCCCTACACCTAATGCTAAAGGTTTGGTCACTAGATGGTGGAACTATTGGAAGGGAGTGAAGCCTTTAAGAGGTGGGGCCTGGAGGGAGAATTTAGGTCATTGGGGGCAAGACCTTGAAAGGGCTATTGGGAACCCAGCCCCTTCCTCTCTTTTACTTATTTGTGTACTGGGGCCAGTAGATGAATGGGTTCCTTCACCATGTGCTCCTTCCATGATGTACTGTGCTGCCACAGGCCCAAAAGCAACCAGAACAATCAACCGTGGACTGAAACCCTCTGAAACCATGAGCTGAAATAAACCTTTCCTCTTGTTAAGTTGATTATCTGAGGCATTTGCTACAGTAACTGAAAACTAACTAATACAGATTCCACACCACCGCCTGTGTCTTTTGGTTTCTTTGACAAGGGTGCTTCTCCCTATTGGCCACCCCTTCATCTGTTTACCTTCAGAATGATGTCATCTTATCTGGCTCCAAGATATTAAAGGGGTTTAATGCCATCTCCCCAAATCCCAATGTAGCAGGCCTGTCTGTGATAAAATGAGGCTCAGGATCCTATGAGGCAGTCAATTTGCTGTAGGCATATGTAGACCAGAGTTAATTGACGATGAACCTGTTCAATACCTGTTGGTACCGAGAGCCATCTGCCACCAGGAGCTCCATTAAGTCTATTCACTTCCGAGCCTTGCACCAAAGTGGTACATTTAGGATTACACAAGACCTCTTTGTTATGATGACATGCTTTTAAATGTCTCAGCTAATAAAACTTAATACAGACGAAGATCCCTTAGCTTCTCCTACCATAATTAAATTTATTTACTATCGCACGTGTGGAGAGAGAAGACCTTTTCTTTTATCTCTAATTCACATGCTCTGTCAATAATTAATTGCTGTTGGGTTTTTGAGCTTTCGCAGCAAGCACCATTATTAAGCCAGAGGAATTTACCTGCTAGAGAAATTCACATAGAGCCGGACCTTGTTAGTGTATAGTGGTGGGGCAGTGCGGAGTTTTCAAACCAAAGCCAGAGCCCTGATCATGAATGATCAGACTTGTCTGTGGGATGACATGTTCTCCAAAGTATTTGGGATGCCTTCATGTTTGTGTGCTGGTTTGGTCCTCATCAGATTTAATCGTCTCCTTTGGAGACATGGGGTTAAGAAACACAGCCTTGGGAATCAGATTTGCCTGACTTCAGAGTTCTGATGATCCCTGTCTCCTGGGTACTTACCCAACTTTTGGGCTTCCATTCCTCACCTAAAAACAGGCTAATCCTGGTCCAGTCTCAGGACTGGAATAAAGATTCAATGTGGGAGCAGACAAGGCACTTAGGATGGCATCGAGTCATGCCAGAATTTCTATTGAACTTAAGCTAGCGATCCAAGATCATTTTCATAGCAATTCTTAGAAGGAGGGCAGATAATTTTCTTTTCCCCTTTTGGTGCTAGGGATTGAACTGAGGACCACTTAACCACTGAGCCACATCCCCAGCCCTTTTTTGTATTCTATTTAGAGACAGGGTCTCACTGAGTTGCTTAGTGCCTCCTGGCTAAGTTGCTAAAGCTGGCCTTAAACTCATGATCCTCCTGCCTCAGCCTCCCAAGCCACTGGGATGACAGGAGTATGCCACTGTGCCTGGCTAGAATTTTTTTTTTTTAATATTTGACCAAATAGAAAAGATAAACTCAGGGACAATTTTTTTTTTAAATGTAAATTCTGATTCAAGCCAATGTCATTAGCTGGACTTCTGTATTTAGATGCTGGTAACCAACTATTAGTTCAGGCTAACTATAAGGAACGCATCCACGTCTTATTTCTGCTTTAATTGCAAAGATCAATCCCTTATTGTATTATGGAATTTATACCGTATTATAAACATATTAATTTGAAGTTGATGCAAAAAAAAAATGAGAACTGAAAAGAACTATTTTTACATGGCCCGTTCCAGATTTGGGTTCCCTGGAGGAGGTAATTTTGCGTTTTAGTTTGGCTTTCTTTTTCTTTAGCACAGGAGTGGCTGCTCGCTACTGTCACATCCATTCTTTGCCACTCGTCTCTCAGACCTCCGAGCTGGCTTTCCACTGAGCTCCATTCAAAGGCACCTCCTTTTTACTTCAGCTAATTGACAACCTGTCAAGATCTCCATGGATCTGGAGTCTGCTATGTGCAGCATCTGAGAGGAAATGGTACCCGACCTGTAAGTCAGTGGGTATTGGCGGGTAAGCGTGCGCCTGGCTCAGGGCAGGCCCCGAAGGCCCAGTGAAGACAGCAGAAGGAAACCGAGGGGCCTGAGTGGCTTTGACCATCACCACGCTACAGACAACGTGCTCAAAGCATGTAATTTGCGAGGGCTCCCACAGTCGGGGCACTGGTAGTAAGACGGTGTCATGGCGCCAAGATCCAACTGTTAGGGGCATGCATTACCCAGGTTACTTTGCCAGTAAGATTTCTAGGAGCTGTTTAAAGTCTACCAACGTGCAATTTCCCCTCTTCCTAAAACTCATTTATTCCATAAATAATCCCTTATCATTAGGGGAACAGTGAACAAAATAGACACGGTCCCTTCCTTCCCAGACCTACCAACCTGGCTGTCACTTTGGATGAAAGCAGAACTTCTTTCTCTTCTTTGGTAATGCTGGGGATTGAACCCATGGCCTTGGGCATGCCAGGCAAGTGCTCTACCACCAAGACCCATCCCCAGCCCAAGTACAATGCTCTTTGTAGTACTACGTAATTAACTATTATAATCAACAAAGCAGGCATTATTATTATTCCAGAGAAGGAAACAGGCTCAGAAGTGAAAGATACTTCCCAAGGCCTCGCCCAGTGCATCTTCTGTTTTTGACGTTCAATGGCCAGGCAAAACTGACTCCATGCCAGCATTAGTGCCTAACATCAGTTCCTGGCAATTAACAGAAATTCAAAAAAATATGCATCTATTGAATGAATGGGTGAAAGAATGACCAGCCATTGATCTGTCTCCTGGTTTTTTTTCCTAATATTTGTTTTTAGTTGTAGTTGAACACAATACCTTTATTTTATTTATTTATTTTTATGTGGTGCTGAGAAGCAAACCCAGGACTCAGCGCTCCACCGCTGAGCCCCAGCCCTGGGCCTCTCCTGGGTCTTAGCTGTGACTGGTGTAGGTTTCCGATCTTCCTGTTCTCCCACCTCGTCCCCTCATCAAGGCCTCGGATCCAGCAATGATTTCCACACCTCCTGGTCTCCCTCTTCCTATCAGATGGGAGCAGATGTCTCTCCTACAGGAGAAGACCAACCTGTCCACCTGGCTTCAGATCTCATGCCCCTCTATCTTCTCCAGAATGATCCACCCCCCAATTTCTCCTCTCTCCCCTAGGTTTGAATTAAGTTCTTCTCAACTGCACCTGACATTTCAACAGGTCCATGTTGTCCTATCTTGGGGTTCTCAAGGAATAGGAAACAGACCAGGAATTCTAGTGTGTGTGTGGGTGGGGGGTGAGCCACAGCGAGGCAGCTAGAAACCAGGTCAGGAAAGATGGCGGGGAAGAGGTCGGGGAGGGATTGACCGGCCATGAGGAAGACACTGGAATATGTTTTCCTCTATGTACTGAGAAGTCATTGAAGAATATGGAACGGGAGCCTGTGATGTGATTTACATTTAATGGTTTTTTTTGGATGTGGCGAGGGCAGAAGGAAGCAGCCTGCTCACGGCGACCACCTCAGGAAAGCAGGGGTGACGTGGAGGGGCCCTGGGTGAGGGTGGCCAGGAAGACATGGCCAGAGGACGTGCTTTAAAAAAAAAAAATGCCAACAGACCTTAATGATGGGCGGGATGTGGGTTCCAGAGAAGGAGAGGTGTCACGGATGATTACAAGGGCACTGGGCAGAGTGGAAGGCCACGAGGAGGAGTGGTTTACCCAGGTGTAAAAAGCAAGAGAAACCCGCAGCTCTGGGCAGAGGGGACCAAGCCTCACTTTGGATCCGTAACAGGAGGGATCAGCTACACCCTCTGCCAGGGGTGGCGTTGAGTAGTTACCTGGACACCAGAGTCTCCAGAGGGAACGTGACATTTGCCTATTGGGGGACTTCTGTCAAATAGGAAAGGTGTCTAGATGCTGGCTGTACGATTTTATTTTTTAATTCCTTTACAAAGATTTTCACTAGCTCCCCCACCACCGTTTTTACAGTGCTAGGAATTAAACCCAGGGAACCCAGGGTTTCCACCACCGAGTGACCCTGCTGGCTTCTCTTTTTAATTCCCCAAAGTCCTTGAGAACTACCCACATTAGAGCTTAGATAATGCCCTCCTATGATTCGTTCCTGGGTCCTGCATGATCGGTATCGGCTCTTGAGACCATAGGTAGGGTTTTGTCCACCTTGACGTTCCCGGTGCCTGATGGGACATCTGCCATACTGTACCGTAAGGCTTTGTGGTTCTCGATTGAATAAATGATTGACATGGGAATGAAGATACGGTCCCTGGAAATCCGGAGGGTGGAGGCAGATTGGAGGACACGGCTCCCCCTCCTCCAACCGCCCAGGCTTTCCACGCACGGGGCTCAGCCTGTCTGCGTTTTTGCCGTGCCTGTCTGAGACCATGCACTGCAGCGTGGATGGATCATATGGTGAGAAAACACCGCATCTGGGCTTGGAACAGCTCGTTAACAGTATCTCGGGCGCTCAGAGCAGCCGCGACATCCGCGTCAACACACAGCCCCGAAGCGAGAATCATTCTGCAAGATGGCACAGACGCTCTCACCGGCCCAAATGTTTATGAGACAGGATCTAACTGTGTCGCCCCGTCCCCCCCCAGTCTCACTGCCACGAGTCCCTGGCTAAGCACAACCCCATTCATACCCAGGTCAGCAGTATCAGCGGACTCGAGGGAAACCAGCACAACCCAGTTAGCATGCAACCCAGACTGGGTGCTGCCGTTAACTGAGTGCTCACTCCGTTTCCCCGGGAAGAGTTCAAGTTCTAAGTCCAGACTGACTTCCATAAGCTCCTTCAGATGTCGGACTCCCCTGCCTCGTGGATAAGAGCAGAGACTCAGCGCCTGTCGGACTCTGTTTGAATCTGCTGATTAGCTGTAGGATCCGGCACAGGTTACTCATTCCAAGCGCAGAGGGTCACCCACTTAAAATGGTCTGACTTAACCATGTTTCAACTTTATAAAAATATGAAAGCAATGTTCAGTTGAAACCATGCTTCGACATTGGAATGTGGATCGTTTTTCTGGGCTATTGATGTGTAACACAGGACTTTCTCTTTGGGGATGTTGGCCAGGCTGATCTTGAACTCCTGGGTTCAAGTGATACTCCGGCCTCAGCCTCCTTAGTAGCAGGAATTCCAGACGCACCCGCTGCACCTGGCTACGATACTCTCTCTTGATGTTTATAGCAGCTCCCAGGCTGTCCATAGGACCAGGCAGGGAAACAAACCAATGTTCTAGAGGGTTCTGTGTGGCTGATCTGTTGATGTTCCGCAGATTAGGCAAATCAAATGCACTTTTGACGCTGATATTCACTTTACAATAAAATGTTATGGAAACACCACCCCATCGTAATTCGAGGAACACCTGCAATTTGTATCTGTTTCAATATTTGGAAATCAAGTATCCTTCTCATCGAGAATGCAGGAGAACTAAATTAAAATGTAGAGAATGTCATAAATATAGGAGTTTCTCAGTACGTTAACTGTTAATCTTTTTTTCTTTCTTTCTTTCTTTCTTTCTTTCTGGAGGGATCAAAATCAAATCCAGGGCCTCACACACCCCAAGACAAGTGTTCTACTCCTGAGCCCCAGCCCCAGCCAAGCTGTTAAGTTTTAAATCAACTCTTTGATGAAAGTACCATTATTATCCCCACTTTAGAGATTGGGAAGCTGAGGCCCAGTGACGGTATTTACCCAGAGTACAGAACATGATCGGGCCATATGACTGGCCCAAGGTCACTCTACCAGTAGGGACCAAACTGGAAACTGAAAGAGAGACTCATGACGTGAAGTCTCAGGCTGTCACGGACTCACCACTGGGACGTCAAGGACTCAGGCCAGGATCCCCAGGAATTCTTGCCAGATGGAGCTACATCATTCGATTTGTAATAAGTCTCTGGAGCCTCCTCCGCTGAAGCAAATGGCCATCGTGAATGCCCAGGGAGAGAGCGGTCAACCGCATGAGATATAAATGTCCCGTGCTCTCTGAAAGGGTCAGTGGCGGAGCTCGCCTTTGGCTTGCGTGAATCAGAGGTACATGGGCACCTGACATTTCCCCCCAGTGCTCTATCCAGCGGGATAAATGATGCATAAATGAGCAGTATTTTCCGAGCCCTCCCGAGAATGGCGCTTAGGGCAAGCCCAGGAAGCAGGGCCAGCCCCTCTGCCTGGGGGAAAGGATGGCACTTGGAAATTCACTCCCATCGCCACCGGCTCCTTGCCACGTGCCAAGCAGGACAATTTCACACGCCATCCTGGTGAAACCTGACTGCGACTCGCTGGGTGCTGGAGAGGAGTGGGAAATCAGAGAGAAAAGGAATCCTGCCCAAGAGCTCAGCCGGGACTTGGCTCTGCCCGGCGACGTTGGGGACTCCAGCAAGACTCCCGACCCCCGAATCATGGATCCAGAACTTTCCGTAGGCAGAGAAGTCCAGCCATTCAAAAGCCTCAATTTTATAGAGAGATCCAAGAAGAGAGGCCTGAACAGGAGCTAAGGCTCTCCGCCAAAGTAGAGCTGAGAGTCTCGAGCGACTGTTCTGACTTAACAACCGGCGTTGCTGGAGGAATTTAGAACAGGGACTGTCTCTCTCCCTGGACCTCCAATTCCTGCACAGTGAAAAAGGCTCCATTAATAGTCTTCCCCTCATTAATTCCACCGAAGACTCATTGATGCTTATTGTGCACCAGGTGTTGGGCATATGTTAATGATAAGGCTTCCATGGTCCCTGCCCTTCAACAGACTCTGCCTTCTTAGAAAGGAAGGTGGGAGATTCCACGTCACAGAGTGGCCTGCACTTCAGACAGGATGTCTCTGTTCCAGGCAGGAGTATCTTTCCAAATAGAATCGTCTCTGCCCCGTCTGCATGGCTGGGCCACCTACGGAGGGTAGAAAGGCAGGCGTGGGGGACAGACCCAGGATCACACTGTGGAGAGAACTGCAAACTCGGGCCTCATGGTGTTCCTTGTTTTAAACGTGTGTCATTTCCTATGTGCCTAGGACCAATCCTCAGTGCATTTCACCTTTCTGTCTGTCCATAAAGCACTAATAAATAAAATCTATAAATAAATAGAAAAGGGAGTCATGGAGGTGGGGAAAGGAAACGGAGGGGGACGAGAAAGGGGAATTATTAGGGACTGAATTGGAGCCCATTATATCCCAGGCTCATATGATTCTGTCAAAAGGAACCCCCAAGATTATATCTATAAAGAACAAATGAAAGAGTTGTGCCAGGCATGGACAGATATTTTAGACTCAGGAATTTATTGGAGACATGTTATTGAGGCGACAAGGGCATGAGTTCTGTGGAAACAGGTGAAGAAAGTAGATGCTAATATCAAGCAACAGAGAAGTTAAGCAACTTGGCTGAGCCCACACAGCTTGCAGGCGGCAGAGTTGAGATCTGAAAATCGACCGCCATTCAATGTGACAGAGGGAGAGGAAGCTTCCAAGACCAGCTGGAGCCTAAAGGACAGGGTCAGGGCAGTGGTCTCGGGTGGAGGAGCCACAGCCTGTCCGGCATGCCTACTCAGAGAGAATCCCGGCCCCAGCAGACATGAATTAGAGTCGGGAGATTTGGCGGCTGGGAGGCGGCTGGGATCAGCAGTACTGGGGAGCACTGGGCTTGACGGCGTGGGCATCCCCCGTGGTGGAAGGGTAGGGCTGAGCTTGAGGGCTCAGGAAGGGAGTTAGAAGACTCAGAGAGAAGGGAACGTGGTGGGATGATTTTCTCCCAGGGAAGGGGAACAGTTTCTCTGTTTTATGAACTTAAAAAAAAAGTACTAGAACGCCCCCAAACAAGACCACTTAGAACCCTGACGTCATCAAGATGCAGGTCCCACCCAGGACTCCACAATGTCACCCCTGTCAGTGTTCCGGATGGATCATTTTTCAGAGTGGGCACTGCAGGGCTCTGAGCGGCATCTTTGGCCTCTCCCTTCAGATGACAGTGTCACCCTCGAGTCAGGACAACCACAAATGTCCCCAAGGAAGTGCAAACTGCCCCTCACCGACAGCCACTGGTCTAACCAAATTGCCTGGACTTGAATCTGGGTTCTGCACTAAGAGGTGGGACTCAGGGCAGGTTAACTAACCTCTCTGTGCCTGGCTTTCCTAATGGATAGAGTGGAATGATGATGATGATAATCACAACATGTAATCAACATATAATATATAATTTTATGTATATATAAAATTATCATTCATATATATATATATATCACATAAGATTGTTTTAAAAATTAAATCAGATCAGTGGCTGTCTGTTGTTTAAAAATGAGTCCGTGTGCATTGCACTGCATTAATTTAATTTGCATCACTATAACAAAATACCTGAGGCCAGGAAACTTACAAAGAAAAGCAGCTTATTCTGACCTGCAGTTCTAGAGGCACAGGTTGAGGAGTTGGGTCTGACAGTGGCCTTCTTGCTCTCAGAATCTCAATGTGGTGCGACAGATCACATAGGAAGAGACGGGAAGCAAACACGCTCCCCTGTCGCTTGGTCTCTCTTTCCCTTTATGAAGACACCGGTTAATCAATCACGGGAGTTGCACCTTGGTAACTATCTAATCCTGATCACTTCCCACAGGCCCCCAACTCTCAACACCATCAGCAGATGACGTTTCCACCTCTTAGTGCCTCAAAATGGATATTAAATTTCAATTTCAACATATAAATTTGGGGGGGACGCACTCAAAATGCATCCAGACCCCAGCAGGTGCCTTGGTGGCCTGCTACACGGGAAGCCCTATCGACGCCTTGGCTACCTCGACGGCTCTGAGTGACGCTTCACCTCTGAGACAGTCACCCCCTGCTTCCTAGAGGCTCCCTCCGGATCCCGGGAGGGTGACTGTCTGAGATCCCGAACACAATGCCCTGGCTAGGGGAGAATGTGGGGCGTGGACGGGCGCTGGTGCGGAGTCTGTGAGGACCACGTGGCCTGGAGAAGGGGGAGCCACCAATGAGCCCTGGCCGAATGACCAAGAGGCCAGGATAGAGAAGATGCCCTGGACCCCATTTTTGTTCCAGCTGGGGGGGGGGGGCAAGTTAGGAGGAATCCGTGCACCAGGAGGCAGTGAGACGCAGAGGGCCCGGCAGTCTGGATGCAGACACAGGAATCCAAGAGTCGGCTGCCTTTCTGGGTGTAATATGGAGAGAGAACCTAAATTTTCTTTATATTTTTCCTGATGACTCTGCTACATCAAAACCAGTCCGTGTAAAGTTCCGAAGCCGTCATCCTAAACGGACAGGGGAAGTGGGTAGGTTATCAGAAGAACCAGCAACCAGCGAGGAGAGGAGAGGGAGCGTGAGAATCTATTCCTCTCTGAGAACTATTTGGGAAAACGATGTGTGTTGCTCCCAAGTATCTTGAACCACTCTTGGTTGGATCTTACCACCAGGGATCAGAAGTCAAGCATCCTACCTATCCCATGAGACAGCTCCTTCTTTGTGGCCAGAGACACTACAAATGACAAATAATAATGGGAAAAAAAAGAGAGAGAGAGAAAGCCCCTGTTCATGGCTTCACCATCTCTGTCGCGGGCTGGCTCACGGCTTTCCAAGGCAGGTCTTGCTCTTTCCGACGAGGATAATGAGGACGTCACAGGTTTGCATCTGCTCCAATGGTGCCTTCACCTTAATGGGCAGGAGCTCCTCAGCTGCGGGACCAATATATCTGATAAGAACAACTTAGAGGAGGGGAAGGTCTATTTTGGGTCATGTTTCCAGAGGTTCAGTCCATGGTGGGCCGGCTCCATGGCTGCAGGCCAAAGGTGAGCCCGAACAACATGGCGGAAGGCGGTGGCGAAGAGCACTGCTCTGTTCATGGTGGCCAGTAAGTAGAGCAACGGAAGGGGCCACAGGGAAGATGAATCCTTCCAGGGCATGGCCCCAGGGATGCACCTCCTCCAGCCAAGCCCCACCTGCCTACACCACTCAGTCCGTCCATCCAAACCAGGACGGGCTGGTTAGGTTACCGCTCTCAGGAGCCGATCATTTCACCTCCCAACATTCCTGAATCCGCGCAGGTGCTCTGGGAGGACCCCTCAGATCCAAACCACAACACCAGCCACAATGTTAAGGCCCCCCCACAACCCTATTCTTGGATCTAGCCCCAAAGAGAAACTGGCCGGGGGTAGGGCATGGTGTTGAGGTATGTGGTACCTTCTGCAGAGCTCAGAAGAAGACGTAGTCATCATGAGCCCCAGATGGCACAGCAGTGCCACGCTCAAGACCTTCACTTCGACACTGTGATGTCCATCTTGATCTCCTGTACTATGTATATTTGTCTTCTTCGGATCGAAGCTTGTGAAATAATTTCATTCGTTCATTTAGCAACTACCGTGTGCCTGGCGCTGTGCTTATTAGAAGGTAAAACACAGAGCAGGACTTTCCTCTGAGTAAGTTGTCACTTTCTGAAATAGAAAACCAGCGTGCGCGGAGACACTGCGGCTCTGGAGACGGAGACTGGTCCAGAGTTTCAGGCTGGACGTCACTGGCTCCGGGTCCACTTGATTCTAGAGCTACACTCAACACCTGGAAAAGCTCCCCCGGGACAGCCGCATCCGGACAGAGGTCCAGGGTTGAGGGTTGCGCTCCAGGGCACCATCTCTGAATCACGCTTGCTACGGGCAGCTCGCGTCATGCTTCAATTCCTGGTTCTCTCGTCTGTAGACTGGAGACCAGGCCACCTCCTGTTCCTTCACAAGAAAAGAGATCGGGCACCCTGGCACAGAGCACGTGCCGGTGAAGGTGCCTCTTGCTATCACGGAGCACACAGTAGGTACAAATGAATCTCTCTGTTGCATTGATTCTCAAGGATTATTACCGCTTGCCTTGGACATGCATCCCCCGTACGCGGTGACTCTAGTTCACAGAACCCCACTTCTCAAATGGGCATACAACCAGCCCACTCTAAGAAGAGCCAACTGCTTCAATTAGGCACAGAACGCCAGTGGAATGCCAGAACTGTCTTTCTCCTTATCACCCCAAGGAGCCTAAGCATTTGGAAGCGTCATTGCAGGGAAGAGCTTGGTTCCAACGTAGGACCCCCCCACACACTTCACACTGTGCCAATTGTGAGCGTTGGTTTTTGTAATCCCCGACCTCTCCGAGTGTGGTCACTGGTCATTAACAGACCACCAGATGACAGAAGCTAACTTTTCCATATCGTTTGAGTTAGAAAGCACCTATGGGCAGAAAGCCACGAGGATTTTAAGACTCCTTTAAAATGCATTTGCGATTGAGTCATCACTGAATCTGCATTTTCTAAAGGTTTCTTTATCTCTGTGTGTGTGTGTGTGTGTATTCATGAGATTTATTTTATGGATTTTCTTTATGCTCAATGCTTGGTCTCCATTAAGGGAAGCAGAAATCCTTTCCAAGAATTCTGAAGCTGATAGATTGGAAAGCACAGATCTAAAATCTAAATCACCAAATCCGTATCCTCAGGCCACGGACTCTCCCTCCCCTCCTTTATCTTTTGTGATTGGACCATCCCCCTCCAGAGGTTCGAAGACAAAAATATTCCTCGATTTCGAATGAACAAGATTATGGAAAACACTCGGCCTGCCTCCAACCGGGGAGCCCATCTGGAGTGCACGTCTCTGACACTTGATGCAAACACATTCCAAGTGTGTCCCTGTGCAGTCCCTCGCACACCATCTTCTATGAGCTAGTTGATTATATTTTCTTTTCCTCAGGCTCAGAGTCTCAAAGGGCAGGTATGACAATTAAATCACGATGACAGGAGCGTCAGCGTGTCTGCCCAGGCACTTTGTGCTCACAGTTGAACAGACAGTGACAGGAGAGAGCTTCTCTCAGGAAGCCCGGGCTCTGGGGCCTCTCTACCTCAGGCCTTCACCTCCAGCTGGGTGTCAGCCCATCACGGTCTCAGAGAGGCTGCCAGCCCTCCTTCCTTCTCACCTGCATCCTGCTGACAGCCAGGCTCTGTTGGTTCTTGCTGAAGCTGCCCCTGCCATTTATGCACGTATAAGCCTGACAGCCTCTAATCTCGTGCGGCACCCCAACTCTCAGCCTCGGAGTCAGGAAGACCCTGCTCTGAATGAAGGCAACTTGGCAAAATTTCCATTCACTCTCTGCCTTTTCTTGGGCTACCTTTGGTTTGAGTCCACTTGCCCTTCGAAACAGCCCAGATCCTCTTGTTAAATGAATCATTAACTTTCCATACATACGGAGCCCCAGGTGATAAATTGATACAATGTGGAATGGCCAAATCCGGGTAATTAGCACTTAGCATTTTCTTGGATGAGACGCTGTCAGTGGCTTGCCCGTGGGCAGTCATGGCCCCCCGAGCACCATCTTCTGCCCGCTTGGGCAAGTGACTGTGGCGCGCCCTGGCTGCAGACTAGCACGCTCCTTCTGACATCTTGGTTCTAAATGACTTTGGGGAATCTACTTAGCCCCCCCCTCTAACCTCAGCCTCCTCGGGATCCCCACCGAGACCAGCCAAGGTGCACGTTTTAAGAGGTTCACGTGCACCTCGCAGGGGGCTCCTTATTGTTGCTCGTACCTGTGAAACCTGTCTCTTTGTGGTGCACTCTCAGAGAATGTCGGGTTAGGACCCGTGCAGATGGCAGGTCATTTAATTTTTACCTCTTGTGCATCCTTAAAAAGATCTTTGTTCTTCTGTAAATCACGGGTGTGTGTTTTCCCCCCATGGTTCAAGGAACCTGGTCGGCAAGGCGGGATCATGTGTTAGTGAGAGCCTTTTCCTCCGAGAACGCCTTGCCTGGCTATGGACACTTGTACGTGAAGTCCCAGGGCTTATTCCACTCATCCATAGCAATGGCAGGTGTGAATGTTCAGTGAAGAACAAGGGTGTTTCGCCATCGGGCTCCGTGCCAGCTCTAGAGTTTGGTTGCAATCGAGACCTGACACGGAAGGGAATTCATCCTCGGCTGATGGAATGCAGCCGGGAGTCCCCTTCCCCTGGACCTTGGACTTGACTCGCAGGACAGGCTCTTCTACAAAATGCCCAGGAAAGAACCTTCTACCTTGCCCTTGAGCTATTTCCTTCAGAAAGTTGCGTCCCCGAATCAAGAGCTCTCGTTTCAGTGATGTAAAATACAATCATAAATTAATTAGTGCTTCCTACGGTGTCTGTATTTAGACCTGACTTTCACAGCTTGGGGTGCGTGAAATGCTCAACAGATTTTCAAACCAATCAATCGGATCCTAGAACAGATGGAGAAATGACAGATAGGACAGGAGGTGGGTGCACACCTAGAGAGACGCACGCGCGTGCACACACACACACACACACACACACACACTTTTATATTATCAGATACACATGCATATCAATCACCTATAGTCTGTCCCTCTCTCACACATGCTGCTGTTCCCTTAATTGGTCCCTTCTCCATATTATTCTCAGAGCAGATGCTGCCTCCCCTGAGCGCAATCCCCCGCCCCGGGGCACCCTGTCTCCAAGCACTGTGCTTCCCATCGGCCTCTCGTGTCCACTGCCAAGGGCTCTGATCTCTGAACTCATCTTGTCCATGGTCCATCTCCTCATGCAGCGTCGGTTTGCCAGTTCTCTTTCCTGGGTATCGCTGTGTGTCCTAAAGCATGCAGCTCCAAAGAAGGGAGGTGGGCGGGCTCTTTGGTAGACGGATTTGCTCTCTGGCACCGGGAAGGTCTCAATAAATATTTGTTGAATGAAGGCAGGAAATAGAGAAGGGAAGGAGAGCAGTTAGGAAGGAAGGAGGAAGGAGGAAAAAAAAGGAAAGGAGGAAGGAAAATGTGTGCTCAAAGAGAAGCACAGAATTATCCCCGGTGGGTTCCCCCACAGCACGTGATGGTACCCACCTCCCCGCCGCAGCCCCAGGACACCCACCCCAGTCATCCTCACCCAGGAAAGGCCTCCACCGCTCGCCGACCAGCTGGGTCCCAAACTGGAAGCCATCGCCGGCTCTTCCTTTCCTCACTCACCCTGCAGCACCCCCAGCAAGCCACGTCCAGAATGTCTGTCGCTTCTATTTGAAAGACACGCTTCAGGGCCAGCTCCTCCTCCCCATCACCCCATCCTTCCTCTGCCACGTCCCTAGTCCACAGCACTGTCATCTCTCGCTGCCACTCGTCCTAGGGCCTGTTTCTCCCAGTTTCGTTCCTCACTGAGCAAAAGGGATTTTTTTTTCCAAAAGCAGACACCACCGGCCAAGAACGAGGCAGTGTAGCCTAGTGGTCAAGAGCGTGGGCTCTGGTCCTGCGGGCCCTGCTCCGCACTCTAATTCTGCAACTTGTAGACTGGGATGCGTGTCGGATAACCCCTTGGCGCCTCTATTTTCTATCTTGAATTTAATATGGGTAATAACGATGGCATTTTTTTTCCCATTGGAATTATTACTGTGAAGACTGGGTCAGCCGATGTACACAAAGACTATATGATAAACTGACCTGAGTGTTGGTGGTTGGGATTGTCTGGCTCCGGGACTTGAATTCTTCCAACCGTCTCTGGCCATATTAAAATGAATCTCCATACCCCTACTTGGGGTCTACTGGGCCCCTATGACAGGCCAACCCACCTCAAATTCCATTTCGTCAAAATTCTCTCTGCTCCGGAAAGCTCCTTCATAGGGAGCTGACAATTGCTCTTCCCTTATTCCAGAATACAGCATCCCCCAGATCCTCCCACAACGGATTTCCACTATGTACCTCCATCCGTGATGCCCCATGCAGACGCCACTTAGCTACAGGTGACTACACACATTGAAATCAGCTGAAATTAGAGAGTCAGCTTCTTTGTGATACGACCCACATTTCTCAGGCCCCCAGAGCACAGATGGCTAACAGGTGCTGCCCTGGAGCCACAGACAGGAGATTCTCATCATCCTGGAAAGTTCTATCGCATGAGCCTGGACTGGACCATCCACTATAGCTTTTGAGACATCTACGTACCAGCTGAAGATTCTCTCTCTCTCTCTCTCTCTCTCTCTCTCTCTCTCTCTCACACACACACACACACACACACACACACACACACACACGCTTGCTCACTTCATGCCTGAGCTGGTGCTACCTAAGACCCCATCTCTGGTCCCACGTGTGGAGAGGGTAGGAAACGCTGAGGGAGGCCGGCCAGCCGAGGAGGCTGATGGTCACTCTTCCTCCTGGTCAATTCAGCTGACAATCCCTAAATCACAGATAAAGAGCGACCTCCATCCTCAACCACGCAGGTGGAGCACAGAATCCCCTGTCTCCTGCCCCTGGGAGGCCAAGTGGAGGGAGGGCGGACCTGGAATTTCACTGAAGGTCTCGGTGCCAGAGATGATGCTGGAGGTCAAGTTACGGGTCAAGGATAAGGTCCATGACTCAGGACAAGGGCGGGAGCTCCGCGTTGAGGCTTAGCCTGTCACCTCCTCAGAGACCCTGTTCTTTGGAGAACAAGAATCAAGCTGAGCCTGCAATTTGTGCACCTTTGATTCTCCTGCAAGTGGATCCATGCCCTGCAGTCACCACACTAGTGATCGCAACTCGGATGCCCATTAGAACTCCTTGGTCCACGTAGCCAAGGGTTCAGACTAAATTGATCCGTTGCCATCTCTCGAATTGAACTCAGGGCCACTCGACCACTGAGCCCCATCCCCAGCCCTATTTGGTATTTTATTTAGAGACAGGGTCTCACTGAGCTGCTTAGCACCTCACCGTAGCTGAGGCTGGCTTTGAACTCGTGATCCTCCTGCCTCAGCCTCCTGAGACGCTGGGATGACAGGCACGTGACATTGCGCCCGGTTCCTCGTATTTCTAAAAGCTCCAGGGAATTCTAAGATGTAGCCGTGATTTAGAAACACATCTCTAAATCAAATGCCCACAAAGACCAGAATATCTTGTTACTCCACGGATGGATAAACAGATGGCTGGACCCAGATGAATAAATAAACAAGAACCATTAGCCCATCCTGATAACACGGGGAACTTCTTGATCTTTGATCTTGCACATACTCCATCATTTCCCGATATGCATATATATGCTCACGGTATCTTGGACTCGACATTTTAAATCCTATTTCTTTCTTCTTTGGTACCATGTATCTATTTAAAGCAGAACTTGTGAACCGCTACGTTGAATGGAAAAACAGTTACAGTTGCTGCGTCAGACATACCCTAAGACAGTCTCAATGATCCCACCCTCCTGGTACTTACGTCCTGGAGTGATCTGCCCCCTTGAAGGTGGGCAAGGCTGAGACTTGCTGTGACTCCCATCTTGCTAACCGACCCTCTCCCGTGGCTCTCCCCTGGTTGGCTCTGATGAAGTGAGACACCCTATGGAGGAGTCCATTTGTCTAGAAACGGAGATACCCCCTGGACCAGAGCCAGCGAGGAGCTGAGGTCCTCTGTAAACAGCCCACGAGAAACTGAATCCTGAAAACAACCACAAACATTGGGACAAACATTGGGAAGTGGATCCTTTTCCCGGTTGAACTTCAGATCCCAACCCTGGCCAACACCCTGACCGGAGCCTCGTAAGAGACCCTGAAACAGGGAACCACGGAGACCGTGAGACCATAACTGTGTTGTTTTTAGCCCTGGTTTATGGCAATGTGTTGTGCCACTGAAGATGTCTCAGGCAAACGCCATCACAGGAGGTGACCATAAGGAAAAGAAAAAAAAAAGAAAAAGGAATGCTAATCCTGCCCCAGAATCGGACCCTGATGTTTTCTTTCTGATAGGGGAAATTAGCAGTGTGAGGTATTAAAGACCTACAGGCGCCAAATGGAGATTTTTCTCGTATGATGTCATATATTTTTTTTTTTAAATCAAACAGGAATTTTCTCTCCGCGTCTTTACCCAATTGCCTGATTCTGGTCTTTAATTCCGTGGCCGATCACACCTATCCATCCATCTTCTCAGGGAGAGCTTCACCTCCTTCCGAATGGAAGGGCGTCTGCACTCTGAGTCCCCCGGCAGATGGACCTTAGGGATAAGAGATGGCCTCCACCTGAGCGTGGAGGGCCCGCACCTGGGAGAAGTGCCTTTCCCCCATCTCCCGCGTTCCCAGCGTATCTCCAGCTGCCCGCGGTGGGTGGTGAAAGCCCTTTCCAGCCCCCTTCAGTGTTTTGACAGATGGCTCAAGGGCTGCACTCAGAGTCCTGGGCAGCTTCCGGCTCCTAAGACAGAGACGGCTTCGGGCAGATCCAGGCCTGGGTCTGGGGTCCGTGCTCCTCACTGGCGGGTGATCACACAAGCACAAGAGCAACCGCCGAAGAAAGCGCCACTGGCCCAGGATTGTTTTCCTGGTGAGCAGCCGTCCTCTGCGGCTCTCTTCTGCAAACACTCCTGCCCAGGGGTTCCCACACTCCTGCCCGGGGGTTCCCACACTCCTGCCCAGGGGTTCCCACACTTGCCTGGGCAGGGCAGGGTGTGGCTGACAGGTCACAGGGAGGCAGGGCGGGGGCCTCAGCTGACCTTTCACCTCTGCCTGGACTCACTGATGATTTTTGTCCCAACACACCTTCCATAGGCTGCTGCAGGGCCCCCCAGTGCCCGTCCCCTGTCAAGGACTGTGGGCAGCACCTCCATAAATAAGCCTTTAGCCAGCGCTTCCTGGTTAGGATGGGTCCGCTGGCTGCTCTGGGTCAGGGTAACCCAGGTGTCCCCTCTATGTCCCAAAGGCTGGCTTAGTACCCAGGATGACAAACACCACTGCTCCCTCTCTGAAGAGGCGTCTCCTACCCCGCCACCTGGGCGTCACGTGGATCTTCAGAAGAGCTCTGTCTTCTCCCTGGACTGGTGGCTGAACCCTCCTCCACCGAGCCCTGTTGGAGTCCAATTCCTCCACCTCTACACTGCCCAAGGGAGTCCTTTGAATATATATATATTGATATTGGGGATTGAACCCAAGAATGCTTAACCACTGAGCTGCATCCCCAGCCCATTTTAGTTTGAGACAGGGCCTCGCTAAGTTGCTGTGGCTAGCCTCAAACTTGCGATCCTCCTGCCTCAGCCTCCTGAGCTGCTGGGATTATAGGTGTGCACCACTGTGCCTAGCTCAGTACACACACACACACACACACACACACACACCACACATATAATTCCATACAGAATTCACAATATAGTTGTGGGTGAACCCATGGAAACATTGGGGGGGGGGTTCTACTGGCACAAACAGCATCATCTCTTTGGCCCTTGAAAATTTGGATTTCTGTGCAATAGAACTCCTTGAGCTCCCTCCATATCAGTGCACACCCCATTTTTAAATGAATGGCGCCCTATGGAATGTTTTCCTCCACTGGACTCTCCTTTTGTGTTTTTATCAGTGCGTAATAATTACACACGATGGTGGAGCACTATGTGTCCGTGCTATGGTCCTGTGTGTCCGTGACATCGTTTGCTGCGTTTCGCCCGGGTCCCTCCCCTTTCCCTCCCCTCTATGGAGGGATCCGTCCCTGGTAACCAATTTCCCGTTGTGACAATCACGGCCGACCTCAGCAGCCTTGCCCACGCCTCTTTATGCCCGTGTTGGAGCAGCTCCTGATGGGAGTCACAGGAGGTGGGCTGCCGGGTCACGGGGTCTGTGTATCCAGGGTCTAACGGAGTCTGGCAGCTCCCTGACGCGATGCTGTGCTCGGTCATGCTCCCGTGTCACCTGGGTCATTTCACCAACCCTTCAGGGGTTGGAACCTCTGTATTTCTAACAGTCCAGCAGCTGGTTCTCAGCCAGGAGTCCTGCTGGCCCAGGTTGCTAGGGCACCTCCCCGCCCTGTCCCCTGCTGCCGGCGCTGACCCATCGCCCCTGGTTCCCGGGCCGCCGGGATGGGTCAGATGAACCCCGTGCTTCTTCCAGATGCTCCGATGTGTCTTTGCCAGGAACTCTGTGGCCCCTGGCAGCCCTCGGAATAGGTGGAGCCTCGCGTGTGCCTTGGGCATTGAAAAATATCTATGTGAAAATAATCATAGGGGTCATTGATGAAGTTTTGTGGAACTGTGAAGAAGCAGGAGAGGATCAGGACTCCCAGGGAGGGTCTGCTGGCCAGAATCAATCTGAGCCTCTGAGGTCCCTTCATGAGGAGCCTGTGTTCTGGCCACAGTCCTGACACCCTTTAAAATGCACCCCCACCCTGCCTTTGCACCTCTTGGAACTTCCTGACACTTTGCAGACACCACAGACTTTGCCACAACCCATCATTGGCCTGTGAGGCTCCAACTTCTTGCAACTACCTGTCCCTCCTGCCCGCTGAGTGAGCCGACCCTTGGTCACAGCACAGTTGATCTGAAGTCCTGTCCGGCTTCCCTGGACTACGCATATACACACATGCAAATATGTCTACTGGGTGTCCGCACACATACGCACACACAGAGGTAGACACGCATGCACCCGCATCTAGTCACCCCTCTGTGCAGCCCAGGACCACCAGGGACTGAAGTCCCTTCCGTGAAGCTGTGTTAGAGCTGCATACAACCTGCACAATCTCCCCACATATGTTAAATCATTTCTAGGTTACTTATAAGACCCAATACAATATAAATACTATGTAAATCAATGGTATACTATTCTGCTAAGGGAATAGTGACAGGAAATAAAATTCCGACTATGCTCCATATAGATGTGGTTTTTCCCCATCTTTTTGAGCCACAGTCGGTCAAATCTGTGGATGCAGAATCTGCGGATGCAGAATCTGCATGGGGGGTGGGGGGTTACTGTGCATGCACATGTGACATCATGACCCAAACCAAAAATGAGTAATGCCATTGTGACTATCACATACGTTACAGATGTTGTGCCAGAGGCATGGATGTGGGGGCAGAGAAGGAAGAGGAGGAGAGAGAGAGAGAGGGACAGGGAGCGGATGAGCTTTTGCAAGAGCATCACACTAGCAATTAAATGCTCTGCCTGAAATGATCTGCATCATTTCTAATTGATTGACCAGGACCAGTCACGTCACCCACCCACCCACAGGAGACCAAAAAAGCTGAAAGCCGAAACAGCTGGAGAATTTCCCAGAGAGGAAAACTCCCCGCTCTTCTGAACGTTGCGTTTAGCATTCTTTGGTGTGTGGAGAGATCGTATGTTGTGTTTCTAAACAACACATTGTTTAGTTCCACTGTTTTTTTTTAAAATGGTACAATGCTGTCTTCCATCTTCTGTTCATCTTTTAAAAAGTAAACAATAATCTTTGTAGAGTCTCTATTTTGTTGTTGTTGCACTTGGTTCGCGTCCACTCACTTTCCCTTCTGCAAAATGATCCGTTGTGTTACTAGGAGGTGATTTCGCCACGGGTTGGATGACGGGCAGTGGTGCTGTTCCTGCGGTTTTGCTTTCTGAACAAGGCTGCCACGTGGATTCCTGAACATACCTCCTGAGATACAAGGGCTAGAATTTCACCGGGTCCGTTGCAAACAATGGAAATGCTCACCTTCAGGAGATGAGGCCAGTCTGTTTTACAAAGCGCTTGCAGCAAGTGACATTCCCTTCACCTGTGCCCGAGTCACCTTCATCTTCATCCTTGTGACTTAATTTGGACTATTGCTGTAATATGAATTCAAGAAGCCTGATGATCCCCCCCCCCTCTCTCTCACAGACACAGACACACACACACACACACACACACACACACACATTTGAACAGACTGAAAGAAGTGAAAGAACAAACCACGTGGTTCTTTAGGAGAAGACAGTGCTAAGGGGACGGAAAATAGTGCAAAGGTCCTGAGGTGGCAGCGCTCTTAGGCCGGTGTGACTGGAGATTTGATCAGAGAGGTTGTGCAAAGCCAGATGCTGCAACTTGCATTGCATTCAGAGTCTGAGTGCAATGGAACATATCTTCAGTATTTTTTTTTTTTTGAGCAGAGAACTAAGTGTTATGATCTGAATGACAATAAAGGCCACTTTAGCGGAGGCCCTGAGAAATGGCCACCCAGGGAAATCCTCAGGGAAACATCTGCAGCCAATGCAGCTAAGTGATGAGGATGAGGATTGTGAGGTAGAGAGATGAGAGACATATTTGGAAGCAAGAGCCAATAGAATTTCTGTGTGCATGTAAGAAGAAGAGGCGTGTCAGGGTCACCCCAAGGTACTAGCAAGATCCCGGGAAGAATCAAGTTCATAGTGAGTTGGCGGAAGACATTGGGAGATGACTCATCATGGGGCGTGGAGGTCAACAGCTCTGCCACAGTGATGCTACTCTTGAGATGCCCCTTAGCATCCAAATGTCAGGTAAGCTGTAAACAGATGAGTCAGGAAGAGAACTGAGCTAGAGAAATACTTGGGCATAGACACATGTACAGATGGTATTCCCTGGGGTAGGTACAGGGATGGGAAAGGTCTACAGACTGAGCCTGCAACCACTTCTATGCTGATCTCGGGGATTGGATGCACGTGCTTAGAAGGGCAGTTGCTTCCAGATGGGCAGCACATCTCTACTCCAGCTGTTTCCCAAAACCTCATGTCATCCTAGGTCCGTGCCATCTCGTGGGGGAACCAGTACGTGCCTGGCTGCTCCTCCGCTCTTCTCTCCCTCCACCCCTGGATGAATTACTAACACCAGTCAACGTTTGCTCTGGCTCATAAATGCATAATGCCTACCACACAAACCTCAACTGCCTGTAACCGAGACTCATGCACATGCAGAAAAAGATTGTGTGCGTGGAAGATATAAATGACGCTGTCGCCCAAGGTTGCTGCAGGAAACAGGGCCGCTGGAATGGAAATTGCATCCTGCATGCATTTACTGCCTACACTGCCAGGCTCCCTTGGCCGCTGCCACCCCGGAAGGTGGAGGGAATTTGCTGTAAATATTTCACAGTTGGTCATTTGCTGGAGTAAATCACTGTTCATTTTGCCAGAGAGTGCCCTGAAAGAGTGTGTGTGTTTCTTTTCCTTCTAAGGGCTATTTGTGATGTCATCTTACACCCTGCACTGAATTCAGTCCTCAGCACACTTATGTCTTTGTAGTCAAAGTTATTTTTGTTGTTGTTGTTGTGGTGGTTGGGGGTTGTACTGGGGGATTGAACTTGGGGGGCCTCGACCTCTGAGCCCCATCCCCAGCCCTAGTTTGTATTTTATTTAGAGACAGGGTCTCACTGAGTTGCTTAGCGCCTCGCCATTGCTGAGGTTGGCTTTGAACTTGCGATCCTCCTGCCTCAGCCTCCTGAGCAGCTGGGATTGTAGGCGGGAGCCACTGCACACAGCTGTAGTCTAGGTTATTCTGTGTCTCCAGGATGGGCTGGGATAGTGTGCCAGGGTAGGGCAAGGAGGTAAAATTCCTCTAAATGGTCAAGACCAGGACTCACTGGGCATTAATGCCCATCACCTGGTACCTATTTATTTGTTCACTTAACTAAGCAATTTCTGATGGATCACTATAGGCCAGATACTCTTTCTGAGCCCTAGGATATCCTGACCAATATTCCACAGACCCAGACAACAGGGAGTCCACAGCTTATTCGGGAGATCTCTTACAAAACCTAAAAGTTAACATCTACATATGTTTGCTATTAATACTTACTGACACCTTATTAAGTGTCAGGTAATAGTCCAGAGATTTACAAGAGTTAAATCCCATTATCTTTTACAATAATTCTGTGGGGGGGGGCAAAAATCACTTCCCTCCCTAGATTATAGATAAGAAAACTGAGGCACAGGGCAGTTTGGGGGACTTACCCAAGATGGCCCACCTGGATTGCAGTAAGACCTCTCTTGCTGCCTTAACCGCTATTGCTACCTTTTGATATGCAGGCAAGCGAAGCAAAGTGTTTAATGAGGATGAAGCATCTATAACACCTGCTTTACGAGGTGGCTTTGCTATTAGTTGATTTCTGTGGGGGAACACATTCTTTAATTCCTAATCCAGAGGGAGGGAGTTCTCTGATTCTCAATTTTCCAAGAAAGGTGAGGCTCTCGGAGAGTAACCCAATCCAAAATACCCCAGTCCTGGGCCACCGGGCTGAGATCTGGGCCGGAATCATGAGACTCCCAAGCCCCAGGCTGTTTTTAATGCTGCAGGGAGATGAAGCCCAGGGTGCTGGGTGCAATGGAACCTGGCAACGGATGGTGGAGGAAGCCCAGGGTGTGTTCAAGGAAGTGGGGCCACCCACTCACTCCTGAGAGAGCTGGGGGGGGGGGGGAGTGGCTCCTCAAAGCTGTGAAGAAAAAAGAGGAAAGTTCCAAACACCTAGGGCTGGACTTGCAGATGAGAAGGCAGAACAGCAGGAACAGCCAGTGCAGATGGGAAGCGCCCTGCCCGGGGCTGCTGTTTCCTGACCGAGTTCTGCAGTCAGGGGTGACGATCCACCCTGCACTCGGAAGAGCAGGAGAAGGTAGGGAGGTGACCCCGCAGGGCTAAGGGGAGTGGGCTGCGGACCAGCTCCCTGGAGCCCCGTCCTTCCTCCCCATCTGGGCTGAGGGATCCGCTCAGGAGGGAACAGCACCTGTTTTGCCTTCACCCTGCTCCCGATTTGACCACGAGTCTCAGAGCAGGTCCCTGAGCTCCTGAGGCCCCCTGACGGCAGGGAGGGGCTGGGTGTGCCGCTCCATTCACACCAAGGACTGGGTCAAGCTGCGGGCCTGTGAAGGGGGCACCTCTTGCCTGACACTGTCCTTGAAGCCTCAGTTCTTAACTTGTCCCTCGGTTTCCACCCGTGCACTCTGGACCTCGACTTAGAACGACGGTTTTCAACCAGCAAAGAGACACGTCGTGGGCCAAACACCGCAAAAGAGCACTGACTTCGTGGTGTATGAGAGGACTCGTCGGGAATTACGGATAGCCAGGTTTGGGAGAGGTGGCAAAAGGACTTGCTGGGGGGACACCGGTGGCAGGAGCAGGTCAACAGTATCGAGGTGTTGATGTGCTCACTAGGAAGCTGTCAACCAGAGGGACAGGTCGAGATGACCTCTGAAGAGAAGAGGTGGGACAGCAACCCAGAGGAAGGCTGAGGAGGATCCTGGGGTACAAACTTCTGGGACCAAAGTCTGCCTGGCCCGTCCCAGGATCAGGGGGGACACCGTGACTGGAAATAACTGGGAGAGCCGGAGGAGGGGAGGACGGAAGGCAGCAATGAGGGCCGGACCCTGGATACACGTGGGTCTAAATGGATGGATCCAATCCTAATGGACTGGATCCATCCATTTAGGGAAGAGCCAAGAATAACCCCGAGTTCTTCGTCTACCCAAATCAAAGGAAGAAGAGCGTTGCCGTCTTCAGAGAAGAGGAGGAATCGCTGAGAAATGAAGTTTGAGGAGCTGAGACATGAACCGTGGGCTCCGGGCAGGCTCATTTCTAAGTGCTCCTTAGTCACCCAACTAGAATGTTCCGGAGACAGCTGGACTTACAAAACCAGAACTGATAGAAGGAGAGATATAAATTGGAAATTGGCATAGATATGAAGGCTGCTGTTAGAAAGGGTGTGGGTGAAAGAAGGGAAAATGGCGGAGGACGGAGCCTGGGGCCTCTCCACAGGAGCCTTGGCGGATGGAGTTGCCCCCCAAGTTGCACCCACTGATCTGTGAAGAAGTGACACCAGCTCCCAATGGTCACTGTTTGGTCACTTACTGGAGTCAGAAGAGTGAGTCTAACAGGGGACAGTGACTCCCACGCACTGGCCACTTGTCCTTTGTCAATCACAGCGATCACAAACAGCAGAGAAGGCTACCGTAGGCCATTGGCCCCAAGCCCCCGGAGAACCAGGGAATCTGGACAGATCGGTGGGAGCAGGAACCGGATTCTCAAACTCCCAGTGGGACACCATGGTCCCTGATGGACAGGATGGCATGACTGACCAGTAATTCCAGAGGAAGTCCACCTTCCCACGAGGTCATGAAAAGGAGAAACTGAAGTTAGTGCGCCCAGACCCATTTCTCTTTAATGAGCAACTGATGACACAGGGGTCAAGTGGTTGAAACTCACTCTTCTTTTGTAAAAATAAATAGAAATTGCATCTGTTGCTCTTTGAAAAGAAATGATGTATGGCATTTTCAGAATCTAAATAATACGTATAAGAGTATTACAGTTCCACACAGGATTTCTAGCCTCTTTCTGCGTATTTAATCCACTTCCACATTTGGTGAAAGATGGCCTTTCTCTGTATGGGTGTGGGTGCTTAATATTCCATCACTCTTACCTTAAGTACTCTTTGGTGACATTGATAGAAACCCCATTCTTTAACATTTGGTTTTCCGGGATATAAAGAATTAAATACACCAATGGATGTGGAACACTCCAGGGTATTGAATCTTAAATGATATGCTCATTAATTGAATTTATCACTGGGTAAGGTGGTGTTAGATTAATTAAGCTTGGGGGATTTTGATTAACCATATACTCAAAAGTTTCATTTACTAGGATCAAATAAAGTAGCCCAGAGAGATTCTTTGGAAGGAATAAAGTAAATCTTCTTATGGAGAAATGACTTGAGGATACAGAAGATAGAGCAGGTGAATAAATACTTCTTAACCAAGAAGTGGCTCCCTTCTAGCTTCTGAGGTGAATGGGGGCTTCGCTCCACACAGGTTTGTATCCTGCATCTACCTCTTCCTTCCTTAGAGAGTAACCGTCATCTCCCGGGGTGAACCCTGACTTGGAGTTGCTAGGAACTCTGTCAATCAGAAGCAGCCGCTTACTAGCTGTTACAGTGATATGTCTCTTGCACTTTGCTTTATGATGCGGCCTCAGTTTCCTCATCTGTAGTGGTGATAATATTAACAACGCCCGCCTGTCCCCATGGTGGGGAACTACATAAAATGCTCAATTCTGATTGGCTGGCTACCCTTCAAAACTCATTTCAAAATGACAGTGAACCCAGAGGCTCTTCCCTATGGAACTGCTGAGAATTCTGCTGAGAACCCCAGCCCTGTTTTTATTGACGTACTTATTTATTTATTTTGAGACAGGGTCTTTCTAAGTTGCTCCGGGGGCCTCACTAAATTGCTGAGGCTGGCTTTGAACTCTCAATCCTCCTGCCTCAGCCTCCCAAGCCACTGGGATTACAGGCGTGTGCCATCGCACTGGCTCATGAGAATTTTTGTCTGTAATTAGAATGTAACCTGAACCAAACTTCCAAAGGAGATAGAATATTAGGAAAGAGAATAGGAAGGAAAGGCGATTGAAAAAGGATTGTAATTTTGGTTTTTAACAAAAAGTAAGGAAATTAGAAAAGAAAAATCTGTGAAATCAAAACAATGAAAAGCAGAGATCCCATCCCTATCCATCCATTTTGTAACCACGGACTGAGTAACTTTTTCTACACAGATACCACACGCGTAAGTATAAAAGGAATCAGGAAAACGTATCAGGAATCCTTTGAATAAGAAGAGGGACCTTGTGCTTGTTCATACTTGCAACCAAGAGCGTGTTTAATTTTGCCCATTTGCTGAAGTTCATTTATTCCACAGGCGCTTACTGGGCACCTCCCGGGTTTCGGACATTGGGCAATAGACAGATTCTCTGTCCTCATGGAAGCTACACTCCAGTTGGTCACGGGCGTGGTGGTGTAGACCGTGAACTCATGCAATTGCATTACAGGAAGAGGACTAGGAAGCCACCGCCTTCAGCCAGGGAATGGACAGAGAGACCAGGAGGCTGGGCTGGTCAGGAACCTCCCTGTTGAAGTGACTGACATTTCCGGGGAGAGTGTGCTGGAGACGGGAGGAGGCTGGAACGGACGCCTGCTGACCCCTGCAATGGGAGGCGCTGGGGCTGGGGGTGTGAGCCGAGGAGATGCGGGGACGGGGAGTGAGTGGTGCAGACACGGCAGGGTAAACCGGATCTCCTGACCGCCTGGGTGTGGGCAGTGAGGGACTTGGGACAGCAGGGGGGACTCCCAGGCTCCCCGCTTTGGTAACTGAGAAGGTGATGGGCCATTTACAGAGCTGGGGAGGGGCTCAGAGCCAGGCCCCCCTCCTCTCCATCTCCGGAGGCTGGATAAACCAGACGGCCGCCACGGCCCGTCTGCCCAGTGGGGACGCTGACGGCTCCCCGACTACTTCATCAGACAGCGAGGACCCCTCAGAGGGTCACCATGACGTGACAATGAGGAAAACAGGGTGAAAAGTTAAAGGAAGGCTCTTAGGAGGCCAGGTGGCTGTGCCAGCAAATGACCCTGGGTTTGGCTGGAGGACATTTACAAGGCCGATAATAATAATAATAATAATAATAATAATAATAATAATAATAATAATAATAATAATAATAATAATACTGCTGCAATGGGACTGATAATGAGCAAATCTGGGGCAACCCAAGTAGGTCATTGCTAGAAGCTTTGGGACCTGCTCATGAGGGTGAGAGGACCCCACAGAGAGCTTGCCGCTGAGACTGTGCAAAACTGTCTGGAACTCACGCTGCTCCGAGACCCTGAAGGGAGGACCCCATGTTTATGATCATGCATTTTTATACTTTTTAAGCAACACAGCTGTGAGAACCGGCTCTCCTGAGGTCTCCTCCCTCTGTCCTTGTGTGATGAAGTGATTAGTCCCCTCACCCGACATCCTTCACCCTCCGCCGTCTTCTCCCCGACCCTTGTCCCCCGTCGGCACACATATCTGTGTGTCTGGGTAGGATCTAAAGTCCCTAAGGGCAGGCATTTGACCTGGGACAAGTCATGCAGCCATTCCCAGACTCGGTTCTCTCTCGGTATCACCCATTCGCCATTGGGATCGAAGCTCATCTTTTGTTCACCTGAACCAGAGCGGCCGCTGGGACGGGACTGACCCCTGTGGCCACCTCTCAGTAGTCAGTGGAATCAGCTCTCTCTCCCTTCTTCCCTCTGTCCATCAGCCGTTCCATCCACCTGTCCATTTGTCCATCCATCCATCCATCCATCCATCCATCCATCCATCCATCCACCCATCCATCCACCCATCCATCCATCCACCCACCCATCCATCCATCCATCCATCCATCCATCCATCCATCCATCCATCCATCCATCCATCCATCCATGTATCTGAACTCTCATGTGCCTGTCCCCATCATTTGCCCAGTTCAATAAGCACTTGCTGAGCACCTACTGTGTGCCAAGTCTCCTGTCCTGCCCTCGAGATGCAGAGGCGCACCAGGTAACATATGATATTACCCTGCAGGATCTACAGCCAGGGCCTGGAGCCTCTGTCCTGCCAGGTCTGATGGGGCAGTGGGAAGTCACTTGGGGCAGCTCTCTTAGGGACAGGCTCGTGATTCCTGTCTGGTCATCATCTTCCTCTCTAAGCCCAAGGGGGCTGAGATTGTTCTGTGGGGACGGTTCTTTTGGCTGACTCTTTGCCACGTTGGTTCTGCCTAGGAAAGTGCAGCCATGGTAGGATCAGGGATGAGTCAATACCCCAGGAGGAGGATTCCAGAGGATCCAGAATATCGTATCCTGCATGCAGCCCGTTCTGCCCTTCTGGGGGGACCCAGGTGGCTCTACACAATGTCCTTGGTTCAGCATTTATGATGCATCAGAGTTGGTGTGTGGAATTCCTAGCCCTTAGGAATCTCAGCCTGGATGTTCTATTGTTAACCTCCTTTGGACGGCTCTCTGGGATATGGTACCTTCCGTCTGTGTTTATATCTGAGGCTCGGTACCATCTTACTTCCGCTCGCCCTGTGCCCAGAAGTCCCCGGAGGACTGGGCATGATGGTGTATTTAAGATGTCAGGAAACCAGTGCCCAAAGGGTAGAAAAGATGAGCTTTCATCACACAAGCACCCCCTTGGACAGGCAGGGAGCAGGTGGCCAAGATCTCTCTGCTGCTTTAATAAAAGTGCCTACGTGGATCTGATTGGGCAAGATTGATGTTCAATTGAGTATCTATTATGTGCCAGATCCGATGCTAGATGTTTTCAATATACCTATTGATTAATCCATCCAACCACACACCTGGTACCATGGATTGGAGTTAGAGAGGCTTAATAGGATCACAGATCATGGTAAACATCACGGGCCATGAAAGCCACCCCGTTAGCCCCTTCCATTCTTCTTCTTTATTAAGGATCAGTTGATGATCCTGACGGCGGAATAGTTTACATGTCCAACATCTGCATATAAACGTTGTTTCTGTCTCTTTCTCTAATTTAGCTTGTGGTATTCAGACTTGAATGTGCCTAAGAAAAATCTGACAGTGTTGTATTCATAAAACCACACAGACTGCTGGGTACGGGTAGGGTGGCACACGCCTGTCCTCCCAGCAGCTTGGGAGGCTGAGACAGGAGGATCGCGAGTTCAAAGCCAGCCTCAGCAAAAGCGAGGCACTGAGCATCTCCGTGAGACTCTGTCTCCCAATAAAATACAAAATAGGGCTGGATGTGGCTCAGTGGTCGAGTGCTCCTGAGTTCAATCCCCAGTAAAACCCTCTGACTGTATTTTGGGGACCATGTAAGGAATGCGGGAGGTTAATGTCGACTCTGTGCTGAGTAAGCCTCCTGCTCTGACTTCCGACCCTGAGAATCTCACTCTTCTTCCTCCTGGGGACCCCTCAGGGTCTTCCATGGCGCTTTCTGGGCCAGGATGAGAGGCAGCCGTGTGGTGAAGACTTTCCCAGCCTTCCCCGGCCTCCCGCCATCCTTTCCCATAACTCAGCTTTACTGATTCTCTTGGTGGTTGCTGGGAGGCCCGGAACCTCCAAATGAAGATTTCTTCTGACTATTTATGCTCACAGGCCCTTTGGGGGGTGGAACAAATCTCCCACATGGCCCCCCGGGGTCTCCAGGGGGAGGGCGGCTCTGCACCCGTGGAGGACTTGCAGGTCACCTTTATGCATCCAGCGGCTTTGATGGGCTCAGCTCTTTGGGTCTGATCCGTTCTTGTTGGAAGAGCTGATTCCTGCGAGAAGCGTGGGGCAGCCTTTGCACATTGCTCTGAAGAAGGAGAAGAAGGAGTGGTTCTCCAGGAAGGGCCCCGGATGCTTCCGTAGGAGCATCCCCCTTCTACCTGGAGCATCCTGGCCGACACGGACACAGCTCAGTGACGGTGACTTCTAGAGAATGGATGCAACTCTCATGAACACCCAAACGCTGGGCGATTCCACGCGATTCCCGCCATCCTTCATCTCCTGGAGAAGGCTGGCACTGGAGGTGGACGGATGGGGACTCGGCTCCCAACCTCTCCAGTGGGGCCATCTTGGGAAAAATTCTCAAACTCATTTTGAGTGAAACGACCTACAACATCGTTGTGAAAATCAAGGGGGAGAAAAGAGAGGAGCGGACGCTTATGAAGAGCCTATAATGTAGGTGATACTTTAAATAGATTGCTGCTAACAAAACTATAAAGTAAGAATTAGTAATCAGAGTGAAAATATACCACTGTGAGTCTTGTATTTTATCAGGGCAACTATTTTCTATGCATCCGGGATGAGCCGGTGGTGCTAGTTGTCTACAGAAGACTGAAGCACAGAGAGGTTAAGTGGCTTTCCCTAAGTTGCACAGTCTAAAGGTGTTAAAGCTTAGCTTAGAAACTCCGGCTGCCCTGAATCATGCCGTCTCTGGGATTTGATGCGATCAAGCTTGTGAGGACCGGCAAGACAGATGCTGGAAGGCAGGAAGCCCTCAGCACACAGGAGGCTCCTTTTGTCTCCCTTCAAGGGTCCTTGTCTTTGTACCCACTCGTCAGACCCTCCCTGGGGTGGCACTTTGCCGGCTGTCTCTTTTCCTGAACTCACCCGACCCTCTCTGTCTCCTGCACCACATCTTCCTCCTCCATCAGCCTTGACAAAGGACAGAGTGAATCGGGCTGCACACAGCCTCTATCGGCACTGTCAGGGTCCTGACCGGCTCTGCTCTCGGCTGTCACAGGCTGAGAGCTGCCCTGCCACCTTCCAGCTTGAAGAAGTCAACCTTCACCTCGGGAGAGGCAGAAGGCCCCCTTCGGGTTTCCAAAGGTCCTTGGGTGGCCCCCACGTATGCCCCTTCTCTGGGAGGTCCTGGCCACAGGTCTTCTCGGAGCACAGCGGAGCTGGGACCATGACATGACACCTGCTCAGAACTGCCACTCAGCCCTGCCTGCGCATGCCTAGCAGGCACACCAGTCCCTGAAGGAGCCCTGGGGCTAGTCTGCAGTTAGGAGAGCAGCAGGGGACGTGCCCTTTAGGGAGACTTTCATTCACAGGCAGCGAAGTGTCTGCCGTTTGTCTGAACTAGACTCAAAGAAAATGGCTCGATGGGTTTTGCAGAATTTGCAAGGTGTATTTTGGATGGTCTGACTTAAAGTATAACCTGCGTGGCCCGTAGGAAAATTAAGGTCAAGGATGCTCGTGGGGAACCCAAATAGAAAGGTGATTTTTATCCGCGGCACCTGAAAGTGAGAGAAAATCAGACGCCCCTTTGACCGCTCATTGGAGAAGACATGGGCACACTTGCTAAGATGGTGCAGGCAGATAAAACGAGCTGGGATCTGACTCTGGGGCTGAAGCTCCAAGTCACGGTGCTGGTTTGCAATGAGTAGCTTCTCTCATGCACAGCCGCACCCTGCGAGCTCCTCCCTTGTTCTGTCATGAAGCCGAGAGGGGAACTGTCCATGGATTAGTACCTTCCGTAGACCCTCCCGCTCATCCACACGGGGGTCAGCCGTCACCACCACAGACCAACATCACAACCAACCCATCAACACCAGCAGTCACTGTCACCACCAACTAACCAACCACCCAGCACAACCAACCATCCATCACCACAGCAAACCTCATCATGGCAACCAGCCCATCACTACCCCAACCAATCAACTAACCCACCAGCCAAAACCATCAGCCATCACCACAACAAACCAGCTGTTACAACCAATGTTTCACCCATTTGGTCGACCGAACCACATCAGTAACCACAATCCCAACCAACCGACCCAAGCAATCCACACCAGACACAACCACCAGCTCAACTCACCAGGCATCACAGCAGCCCATCAACCACAGGAAACACCGTCACACAAAACTATCTTGTGTTGCCCCCAACAACCAGCTGCCTCCACAGCCCGCCAGTAACACAGCCCACCGCCCGTCTCTACATTCCACCTGCTCCCACCAAACCACCCCCACAGCACAACCCCACCAAGAGCGAGCACCACCGACGGACGCCCCTGCCAGGTCCCCTTCATTTCTCGTGGATTTGGTGGCAGGACCTGGGCTGAGTCCCTTCTGTGGATTAGCAGGTTCCCTTACACCGACACAGTGGAGGAAGCTGTCGCTGTCATCGATGCCTCTCATTATAGTAGAGCACTTTACGTGACGTTGTATTTATCCTCTGGCTTGTTTTACATCCCACGGTTTATATGACATTAGGCCCCGATGCAGGGTTCAACTCAACCGCTGCAGAAGCTGCAAGGCACAGGGGTTAGGTCATGTGCTCAAGGTCACACAGAGGACCCAGTGGAAGGCAGATTTGGAAACAGAACCCAGGCAGTCCAGCTTGAGACCAGAGAACACTTTCCCACCAAACCAGATGACCTGGAGTGACGGGGACCATCGGGCGGGCGCCTACCTACCGCCAGGGGTCATGCTAAGTACTCCTCGGGCGTTATTCTTGCTTACTTCCTTATCAAGTCTAAAAAAGAAATGCTATGACCCAATCGGTAAGGGGAGGAGGTGGGGGATCGTCGGGTTACAGGGGCCAACCTGAGGCCACACTCCTGGTGTGTGTAGGAGAGCAGCAGGTTCGTCTCCGGGCCTGCAAACTGCGGGAGACAGCGGTGCCCGAGGGAGATCTTTCCACTTGTGGGACAGTCCCTCCTTTGGCATCACAGCTGCTGAATTCTCCCTGGGCACTGCGAGAGCCCACCGTGTCCCCACATGTCTGTGCTGGATGTACTGCTTGGATACCGAGCCACTTCAGTAACTAGTCACATGAGTAGCTCAAGGCCACCAGCGGGGCCAGCATACAGCTCCTCATTGCTAGCGGAGGGAAGGCCCTGCGGATGGCTTCCGTCCCAAGATGCTGTCCTTGGCCCGGCTTTTCTCAGGGGTGGAACAGCAGGGCAGCCTCTGTCTGCGCTCAATGCCCTGTCTACGGAACTTGAGAGCCAGGGGAACCAGTGCTTCTCTGTTTATGCTCCTACTGTTTGCAGTGCTGTGATGGACAGACTGTCCTGCTCTGGTGCAGTAAGTCTTACCGTGTGCTCCCAACACTGACAGCAATTCACCAGAGCTTCTCTCCGCTGTCCTCCATGAACTGGGCTTCGTGGGAGGACACAGAGGTAAAGGATGGGTCACAATAGTCAGGAAAAGAAAGAGAATCCTACCAGTGAACTGTCCAAGCTTAGAAATGAAGGATCTGACCTAGCCAAGGAGGTGCAGGAAATTCCATGAAGAAGGGTTTCAGCTGGGCGTAGTGGCTCTCGCCTGTCATCCCAGCTGCTTGGGAGGCTGAGGCAGGAGGATCGTGAGTTCAAAGCCAGCCTCAGCAACAGGGAGGCCTAAGCAACTCAGTGAGACCTTGTCTCTAAATAAAATACAGAATAGGGCTGGGGATGAGGCATTCAATCCCCTACCCCCCCCACACACACACACACAAAGGAAGAGTTTCAGGAACACAGATCTAGGGATGGATGTGTTTCCTGGGAGGAGAGGAACACGAGTCTCATGGGGAGGCGGGGCTGGATGGAGGACGGTGGTTTGGAGTGGGGTGTCAGGAATCGAAGCCAGATCAGTGACCCCCAGCAAGCACTGTCATCCGCCTGGCCGTCTCGGGTGGAGACAGGCAACCAGGCAGAGATCGGAGAGTGATTTAAGGGTTTAAGATAGAGGACGCGCTCATGGCTTGGACACTGGGCCAGCGAAGGAGCCAGGAGGTGCAGGTCAGTCCTGGGTTTGAGGTTCCTCCAGTCCAAGAGCAGGTGCCCGTGGTTCCACTAGGAAGCCCGGGTTCCCCTGAATCTCACTCTCAGAGCCAGATGGTCCCTTAATGGGCAGAAAAAGGCCCCTGGTGCGCAGGTGAGTCATTAGGTCCTTACCAGGACAGCTGGGGCTTGCGCTGACCACGTGGAGAAGATTGAAATGCTCTTCACTGTGAATAAACACCTCTGAGCCGCCCAGAGGCGCCCACGCTGCGAGCCAGCCACCTGCCCGCCGCTTCAGTTAACGGCCAGATCACACACACCCGAGCCCCGTCTGGGCCTTGCGAAAGAGATGCCACCCAATTCCTCACGACCCCACTCTCCCAGGTGTCACAGCTCACGCCCAGGAGGCCGCCGGAACCCAGCGCAGGCGTCTATGCAAGGATTCATCAGCACATTCCACGTTAAAGGCTTGAGAAAGAAGCCCTTGGGCACGTGAGAGGGGTGGGGGGAACTTTCCCACCTAACGAGGAGGGGCGGGATGTGCCGGAGGAGAAGGGACACACGGGGAGCAGCGCCCACTTGCCATCCGGGCTCTGAAACGCAGACACTGGCCACGGGAGGAAACCAGAGTCGGTTGTCAGGAGATGGAGAGGAGACTTAGGGGTGGCAGCAATGAAAGATGCCACCAGAGGTTAACTGGCCGAGGGAAAAAGTGAAGAAAGAAACTGATACGGTGAAAGGGTGCTCTGCAGGTCCTCCCTTCCTTTGATGAGGTGTTTCTTGAACACCTACTAAGTGCCAGGCATTCTTCTGTGGGTTTGGAAAGCAGACCCAGTCTCCACCCTCACGTGGTGCTGACAACGGAAAGGAGGAGCCAGAAAACAGCTAGATACCCACAGGTGTGTGATACACGCTCCTGTGATAGGAAAAAAATTAAACAGGGGTGATCATAAATCCAGCCATGGGGAGGTGCCTGTAAGGAGTGGAAGTGAGGAACTGGGGGTTCATCGTCCCCAGGGTGCCCCAGATGCACTCCATTTAACGCTAGGAAGGCCCATTCCATCAGCCCACTTCATAGATGACGATACAGAGGGTCAGAGAGATGAATGGATCTGCCTGAGGTTCTACAGCTTAGAACTGGCAAGGCCAAAGTGTGAACCTGGTCCAGCTGGACTTTTATTAAATCAGCCTCTCTTCCAACCAGATCCAGCTTCTTGTTCGCTGATGCATCGAGGTTGACATCAGTCAACACAGGAGTTCAGTTAACCACGGACAGACTGGGCTTGTTTAAAGAACTGGGTCTGGCCAGGGGCGTTGGCGCACACCTGTCATCCCAGCGGCTCGGGAGGCTGAGGCAGGAGGATCTGGAGTTCAAAGCCAGCCTCGGCAAAAGTGAGGCCTTGAGCAACTCAGCGAGACCCTGTCTCTAAATAAAATACAAAATAGGGCTGGGGATGGGGCTCGGTGGTGGAGTGGCCCTGAGTTCATTCCCCAGCACCAAAAAAAGAAAATGAGAAAGAACTGGGTCTCCACACGGGGGAGAGAGATAGAGAAGAGCAGAAATAGGCAAGACACAGGCCACAGCGGGAGGACCCGCCCGCTCCTAATCTGAGTCACATGTGCACTTCTGTGAGACTCGTTCTCCCTGCTCTAGAACGTACCTGCCTCCTAGGGCAAGGTACACGGTTGCCTTAAAGGAGGTGTCAGTGACCGACGGCTGCCACAGTGGCTGCAAAACTCTTGCTGTTGAAATCCAAGCCCAATGTCAACGCCTTTCTGAGGTTTGCTAGTTCCCTCCATGTGGAATGACCCCTTCCCATTTGGTTGTACAGAACACTAATAAAGCACGGGTTTGTCTTTAAATCTCTAAATTGTGATTTTATTTTCAGGAACGAGGCCAAGGACTGGTACACAGCTCTGGGACTTCTTTGATTCTCTGAGGGATTTTAATCGATGTCTTTCTGGTTAATATGCACGATCCAATCTGAAGTGCCTTCAGGAGCCTTAGTCTATGGTCTGCATGAGTCTCTGAAGAGCAAACGAGATCCACCAACCAGCATCTGGGACATCAGCTAAAAGCTCCAAATAACCATTAGTAGAGCTCACGCCAGAAAACCAAGACTAAACCAAATGAAGACGGAGTTCCCAATTTTTTTTCTTTCTTTCTTTTCTTTTTTGGGTATTAGGGATTAACCCTCAACCACTGAGCCACATCCCCAGCCCGTTTTTATTTTGAGAACAGGTCTCGCTAAGTTGCTGATGGCCTTGCTAAATTGCGGAGGCTGGTTTTGAACTTGCGATCCTCCTGCCCCAGCCTCCGCAACCAATGGGATTACAGGCGTGCACCACCACACCCGGCTGTTTCTCACCTTCTTCATTAGAATAACTCTTGCTAACCCCAGGAAAAAACCCAAAAACCACAGCACCGATTGTATTCTGTGCTACTTCCTACTCCAGGGAGGCAGCACGTCTTATGGGTTAAGGAGAACAGTTTCAGAGACAGACCAACCGAGACTCAAAGCCGAACTCTGCTCCTATTATCTGTTGACCCCAGGCAAGTTCCAGAACCTCTTTTAAACCTGGATTTTATGATGTATAAAGTCGAGTTCATATGCAAAGTTTTAGGAGGGCTGATTAACACACGAACTAGTACAATGTGCAGTTCAAATCCCAGTTGAGAAATGGAGCTTATCTTTCTTTCTGCCTTGGAAAGGACAATAGTGGGTCGACATTTTTTCAATGATAATCTATGATTTGCTGGGTCTCTGGATCTCTGCACAGGGCCTAGTGTATAACAGTGGCTCAATGCATGTTTGTTGATTGAATAAGTGAGTGAACTCACTTTCCCGGGTGCTCTCTTTAGGAGTCTCCTCACAGTCCCCTGAGATGGGTGTTAGAGATACGCTTCCCGTGTTAGAGACAAGACGGCTGCGGTTTCCAGAAAGGCATAAATTGACTCATTCGAAATCACCAAAGTTGCCAGGGAAGTAAGTGTCTGGATTGAGTCTAATTTTTCTGAACCCAAGCCCCAGCCTTGTTTCACCTGTGAGAGCCGCTGGGTGGAGGAGGGCGATGGATGTAATAGCCACTCGCAGACACTAGAAGCAAAGGCATGGTCAGGAAGGAATCGAGCTAACAAGGCGAGTTAACCCAGTAAGGCAAAGTCCAAATTTGGCAGGGAAGTCATCCATGGCAACTGGAGCCACTGGCCCTCTCTCTGTCCTCAGCAAACTGGGACAGTGTGAACACGCAGGCTCATTCCTGCCTCAGGACCTTTGCACCTGCCCCTTCTCTCTAATTCTGGAATTCCCTATGATTTTCTTTTCCTACAAATCCCAGGAGCTTGCTTCAGGTGCATTTCATGTAGTATTTCCCTCAGAGAGGCTGGGGCGACTTCCCAGTCCAAATAAAGGAGCCCCCAACCTCCCCACCCATCATCCACTGACTGCCTTTTCTTATTCAGAAAACTTATCACATATGAAACTATTGTCTTTATTTGACTCTTTCCTGGTTATTATCATTTTTTAAAAAAACAATTTCTGGGCTGGGGATGTGGCTCAAGCGGTAGCGCGCTCACCTGGCATGCGTGCGGCCCGGGTTCGATCCTCAGCACCACATACCAACAAAGATGTTGTGTCCGCCAATAACTAAAAAATAAATATTAAAAAAAAAAACTCTCTCTCTCTCTCCTCTCTCACTCTCTCTTTAAAAAAAAAAAAATTCTATGCACACAGGGGGCGCTGTGGTGCATGCATGTAATCCCAGCAGCTTGGGAGGCTGAGGCAGGAGGATCGCCAGTTCAAAGCCAGCCTTGGCAAAAGGGAGGCGCTAAGCAACTCAGGGAGACCCTGTCTCTAAATAAAATACAAAATAGGGCTGGGGATGGGGCTCAGGGGTTGAGGGCCCCTGAGTTCAATCCCTGGTACCAAAACCAAATTTTGTATGCACCCAAACTTAAGAATGTCAGTTCTTATCTGTCTAGATCAGGGATCAGCCAAATCTGGCCCATCATTCAATGAAGTGAGTTCATTCATATCAACAGATATGCGTGGAACAGCCCCTGGGTCAAATCTGGCCCTTTATCTGCTTTCGTAAATGAAATTTTATTGGAACGCAGCGACGCTCATCCATTTACCCTGCTTTATTTTTTACAAGTATCGTGACGGAAACCTTTTGGTCTGTGAAGTGTACGTATGTACTACCTGGTCCCTTTCAGAAAAAGCTTGATGATGATCCCGGGCAGCACCGAATCTTCTGTGAGATCGTTTTGATGCAATAATGGATGGATAAATAAAAAAGACTTGAGGAGGAAAGAAACAGAAAGCACGTTGCAGTTTAAATATTCCTTACCCAAAGTGTTTGGGGTGAGACTTATTTCAGATTTAGGAATTTTCAGATTTGGGGGATATGTGTATCGAGGGGGCTGATTGGGCATTCGTCATCTCAAAAGTCCCCAGTCCAAACCTTTCTGAGCATCACGCTGTGGCTCAAAAGAGTGTTGGATTTGGGAGCATTTCAAATTGGGGATTTTCAGATTAGGGATACGCAGTGAACAGGGATACCGCTCAGGGTAGATGGAATGGCCACGGAAGTATTCAGATTAGTGCAGCTCGCTCAATTTAATACGATCAGTTCTTCCAAACACCCACGTGCTTGGAGCTGGGGGAAGAAGAAGAAATAAAAGGCACCATTCAAAGTTCTGAAGTCCCCAAGCGCTGGGGGGAGAAGGGCTGTGCTGTCAGAGGGCAGAGGAGGGGGCAGCCCCGCAGCAGACGCAGAGGAGGAAGGACACCACTTGAGTCTGCCACGGTCCACCTTGAGAATCATTCTCAGTGGTTTCCAGGCATTGAGCATGATGCAATTGTCAACAAGAAAAGAAATAGGGAAGGATGGCGCTACCAAGTCGGTATGCAGGACCCCTGGACGGTAGACCCTCTACCAGTAAAGAAGTCACCACTGACCCGTGAAGCTCCAGGTCTGCTGCCCCAGAGGAGGAGAGAATAGAGAATCGTGGGACACAGCTCCTATGTGCTGTGGCATGTAGCATTTTTCCTTGGTTCAAACTAGTCACATGACTATGCTCAATTTCAAGGGCGGGGGGGTTAGAGCTGGCCAGGAGAAAACCAGAAATCATGGCCCACACACCAGTGATGTCCACCATAAAATAATTTACAAGTGAGAATACCACAGTGCGGAAAAGTTAGGCAACACACCTGAGTTCCCAGTAAGAGTGGAGTCTGGATTCGAGACCGTCTGATCCTGCTACTGCTGGTTCCTCAATCCGTTTTAGGACCCCAAATCAGGGACAAGACCTTCTCAGGGACAGAAGCGAAAAGGAAGATGTGTTTAATAAACGGCGGGAAAAAAAAAAAAAAACAGAGGGTAGCCATGGAGACACCACCGAAGACACACGAAAATCAGGTGGTCACCGCTGCCACCCCAAAGAGTGACTGTAGGAATATAGTAGCCACATCGTGGTTTCGAGAATTTTAAGAGACTGTAAAATGACTGACGGCATAGGACACCCAGAGCACATCTCCCTAAGGACTGTGCTAGAAAGATCCCCTGGAACGGCAAAGCAGCGAGCGTCCACCCATCCTCATTTAAATGCATCCTGAATTACGCGGTTCCTAAATAGCTAGGGGACTCTCTTCCTGGCCAGGGCTAGACACTTGCTTCTGTGAGCCCCAGTAGACCTGGGCATCCCACAGTGTCCGCCCCCCTCCCAGGACACTGAATCTTCTCCATGGGCCTATGTCACAGGACCTGCAATGCCTCCACCATGAATTCCTGGAGGTCCCCACTTGGGACTTGTCCATCAGTAATAGTGGACACCTCACGGAGTGGCCGGCACCTCTGGGATTCGCAATCAGTGTCTTGTTGATCAAGTGACTATATTTGGGAAAGTCTCGCCATCATCCACCGACGACGGATGAGCGCCTACTGAGCAGACTCCTGTCCCTTGGTGGGAGCCTCCCCGAGAGGTCTCCAGAGTGTCCACAGTGCTTCTGGGTGGAATTGTGCTTCCATCCTCCACGTGGGTAATTGGCCTGACAGCACAGGGCTATTTGAGTTTTTTTCCCCTCTCTGCCTCGCCTGCCGCCTCTACTGGGGTTTCCTGGGATCAAACAAACCGAAATAAACCTCGTGCCACCACAGCCTCGTTTTAGTTATGAAAGGGCATCTGCGGCAGAGACCGGCAGCCGAGTTGGCTGCACAGAACCCAAGGAGAAGCTCTCCTTCCTGCCTCCTGGATGAGATAGCGGTGCAGATTCTGAAATCAGACAGATCCCAGCTCGGAATCTGAAGACTCTGGGCAATTCCTTCACTTGCTCGAGCCTCGGTCTCCTCATCTGTATGATGGGGTTAAGAAGAGCCCCTCCTAGCACCAGGGCTCTTGCGAGGTGTAAACAGCACTGTGCCCATCGAGTGCCGGAGAAATACCAAGAAGTTCCATAAACGTTCACGGTGGTCATTATTATTACTACTCTATGCTTAAGGGGACCCTGGGAAACAACCGATTCTAGCAGCTCTGGCTCCTAAATGTCTCCAGAATGCTGCTTCCAAAGAGCTCTTGGTTTTCAAAGCCCACATTGGATAAGTCTGTGCATTTGCATGCTACCAAAAGCCTGGGTAAGTCCGGATTATTCTGTTTATTCCTTCCGTCACAGTTGTCACTGATCATGTGGCAGCAGCCCGTTGATTATGTCTGGGGTCTCCCAGGCACCTGCTCAGGGCAGCCTCTGTCAACTAGATCTGCCTGCCTCTGCCACCAGTGAAATGCTGAGGGTCACCGCCGCCGTCCTGTCCCCCTTGCAAAAAGGGACCTGAGAAAATGCCCGAGGTGAGAGATTCCTGGGGAGGGACTCTTCGTTTTCCCATCCTGCTGCATCTCACCCGCGGTGGAGGTTGCCTGCTCCCCTGGCATTTCTTGCTGAATTGGTACCCACAGCTGCTTTCATCTTTATACAAGACAAACATCGTCATTTCCCTGTTTTATTATTAACACTCTGGCATAATTGCTTGGGCTCTCAACTGTGACCTGTTAGATATTCGCTCAGCTGTGGAATTTTCAAGGGGAATACAGCCTCGTCGTTAAAGACCGCGATATGCAATTCCACCCACCCCCCGCCCCCGACCAAATCTATTTGCCTGTAAGCCCCCAAGTCAAATCTCTTGTTGAATTTGTTCAAACATAAACGAAGAGTTGAATTTACATAGATTTAATGTCTTATAATCTTTCTGGTCTGGGAATCTATATTCAAGACTCGGCGCATCAGCTCAGATACATCGCGTTGAATTGCTGAAAATAATTTTAATCCCTCTAAAGCCCCAATCCTTTTGCACATTACTCAACCCGAGCCGCCAATCCTCTCTAATAAGACACACACAAAACCCTGCTGCTGCCAACCAATAAATGCACATTTCTAGGATTGGGGCCATGTGCATGGGTCTGTTTAGAAAAACAAATATGAATGCACAAACAACTTTTGCAAAAAAAAAAAAAAGACTTGTTATTTAATAAGAGTTGTTATTTCTGGGGGGGTTCCCATGTTCCCCCCTCCCAGTAATACAAATGGTGATCATTATTGGGGGTTATTGGAAGAACTTGGGATAAACATTCCATCAGTTATATTTACCCAGAGTTCACTTGAATAGGTTCGCTTTCTGCATGCAACCCAATATTTATGGAGTCCCTGGGATGTGCCAGGTGCTGGTCATGCAGCAGTGAGCAGAACCTATGTCTCCCTTGCTGTCCTGGAACTGATATTCCATTGGGGAACAGACAAGCCAACAAATGCCAATGACCGTGTAACCTGTCAGGTGGCAATAAAGAAGTACTCAGAACAACAGCACTGCAGAATGAGAGAGGACCGTGACGGTGTTAGGCATCACATGGTAGCTGTAGGGACTGCTGCATAGAGGTGCCCAGGAGTTGGAGGAAATGTACCAGTGACATAGATGAGGAGCATGGCCCCTGCTCGGTCGCACTTCCTGTGACCGTGCCCGTTGGCAAACTCACATTGCTGTTCCTCCTCAAAGGGGGGAAATACCCTGTCTCCTTGAACCTGGCCTTGGTATTGCTCAAAGCAATGCCACACCAAGCAAGTGTGGCCAATATGACGCTGGAGAAATGCTTTTGTGTCTAGGTCTTAAGGGCCCTTTCAGACCCTGCTTCTATTCATCCTCTTGGAGTCCTGAGTCCATCAGACCTGAAGCCCGTTCTAGCCCCCTAGAGGATGATGTGCTCCCTCAAACATCCAGCATGGTGACCAGTCCAGTGAGGAAGGTCATTGTGGACCACTGGAGGGCTGTAGCCAGGTGAATGATCCCAGGTGAAATGAGCAGAGGAGCTACACCACAGGAATGTAAGAAATAACAAACCAGTGGTCTTCCGAAGCATTAAGTTTGGGGATGTTTTGTTACGTGGCAACAGCTAGCTGCAACACCAGGGAAAGAGTATCCCCAGAAGATTAAAAAGTAGTAGAAATGCCTTGAGGCAACTGCACTTCAGAGAAGGGCGTTAAAAGAACTCCAGGTGGCTGGTATGAAAGGGATGGAGTATCCCTGAATCCTTGACCATTCTGAATAATTTCAGTAAAAGCAGTGGCTACTCCGGTTTCTCGCCATCCTCATACACCACAAGCTGCTATTGCATGAGGTATTTTCTGGCTAGGCTTGCCTGGCTCCAACCCTCAATTCCCTCCTGTGCCCAAAGACGGGGTGGTTCCTTCTAATCCTGCTGCAGTCTCTTCAGGTATCTCCTCCTGTGGATGAGGTGGGGCTCCTTGTCAGTCTAACCCTTCATGCAGCCACCAGCACGGGATGCCTGTCCCCGGTCCCTGCCCTAAGTTTATTCCCTATAAAACTGAAAGTGCTCTTGCACTTTGACCAAACTTGCAGAGAAGGTGCTCGGATTTAAAGTAGAGCCACAGAATGGACACGTCTGGGACTGACGGAAGAAGGTGGGGTTTCTTTTTAGGTCACTGATGGAGAAATGAATCCTGCTCGGCAAACAAAGGCTAGGGATGAACTCTTCTATTTGAGGATGGCAGTAGGGAGGTATCCTGGATGTCCCAGGGAGGAATGTTAGGACTCACCAAGTTTAAGATATTCAATGATTTCACTAGACGAAATGTCCCCATAGAGAGAACAGGAGAACATTATGGTGATGTTCTGATGGGGCCAGGCACAGAAAGCCAAATATGGCATGATCTCACTCTCCCAGCACATGGAATCTAAAGCCATCACACCCATAAAATTAGAGTGTCTATGGGTGGTTACAGAGGCTGGGGGAGGGGTATGGGGAAAATGGGGAGATGGTGGCCAAAGCGTACAAAAATCTCAGGAGAAAATAAGGATTTTTTTTTTCTCTTTAAATCACGCAGCATGGTGAGTACCGTTGATCATGGCGGACTGTACATTTCAAAATCTCTAAGAGTAAATTCCAAATGGTCTTACCCCCCCCCCCAAATAAGTATTTGATGTGATGGATTTGTGAATTAGCTTCCTTCATTTATTCCACAAGGTAGTCATAAACCCTAACATCCATGTGTACCCCAGAAATATACACGATTGCGAAATTTCAATGAACAGTCATGATTTAAAACGTTCATGAAGAAGTGTCCAATGCGAAGGTGATCACGCCCTTCTCGTCTGTGAGTGAAAAGCCAAGCTGGCCTGGATGGGTAACTGAGATGCCTGAGCGGAACTGGGGTGCTGTTGGGGAAGGTACTAGGTAACACAGTCAAGAGAGATGAGCGCCGCCATATTCACGCGCCATCCAGCTGTGTAAAGGAGCCAACGCTCACAGAATAGTATTTTCCAAGCTCTTCAGCCCAGTTCGTGGTCATGGCCCCAAAGGTCTGCAGAAGAAGTGCAGAGCACTTCGTGAGACCACATCTCGGACGAGACATGCAGGTTTCCTACTAGATGACAAGTCGGAACGAACAAATCCCAGTGGAAGATATTGGGTCATTCCCCCTCATCCTTGGATTTCCCAAATGTGCATCATCTTCAAGAGTTTCAAGAGTAATGAGGACACTGTACAAATTTCACCCAGAGCATTGACCTTGGAACCCAACCTCCCTGTTAGATGGGGCCGTGCGCTTTCTCAAGCCTACTGGGACAGTGACATTAAAAAGCACATCTATCATATGCAGCACGGTGTCTAGCTGGAGTAAGTGCTCGGTAAGTGTCTGTTGCACAAATAAATGGAAAAAAAGTTGTAAGAACGACCATGATGTTTACGGTCCTGGGCCGTGATGCACATCTTTGCATGTATTTACCACTTCGTATCTATGTTCTTAACCACTGAATCCCATGCCTCTCATGTACCACAACAGGATGATGGTACAACCTCTTGGGTGCCATCTTGAAATTTTAAGGATGAGACCACCATCATGCAGATAGACCTACCAGGCAGCCACAGAGCTCTAGAGACCACTGGTCTGATGCTGGGTACCAATCCTGATGCCCCATATTCCATACTATGGGTATCACTGCTTATTAGACTTCTAGAAGGTGGGGAGAAGATGGAGCATGGTGCTTCTAGGTTGCTTTTCTCCTCTAAAAGCTTATTACCCATCATTTGGAATTGTGGGTCATCTGAGTCAGAATGGTCCTAAAATAGTGCATCCAAATGTTGTCAGATTGCCAAGTCACCAAAGGTCCAGAAAGGAAAAAGCATGTGCACAAGGGCACACGGCAAGTAAGTAGCCCGTCTGGATCCAAAGCCCCAGCCCCCTGGAGCTGAACTTTGTACATGACTCCATCTGAACTTTCTCTAACTAGTCTCTCTACATGCTTCACGGTCCTGCTTTTTTTCCTCAAAACCCCAATACAGCAAAGATGGGGCTCTTCAGAGAAGGTGTGAGAGCCGGGTGACCAAGTCATGCATTTCCAATGGACCCCAACTTGAGACTTCTGATGAACCTCCCAAATGAGATTAGGCCTTCAGGAATATATTAACAAGATTAAAAGAAGGAAAGGTACATTCGTAGGCAGGAAAACAGGTGAAGGAAATTCAGGACCCACGGCGCACAATCTAAAGACACTTGATCCCACGGGGCATGTGTTCCTTCAAATCTGCCTCCTCCTGGTCCCTGCCCTGGTCCCTTACAGCTTTACACCCGAGTCCTGCTGCCAGCTTAGGTGTATGACTAATGGATCTATTTTAAAATAAATCCTCTAATTATCTTAGGAAGAATCTAGGTCTATTGCATCACGAGGAAGAGCACGAAATGGTTTATCAGGAAAAGCATAAAATGCAAACAGTTGACAGGTGCCTCCATTTTGTAATCTTGTTTTAGCATCCCTTGATTTTTCGAATGTGACAACACCCTCAACCAAGGCAGGTGCCCTGAGCTTCTTGCAGATTGAGACGTCTCTAAGAACGAATATATTTCCTTTCCTCCCTGGAGTCTGCTTTGAACTTAAGACTCCTCAATCCCTTGTCCTTGTCCTCCCTGTTCTCTCCTAGTCCAGCCCTTTCCACCCTGAGCCCTGCTTGGGTCCTGTCACCTGCAGCTCCTCCCCATGCCTGCCCCACCTGACCCCACTCTCCCTCATCCCTCACCTGCTCCCCCCACCCCGCCATGGCTTCCAACGTGGGGCTCTGTTTCGCACGCTCCTCCTCCACCCACCACGAAGAATTTCATCTCTGCGTTTGCAGAGTCCTGTGCAGGAGCACCTACGGGGCTTCATGCATAATGAATGACCCCGCGGTGACACACGTATTCTATTAGCCGTTCAGACTCTTTTAGGACTTTTTTTTAAAAACATACTTTGCCATTCACCAAAATTCTGGGAGACATTTAAATAGGGGGAAAAAAATCCATAAAAAGCACAGAATGTCTCAGGTTTCTGGAAGGAGGTTTTAATGAAGAATTTCTCCCTAGAGGAGCATTTCCTGAAATGCTTTTTTGCTCTGTTCCACAAGTTTCTCTAGTGAGTACAAGACTAAATCGCAGGTCTCCTCAAAAACAATGTCAATGGAATACATTTTAAAAAAAAAATGGTCCCAGGTTACCATAACAACCAAGGTTCCAACATCATGTTGACTAACTGCAAAGTGATATGATCAGGAAGACCAGAGAAGAGAACAAAAGTATCAGGTTGCTATAGCAACTGGATATACAAAAAAAAAAAAAAGTCGTTTCAATAGGGACGTTTTCAGTACAAAAGTAAATGTAAAGAATGCTTCTTGGGTAAATGATCACCTAGGAAAATTTTTAATTAGCCAAGAGAGTTTCCATTATGTTGTTTGGTTACCAGAGCTCTGAGACAGAGGCTGTATCAGTTAGCTATTGCTGTATAACAAACAGTCCAAGCACATAGTGACTTTGAACAAGAGCCACTTATTTTTCTTATGAGTCTATGTGTTGGTTGGGGGAGTTTTGCTGATCTGCCCCGGGCTCGGATTTTATTATCTGGTTATGATCATCTCTTTGCTCCTGGGTTTTTTCAGGAGCCTGCGGGCAGCTGGGGATGGGCTAGTCTAGGGAGGCTTCCGCTGAGATGGGTAGGCTTTGTTGCATGTAGCCCTTCCTTCTGTAGCAGGCTACTCTGGATTTGCTTTCATGGTGGGTCAGGGTTCCAGAAGAAAGTCAAATGTCAGAAGACCTCTTGGATCTGACATTCAGCTCTGACAAGGTCTCTCCTCCACTCTCTTCTATTGGTTAAGTGAGACAAAGTCTCAGTATATAGGGAAATAGATAACCATTTCTTGAAGAAAGACCTTCAACATCCCATTTTGCAAACCATTTATCAAGATGCCAACTTTTTACATGTAATAAACCCCTGGAAATCACACAAGGAAGTTAAACAGGCAAAAGTCAAACACATCCACCTAAATATTAAAAGGCGTTGGGCTCCCAGAGAGCAAAACAATATCGTAAAATGCCAAATGATAGCGGTGCCTCGGATACCATTTGGACACTGCATTTGTCGGGATTTTGTGCTTGTTCTTTAATTTTCTTCCTTTCCTTTCACACTGAACAGTCAAGTGACCACTTGAGTCTCGAGGGGCACATAATTGAGGTTGAAGATGAGATGGCCTGAAATGTTCACTCATCAGCTGATGCGGTAAAGTTGAGGGAGGGGGTCAATGAAAATGGTGGATTCTGAAATCACATGAGCTGGGGTCCAGTTTTCCCTCAATCTCTGATTCGTTACATGAACTACTTACTGGCTTGACTTTTGCATGTTTAACTCTCTTGTGGGATTGCCAGGAGATATTATTCGTAAGAGTCGGCACCTTGATAAATTGTTTGCAAAAAATGACTCTAATTCTCCACATCCATTGCAATGAATGGAACCCTTGACTTCCATGATCCTCGGTACCCACATCGCATATTCGTCTCCTTTATGGATACTAAGACTTTTTGCTTATCAATATCTCTGAGGTTGGGGGTGCCTGACCCAAGAGAGGTCATGTTACAATCACACATAAGAGTCACGGGTCCAGCGGCTGATGGCACTCCAGATGCAGTAAATATGGCGGCCCCTTTCTCAGAGAAAGGAGAGTGGAGTTAATTCAAGTGGACAGATTAGAACCGTGTCTCTGGGAAGTGCTAATCAAATGTGAACTACGAGAAGGAGAAAAATCCACTCTGGGCATGCATGCCCATCTTAGAGAGGAAGATACACTAAGTATGCACTTCAAGCTGTACATGGTTTGAAGACATACAAACGTACCTGGGAGATGTTTTAAGAAAAGACTACTGGTCAGTGCCAGCTGCAATGTTCCTTGATTGTAATTTAACTGTCGCATCAATACTCAGGACACCCATTTTATAGAACTAAGAATCAGAGAAGGGGGTGGGGAGTTGCACGGAGGGTCACCAACTCAACTAGAGACCTAGAGAACTTGCACCCAAATATCTGATGCCAAATCATCATTGCCGGCCAACTTCCTGGGGGCATGAGCCACAGAGAGGAGGGGACATGAGTGACTTTATCATTTTAGACCTTAGAATTACTTGGTCAGTAGAAAAAGGAGTAGCTAGTCCATGCTGATTCAGAACCTCTCTGGAGGAGGTGCTTGAGATACCCATTTGATTAAAAGTAGGGATGGGGACTTGGAAATCATGTTTGCACAGAAAGCAAGAGGTTTTTATATAGATGGAGTGTTTGCTTGGGGGAGGCTGAATGGAGATTATGAGGGATGAGCCCCCCGTTCTGGGAAATCAGTGCACCCTGTAAAATGCAATCCATCCCCTCTGCTTCTGTGGACCTTCCTACCTGATCAAACACGGGGGAACCTCCACACATCTTTACCCGTGTTTGCATCCCTGGGTAGCCAGACCTGGCTGCTGAGTATTTACTACATAAAATGTTTGGATGCCTACACCATCCCCCCAGGAATTCATTAAACGCATAGTCTGGATGTGTAAGGAACAAATGGCTCCCAGTGTTCCATTCTGCAAAGGGATGTCCTTCCTCCGTTCACAGAAAGACTCCGAGAGCGAGATCCTCATCTAAATAAGGCAGGAGACATCATTTGGAAGTTTGCGCTACTGCTCAGTGGGAGGAATCAGGCATTCCGGCCACACTCCTGCAGGTGTGCGCTGCCTTCTGTAATTAACCTTCCTATGTTTCCACAGTGCATCAGATGGCGACGGGTCTCCCAGGTGCCTGGTGGGAGACATCGGGGGTTCTTTCAAGACGCTCCGTGAGTGAGAAGCAGCAAGAAGGAAAGGGAGGAGAAGGATCTTAAGAGGAAGAGATGAAAACCTCCTCCCTTGGTGCATTTCTCATGTAGAACGATGTTTCATTTCCTCAACGAATGCAGATAATAGAAAATGGTGCCGTGACAGTTTTCTTCCTCTTCAAGGGACTAGTCATTAAAATGTTTTCATATTTCTTGCAGAAAAAAAAAAATCCTTTCTCTGAATCCTCCTCTACAAATTACCTTTTGGAGTTCAGAATCAGAAGAGAGTCCTATGTGATAGCGTGTATCTAATGGTGAGCTTGCGCCCCTTGGTTTTGTCCCCAAGAACCCTTAAACATCTCTAGGGGGATGTCTTGCAAAACAAAGTCTCCGATGGACATGACTCTTCAGCGTCCACCGTGGAGACCAGTTTTCTCTACAAGACCTTAACGGCATGGCGTGTCACACCCGGTGAATGGTCCCGTGGATCTCCCATGGGGACAAGCAGAAAGTCTGGCGGTTCATTTTTAGAATATGGAATTTAGTCTTCAATGTAAAATTACTTAAGATGTAGGAAAATCAGTCCAAGAGGAAAGAGAATAAATGGAACAAATGGTTACCAGCAGTTAACACCTGCGTGTGACAGATTCACAGCCTCTGGACAAACAGGAGGAGATAGGGAAGGGCCAGGCCTGACCAAGGAGGATTGAATTCATACATCCGCAAATGCTCTCAATCCCAGAGAGACCTCCTGGATCCAGAGAACAGAGGGAGGTGGGAACCACTAAGGGTATATTTCCCCAAATAAACGACTGCGATGCACCCCATAGTACTCAGCCCATGAAGAGCCAGGGAAGGGACCTGGTGTGGATGGATGCTGATTTTAACAGCCCAGGGGTGTGTCCACTTTCCCTGACATCTATCTTGCAAGATGGTCAGTAAAGCTGGGCGTGGTGGTGCACACCTGTAATTCCAGGGACGCAGGAGGCTGAGATAGGAGGATCACCAGTTTGAGGTCAGCCTCAGCAACTTAATGAGGCCCTAAGTGATTTAGCAACATGCAGTCTCAAAAAATATAAACACATACACACATGCAAACAGCTAGGGATGTGGCTCAGTGGTAAAGTGGCCCTGAGTCCATTCCCCTGTACCAATAGATAGATAGATAGATAGATAGATAGATAGATAGATAGATAGATAGATAGATAGATAGATAGATATTGTCATCAATGCCTTGCTTGTGCTATACCTTGTGCCTCTTGCTCCCTCCTTTAGGTTTGGACAGCTGAGGGGGTTCCTCACGGCATTATACTTTAGTTTCATCTTTCCTACATTGTCAAGGAGATAATCTCAAACATACCCTGGATGAAATTCCTCACTTGTTGAAAAACCCATGATTACACCATCTAAATGCGCGGGCATTTGCCGGACAGATGCCTAGGAGCTATGGTCTGTGTTTCCTTGTCTTTGCTCTTTCCCCAGCAGGACTCGGAGGCTTGTGGAAGGTCTGGGTGTCTGGTGTCCTCCCACCGTTAGGTGGAGCGAGGCAGGAGCCCTTTCTTATTGAGGTGCCTGTGACTGGGGCTGGCGCACCAGAGCCGGGGCTTGGAGGGCCCGGGTCCTTCCCCGCCTTCTTTCCCTCCTGCCTTCTGGGTTGATCTAAGCTGACTCTCCGCCCCCACGCCCTGGTTTTGACTCAGCCTCCAGTTCCCGTGACCCGTGGACGTGGTATAAACAGCCAAATAAGGACGGAATCCCAGCTGCTGCTGGCTCCCATCATCCCCTTGATCTAGGCAACCGGTGTTCCTCTCCTGGTCCCCAACTCCTCGGGCCATCTGCATGCCACGCTTTGGCTCCTGCCCGTGGTGTTCACACCTGCCCTGACGCCTAGCCCACCTCCCCTCCTGAGCTTCAAACCCTAAACACCTTGTTGAACGTTAGGAGATTCTTTTTTTGGAGGGGGGTGGGAGTGAAGCTAGTCATTGGAAACAGCCCACATTGAAAATCCAAGTTTAGTTTAAAAGTCCACATTCCCATCATCTCTTGAGAGAGTGGAAGATTTGGCTCCGAGCACTTCCTGCAGGTGGGACGTGACCCAGGAGAGGTCTGTGTTGTCCCCTGCCCTCAGTCCCCAACTCTCAGGCAACACAAGCCCCCCCCCCCCCAACCCGTTCCCCAGCCTCCCAGCTTCTTATATATTCCCACAGTGGACCTAGAGGCACCCTAAAGCCTACTCTCCATTTTTATCTGGAAAGGATATCCCCGTGGTGGTGCCATTGTTTCCTTGAGGGTCAAGCCGAGGTTAATCGTCAGCAGCAGGTTCTAACTGACGGGAGTTGGCCACTTCTTTAGTTACTCAGAGTTCTGTGCCATTCTCAAGGTTCCTAACCCGCTGCCAGACCCGCCTCTCTGTCCCCAGTCTCAGAACTGGCTACAGAATGAAACCCAGCGGGCCTCGGTGACGTCCGCTAGCAGGGCTGCCTGTAGTCACCTAGTCAGAGTACGACAGTCTCATCCCCCGGGGACAAAGAGAGGTGAAAATCAAGCAGACCTTCTTTTGACTAAGCCCACCCAAGAGGATGTCACAGCAGATACATAAATGGAAAGACCATGAAGGTTTAATGTGCACCTATTACGATGGCAAGCACCATGAAAAAGCTTACTACTCACCCCTGCTTTATAGATGAGAAGACTAAAGACCAGGGCGCGGGCAGCAGATTAGCGCTGGACCCAGGACTTGGACTTCTTGGACTCCCATATTTGTTTCTCTAAATGCTCGGAGTTGGATCCGTTTTAGTTGGATTCCAATTTGGGGAACTTGGCTCTGAGACAGACAAATAATAATATAATATAATAATAATATAATAATGGCCACCAAATATTCATTGGCCTTTCTCCTATGTTTAGTCCATATATTTAGATGGGACTCCATCGTCAACTCCAGAAGGTCAAGTGCATGACCTAGTTTGGTAAGACTATTCCCCCTGCCTGGCTACCTAGGGTTAGCTCATGGATGAGCATGTGAGCCGAGCCAGTCCTCCAGGGTCAATCTCAGGACTTTTGTAGGAAGGGAGAGAGGGAGGGAGAGAGGGAAAGTGTTTCCTTTCCCCCATGGGATTCAAAAGTGAGAGACCCTGGGGCTAGGGCTCACCACCATGAGATCAGAACTGGTTACAGAATGAAACCAACCCAGAGATCTGAGCCCTGAGATGAAAGAAGAAAGAGAAACGGAGAGACAGGTCCTTACAACAGTATTTGAGTCCCCGGGTCGAGCTGCACTTAAAGCTGAATGACTCATCCTCTTCCTACTCCAGAGCCAATAAACTCCTGCCTGTGTAGACCCGTTTGGTCAAATTTTCTGTTACATCCCTTGGAAGAGTCTCATCCGAATTCCAGACAAGAAGTAACGGCAAAATATACCAGTGTACCAATGTGCCTGCCCAGGACTCTTAAACCGACCCTCCTTCTGGTCTCAGTGGTTCCTAGATGTAGGTGTCCAGCCGAGATGGCGGTGGAGATGGAGGAGACTTGGATGCAGGTGAGTCTGGCTCTCCTGTACCATGACCCGACACTGCACGTTAAGCCAGCCGCACATCTATAAGCAAGAAGTAGGTGCTGGGTGTCAACCCGTCTGCTGTTACAGAAAGACAGGGTGGCTTCGGCGGCCAGGCACAAGTAATTTACCAGGGCTTTCTGTGTTGGCAAATACTCATCCAGCTAAAGTCGACTGTGGAAATAATTTAATCAGACTTAAAAAGAAGGAGAAGAAAGAAAGAAACCCTTTGACGAGTTTCTGTATCAAAAACCGTGCAGACGCTGCCGTGCCGGGGGACTGTGGATGTGTGTGCGATTCTCCGTGATTAGAGACGGCGCTCAGAAGCCAGGAACAGAGCAAAAATAAACAGGCCCCTCAGAGGACGGGATCTGTGATCCGCGGTGCAGCGCTTGTCCTGCCAAGCATCTTCATCAGATCTCGAGGACTCGGTGTCACCAGTGAGTAGCAGGGAAGGCTGCTGGTTAATGAGAAGTCCAAAGGAAAAGGGAGAGCGACTCTGACTGGAGTCCCCAGTCGGTCGGTGTAATTAACGACTGATCAGTTAATTACAAAAATCCAAGCGGATCAATGGCAGGTGGCGTTCGGACACTCCAAAACCAAAGAGAACTAGAAAGTATGGCTTTATTCCTCAACACGGCGTCTGGTAGACGGAGAACGGGGGACACTTATGGCAGCCTCTCAGCTGGATGAACAATGGTGAACCACTCTGGAAGAGAGTCCCGATCCCTGGTAGGACTACGTGTCTGTAGGGTCTCCCATCTCCTCCTATTTCCTTGCTAGGTCCTCACCAAAGGTCGCAGAGTACCTGGACCACTCTGTGACCCAGTGGCTGCAGGTTTTCCCCAGCAGAGCTCAAGCGGCGACCTAGAACATTGGCACTGATGAAGGGGTTTGGTTGTTGTCCCAAATACGGAAAGACAATGTCCCTGGCCCTGGGACAAAATTCCTTAAACCCTCCTAACAAGTCCACCCCTCACCCTCCTTCTGCAAGCCTGGCTCAGTAGGGCATCCCTTTCTGTCCCCATCTGCCGCAAGGACAGGAAGCAGCACTCTGTAGGGAAGATCCCCTGCAGATGCTCTGGACTGGTCCCTCGGCATTTAGGGCATCTTGCTTTGGGATCCCAGCTGAACATTAGCGTGCTCTCTTGTGAGAACTCCCCTGCCATCTCTTTTTTTTGAGGTGACCTCCAGACTTGGGTTAGGAGCAATAAAACTGTGTCTGGGTTCAGATGAAGCAGCGCTGGGTGCTCTGGGAAAACCAGCAGAGAACCGTGCACACATCCTGTTGAGCATCTGAAGTCGGTTGAGCTGTGTGAGAGCCAGGATCAAGGGGCTCGGCAAAGAGGGAGCTTGGGTTGCCTCAGTGGCCACCAGGAAACCCTCAGAGCCCAAGAGGAAGGCAAGAGCTGGCAGTTCACCAGAGCCAAACCGTGGAACCAGCCTAGTTGTCCTTCAGTGGATGAGTGGATAAAGGAAATGTGGGTGTTATTCAGCCAGAGAGAAGAAAGCAATTACGTAAATTTGCAGAGAAATGGATGCAACTTGAGAGCATTGCATTAAGCAAAATAAGATCCACTTAGAAAGTCCAGGGTCATGTGAGTTCTCTCGTGACCTAGAGAGGATAAAGGAAAAGGAATCTTGGGGAATCTCATGAAAAATCCAAGAGAGATCAGTAGAGTAAAAGAGACAGGGAGAGAGAGAGAGGAGGGGAGGAAACGAGGAGATGCTGGGAATGATATTGGCCAAATTGTACTGTTACATTGTATGAATTTGAGACAAGAATCCTGCCATTGTGCACAACTACAGTGCTCCAATAAGAACATGGAAAAGAAAACAAAAAAACACGTGTTGATTTCAATGTTGCTACCTTCCTTGCATGTTGGGGAGCCAATAAAATGTTTTTCTTTTTAATATTTCAAACATTTCAGTAGGAGTTGAATTGCATACTTGCCAGTTAAAAAATAAAAAAGCTAAAAGCTGGTGCAGAGGGAGCTGAAGAGGGGTCCCCTCTGGGTTCAAATGACCTGAGAAGCGACTTTGGGTTGTGCCAGCTGCACATCGTCAGGGAAGAGCAGAGCTGGGCACCTGGTAAAGGTGGGGCATGTTGGGCATCAATCGATAAACTGGCTCTTGATGGCGGCTTTTCTAACCCAAGCTTCAGTCTTTTGCCTTTTTTTTTCCAAAATGGGCAACACAGGGACCCTCACCTCTCGACTTTAGTTCACTGTTGGGTAAAAGGTAACGATTTCATTAACGATCATGAAACAGTCTGCTGCTTCTGGCCTGTAGGCAAACCGGACCTCACACCCTAGTGCATTCAAGGAGAAGGGGAGAAGGGGAGGGAGGAGGGAGGGAGGGCATGGAGGGAGGGGGGAGGAGAGAGGGAGGAGGAGGGGGAGGAGGGAGGAGGAGAGGGGGGAGGGAGGAAGAGAGGGAGGAGGGAGGAGGAGAGGGAGGAGGGAGGAGGAGAGGGAGGAGGGAGGAGGAGAGGGAGGAGGGAGGAAGGAGGAGGGAGGAGGGAGGAGGAGAGGGAGGAGGGAGGAGGAGAAGGAGGAGGGAGGGAAGAGGGAGATCAGGTGGGGAGGGGAGGGGAGATGTTGAGGAGGAAGGGATGGAAGGGGAGTGAGAGAAAACTGGAAGCAAAAGACGCAGCCCCCACCTTGCTTTCCGGACCCCTGATACAAATGGATGAGGATTCACGGGAGACAGGCATTTAACCCTGGCACTAACTAGTAGGTAATGGGTCAATGGAGAGAGGAAGTTAATTAGCACAGAGAGTGAGCATCCCTCTGAAAACCAAGGAGTCTGCATGCACTCCGTCTCTCTGTCTCTCTCTCTCTCCTGTAAATATATATACGTATACATAGGCTACAGACATGCACACATATATTTCTATATATACACATACATATCTTCTTTTCCCATATTTTTTATTGGTGCGCTATAGTCGCACAGAATTGCGGGATTTGTTGTTACATCGTCAACCATGCACACAGCACGACAACAACGTCATTTGGCCAGGATCCTTCCCCAACATCTCCCATTTCCCTCCCCTCCTCCCTGCCCCCGGTCACTTCCCTCTATTCTAATGCTCTCCCTGTGATTTCAGGAGATCTCCAGTCTCACCATCTTTCTTTTTCCTTTCTAGCTTTCCCCACGTGAGAGGAGACGTACAACCCTTGACCTTCTGAGTCTGGCCTACTGTGCTTCACATAATGGCCTCAAGTTCCATCCATTTTCCTGCAAATGACATAATTTCACTCTTCTTTATGGCTGAATAAAACCCCACTGTGTATATAGACCACGTTCCCTATCTGTCTGTCTGTCTGTCTGTCTATCATCTACCTATATCGCTTTTGGTACAGCAATATGGCCATTCTGGATGACCAATAAAGACCAGCTCATCGTAATGGAGGGTGGCAGGTCTGAGGAACTGTGGATTCAAACTCTTGGGAAGAAAATAGAGCAATCACATCGAATCCTCCCCAGTCCTCATAGAAGGTCCAGTTCAGGGCTGGGACAGCCATGTGACATCAGGGGCGGAGGGCAGGCTCCCCGCCAAGGAAGCCCTCCCTGCTCTTACCCTGGGCACCTACTAAACACACCGTGGCCTTATGATGTGCTTCGACAAAAAGAAGGTGGTTAGAAGTGACACGTGTCACTTTAAGACCCGGTGCACTCCCTGCACACCTTCCGTGCCTTTGAGGAGGTGGGAGTCTGTGTTATGAGAGACCCGTCGTCACCAAGGGCCCAGGACACCCCGGTCCAGTGCTGCCCGAGGTGTGGTCGGCAGGCCTCGTGGGTGAGAGTCATTTTACATGACTGAGGTTTCTGTGGGGGTTGACTATGACATGACCCAATGCACATGGCTCCACTTCCCTAAAGTCCGTGGAAAGGGATAAGAAACATCATCAATAAGAACATGAATGAAAGCTCAGGCTGGTCCAAAACGTTGCTTGAGCCTAGGAGATTCTGTTTCTGAGTCTCCACACAAGTGAATTGGGTCCCGAGTGGTAGACACTGGTCCAGGGCTACACACAGCCCAAATGCAGTAGTCCTCAACCTAAAACCTGCATGTCCCTGTTCCAGGGTGACCAGAACCACACTTCCCAAGGTCCCCATTGAACTTCCTCTGAGAAAGGCCCATCCGCGTTCCTTTGTGGAATAGATCTGCATCTGCATCAAAGGACCTGCATCTCCACAGACTGTGATGCGGAAGCCCTCTGGAAGCAGACGTTTCTTCTCCTCTGCATAATAGCTCTATGGCTTTGGAGGTTCATGCTGAACAACAGGAGCAACAAGTATTAAAATCAATCCCTTGTGCTGTGATAGGCACTAACCACGATTTATCTCACTTCCTCTTGGTAAATGTGAGACCTCAGACTTCTACCAAGTCAGGCAGAAAGGCAGACGCTGTCATCAGGCTGGGTGAGCGGTGGATTTCTGATGGGAGTGTCTTGTGTTGCCAGGATGGTGGAACTTGAGGGGTGTCCTGGACAGTATCTTGTGGGTGGGGAAACTGAAGCCCAGAGAGGGAAAGAGGCTTGGCCAAGGTAACACAGCAAACTAGAGACACAGGAATTGAGCCAGGTGTCCTGACTTCAGGTCTATTTCATTTTTGCAACGAATGTCATGGAGTCCTCTGAAGAACACTAGCAACATGCTACAGAAGATGTAAAGAGTTAATGAAGCTAGGCGAGAATACTTTCTAACCATACTTGATAACTTGCAAATCAGAAGTCCCGGGCTCCCACTACAAGTGGCCTGCATAGACCAAGGCTCCCACGTGAAGAAAGAGCACCGGGATCAGTGGGAACCAAGGAGGTCCACATCTCACTTGAAATATCTGCACTGTATGCTACAGTCCATGGTCTCCAGGAAGGATGGAATCCCTGCCTCACCAGAACTTCTGAGTTTTGCAGAAGGCGTCAGAAATCCAGGTCTTATGTCTTTTTTTAAAAAAAATAGATTGTCTCCTGACTTTTAAATGTTGGTAAGGGGTGTGGAGTGGAAGAAAGGGAGGAAGGAAGGCAGAAAGGGAGAGAGGGAGGGAAAGAGAGAGAAAGGAAAGAAAAGGAAGGAATGGGACGGAAAGAAGAGAGGGGGGAGGGGAGGAAGGAGGGAGAGGCAAGGGAGGAGGGGGAAGAGCATTTCGGAGGCCAAGCAGAAAACATGCACCACATCTGGAAATTGGAGGAGTGGTCAGCAAGTTCAAGGTGGAGGGAGGGAGGGGAGGAAGGAAAGATGGCCACCCAAGCAGCCCAGGGCTCTAGCCTGCCCGCTGAGGGCTCCTGGCCAGGTCCCCTCTGCCTTGGCCACAAAGCGCCTCCTGATTGGTTTCCCATCTCCTCCCTAAAATCCTCTCCTCCCACCTCACCATTGGTGACCACAGGACCTTCACACCATCACTTTCTCCACCTCCCTGTCCAGCCCATTGCTTCACCCCATTGGGACCTCAGAGTAAATGTCCCCTGTGCAGGGAGATCTTCGGGGGCCCTGTCCTGGCCTGCCCTGGCTCCCATCCCCTCCAGCTTCCCCAGACACGACTGTTTATTTGACAGGATATTTGCTTATTTCTCACCCCCGTCCCCCAGTTAGGAGGTTTAACTCAGGAAAGCAGAGCCTCGGGGCTTCGGGGACATCAGGCAGCACATCTGTACCTGCAGGGCGCAGGGTGGCACAAGTAGGAGCCTGTGAAGGGTGGGCTCCGCGCTGTCAGGGGCAGCCTGCGGATGGACGGGAATGCGCCTGCGCAGAGGAGCCACGCCCACAGGGGATCAGCCTCTGGTGGAGGTTTGCAGGTGATTAGGGGCGCAGTAGGCAGCTGTCATTAACTCGTTAACCTGGAGTCTCTTCCCACCCTCACCCCCAGCCCCATCCCAAAAGAGCTTGCAGATGCGGTTGGAGGAACCTGGTCTGTCTTTGAATTATTCTGCACCGAGTCCTGCACGTTGGGGAGGCTCATTATGAGAATCCAGGGATGGGTCTCATTAATCCATAATGCCTTCCTGGATGAATGCAATGGAGGCTGGAGTCCTCACCACTCCCGGGAGATTCCTGACCTCCTGATCGCGGGGTCCTCTCCACCATCCCAGCTCCCCGCTGCAGAGTTATTTAATATTTCTCCTTAAATTGCTAAAGCCATGCAATGAGGCCTTCTATATCTTTGGCATGCTTCCAAGGGCCATAAAGGCAAGGATTCTCTGAGTGGCACTTTTTGGGGGAGGGGAGGGAGGCACCAGGGATTGCCCCAGGGACACTTAACCACTGAGACACATCGTCAGCCCCTTTTATTTTGAGACAGGGTCTCGTTTAGTTGTTAGAGCCTCGCTTCGTTGTTGAGGCTAGCCTCACAGTGGTGATCCTCCTGCCTCAGCCTCCCAAGTGGCTGGGATTACAGGCATGCACCCCTGCACCCAGCTTGAGTGGCACTTTTGAAACGCTGAATGTAGGGTGTATGATAACTCTGGTCACATGGCTGTGCACAGTTTGTGGAGGGTTCATCCACTTTAGTTCCTTTATCACCAGGGCAGCATACATGGAGTCTGCCTGAACCTCTCCAGGCACAGGCATCGGAGGTGTGATGATCTCTGCCTCAGGGGCCCTGGTCAGTGTGTGGGGCACGGCCGGGAGCCACGTGCAAGTCTCTACCTCTTGACTGGGATCCTGTTTGTCTTGACCCCTGCTGTAGCTATAACACATTGCACAGTTCCTGGCACACGAACGTGTGAATTGATTTATTGATAACTACGTGCTTCTGGGGAACCTACCATAATGCACACCACTATGTACTGCATACATAATATTTGGATCTATTAATATAATCAAAGAGACAGCATGATGTCATCACTCCCAATGAAAGCCCAGTTCACTTGCCATGAACCAAAGGCAAAAACAAAACATTAAATAAGTTGAAAATAAGGGCAGTCTCCAATTTGAGCTTATTTTCCAGTTTGGTCCATATCCTGCTGCCTCCGTCCCTGCCCCCCATCATCCATCATGAAGCTCCTACATTTTACTTTTCACTTTTCATCTTGAGCTGCTTGAGCCTGTATTTGTCAGTGTTTCATTACTATAACAGAATGCCTGAGGCAGGCTAACTTTATAAAGAAAAGAGGTTTATCTAGCTCAGATTTCTGGAGATTCAAGGGAAAGGTGCCAGCATCTGCTTAGCTCTGGTGAGGACCTCAAGGCATCATGGCAGGAGTATAGACAAGAGGGAGAGATCACAGTTCAAAACAGGAAAAGCTGGGTGTGAGCAGGCTCAGACTTTCATAAGGACCTCCTTTCAAGAACTACCAAAAGAACTATCAGCAAAGGCATTGTTAATAATGCTAAATTAAGTAAAACAAACTTCAGTGGACTGACTGCAGATTGGAAGGCGTGGTCATAGCTGGGAGAACATGGGCACCGGGGATAAAACTGGGCTTGCAAGTTTGCCTCTCTTGTTGGCTCGTGACGCGACCTTGAGGGATTTCTGAAACCGCTCTGAGCTTTCCCTTTCTCCCACTGCAAGGTGGCTTTCAGGATCAAAGCAGGGGATGGGGACTTCTGGTGCAAGACACCAAGCAGCTGGCACATAACCGGATTCACCTTGCATCACTTTCCTTGAAAAATATTCAAGGGAGCGTAGAAGCTGATACATGCAAAGTTGCTGCAGCCCCTGGGAACAGGAATATTGATCAAAATCTTCTGGCCTTTGATGAATTCACCAGTCAAAGAAGGGAATGGTCACTAATGCAGAAAAGCAAGGCCAGGCCTTTCTGCTAGAGCTTCTCCTTCAGGGGGGCTTAGAGACAGGGCTCTGTACAGCCAGAGACAGGAAGCCTCCAGGCCCCGCAGGAGAATTCTCTCAGGAAGTGCCCGCAGCCCCTGTCCCTTCCTCTCATCTGTAAACAAGCAATGCAGGACGACCAGGTCCCGTCATGGAAAACACCATCCGGTGCCTTCTCTTAGGTAGGAGAGAAGAGAAGGAGGGAAATCCAAACAGCTGGGGGTCTTACATTGTCGTTTCTGGCCAGAAAGGAAGGAGAAGGAGGCACATCTCAATAGGGAAGAGCCAAGCCTTCGGGACCTGTTTGCTTTCACTGGAATTCCAGCTTGGTCCCGTACTAGCTGTGACGATGGGTACATTACAGTGACCCGGTTTCCTCACTTGTCAAACAAGGACACTAAAGATCAGCCATCTCGTAGATTCACTGTGTTCGTCAGATCTTCCTGGCTGTGATCAAAAACACTGACGAGAATGAGGTAGAAGAGGGGGATTTTATTTGGGGGCTCCTGGTTTCCAAGGGCTCGGTCCATAGACGGCTCACCCCGTGGCTCTGAGCCCAAGGGGAGGCAGATCATGGCAGAAGAATGTTGGTGGGGGAAACGCAGCCCAGGAGATGGCAGCCAGGGAGCAGGGAGCCCTCTGCTCACTAGTTACAAAATACAAAGCCCCAAGGTACCACCCCAGAGAGCCACCTCCTCCAGGCACACACCCGCCCTCCCACCCCCAGCCTACAGTCCCCGCCCAGTTAATCCTGTGAGTGGATTAATGCACTCCATGACCTGAAGGCTCTCATAACCCCATCATTCCACCTCTGGAAACTCTTGCCTGGTCTCACACATGAGCTGGTGGGGGGGGGGGCGCCTCATTTTTAAACCATAAACAGTTATTCTGCAAATAAAATGGATATGAAAGATCTTTGAAATAGCCCCAGTAAGCATTATATAATGTTTGATAAATTAACTACAGAGTGTGCGCACGCGCGCACACACACACACGCTTCTTGGCATGCAGTAGAGATAGAAAATTCCTCCTGAATTTTAAAAGAACCACAGTAGCAACTGTCTTCCAAGATGGGAGAAATCTGGTTCATTGGGGGAATATCCCTAATGTCAGGGACGGCACCATGTGACAACCTCCAGAAGAGCCACGTGGAAAATACCCATGAACTAGCAATGGCCGACAGAGACAAAGAGCAGAGTCTCCCAGACTTCTTTGTGCCGTCCTACGATGGCAGTCAAAACCGTACAACAAGACACAAGGGGTCCCCTATATAAAAGATATACCAGGAGGAACAAAAGCCCCTTCTTGAAACTGTCTATCTCATGGCCTCAATCGAGTTTCGAAACAACCACTCAATGAAATAAGAAGTAAGGTAGAAAGGATCCAATAACTGGAACGAGGAGAGGGTCATTTGACACAAGTCTCATCATGTGGGAAACAAAAATCAGAGAATCGAAATATCCATTAGAAACGGTCATGAAAAAAGGTGATCCTTAATGGGCAGAAATATAGTCATGAACGAAAAAAAAACATAATAAGGCAGAGAAATAGCAAGAAGACGAAAATGTTAAAAGAAATGGAAAACAAAAGACCAGCCGAGTGTAATCCCAGTGGCTGGGGAGGCTGAGGCAGGAGGATCAGCAGTTCAAAGCCGGCCTCGGTAACTTAGTGAGGCCCTAAGCAACGTAGCAAGAGCCTGTCTCTAAATAAAATATTAAAAGAGATGAGGATGTGGCTCAGTGGTTAAGCACCCCTAGGTTCAATCCCTGGTACCAAAAAAAGAAAAAAAATAGAGGTCAGAACACAAGAAGATCAGGAATCAAAGACTCAAGAAGACTGTCCAAGGAAAGGCAGGATACCTTCGTTAGCAGAGTTAGTTCATATTGGTTAACATAAGTTCATATTGGTGCAGAAGGTAAAATCCAGAAACCAGATGAAATGCACCAATGCAGACAGTTCACCTGCTCTTTTGCCTCTTCTCCTCCAAGTTTTAGTGTTATGTTCCAATAAATCAGCCTTTCCCAAACTTGCATCACTAAAGATAATGTTGACATTACGGTCAGTACTGGCTCTTCCAGAAAACACTTCTCTGGTCCAGTAAGTTTGGGCAAGAATATGTTAAGCTAAACCGAAAAAAAAAGAAATCTTTATTACAGAACTTTACTGCTCAGATGCAGCCTGAATTTCCAGGAGAGGGATAAGACGTTGCACTTTCCAATTCAGAAAGTGTAGAGGCCAATGTTTCCCTTTGCTTTTACGATGCCGCCCCCCCCCACACCTTCCTTTTGATGTCTTGTAACAGCAATCAACATCTCTCAGACACGCCTGAGAAATGCCAAGGTAGACCAGAGCAAATGAATGGCAGGCTCATGTCGGACTCCCTGGGTGTGTTCAGCCTTCAGAGGAGGCGGATGAACAGATTTCGCATTCACGAGGGCTCTCAGCATCTTTGGCAAAACCTTGGCTGAGCAGACCATCCATCAGCCTCTCAGTTGGGCACTGAGACCCCGTGAACAGTCGGCATCGCGATCTGTCCTGGATCTTACGTGCCTCCGTTTACTTTTTCTGCCACTCCAGTGTGCTGGTGGCCACAGGACAAGGGAAAGCAGAGTCCCTGATTCTACCAGGCTGCGCTCTTCACGAGGAAATGAGTGACTTGTCCCTGTGGTCCTACAACACTGCATCCACCTGGGATGATCCTCTAACCCGGACACTCAGCCTCTGCTACCTACCTACCTGAGTTGGAGCATAGCTCCGGCCTGGATGTCCACCATGCCTGGCCCCGGGCCCTGGGCTAGACGCCTCGAATGTTAAAATGCATTCGACCTAGAATCCCTTGTTTGCCCATCTCTCCTCCAATTTCCTCCTTTTAGTCCCTGACCCAGGTGTGCCCCTGGACAGCATGCCCACCATGCACGGAGTGTCCCACCAGAGCCCATCCTTGGCCTCCCAAGTGTCCCTCCCTCTCCCGCTCTCTTCCTTGGGAGGGTGGCCTGGCTGCTCCCCAGTTCTCCAATGGGAGAAGGGGTGCAGCATCGAGGAAAGGAATTGGGTGAGTCAGAACTCACCCGGGTGCAAATGTAAGAGGTACAAGGCCCTGGGGGGTCTCCTCGTCCACACGATGGTCTGCACCCGGCGTGCCAGGGTGGCAAAGAGCGCGGGCCCCGGGGCCAGACTTCCAGGGCTGCAATTGTGCAACACCACCTACTAGGTGTGAGACTGGGGCTATTTAGTGAACTTCTCTGGGCCTCCGTTTCCTAACCTGGGATTCAGAGCTGAGGGGGGATCTCGGAGCGCCCGAGACCACCGTGGAATTGCTGGAGAGCCTCTTGCCCTGCTCCAGATATGTGTAAGGGCTCGGCTTGGGGTGGAGGCAGAGAGGATGAAGGGGTAGAGGCAGATAATTATTTAGGAGGCCAAATGGCACAATTTGGTCGCCAGTTACCCATGAGGAAGGATGGGGGGAGGGAGTTGAGGGAGAAGTAGTTAAAGTGTAGCTTCTAATTTTTTTTTTTACCAGATTATCCAAGCAAATGTAAATGATATGATTCAAAAGCAGTCCAAAGGCGGGACTGAATGTGCTGTGTGTGTGGCAGGTGGGGAAGGACTTTGAAAGAATCTACTGCAGTAAGAACTGATCTCCTTTCATTCTTACCACTATATTCTGGTTGTGATTCTAGAACAAGGAAGGAATGGCTGAGGCTTGACATCTGTTACCTCACTTAATCCTCCCAAGAGGATAATGCTGCACTATTATCCCCCTTAATGTAACAAGTCACTGAGCCTCAGAGAGGCAAAGCCACTTGCTTGAGATCACACAGCACTTTGGCTGGGATTTCAACCCAAAGAGGATTGCCGTCTCCATGCTTCCAATATTATACACGATTACACAACTGCAGCCCCACCCCGCCCCACCGGAAAACACTCTAAAAAGCACTCTACCAGACAGAAGCAATCCAGATTTCACATCTGTGCAGTCTTCTTGCGGAAAAGACTTCAGATTCTTTTCCCATACATTTTATTTGAAACCTTCTTCGAAATCTCTAGAAGTTTCCCTAGCTAGTGGAAAGGTGTTTTTTATCAAACTATGCATTTGTCACAAGAGCCTGCCAATCTGTGCCTGTGTATTATATTTGCCCCGTGTGGTTTCTGTGTCTAATTACAATGTTGAAAGAGACTGCGGGCCCTGACAGATATGCATATAGACATTAGGAGCACACAGCAATGCCACGTTAGCCTATCATCAAAGTTCTTGTGCGTTAGAAGAATAGCCCATTTTTAACTCTTGGGCACTATTTGCTTTGCTGATAGCGGAGTGAAGCTGAAGGAGGGGGGGCTTTTAGAAAGCTGTGAATAATGTTCAATATTAATATTATGGGTTACCTGGGGAAACGAGGGTTTTAAGGTATAAAATGATACTGCCAAAATCCACCCAGAAGGCTGCAAGTCCAAACCATTCTAAATATTGATTTGACTCAATTGTGCCATTTAGAACATTCCTATTTCCCGGGAGAAGAGTCATTCCTGAGGAAAACTGTGGAAATGGAATGTAAAAAGGAGAGAGAGAGAGAAAAAGGTAAAAAAAAAACCCACAGATCTGCCCTGAATGGAGTTCGCTTTCATCTTTGGGGAAATTTATTTCTACCACCCCCAAAAGAGAGAGCTGCCGATAATGCTTCTCCCCGTGAAACCACCGCAGCTGGATCATGCTAAAAAGCTTTTAGGAGGGAGGCAGTCAGTAAATTCAAGGGTTCCGATGCATTTGGATGTAATCCTAAAGCAGTAGCCCGGGTAATCGCCCAGCCATCAACAACTAAAAGGATTGAGACTATTAGATGCAGACAACAGAGAAATAATGGATGTTAAAGAGGTCGGGAAACAGAAATGATTGCATTCACCCACCACGAGGTGCAGAGCTGGGGATGGAGCAGGGAGGCTCCGTGTTCTAAGAAGGGAGTATTAACACACCCAGAGACTGATGAGCAGCGGCACCGGTTTGATGATGGAGGTGGTTAAAGAGTCGCTCTCTGTCTCCGATGTTTTGAAACACGTGAAGACTCTGGTCTTTGATGACGTTCATAGTGGATGAGGAACCGTGGCTCCCTCCTCTGCCCACGTTCAGCCTACCATGACCAGATATCATGATTTGACAAGGACCACCTTAGAATGCAGGACTTTCCACGTATTAGGTGAGAGATCCTTGGACAGCCTTGCTCAGGAGTCAGCAAGCTCTGGCCCATGAATCAAATCTGGCTGTCATTGATTTTTTTTTTTTGCCAATAAAGTTTTATTGGAACACCACGGTGCTCATTCATTCTTTTTTTTTTTTTTTTGCTACAGCTCAACAGCGGAGCTGAGTAATTGCCACAGAGGATGCGCCTGGGTGCGTTTTCTATGGCCAGTCACACCGTATCCCAGACTGGGGAGGTTGTAAAGAAAAGTGGCTCACTGTTGTGGGACTGCAAATAACGATGACCTTGTTGGTGGCAGAGCCCAAAGTGACACAGAGCATCATGTGGTGAGAAAGCCCGTGTGTGTGTGTGTGTGTGTGTGTGTGTGTGTGTGTGTGTGTGTTCCAGGCTCTCTCTCTTCCTATAAAGCCACCAGAGTTCAACCACAGAGGTGCCCCCGGATAACTCTATCTAATGCCAATTCCCTCCATGGGGTGTCACTCTAAACCCCAGAGTTGGATTAAAATTTTACCCTGGTAATCCTCACAAGGTGGATTAAACTCCCTGCGAGTTTTGGCAAGGACAAAACCACATTCAAACCCCGTAAGACCACACGGCCTGCACTATCAAAAAATATTTACTGTTTTGCCTGCAAAAGAAAAAGTTGGCTCACCTCCTCCGATACAGACCCATGGTTCCCAGTCATTTCTGTGCCTCAGAATTTGGTTTGGCTTTGTTTTGTTTGTACACGCAACTTCCTCAGACCTAGCCCCAGGGGTTCTAAATCAACTGGCCTGTGGTCTGGTTGGAATGGAGGTGTGTTCTAGAAGGCTGCGTAGATTCTGATGTGCAGCCAGGGTGAGGGCCACGGCTGGGAAGGTGACGGCACCTGCTTTGGAACCAGGTTGAAAAGTACCTGCTTGATAACCTCCCCTCCGCATCGAGGGCATTCTTGGGCAGCCTGTGTAATCTGTGTCTCGGGTGCAAATCTGTGAAACAGAGATATCAATAGACACCTCGTGGGGAGAGGCGACATGAAGATGAGAGGTGGTGTGCACACATCTCCTGAGACAGGTTGGCATATAATAAGCCTAAATAAATATGACGACGAGGACGATGATGATGGCGAGGTGGACATCAACATGGTGGACCATGACAGCTCTAATGGATGCCAATGCCTTTGGCTCTCCTAGTGCAATTGAATCTACATTTATTAAGCTCCAGCTGTATTCTGGAAGGGGCGACTGAGATAAATAAGCTGTGAGAACCTGGAGGAACTCACAGTTGAATAAGAAAACCAGGCACATAAAAAGGTATCCACAGCAATAGAAAAACAACGGACCGAAAATATGTAGACAGAGAAGTCAAAGACGAGTCCAAGAAGAGGAGAATCTAATTTCCAGTAAATACATGCGGACATGCTCAACCTCAGCAACGATGAGAGAAACAGAGAATAAAACCCCAACAAGACATTTTCTCCTAGTAAATAGGCGGACATTAAAAACCACTGAAAGTATTCTGTTTTCATGGGTGTGTAATTTTTATAAGCTTTTAAAAAGGGTGAGCGGTTCCTTTAAAATCGACACACTTTTCAAATCCTCTATTTCTCATCTAGGTATCTGTCTACAGAAATACAGATGCACTAGTCTACAGAAATATAGATGCATGGGAGCATTCACCATAGCTTTGTTGCAATAATGAAAACCGTCTAAATATCCACAAGATGGGGAGTGGCTAACCCAATCACCCTGCAAGTCTATGCAATACATTGCTACAGCGTTGTTGGTTTTTTTTTTTTAAAGGAAGACATACAGGTAAGTACCAAATGGACAGTCACCCTCAGTATCTCCTGGAGAAACTGCAAGTGTTCAGAAATGTAATAACACACGTATTATAAAAGTCGTACACACGCTCCGAACAAAACGGACCATTTTTTAAAATTTCCCATGTATGTATGCAAATTCCCAGGCAAGAGGCCTTCTGGGAAGGAAGGATAGATTTAGAGGAAGATAGAGATCTTTCCCTTTACCTGTCTTCTTTGAATATTTCACAACCTGAATATGTTCGTGGACCTCTGATGATGTACATTTTCTAAAAGGATAAAAAAAAAAAGATCAGGATTATCACCTTACATGGGGAGCACTGTCAGAGAGCTGTGGGTAAGTCATAGTGGCAGAATTCTGCTGGATAGGAGGGAGGCCGTAGAGAGAAGGTAGCGCTGAGCTGGACCGTGAGGGGTGAGCTGGCAGAAAAGAGGATGGTGTCAGTCCGTGGAGAGGGACCCGGGGCCGAGGCACCCCCTTCAGTCCACATGTGTGGGAGGGGGTCCGACTCAGAGCTCAGGTCTGTTCTTAGGGCTGCAGGTGGAGATGCTGGTAAAGATCCCGGCCTCCATGGTGATTCTAGTCCATCTAGACAGACGATATTCAAATAAATAAAATGCACCGTGTGATCACATGTATTTCTGGGGAATAACGTAAGGGAGTGGGAAATTCCCCAGTGGAAATGGGGTTCCCCTCCTATAACTGGGGTCATCAGAGAAGATAGCATGAGAAGACACGGGCGTGGATGGAGAGACAGAACAGGGATGATCAGAGGAAGGCCATTCCAGGCACAAACACGTGTATGAAGAACAAGTTGAACTTGAAGAAAAAAAGAGAAGGAGAGTCTTGGGCAGGTGGTAGACACCTGGAGACTATGGGCAGGTGAGCTCATGTTCAGGCAAGACTGAATCAGGTCAAGGCTGAATCCCAGAAAATACAGGACGGGCAGTATAGCATCCACCCCAGGTCAGTTCTAGAAGATGGTTTTGGGAAGGGAGAAGCCAGCCGAGGTTCCAGATGTATGACCAAGGGCTGCCAAGCTCCTGTGGACCACAGTCTTCCTGATGAGCTCCCCAAACTGAAATACGCGGACAGCCGGGTGCATGTGAGGTGCGTGGCCTCTAGAGGGAGCATCATCCCAGTTGAGGCTGCTGTGACCTTGATTCCCTTTAGTTTGGACTTTGCTGGAACTGCTGCCTGGTCTTATGGCCTCTGGTTGAAATCAGGACCTCAGTCCACCTGCAGAGAGGCTGTGTCCCCTGAGAGGCTGCCCTCAGGGTGGACAGGGTCCCCTTCTTCCTCTTGTGCCGATACCCTCTCCATATCTTGCCCTCCTCCACTCACAGGCCCCCTGCTGCTCTCTTTGGGGGGGGGGTTGACTTGGTTTGTAGCTCCAAGGCTTTATGTTTAGCACAGAAGCAAGGAAACGCCACTGAAGAGCTTTAAATATGTACCCCTGGGGACAGAAGCAATGGCAGGATGATCTGATCGGTGGGGCACTGGGGAAGGAGCCCTTCGGCTATAACGTGAGGGAGAGATTGCATTCAAGCAGATGAATGGCGAGATGTCAGGGCCTTAATGAAAGAACTACCAGGTCAGACAAGGGATACTGGCAGGACAGGAAAGAGAAGCCGCCGAGAGACTTTTAAAATGAAAATCATCAGGTTGGTTATGAATTTGATCAGGGAGATGGAGAGAGAAAGAACTATCACAAGGGACGACTAGGTTTGTACTTCTTGCAAGTGTATGGAGAAGCGGGTCTTGAGCAATACAGGTCTCCCCAAGGGGTCCATGAAGAACGTGGCCAAAGTTTGGAACATTTCAAAGCATATAGAAGGAGATGTTGAGAGAGCTACGCCGTTGGAGGTATAATTATGGGACATCAAGGATGTAAATGGCTGGAGATATCAATGTGCCAGTCCCCTGACAGATGGGCACCGAAGCCCAAACTGTGCATAACATTGGTCAGAAAAGAACAAAGAGACCAAGCCAATAATTGCCACCTCCTATGTCCTCTTTACCTCTCTCCCCACTTTACTGGTTCAATGCTGGTTTTCTACCCTCTCAAAATGTTCCCCATCATTCCCATGTAACCCCAATTTCGCCACTGCTGACCTCCAAAGATGGTCCTTGGAGTTCATTCGATATTTTTTGTAGTACAGATAGATCAAAGTTTTGCCAGGATATGGTCAAAAAGAAATATAGGCAGATGTTGACGTTGATTCTGTTTGGATTTTATTGGTCCTCATAATGGAAACCGCGGGCACGGGGAATCTGCAGCCCCAGGCTCTATGTTGGCGAGACCCCTCCCGGCCACTTCATGGAGCCCCTCCAGTTTGGGGGTCACACATTAGGACCGAAATGGATGGTTAAGATTATTTGGTCGACAAGGATCTAGTCCAGAGAGAAACCAGGAAGCCACGTAGGAGGGGAATCAAGGTAACTCCAGGTATCTGGGAAGGAGAGGGGAGAGCCGTGAGACCTTTTTGGCATGGCCCCAGAAGAGCAGACCCCGCCACCTGCACCCGCATCCTCCCGCTCACACAGGCCGATGCAAAGCAGAAATCAGTGGCTGCATTGAATGACTCCAGGTGATGGCGCATGCGGGGAGCTGTGGTCAGGCGCTAGGTGCTGAAGATTCAGACATCCCTGTGCACACCACTCTTAAATAATTCCTGGGCCACTGGGCGTCTGCATTCGGCTTGCTCCGAATGTCACCAGGTGCATGGGGCCTGCCTCCACCTGACTCCAGTCCAGTCCCAAGAATCTATGGAAGCCAGAGCCAGAAAGCAGGCTGAGAAAGACGTTGGAGAACAGGCAATTAATGGGAGGTGAGAAGCTCTCACTTATGGAGACCAAGGTTGACTTTCTTGGGATCGTCCTAAGCCAGACATGGAATTTGGGCACCGACTGAGAAGTCTCGTGCAGGGTGCCGTATGCACCCTGTTCTCTTACAGCCCTGTTTTCTGCTTTGTCAACCTGATCCCCATTACACACCCGCGTGCTGACCATCTTTGCCTAGAGATGAGGGAGCAGAGAGGCTTGGAGAGCCTGGATCTTGCGGCTGTGACTCAGGCCAGAGGTTTCTATTGACGGCTTTCTAAACGGTCCTTCTTCCCCTTTTGGTTTTTTAATCTGGGGCCGATTTGCTCCTCTCTGCTTGGTTAAGATCTAACACTGGCCTCTCTCAAAATAAATGCAACGATCCTCGAGCTTGCCTTGGCGGAGGGAGCTTTAGCATGTACAAGCCTTGCCGGGCCCCGTCCCTGGCTGGAGTACGAATGTCCTGTTGGGACAGGCTGAGTCACACCACGATGCCAGTCTTATTCTGATAGAAATGAGTGAGGTGATCGCCTCACCCCTGCCGGAAGTCGCGGGGCCTGAGGTGGTTCCCAGGGCTGGGTGGTCTGCAGCTGCCAAAGGATGGGTACCTGAGTCATTCGGCCCGTTCCTCCAGCGTGGCCCAAGCGCCTGCCTTTCTGCCTTCCCGGCCGGTCAGATCCCTCTTCTCAACTCCAGCAGCGTGCCTGGGAAGGCGGGTCCTGCTGAGAACGGGGCCCTTGGCATCTCAGTAAGGTCCTCAGCCACCCCTTTAACCAGCATCTGCCATGTAGGTGCCCCTATCCACCCTGGGACATGGCATGATCCTGTTCTCTACTGCTCCTACCCATCCTGCCTCGGCACATGTTTCTTTTGCCTTTCCTCTGCGTTAGGTAACAGCGAGTGCAACCAGGCAGAAACGCAGGGAACCCTCTGCCCTGGAGGAACTCCTGCTCCTTAATGGAGGGAGTGTCTCTTTAAATGGATACAAATTATCCCCATTTTTAAAGAGGAAAAATAAAGCTCGGAGAATCTTCGCAACTTAGAATCTCACACGACTCCTGTTATGGTTGGGATCTAGAACATTCCCCAAAGGCTCAGGCCAGGTCCAAAGGAGAGGAGGAGCCATTGGATCATGAGGGCTCTGACCTCTCATCAGTGAATTAATCCATTTGATGGATTAATCATTTAATGAATTATTGGGAGGTGGGATCCAGTAAAGGAGGAAGGTTCTGAAAGAGTTTATCTTGTCCCTGGCCCTTTCTTCTCTCTGTCCCCTCTGTTTCCCAGCTGCCATGAACTGATCAAATCTCTACCATACTCTTCCGCCATGATGTTCCGCCTCATCTCGGGCCCAGAGCAATGGAGTGAGCAGACTGTGGACTCAAACCTTCGAAATCTTGAGCCAGAATTAAGATTCCCTCCTCCAAGCTATTTATGTCAAACATTTTGGTCAGAGCAACACAATGCTAACTAATACAGTCATGTGGCAGAAAATGTAAAGGTAGGCATTGTTTTCCAGAATCAAAGAGGGAGGCTGAGGCAGGAGGATCTCGGGTTTGAGGCCAGCCTCAACAACTTAGTGAACCCCTTTCTCAAAACAAACAAATAAATAAATAAATAAATAAATAAGTACTGTGGGGCTGGGATTGTAGCTCAGTGGTAGAGTGCTTACCTAGCACGTGCGAGGCCCTGGGTTTGATCCTCAGTACCACATAAAAATAAATAAATAAAATAAAGGTATTGTGCCCAACCACAATCGAAAAATCAATATAAAAAAAAAAAGTACTGTGATGTAGTTTAGTGGTAAATCATCCCCTGGATTCAATCCCTAGCACTTAATGGGATGAAAAACAAGAGGGGAAAGGAGAAGGAGAAGAAGAAGGCGGAAACCTCGTATTCACTTTATTCAGTCCTGCCACGTGCAGCCCATAGTAGGTCTCACCCCCAGAATCCTTGCGATGGAAGGGGTGAGATTCAAGTGCTGAGGTCTGGACAGCCAGCAAGTTCCCAGGGAAAACTGCAAACTAGTTCTACTTGGCACCCCAGATCTTTCACTCAATCCACGCAACTGGGTCTGGACGAAGAAACAGCCCAAATTCTAGCTTACACGTGAGACCACCTACTATGTGCTAGACGGGGCTCCCGCTCCTCTCTGTGCCTCGACTACTTTGCTCCTTATAACTAACCTAGGCCCTGTTGGTATTACTGACTTCTTTTTACAGATGAGGAGACTCGGGGTGTGGTGCTCAGCAGGAGCTGGGAGGGCAAAGCCCAGGTGCAGCCCTGGACTGGTTGGTCCGTGCATCCCCACAGGACCCACTGACTGTGTGCAGAGAGACAGAACCCACCTCCTGTCACAGGCAGAAGCTGGGACTTCCAATGGCCCCGGGGCCTTGCTGCTGAGCCGGCCGCTCACATTTGACAGAGCTTGCTCTCCTAAAGACCCACAGAGGTGGAGGCCGAGGGATCTGGTTTTATAAGTGACTGGGGACACGTGTTCTTGGGGTAAGAAAAGAAATATCCTGGATTCACAAAAACGGAACCAGAGATACCTGACATCTTTGGATACTGGGGATGGTAGTCACCTCAAGAAAACAGCCCTTCTCTGGCCAGTTCCTTTAGTTGATGTCCTACCCAGGGACCAGAGCGGTGACAGCCCTGGCTCCCCCAGGCAGAAGTAGTTCTGTCTTGCAGACCCCAACGCACTGTGAAAATGTGGAGCGTTGTGCAAAATTATTAAAAATGTCAAAACTGCCACGGTGGGTCCGCAGACCCAGCATGGGGCCCTGGGAGAGGCAGGACTCTGGGCAGCTGTCCGGGCCACATGACCCATGAGGCCACTCAAGCCCCCGGCCTTCCTGAGCTACGGCAGCGTCACATCCCTGAGCTCATTCTTTGTTTGTGACAGTTCTGGGAACTGAGTATAATCGTGACCACGTTCCAGCTGTGAGATCCAAACTAGCTGGTGTTCTTAGAATCAGTGAGTCACCGTATCAGATGAGAATCATCACCCACGACAATGCCCAGTGGACCGCGGGTCCCAGAACCAGCCTAAGACTGTGCCTTTAGGGCCTGCCCCACAGTTGAGCCGACCACCCCCCCATGCTAGCTAATAAAGAGCTGTGGCACTTCACCTGCCAATCACAGGGCACGTTGAGCCTCAGCCTCGCCTGCCGCCCTGCCAGGGCCGTAACTCTTACTCAAATAGACAGAGCGATTGGAGTTCCTGGGGTGGTTGGTTTGATGGTCTGCAGATGTGAAAAAACCCACACTAGGCACCTTCGAGAGAAGGGTCCAGTGTCCCGGGAAGCATTTGAGATGCTGGGTGGTGGCCCATAGGAAGAATCCGATGGTAACGGGGAGTGAGAGGCTCAGGAAAAACTGGCAGCCAGCCAAATGGGCCAACAACCGGGACCTGCCTTGACATCAGAGAATGTTCTAGAACCTTCCTCTTGGAAAAAAAAAAATATTGATCTTTCTGTTCAAGAGGAGCACCTCTTATCTTATACAGAGGTGGCCTAGGAGTGTCATCTTTATTCTCTGCTAAGCTATAAAAGAACAGCATATACCGTCCTGCTCTGGAGGGGCTGGGGTGGATGACGTAACATGGTCAATCTGGAACTTTCCCTGTTCGTTGTACGTTAATGGAAGGGGAGAGATTTCGTACACGAAGGCTCCCGGCGGTGCTGCAACCCTAAGCAGGTCATTTGGTTCACTTACCAAACACCGGAGTGCTGTACCCGGGTTGTGACTTGTACTAGATCTGCTTTGTCAACTTGACCACGGCAGAAATGACGCAAAGCTTCACTAACGACCCAAGGGACGTGTTTCGCCCATCCTGAAGCACTCTAGGGGACTTGTTTTGAAGCTCAACACAAAGAAAATCATTCCCAGGAGCTCGTCCTACCTGTGACCCAAGTCGCAGTTCTGAAGGGAAGGTGGATCACCCAGCGGGCCTCACCACGGTCCATCTCATGATCCCTGGTGCTGAGCAGGGGTCTCACTAGTGGCCACCGCCCAGATGCCACGCAATGAGCCAAGTGCTTTATATGCATTGCCTCTGCCACCAAGAAGGACCTCACCGGGACAGCTGAAGACACGGAGACTTGGGACAGACAGATCATGCTGTTCCACCATGCCACTGTCAACTAGAAAGTGACAGGTAACAACTCGCAAAGACCTTTCCTTTATACAACTCAAGAGTTTCAAGGCAGCTGTTTTTTTAAATTTTAATTGTTTTCTATCCATTTTAATACCCTTCATCTTTTCAGGCAAGATGTATGGATATTTGGGGGAGAAAAGTGTGTGCGTGCGTGTGTGTGTGTGTGTGTGTGTGTGTGTGTGTGTGGTGTCACTCCGCACATGACCCCTGGCGATGAAGTAACACGGTTGAGACTTCAGCGTGACATAATCAGCAGCCATTACCCGTGACATTCATTATGATGCTTTTAAAAACATGGGGACTTGGTGGAGAGGGAACTTGAGAGATAAAGAAAAGAAAAGAAAATCTAATGGAATCTAGACTTACCTGATTACGACTATTTAAAACGTTTCATAAAATAAAAAGTAGTGCACGCCTCTCATCCCAGCGGCTTGGGAGGCTGAGGCAGGAGGATCTCGAGTTCAAAGCCAGCCTCAGCAAAAGCGAGGCCCTAAGCAACTCAGTGAGACCCTGTGTCTAAATAAAATACAAAACAGGGCTGGGGATGGGGCTCAGGGGTGAGTGCCCCTGAGTTCTATCCCTGGTACCTGCTCCCCCCAAAAGTAAATAAGGTAAAATAGGAAGTAGTGAGCGAAAGTGAACCTCCTTATTGACTCAGATCGGGATCCACACACAGAAGTCCGTGGACTGGATCCGACCTGTGCTGTCTTACGGGGTCAGCCCAGGTGGCCGCCCTCCTTCACGTCCATGGTCTGTGAGTGTCTTCATGCTGCAGCAGAACGGTAGGTGTCCTCTAGGTGGGCAAATCCTAAAATATTTTAGGGAAGAGGGTGCTGACCCCTGATTTAGAGGGTGGGATGATAAGGGTGTTTCCTCGCACGCAGACCTAGGATCCGATCTCCAGAAATAGTAGACACAGAGCAAGTCAACGGAAACCAGCTAAGGCCACCGTTTCAGATTTAGATTTCTTGATCCACCCACGAGCGGGGTGTTGTCAGTCCCACTGGATGTCTAGCCTGGATGTGGTCAGAGGTCGTCTGCATCAGGGAGGTGGCCTGTCTGATGTGGGAGCCTGGGACGCTGCTGAGCATCCCTGTGGCCCTGTGGTCCTCTGTGTCAGCCGCAGGAACTCACAGGTGAAGCATTTTTCACTGACTCTCACGTCACGCAGGACAGGCATTGTGAATGCAAAGTCCACAGTGGCTGGTCAGGAAATGGAAGTGAGTACGGTGGGCTGTGTGGAAGACCATAGGGAGAAGTGGGGACAGAAGTGACCAGAGAGAACAGAGTGCCCCTCCCATTCATCCCATGATGGACGGGGACAGAGAGCTCTCCCAGCAGTCACTGCTGGACAGACCTTGACCTTTTCTAAAGTAGCTGAAAACACTGATTATAACATGAGATGTACACACCTACGTGTGTGGGCACACTCGTGTATATAAGTATGTATGTGACGTGTAGCACATGTATGCGTCTGTATGTGTATAGACGTCTGTGTGCGTGTCCCCCATGTATCAATGTGGGCGACCATGTCAACTGCATCCATTTTTTAAAAATCACCACATAGAACCTGACAGACGCATCTGGCCCCTGGTGGAGCAGCCGTCCAACTCTGCTTGCTGAAAACAAATTCACAGTGTGAGGGTTTGCCATGATGCCTGGGGAAGAACATCCCGCGGACATAGACAAATCCCTTGTACGAGGCAAACTCGGATGTTGTAAAGGTCTAAAACTCTAATAAGGAGTGGTGCAGTATAATAGGTACCGCCGCAGACGCCTCGTGTGGATGGACACATCTCTTCCTGCAAGAGGCAAGGGCCACTCGACCATACTGCCCAAAGATGTGAAAACTGACGTGTGGGTGGTTATGCCGGTCCCCAGAGTTGACAAAACGGTTAAGTGCACAGATGGAGTCTGAACTTTGGTTATCATTTATCACACTCCAATGTGCACACAGCTCGCCAGACTGAATGCAGAGTCTGGGATAGGGCTGGGGATTCACTGCTAACAAGCTGTCAGCTATTGCTGATGCTGCCGGTCCATGGACCCCACTTTGAGTAGCAGAGCTCATCCACTACATCAGGGGCTTTTTAAAGTGTGGTCCCCAGGGCAGTAGCACCAGCAGCCAGCACCTGGCTGCTCCTTGGAAACTCAACTCCAGCCCTCTCTGTGTACCAAGCCCTCCAGAGGATGCCATGCAAGCTCAGGTTCTGAGATGTGCAAAGCCTCCGCCCTTTCTAAGCATCTCAGAGCAAGCTTTCCCCGTGTCTTAGGACGTGGGATCTTTGTTGGGTAGGGGCGACACAGTAGCGTGCCAACGGCTCTTAGTGTATCTGTTATCCCTGGCACCCCATAAAGACAGCACTTCCAAGAGACCCTGTGCACAATTCACTTTCCAAGATCAAGCGCACGGATGTGGCCCATCCTGGCTTGACGCAAGTCTTCCCTTGGAATCTGCCACGTGTCCTCTGGGCTGGACGCTCCTCCCTGGGAGCTCCGTGTGCCCTGGGCTCCCAACCCCAGGCTCAGCCTTTGGAAGTCAGGACGATGGAAGCTGGCTGCACTCGGCAGGAGGGGTTTAGGGAGAGCAGAGAAACCACACCACATCACCCGGCGGGTATCTGGAGCACCAGACGTGTTTTGACAGCTTTCAAGATGGACATTAAATCACTCGCCGGAGAGAAAGTGAAGTGGGTGTCATCGGGCTGGGGCGGGGAGAGGCGGCTGGCAAGTGGCGGTGTCAGTGACTGTGGACGGGAGTCAGAATGAGCATCATAAATCTTGATTACTCTCTGTCTCGGCTGATTTGAACCAAACGCCTTGGACAGGGATAGAGTTCGCCTCGTGCTGAAAACGGCAAAAAAACCTGATTAAATGCACCAACTGTTATAAATAGCCCTCGATCCAAGTTAATGTCCAGAACGTCACCACGGAGGGAAGGAGGGTGCCTTTGTGCAGATCAGGGACCTGTTTGGATGAGATGTGGCATTGCGGACCCCCGGAAGCCAAAGGGACCCAGGCCCTGCTTGCGGGTGTCCGCGGAAGCCCGTGGATATCTGTCACTCGGCTGCTGGAAGGCTGGTGGCTTTTATAATGAAGGCAATTAGAACAGCCAGCCCTCCCAACGCTGATTGCTCTCCTGTTAAAATTAGGCACCCTATAGAAAAATGGAAATGCAGGGCCATTACCATAAAGCAATAATAAAGCAAACCACTCAATTATGAATGGGAAAAAAGGCACTCGGATTAATAAGAATATTGTATGCTTAAGAACATTAAAATACCAGCGTATTACCATTTTGCATACCAAATGAATGAACTCGGAGATCCTAATGATTGGGATATAAAATCACTAAACGATGGTGCCCTTTCTCTTACGCTAATGCTGCTGTTTAGGGTCTGGGGATAGAAAGATGTTCTGGACCCTGCAGGATCCCTGGACATTTACTGTTTGGAAGCAGGGATTGAGGGGCTAGAGGAGGCGTACAGATGCCAAGCGCGGTGGTGCACGCCTGTCCTCCCAGCGGCTTGGGAGGTCGAGGCAGGAGGATCGCGAGTTCAAAGCCAGCCTCAGCAAAAAGCAAGGTGCTAAGCAACTCAGTGAGACCCTGTCTCTGAATAAAATACAAAATAGAGATTTTTAAGAGAAGGCAGGAAATTGGATATGTGTGTGAGGCTCCCCCAATTTTTGAAACACACTTTGGTCCCATCGCAATGTTCGGGAGGGCTGGACGCCCCTCCCCGGGGTTACTACCTGTGATCCTTTGTACAGCGTCTATACTCAAAGGTCCGGCAGTCAGCGTCTCTGGTCCCTTCCTGATTCTGTCAATATCCGGCTGTATTGTTCTAGAAAAATCCCATAACCTCTCTGAGACTCGGTTTCCCCAGGGGCAAAGTCAAGTGGTCTAGGCTGTAAGTACTTAGAGGGCCACCCAGGAGAACCTGTGGCTCAACCTGGCATCCCCAGAGTGGAGCAGTGTGCACGTCACGTGGTCGGTGCTGGGGAAATGTTTGATGAATGACTGAATGAGGGGGAAGGAGAATGAGAGTCCTCTGGATTCTCACAACCACCCTCTAGCACTCTTACGATGCGTCTGACCAGCTCCATGCCCTCTTCATCCCTTTCTGCTAACCAAGACGTACACCCTGCTTCCTGACCCTGCCACTCCTCCATTTACTCTTTGCCTCATTCACTTATTCATTTAGCCTTTCTTTTCTGTAACTCTGGTGGGGATTTTGGGTTTTTGTGGAGTTTTTTTTTTGGTACTGGGGTGCGTAACCACTGAGCAATATCCCCAGCCCGTATTTATTTATTTATTATTTATATTTAGAGACAGGGTCTCCCTAAGTTGTTTAGGGGCTCGCTAAGTTGCTGAGGCTGGCTTTGAACTCACAATCCTCCTGCCTCAGCTTCTTGAGTCACGGGGATTACAGGTGTGCACGGATATAGACTCGGATATATAGTCTTACTTTGCAGGGCAGGTCCAGTACTGGGAAATGGGCACAAGTACACAAAATGGCATGAGCCCTTCTCCCAAGCCACATTCAAACTAGAGAGGCCACCTAACAAGTGAGGGGGATGTGGTAACAGGCTTTGCAATGCAGATGCGTGCCCGGGGCCAGCGTGGCTCCTCTGTCTGACCAGGTGTCCAGCCCACCTGCGATCCTACCTGAGTAATGAGGTGCTACAATCCTGTTGCTATGACCTGAAATCTCAAAATTCACATCAGAATTTCCTTCCTGCCCTGTAAAGAGGATCCTTATCAGAACGCTGCCCGCCCCCAATCTCCCACTAGGACCCTTTGCCGGGTCTGCCTTGCCTTCCAAATTGCTTTGCTTAGAAGTTCTTGCTTCTTCCACTTCTTGATGACTAAACATCCCAATCTTACACCATCGCCACGTTCGTCAGGGGACTGGGAAGTCAGTCCCGGCAGGCCTCTTCCTAACTTGAAGGTCCCATGATTCTGATTCTAGGTGAACCTATAAAGGAGTTCACGACTTGATATTGGAGAAGGGTCTTCCTGGCGCAGGAGGATTTTCATTTCTTGGGAACTCAACAAAAAGAGCTGCCTCGGTATCAGCACTGCTAGTACGGTCTCTGGGCTGGGGCTGCAGCTAAGCCGAACCCTGGGCAGAGAATGTGGAAGACCCGGAGTTTGATCCCCAGCACTGCGAAAATAAAGTAAGATACAATAAAACAACGATCTTTTCAATTTTGCCAGATCTATAGACCTCCCGTTCTACCACTCTGCAAACAATTTCTGGAATCTCTCTGTTTGCTTTCAATTCTAACTGCAAACTGGCCAGTTTTCCCCCTGGTCCCGACTTCCACATACCCAATATCAACGGACACACACTACGAATGTCCTACTTTCCAATATCCCCCCTAGAGCTGCAAGTTAGTCAGGCACATGGTCTGTCTCCCAAGTTGTCAACAAAGACAGTTCTACCCAGCACTGGCCACCGCCAACCAGGCGTTATCATGGTGAGAGGCTCCAATAGCAGTTTTTCTTGATCCTCATCTCCTACCTGCTAAGTAATTACTTTAGGTTTTTCTTATGGAATCACCCCACTCCTGGAACTAGTTTCTGTGCTACAAAGAAGACTATGTTACTCAGTGATAAAATACTGGTCCTGGAATATCATAGATTTATTATGACATAAGTCATGATATTTGTAATTAATACATGCACACAATGTTTATTTCCTGCTCAACCATGTGTCCAGAAGTTTCTGGTCTACCTATTCCCCCAGGGTATCTCTATGGTAAGCGACACAGGTATCTCAACACCTGGTTTGGGTCGTCTGTGCCTTAATAGTAGGTAGCCAGGAGGTCATCTGGGCTATTGCCTGCTTGCAGTTTTTAGCAAGGAACAATGTCAAGACTCTAACTCGAAGGAAAATAGGAAATACAATCCTCAAGGGTGTCCAAAGAGGGAGGAAAGAAAGAGAACCAGATAGGAGGGAGTACAAGGTGTGTCTTCCACCCTGACTTCCCGTCTTCTTTAAATGGAATGAATGGTCCCTGGAAAGTTCTAACTCCAGTTAGAATAGACATCCCTCGAGATCAATTGCTTGTATAAGAAGACTTTCTGTTATCATCCACAAAGAGATAACTGGTACCACCAGCCAGAAACAGATAGGTCATATCAGAAAAAAAAAAATTAATACATTTTTTGAAATGTATGTAGGTGTTATTGGTGAAAGATTCAAGACTGAGACCCATTCTCCGGTTATAAAAGGGAGGATGGTAAGGTAGTGACAGACAGGTGCTGAAGATTGATTAGCCAAACGGAGACACTTCCCCCACTAGACCCATGGAGAAATTGAGTGTGAACAACTTCTTCGCCTTGTGATTCACGGGAGAAGGAAAACTTGGTAGCACCCATTCTGTTCCACCCCAACGGTACCAGTCTGGGCTCATTTACAGCTTTAACTTAACACAGGGGTTTTCAACCTCATCACCGCTCATACTGGGGGGTGCACATCTTTGCTGTGGAGGTATGAGTGTGTCCTGTGTGTTCTGGAACAATCCGCACCGTCTCTCAGAGCACATCCCTCTTGTTGTGATAACCAAAAATGTCTCTGTGCTTCGCTAAATGTCCTTGCACAGGGGCTGCCATCACCCCTCACTGAAAAGTACTAGTTTAACCTGATTCTGCAAAATTGGAGGCACGGGCTTCGGAGGAAGCTATTCACCCTCAAAGGAAGAGAGGTGTGAGCTGGGCGCAGTGGGGCAGGCCTGTAATCCCACTGACCCTCACGTGGCAGCCGGAGGATCGCAAGTTCAAGGCTGGCCGCAGCAATGTAGCAAGACCCTAAAAAAAAATAAAATAATAAAATAAAATAAAAATAACTGGGGATATAGCTCAGTGGTAGCGTGCCTCTGGGCTTGATCCCTAAATCTCAGGAGAGCTATGGCCAAGGCCTTGGGTCTTGGCCAGCAACCTCCAGAGCCCTGGAACTTGTTGAGTGATAGAAACATCTTTGTTATTCACGGTGAGGCCTCAGACCCCCACCCGCATGGCTTGTGCACATCAGATGATTCCAGGCAAGAGCTGGCCATGTCACAAGCACCAACCCTGTGATTCGAGGGCTGGGTTTTTATTTCATTGATTTTTTTTTTTAATTAGAGGACTGAACTTATGCATAGTATTTGGGTTCATTTTGTTCCACCCCGAGAGATGGAGCCCCCAGTAAAACCCCCCTAAAACCTCTGGACATGGGGGCTGAAGGAGCCACTTGCATGGCGAGAATACACACTTATCGCCGCGAGTCGACGTGGGATCACAGCGCACCCCTACGAATCACAGAGGCTTTGCACCCCCTTAGGTTCCACCCCGTGCATCTCTCTCCCTTTGGCTGGTCCAATGGTTTTTTTTTTTCACAATAGAAAAAGGTGATTGAATCCTAGTGCTCTCCTGAGTTCTGTGAGTCATTTAGCAAACGATGGCGCATGAAGTTGGTGCGGAGGATCCCTGGATTTATAGACACAGAGGCTGGGCCAGAAGACCCTTGAACTCGCCTGGGCGGACTTGGGCATCTAGATGTCTGTACCCTTAACCTCGATTTCACTCTTTCCAGCTGCAGATTTATGGGCTCATTGGTTTTCCTTTTAACCATCAATTTCATTAATTCTGTCTTTTTTTCAACAGTCCACCATAGCTCCAGAGGGGGCGAGGGATGCATTCTCTCAGCTCTAATTGAAGTCACAAATGTCTGCAGGAAATGGCTCTGGCCCTCTTGATCGTGAGTTCAAATCCAGTTCTACTCCCTTTGTTTAAATATGGTGGCCAAATCCCAGCACTTTTTGAGATTTTTTTCGCCCCACATATAAAACAGAGACGACAGAACTTTCACTCACTCATTCACTTATTATTCGTGGAACGTGGACACTGAACACAGCACAACGCTAAGCGCGACTCAACAGAGAACAAGATAAGGTTGCAGCCCATTCCAGCAGGAGGGACAGACTACCAACAAACCACTATTTCATATAAATCTTGGGTAAAGGTAAGTGCCACGAAGAAAAATAAAGCAGGGTTGGGGAAGAGAAAGAAACAGGAGGTGTGGATGTTCCTTCCTATAGAACAGTGGAGAGCACTTCTTTGGAGAGGAGACACATGTGCAAAGGCCCTGAGGTACAAACACGTGTGGTATGTTTGAAGTATAGGAAAACACAGGCATCAGTGATTCAATGAAATGAAGCTGGTGGAAGCGATGGGCATAGTATCAGGCACTTATAGGAAACTTTAAGCATCTATGAGGTGAATCAGCGTAAGTGCATATTCTATATCATTGGAAAACCTCTCCAGAAATAATAATGGTAAAATTCTGAGTGCTTAGCATGTATTTTATTCTAATTGCCTTATTGGATCCTCACAACAGCCTCCTGAGGTAGATAATGCTGTGTCATCACCATTTTTAGCAATGAGGATATTTAAGCAAGAACATTAACTACATTGCTCCCATTCACATAGTTGTGTAGTAGTAACACCGGGAACTGGGCATCCTGAGCACCTTGCTACTAACCACTCAGCAACACTGCCCGTTTTAACAACAGTGGCACCAATCCACAAACTCCACTGCCTTTTCTGACCTCTCGGCACACATGGAAATGTTCTGGACTGTGAATTTCTTATTTAACAAATTTATTCATTCAACCAGCACTTATCACATACCTACCAAAGTCCCCGGCCCTTGAGCAGGCCCTGGGAAAATAACGCACGGGGCTCCACTTCTGTGCACATTCTAGAACGTGGGCGGAGACCACTACAACATGCTAAGACATCACATCGAGTCTCAGAGCACCATTTAACCATCTCACGTGTCCTCGGCTTGTCTTCCAACAGGAAGATGTCAGCAGAGGCTGGGATCTTTGGAACTCAAGGCTAATGTACCTGGACCTTCATAAACATGGGGAAAATACACGTGGCCTCGGAAAGCAAATAAAAAATTCCATAGCAGCAGAATTTCGCATTTCAAGAAACCTCCGATTGCTCTTGGGAGAGAATCCACGAGCAAGGTTCCCTCAGTTTCCTGGATCTTAATTTTCCTTCCTTGCCGTGCCCTCCTGGAGAATATCTGTCGGGTGGGGTGAGAAACACACCTTCCCTTCCTTCTTGGTGTCTTTGCCTGCCGTCTCCTCTTCCCCTGGGCGCCGATCTCAGATGCTCTGACAGGAGGCTGCAGGCGCCTTTCCCCACAGGCACTAGATGAGCATCCCTGGCACCTGGTTTCACAGTCAAATAGGATCCGCGGCAGACCACACCTGCTGGCTGATCTACAGAGTCACGAGGCCCCGTGGCCGTGGTTGATTAATTCTCGAGATTGATTTGGAATTTGTACATATTGCCTTCACAATCATTAAAGAGGCATTAATTGATTGTTCAGGTGTAGGATGCATTCTGTTCCCCCATTTTATAGCCCTCTCCATCTTCCCTACTAACTGCAAGGGCTGCTTGGAGCTGGCTTGGATTTCATTCATCTCCGTCTGGGCAACACCCGGGAAGTCCAGAAAGTGGGTGCTGCATAGCCTGGTTCCTGCGCCCCAGATCTCCATCTCAGGCAGCCCCAGAGCACACAGCATTGCTAATAGATGAGTAAAACTCAGATCTCTCTTCCCTATTAGAACCCTCCGGTGTCTCCAGTTCAACTCCATTTTCTACACACACACACATGTTCACACAGACATCCCCATTGTGAGATTGTCACTCTTCGATGAAGCCCTTGTCTGCGGTTATGAATCTTATCCCAGTTCATGTATTTTATTTATTTATTTAATTGGGGGGCAGGTGCCAGGGATTGAACTCACCGAGCCCCATTTTGTATTTTATTTAGAGACAGGGTCTCACTGAGTTGCTTCACGCCTCACTGTTGTTGAGGCTGGCTTTGAACTCGCGATCCTCCTGCCTCAGCCTCCTGAGCCCCTGGGATGACGGATGTGCACCACCGCGATAGGCGCCCCAGCTCATGTGTTTCAAACAGCTAAAACTGAATGGTTTTAAGTAATACCTAGGCTCTTGAATCTTAACACCCATCTTTATTCTCTGGTTCCATTGGTTTGTCTTCTCTGCCTGGCCCTAAGAGGAATTTGGGTTTGCAACCCTTGTCTCTAATCACACTGAAGTATTTCCAACTTCCTGACCATGCCCCATGGTACCCAGCATTATGCAAGGGCACAGGCTGCTCTCTATGCCCAACTTATTTTCCTTCCCAGGTTAGTAACTGTGGCTGTGCAGGTACCTTTGCATGGGGCACTGTGCTAAGCACCCTCGGATATTGAAAAGCTACCCTTATGAGAGAAAAGACTGTCACCCCCATTGTATAGAAGAGAAAACTGAGGTTTAGATAAATTACTATAACTGCTTAATAGCTCAGAAAATCAGTCCACCAACTCTAGAGCATACCTTCTTCCCCCCAAAATTATCTGTCATTTTGCCTTATGCTTCAACACACATTTCAGATTTGTCTCCTCTGTGAAGCCTTCTTTGAGTTCCCACAGGGAGGATTAGGTATTTTCTCTTGACGATTCTCTAAGCATCCGACCCAACATGTCTTGGAGAAGTTAGCAGACCACTGAATTTATTTGATGGTATGTAAATATCCCGTGGACCAGTATTTCTCTGCCTTGCAAATGACACTCAAAGATATCTCCACAGATCTCCAGGGTTCCTGGAGCCTCAATTCAAAGCCCTAGGCTAGCAAACAGAAATATAGGTAAAATCATATTTTTCACACTGTCTTGCACCTGGACTTCAGAAATTCGGAAAACACCTGTTCCTCCCAGTCTGTCGACCTCTTGAAGGCAAAGGCAATGTTCTACTCAAAATCGGATCCTCGTGGCTTAGCCTCAGGCCGGGTCCAGATTCCAAAAACGTTAGTTGAAGGAATGAATGATAAACCGATCCCCTAAGAACAAAGGAGCCTGTGTGGCGAGAATCAATTAAGCGAAAACTAAAGTGCTAACTCTGCAGGCTGATTCCCCCATGTCAGGGCCCACCATCCATACAGACCTTAGTTGACGTCATTTTAAGTTACATTTGCAGTTCAACACAGCAGAATTGCCCTTCCTGACCCTATGGAGGTAGGCAAGAGCATGTGACTTTAGCCAATATGATGTGAGTAGAAGTGCAATATATCACTTCCAGGGGGAAGGCTCTAAGTGCTGATGCATATTTTGTCATTTTCTTTTGTTCATGCAACAGTCCAAGTGTCAGGGCCTACATCCATCTACCTAAGTACCGGACTCCAGTCTACTGCCTGAACAGAAAACATGAACAGGAAGGAAGCATCCCTTCACTGTATCCAGCCATTGGTATTTGGAGACTGTTACTGCAGCAAAACCTAGCCTATCCTGACTCATTCATGTACTCATTTCACAAATATTTATTGAACATTCCGTGTTCCAGAAGTTACGCTAGAAGCTAAGAATTCAATGATGAAAAAAAAAAATCAGATTTGATTCTTGACTTCCTAGAAGTCACAGTCTCCTGGGATGGCCAAATATTTATCGATTAAAAGACACACATTTGAATTTACAACAGTGACAAACGACTGGGCATGAGGAGCCTGAGACCATGAGAAAAGATAATGGAATGAGGGGATCAGGAATCAGAAGACACTTCTCTGGGGCATTCCTGCCCGAGGAGAAGGAAGAGAATGATGAACTAGGGGGAGGGTTTGGGGGAGGGGAAAGAACGTGTCAGAGAGAGAAGAGCCAAGAGTTCTTGACGAGACTCTGTGGGTTTAAGCAACCAAACGCAGGCCTAGGCAACTCCAGCAAGACTCGCTCACGCCTTTCCCTTTTTGTCTGAGCTGGAAGCCCTTGGCCTGCCGCGCCTGGGTGCTGCCTACCAGGATGGTCCTTGCAAAATTACACAGGACCCTGAAGGCAACTCCGAAGGCAACTCGAGTCTCGCAGTTGCTTAACCAACGTCCATCCTGCCTGAGTGGGCGGCTGCAGGCATGTGCTAAATCCCTGCTGATTTTTTTCTTTTTCCCAACAGTAGCCATATATATAAATGTCACTGGCCCCCGAGGTCAATGTCCTGGATAGGGACAGAAAGGCAAGCACTTCCCTTGATACTGCCTCACCAACCCCATTTCCACCCGTCGTTCATGAAGACACAGCGGAAGGTCTCTGAATGACAGTGTCATCTCGGGGACGGAGGCTTCTGCCTTTGTTGCCCCCAGGGACGAATGAGGAAGGGAGAAGGATGGTCTCGTCTTGTGCGTTTGCACACCTGGGAGCAGGTACCTGGGCAGAAGCCAGGGATGAGGGTGAATCGGGGCTGGGAGGGGGCGGGGAACTGGTCAGGGCACCAGTATTTCTCGAGTCCCAGGGCACTTTTAGACTTTGGCCCTTGAAACCTCCTAATTTCCCCTAAAACGTTCATGCTGACATTTCCCTTGCAGGTTTGACTAACCCATGGAGCAGGAAGCTGGGGCCCAGAGAAGTCTCAATCCTAATAAAGGGCAAAGCGGAGGCCTGAATCCAGTTCCATTTGACATCCCAACCTCTTTTGCCTTCCTGGGGCTCAGGGACAAGCCCCCCTCCCCCCCCCACACACACACGGTGCAAAATCGAAAGTCTGAGTTACAAAAGCAAATCCCTCTGGGCGTCTCTGCAGGGCAAAGGAGGGAAGCAGACCACATGAGACACACTTCAGAGGGGGGGTGGGGACCCCGGGGACCAGGGGAGTCTGCACCTGTTTGCAAAGGGGCAGCTCCTAATGGGCCCTCCAGGGTCATGGCCGTGTGTCACCCAGGACCCAGATCTGCCAGATCCCTACCCCACCCGGCTTCAAGAGGATCCAGAAATTCAGACAATGATGTGAAATCCCCAAGCTGCTAAAATGCTAGCATCTGAAACGAAATATAAGCAAACCACAAAAACCCTCCAGGCTCCCCAAACCAAGCTGTATTTAAGCCTCATTGAACTCAGTGCTTCTCAATGGGTTGGGGTATTTCCCACCCGCTGACACCTAGTGACGTCACCCACCCGCAGACACCTGGTGACGTCCGGAGACTGTCTGGGGTTGTCAGAACTGGGAGCAGGAGATGCTCTGCTCAGGGAGACTCCTGAACATCCTTCCTGCATTGGATAACGCCTGATGCCGAGAAATGCCCAAGCCCAATAGCAACGGTGCCAACGTGGAGAAAGTCTGCTCTGTGTCCCTCCAACTCTGATCTCTGGTGTAAAGCCTTCCCCCCTCGTAGCTATCCTCTGCCAGGGGCGGCATGATGATATCTATTTGCTCTTCCATCCGTCTGCCTTGTTCCAGAGCCAGGCTAATTCTTCCTAATGCTGAAGGTCTTGAGTTACACTTGCAAATCCAGCTTAATGTTCAAGTGTATAAGGAACAGGCGGGCGATTCAACTCCAGTCAATAATGTAAACAAAGCTCGGTTTAGATAAACCCCATTACCAAGCCTGAAGTGGCCCAGGGCACCTCTGCTACTGCTGATTAGCGTAAATGCTAAACACAAACCAATTAACACACTCTAAGGCTGCTTATCTCCTGTCACTTAGTGGGGAAATAAAGCCCAACGCTAAATACACATATTGATTTAGCCATTAAATCCAGCATCACTCAAAATAAAACTCATTATATTATTGAGTAAAAAAAAAAAAAAAACAAAGTCACCTCAGTTTTCGGAATGGGCTGTATTATTAAGAAATTCCACTTCTGCGATTTGTGGGGTCCATGTCCCAAACTGGGTTGGGGATGTCTTTCTACGGAGGGTCCCCAGTACCAGCTCTAGGACAGTCCCACGGAGCAGAGTTTTGCCTTCACCTTGACACAATCTTGGCTTTTGAAAGGCGCGATTCTGCGGGAATCCTTTGCCTTTAAAATACAATTTTAGCATTGAAGAGGACATTTTATGCTTGAAAGAAAGGTTATTAAACGGGAAGGTGAACTGGGATATTAAAAAACAACAACAAATACAAGGACCACAGGCGATATAATAAAAATGGGTTAACTCTGAACATTAACCACAGGCACTGATCCGATGCTTATGGAGACGAAAAGAAAAGAAAAAAAAAAAAAAACAAACCAGAAACACTTTCCAGTTCAGGTATAAACAACTGAGGGAGGACTCCGAAAACTGCAGTCAGGAAACCCCTTTCCACGAGTATTTGTTCTGGGTAAGGTGCCCATTCTAACCGTCATGGCGGCCGGCCGTGGCATTATTGGAACTGAGCCCCAGTGAAGCCTGGTGCTGATTGACTTCCACATCCCCGTCCGTGAACTCCACGTGCTCACAGGCAAAGGACGCTGTTGGGTCTGTCCAACACGGAGACCTGGGCAGTTAGTTGTCCCAGGAAACCCGGGCTTCTAGAAGCGCCTGCCTCTTGCATTGCTTTTTAGCCGTACAGCTCTTTGGAGGGCTGCTTTCACCTTGGTTTCTGAGTGACAGGGTAACTCCTTGATGGACCCGTGACTGGGGCCCCTTGTGAATCAATCCACCAAAGGTGATCCCCACGGGCATATTTGCAGGGCACTCAGTAACCAGTGTGTTGATCGCTGCTCTTAAAGCCCGGCCCTGGCGAGCTTCGGATCAATGGTAGAGAAAGAAGTGCACTTAGGGCTCAGGAGTGCATGGGACCCAGAGTGCCTCCTGTCTACCCGACAAAGCTTATCCAGGGGGCTCTGATACACCCAGGATGCTATTTGTCAGGGTACAGGAGCAGCCTGAATGAAGCCTTCTGCAGGGACTCTTAGGACCACAAGGCAGAGTGGATATATGCATCTCTCCTTTCCCTCCAGAAAAAGTGAAAAAACACTAAAACAACAGAAAATACACGTTGAACACTGTAAACAGGCGTGGAGCAGAGAAGACCCGGAGAGGAAAGGGGTAGGGAAGGAAACGGACTCCGCAGGGTGGCCAGGGCCGAGACAACCGCAGCCTCAGGCGCCCAAGAAAAGCTGTTCTCCAGAATCGCGGCAGGCCCAGGTCTTGGAGAGTCCAGGGGCCACTGCAGGAGGTGTGCGTCCAGGACACGGGGCCCAGCGCGCTCCTGCTGATGAGAGCGGCTTTCTCCGCCACGCACTGCCAGCAACTTACGCCCCGCCCTCTGCCACCCACCCCCTCAAATGCCACACGGGCCCCGGCTCCAGAAGGGAGGGTGTCCCATCATGGAGCTCCTTCTGCTGACCACAGTGGCCACTTCAGGGGTGATCTCATGTTTTCCTGGTTCCACTGCAAGTCCCTACCACAATTTGGAGGTACTGTAAGGGTGTCCCCCCCAAGGTACACACGCTGGAACTTGGTCCCCGGTTAGGACTCGGTCCCCAGCACGGTGATGCCAAAGTGATAGATCATTTAAGAGGTTGGGGCCCAAGCCAGTGGCAGTAGAGCCCATCTGGAATCCCAGCAACTCAGGAGGCCAAGGTAGGAGGATCACAAGTTTGAGGCCAGTCTGGGAAATGTAGGGAGAGCCTGTCGTAAAATAAAAATAAGAAAGAACTGAGGATGGAGAGAGAGAGAGAGAGAGAGAAAGAGAGAGAGAGGGGCCTACAAGGTTAGTAGGGCACTGCCCTCTTGCTACCACAAGAGCCAGTTGGGCCTGGATCCCTCTGGCCACCTGCCTTGCCATGAACCTTTCACCTCTTGCTGTTGTCCCCACCAGGATGTCATCTACCACACTGTGACATGGTGAGAAGGCCCTCACCAGAGCTGAGCAGATGCTGGACCCATACACTTGAATCTCTAAAACTGCAAGCTAACTCAACCTATTTTCTTTATAAAGTATGCAGCCTCTGGTATATTGTTGCAGCAATAGAAAACAGGGAGATGCAGCTGCCTTTGGAAGTTTTGCTGGAAATGTTAGACAAAAGTCACGGTCATTCTGCTGGAAGAGCAAACTAGTTGAATCCAAGCTTTACATTTAATTGTCCCCAGGGAAGAGAGATTACCTGAGAATAAAGTCAACTGGAATAAAATATGAGAGAGTTGTGGCAGACATGGCTTGAGCACCAGAAGCCAACCAAGGCTGACAGCTGTTATCCCTGGATAAAATGGACTAACATTTACTGAGCCTTTGCTACAGGCCAGACCCTGTCCTAAGAGATTAAACCAATTGACTCTGACCACAGCTCCATAACGCCAACACTATAATTATCTCTGTTTACTGATGAAAAGTAAACTGTACGGATAAATTAAGCAAGTCGTGAAACCAGATTCTAACTCTGGAGCTCCAACCCCAGAGCATGCCAGTTTCAAGATCGTATTTTGTAACTCCTGGTTGTAAGTTCTGTGAGCCACTAAATCCACAGAAGTCGGCTGAAGAAGCCTCTCTAGCCCTTCTATCTGACGGAGGTCTAACCCAGTGTATTGTCTACACAACAGATTTTACTCATGCAAACCCTATAAAGCTAGTAAAAAAAAAAAAAAAGTACAGAAATATCTGCATGTTTTACTCCAATCCACCTCTGGTGAACATTTCATTCAAGCAAAACGCTTTATCTTTTTGCTCTTATAGTCAGAGAGACCCAGTTGTTTTTCAGAACCCCTTTGAGGATACATTGCGTACTTCATTGATATGCATCAGCAATACCCTATTCTGAGGGCGTCCTGTCTCCGAAGCCAAACCTTTTACCCCAGGATACTTCAGTGATTATTTCTAAGTGTTTTTATTTAACCACAGGACAGGGATCCTCTCTGCTAAATTCAACATCGATTCAATACTTTTGTCTCATCTACCATCTGAATTCCAATATTGTAGATGGGCCCAATAATGTCTTCGGTGGCCTCCCCTCTTTGGTACAAGACCCCATGGAGAGGATCAGAGATGGCATTGAGCTGCTCTGTCTCTCTAGTCCCCTGTAATCTGGACCATTTGCATCATCTGACCATGACCTTTCTTTATAAGAACTTCCAAGAATCATCAGCAGGTAAGGAAAAAAAATGCATCCGGGAAACTAATGTCGTTTCTCCTGAAACTTCTGTAGAGAAAGATGAAGAAGGTCTAGCACTGAGTAGCCCCAACCTGGTCCTCTTTCTAGTCCAATGTTCGATGTCTGTGATCTCTGCCCCCGCCCCCTGCTCATCAGACCCGCACCCAGGCAGATCTCTGGCAAGGATCTGGGGCGTTAGTGACCTTCTTCCGCTGTCTCTGCTATATTTCCTAACACCCAAATGGAGTTTAGGCCCGCTGTCTCCCACATGGTCACCTCCTTGCTCGTACATCAATCACGCTTACGATTGAATGGTCCCAGATGTTTGGATGATCCATTTTTACTTTTTTAACATCCACAAAGTCCCAAGCTATAGCCCTCCTCTCCCGTTGATGCTCCTACATTTCTTGAGTCATCCCGGACAATCCTAAAGCTTTCAAGACCACCTCTGCCCCAAAGACCCCTCAAGGGTGCTCGGACTGTCTTGCTGAACGACGTAGCTACAGTTCCAATTTCCCTCCACTACGTGCGACCACAAGTCCCACAGGCCATGGATGCCAAAGCCCCTCCCACTTGTCCATGATGCTCCAGCGCCCCCCCCCGCCCCGCCCCAACTCCTCTGCCAATATTGTCATCAACAACACTATGTTCCCTCTGGGATCCAGAGCAGATAACTTGTCCTGCTTCTCCGGGGGCCCTAGCGCCACGGTCAGTACTTACCAAGTCCTGACCCCTCTCCCTTGTATCTCTCAAGGAGAACCCTTCGTTCGTCTCTTCTCATTTGTTCTTGGCTGAACTGTTGCAAAAAGGGCCTTAAACATCTTTCCCACCCCCAAGTCAGCTCCTTCCTATCTGCCCTCCCCGTGGGAACTGTCACGATCCTTCCCGAAAAAGACAATAAAACTTCAGAGCCTTGGAGAACATGCTACGTGCAGGAAAGAAGCCTATTTCAAACTTCCCTTCAAAATGCCCTCAAAGAGCCAAGGCACAAATGACGTGAGATCTCTGCAGACAGAATAAAATCAGTTGCATTCTGAATCTCAGACAAGCCCATGTGAACGGCAGTGTCTTTGGAAACAGACTTAAAAGCACGCACAAGTTTATTTTAAAATTTCAATTACCTTGCTTTTTGCCTTAAAAAAGATAAACCCAAGTTGTTGGTTTTTTGTTTTAATTTTTAATGAAAGGGATTTCAAACTTACAGAAAAAGTTGCCAAAAAGTACAAAAATAGGTACATAGGTTCTACCCAGATCCACCTCTAGCTAACATATTGTTCGAGCCAAAGGCTTTATCCTTTGCTCTTACTCTGCGTATTCAGAGAGACCCAGTTGTTTTTCAGAACCCCTTTGAGAACGCATGGCGTATTTCATTGATATGCATAAGCAATACCTTATTCTGAGGGTGTCATGTCTACGAAGCCAAACCTTTTACCCCAGAATACGTCGGTGCTTATTTCTAAGTGTTTTTATTTAACCACAGGCCAGGGATCCTCTCTGCTAAATTCAACATCGATTCAATACTTTTGTCTCATCTACCATCTGAATTCCAATATTGTCGATGGAACCAATAATGTCTTCTGTGGCCTCCCCTCTTTGGTACAAGACCCCATGGAGAGGATCAGAGATGGCATTGAGCTGCTCTGTCTCTCTAGTCCCCTGTAATCTGGACCATTCACATCATCCCCCCATGACCTTTCTCTATCTTTTATGGCACTGACATTTTTTGAAAAGTACAGTATTTTTTTTTTCTTCATTTAAATAGAACTTTTCTCATCTTGGGTTTGTCCAATGGTTCCTCGTGATCACATCCAAATTAGCCACTCCCTGATGGAACGTATATAAGTGACGCCCGGTTCTTCTCAGGGTATCCTGTCTGAGAAGCCCAGATCTTTCCAACATGCATTCAAGGTCTTTACACATTGACTCAGGATTTCTACGGCCCTAGACTGGTGGGTGTCCCGAGGACCAGCCACACCTCTAACTCCAGTTCTTTCTAATGCTGCTCAATCCTCAGTTTGCACAGTGCACATCCTGTATCTAGGGTCACTCATCACTTGGGACCAGGGACAGCCAGTAAAGTCCTTCTTCCCCTTTGTCACAGAAGGGCATTGAGAATGGGCATATATCCAAATTAAGTCCATTCTGAGCTTTCTCAGGACCTATCAGAATTATACCTATTTTGATTCAGTTCTGGGAATTATGAGAAGCACCTCCCTTTGGATCTTTAAGAGATGAGAGCATCTTATCACAGTGGAGAGGTCCCCATGAGAATAAGGGACAACACAATATATGTGTTGGAGAGAAGAGAGAAAGGGAGATGTGATCACAACACCTGCACCTGATTCCTGCCGTGCCTGAAGCCTTCCCTCCCCAGGGCTTGTGAGTTGCATGAGCTGGTAAATCCCAGAGGTGATTTAGCTAAAATGGGGTGTCTATGCCTCAGCAACCACAGAACCCAACTGTCACCTTTTACACACTGCTCTGTATTGTTAAAGTCTCAGCATGAAAAAAGGGGGGGAGGGCTTTTAATTTAACACAGGCTTTTAATTTTCAGCACGTGCACATTTACAGAATAGATGAACACTGCTGAGGTTTCGTCTTCACGTGGTGCTGTAGAGACTGCTCGACTTTGCTGACTTTGCTCATGAGCAGTCAAACACACATAGGCATCAATTTTTAAATTACATTTTTTTAAAAAATAAATAAATAAATAAATAATAATTACATTTTAAACAGAAAGTACAGGGAAGAATTTTTGAGAATCCCTAAGACATGTCTAAAGAAGCTACCAAAGGAAAACTCGGAGTCCCAGGTGTTATGGATTTTAAATTATACAAGTACAAATAAACAAAGGATCTTTAACTTGAGGATATGGAGTGGGGGAGAAAATGATACATATAACTAACAAGAGACAGGGTCTCGCTGAGTTGCTTAGGGCCTCACTAAGTTGCTGAGGCTGGCTTTGAACTTGAGATCCTCCTGCCTCAGCCTCCCAAGTTGTCAAATTCACAATCTTGAAATAAGAATGAAGATTATCTCAATTGCAGAAGCAATTCTATAGGTCACTTAAAAAGTACCTTTGTGAAGATAAGAAAACCCACCCCTGTCTCAGGCTCTTTTAATGTCAAATGCTGGAAAAACTACTACTGCAAAATTATCACTACAATGTACAAAATTACAGCAAAGGGAGCTCTCTGGAATTGCACGGTAGACAACCTGCCGAACTGCATAAGGTGAACCTGTGAAAAAGACTATTTCCCAGAACACTGTTCAATTCCATGTCAATTAATGGCAAAATCTTGATGGAATTCATTGTCTAGTAAAATTATAAATTATGGAAATTGAAAGCAAAAAGGGAGATGCTTAAAGAATATACACACACACCAAAAAAAAATTCCTGAAAACTTGCAAGGAAAATATATGACCCCAAAACTTCAGAAGTTAATTCTATCAAACCGAGGAACAGAATGCGTAAGCCATTTAGCCCTGGATGGAGCATTTCTTAAAAGCAAGCATAATAAGCACTCCGGGAGAAATTTCACCACCTCATCAGGCACGTGAGCAGGAGAATTAAGCTCGTGCTCAAAATCTGGCTGTGGTTCCATTAAATGGACGAGAGAAGAAAGTTCACTCCACACAATGGGAATTTTTGTGGGAGGTCTTGAAAGTGTCAATACATACAGGAAATAGTCATCAAATGGCACAAGCTTTTGAAGAGTGAAAAGAGGATTGTCAGGGGCAGGAATTAAAAATACTCATAATCTGGGGGTGGGGCTGATTATGAAAATACACGAGTATGATACAAAACTGAGCTCAGGCCAGGAAAGCAGTCACACCTGTCATTATGGTCACTCAACAACTGATTCAGTGTTACCTAGAAATAGCATGTGGTTAGCAAATGTAGGAAGCAATCCTTGGTTATATTAACAGAAGTACTACGATGCTCTGGAATATTTAACTAACTAAATACTGGCTAAAAACAATTAAATGGGATCAAGTTACTTGCATTTTCTGATTGTAGAAATTAGCTAAGAGGCAGTGTTGGAAAGATTAAAATTGACGTATCATAAATAAACAGTATACGATACATGTTCTTTACAATATGGCATGAAGTGGTAAAGATATGTAGGTAATAAAAGTAAGATAAAATTGGAAAATAAAGACAATAAACAATTGATGACAAGATTGAAAAAATAAATTTAAATGAGTAAGAATTACCAAGCAAGATTATACAGAATGAAACTGAAATTAAAATGTGGTAAGGTAATAATGAACAAGGGAAATACATTGCAAACCTATAATATTTAAGTAAAATAGTGTACTAAGAAGAATTGAGGTCAGTTAGACTGAATATTTAGGTTGGTCCAAGTATAGTAGTCCCCCACTTTATCTGTGGGAGATGTCTCATATGACCCTGGTGGATGCCTGAAAATTTGAATAGTGCCAAACCCTACCCATATATTTTTTTCTATCCACATGGTACCTATGGACAATCTTTGAGAGATTAACAGCTGTAACTAATAATAAACTAAAATAATTATAATAATATACAATAATAAAGTTGCCAACATCACTACTTTTGTTCCTTGGGGCCATTAACAACTAAAAATAAGAACGCTTATATACAGCACTGTTACCCAAGTTTTGCAACAGCTGATCTGATTAGCAAGGGATTAGCCTATACAGAGTGGATACACTGACTGTCCTGGGCAGAACAGGAGAAGACTGAGCAGGATGGAATAGGATGGGGCAAGATTTCATCTTGTTGTTCAGATGGGAACAGAAGATTTATTGCCAATTTATTGTTTCTGGGATTTCCCATTTAATAATCTGGATCATAGTTGATCATGTTTCGTGAAACTGTAGAAAATGAAACCAAGGACAGGAAGAGAATATCATATGGAAGCTCTTAGAAAAAGACCTTAGGAGGTAATGAGGTTTAGCTGAGGGCATGAGGGTGGGCTGGTCACGATGGAATTAGTGCTCCTAATAAGAGGAAGACACATCTCCCCACCACGTGCATGCCTGAAAACATGCACACAGGCATGCACACGCACACACACACACGTCATGTGAGCACCGAGCAGACAGTCTGCAAGCCGGTAGGATGGTCTGTCGCCAACTAGCAAATCTGCCACCACCTTGATCTTCAACTTCCCAGCCTCTAGACAGAAAGAAACAAATATCGCTTAAATACCAGGCTCCTCGTTCATGGTATTTAGTTCCTGCAGCCTGCACCAAGTAAGAGGAGCGGAATTCCAGGTTGCCAGTCCCCCGGCGACACCTGACATTCACGGGGGGCGTGCGCAGCGTGGGCCAGGCACTAGGGGGTTGGCATCTGGGATGTCACTGGATCCTGACAACAGCGCTGCAGCGCGGTATTAACATTTCCATTTTACCAACACGGAAGCTGAGTCCCTGCGAGGTTAAGTGATGAGCTCCAGGTCTCACTTTAGGGGAAAGTGGGGCTTAGATGTAAATTCTGGCATGCGCGCTGCCCCCCTGTGGTGCCTCTGAAATAGCCAGGGCTGCCCCACAGCTGGCCCTCTCTCCATCCTACACCCCAAAAGGCTTGCTCTTATTTGGAGCGTCAATGGGATTTCAAAATGGGTTTGGTCCCTATCTGTATCTGTGAGCCCTGGATGGAGCCTTCACCCTGCATTATTTTAGTAATAGCTCCATTTCCCCCTTAAGAGTCCTCCCCTAAGAGACTCTTGGGCCACGAAGCTGGAAAGATGCCTCCGCTCATCTCTGAGATGGAACACAGAGCAAGGTCCTCGGTCAATCAGCTTGCTTCATTTCCTTGCTCAACACTGATTGGTTCCAGAGTGCATGGGAAACTTGGGTGAACCAATCAGAATCAGCCATCCTGGTGGGTGGGGCTGAGCTCCCTGAGAATTCAAATCTGGTCCAAGTCCCACGTCTGACTGCTGGATCTAAACTGGGAGGATCCAAACTGGCAGGAGGGAATCCTACTAAGGTGGCAGTCCTCCACTCGTCGCTAATAGAAGCACTGGCCTGAGACTGGACCACATTGCAAAACAGAGCTGCTTAAAGGGGAGAGAGTAACCAGGTCCTGGGGATGTAATTTTACCCTCAAACCTCGAAACCTCAAATTTACGAACTGCGACATCAACCTGAAGCCTTGCGTCCCCATAAGAAGAAGTCCTTATATGAAAGAAGCCTGGAACACTTTTCACCCCCTAGTCTCCAAGCTCCAGCAAGACGCTGACCCTAACATGGGGGCCACCAGTGTCATGCTCAGACCTCAAAGACCCTAAGTGGGAGATTCCAGCTTATCTTAAATACTCGACAGTTTCCCTTTATGGTTGGGCATTTTAACTCAGTGTTAAAGAAGATCACAGATTCCCCTTTTGTGCTGGATTTCAATATCACCAGTCAGATAAACTGGACTCAATTATTAGTTGGGTCACGAATCCTTGGGAAGTTAGTGGATTTCCTCTACCGCTGTGCCTTAGTTTATACTGTTCCCTCTACCTGGAATTCTCTTCCACCTTTCCCCATTTACCAGCTAATCGCCAGCCATCATCTAGGCCTCAGCTTAGACATCACTACCTCCAGGGAGGACCCCTTGATTTCTCACCCTAAGTTCTCAGTCAGTTTCACCTTTTCCCATGGAGCAGTAGAAATAATTCGAAAACTTGGAAAAGATGAAACTGACTGAGAACAAAGGGTGAGACATCAAGGGGTCCCTCCGGTTCCCTTGTTCCAGGACTTAGATCACTATTAGAATTATCGTCACCAAAAGATAACCACGACTCTCCATTCTCCCACTGAATAGGAAACTCCACCGGCAGGGATTATATACCAACGCATTCCCCATCAGATCCTCAGGACTTAGCACATGATGGGTATTTTAACAGCCTTTCTATTTTCTCATCTCTATAAGGGACGTAATTAGAGCCAGCCTCCAGCGACTTGGAGATTTAATCAGTGCGTAGAGAGCCCAGCACGTGCCTGGCACCCAGTGGGTGCTCTGTGAACACTAATTCACTAACTCTTTCCAAGAAATTTGTTTCTGATGAAGTCGTTCTTTGCTAATCACTCCCTAACTTGATCTCCCTAATTGCTGTTAACAAAGCTAATAAAATCCTTACTATTTTCCCCAGAGTCATGACAACTCACGGGATGAGGATCATCTGTCTTAGCTTGGCAAGAATGGCTGGGTCACTATCACCAGGTAAGATATTCTCTCTCTCTCTCTCTCTCTCTCTCTCTCTCTCTCTCTCTCTCTCTCTCTCTCAGTAAATATCAACACAGAAATAAAGCAATGAAACTTGTTAAATGTGATATATAATGAATGGCACCAATATCAAAACTCAATGTCCCTAATATTTCCTTTGAGTTGCTAACTTTTGCATTCATTGAAGCAAGAAATGTGCCACTTAGTTAAAATGTCTACTTAGTATCCTGCTCATCAACACAGCTGCAGCCAGAGCTCACTGGTTCGGGGGGGTTTAACTTCGTGGGTATCAATGTTACTGATGATGTCAGGAGCCACAGAGGTACTGCTGAGTCAGTAATGAGGGGGAAGGTGCTCCGGAGTTTCCCTCTTCTCCAAAAAATCACGGGGTAGGCCAGGGCTCTGCTCGGGTGTGGGGTGAGCTCGGCTGCAGGAATTGGCTACAATAAAAGCTACAAGAAGGAGCACAGTCCACCTGCTACTGTGAATGGGAGGATGACTCCCAGACCCACGGGGGCCTCTGTTCTCCAACGGGCAGGATTGGGAGGCGTGGTCTTGTGGGAGGTGCTTGGTCATGGGGAGGAGCCCTCTTGAGTGGATTCACGTCTTTCACTCCTCAGCAGCTTCTTGCTTGGGTAGGACTGGATCAGTTACCACCAGAACCAGTGGCCAGAAAGCAAGCCAGCCCCTGGTGTTCACTCTCCCCTGCAGGCGCCTGCTGCTTCTTTCACTTTCCATCAGGAGCTGAGGCATCAGGGAGCCACCTGAGTTTGGACTTCCCAGCTTGCAGGACTGTGAATCAAAAGAAACCTCTTTTCTTCGTAAATCACCCAGGCTTGGGCAATTTGCTATAGTTTTGGTGTTGAATGTCCCCACAGAGGCACACGCGTTGGAGGCGTGATCTCTAAGGTGCTGCTGTTGGGAGGTGGTAAGGCCTTGTGGATGGTCCTCAGCTCATTGGGGGGCATACCCTTGAAGGGGATCATGGGACCCTGGGCCCCTCCTCATTCTCTCTTTTCTCCCTGGTACATGATATGAGAGTAGTTCTGTTTCACCTTGAGGTTCTGCTATGATGTGCTATCTTGCCACAGATCCCACAAAGGGAGCCATTTGATCATGGACTAGGACCTCTAAAGCTATGAGCCAAGATAAACCTGTTCTCTTTACAAATTAATTTTCTCAGGTATTTTGTTGCAGTGATGAAAAGCTATCAAACACATTATTGTAGCCACAGAAAATGCACTAAGACAAAGCCCTATGGTGAATAAGAGCCAAAGCACTTTACAGAGACCCGGGCATGGTAGTGGATGTCTTTGTTGAAATGAATGGAAACTGGCCCTCCGGTGTGGTCAGAGCAGAAGAATAACGTTTTTATTGAACATCTAGTATATACAAGGCGATGCATATCATGGGGGTTAAGAGCACAGATTTGAGTCTGGCTCTGCTACTATCTATCCCTCAGCACAGCTCTCTTTGATAGGTTACTTCATTTTCAAAAAGGGTAATAATAGCACCCACTAAATAGGTTATTGTGAGGATTAAATTTACCTAACTCTTTTAGCTGTCTCACTATGTTGCCCAGGCTGGCCTTCATCTCCTGGACTCGAGTGATCCTCCTGTCTTAGCCTCCTGAGTAGCTGGCATGGGCCACCGTACCCAGCTGAAACTTGTCTGCGTGATGCTACGTGGTGGCACATGTCATTATATATCTGTCAAAAAACCCAAACACTGTACATCACCAACATGAACCCTCACGTAGACTATGGGCTTCGGATGGTGTTTCAGTCAGATTCTTAGCCTCTGTGACCAAAACACCTGCCACGAACAACTTTGGAGGAAGAAAAGTTTATTTGGAGCTGGTGGTTTCAGAGATCTTAGTCCAGAGACGGCCAAGTTCATTATCCTTCCTCTAGGCCTGAGGTGAGGGGCGCATCATGGAAGAGGAGTGTGGAGGAGGAAGGCAGCTCAGGACCTGCCGATCGGGAAGCAGAGAGAGAGGTTCCTTCAGGAGGAACCAAATGTCTCCATCTGCAAGCACAAGCAATGCAACCCGAGCTGTTCTTAATAGATGCACTCTCAGAGGAAGAGGAAACTTCAGGCGAATCCATCGGGAGCTACCAACTAACTTATGGAACCAGGGACTTCCCTGCAGAGCCGACCAGACCAGCCCCCTCCGTGACTCTGACGGATCAGCTGCTTCCTGAATCAGCTACTTCATGAATATCCACTTATTCAATTAAACTCTTAAAAAAAAAAAAAAAGGAAAACAGGGCTGTGCCTCTATTTACTCTCTGGCAATGCACACAGTACCAAAAAAAAAAAAAAAAAAAAAAAAAAGCCATGTCACCTGGGTCCTGCATTCCATCTCTCCAAAGGCCCTTGGCTTTATCCATAAAACAGGAATGAACAACCCACGCGAGATCACCAGGAAGGTCAATAAGATCGCATCAGCAGCAACGCCCTGGTGCAGAGTAGGGGATCCTCAAGACACTGTCCGACCCAGGGCACAAAGCCATCCCCAGGCCCCACTGGCCCGGGGTTTGGGGGACGATGTCTCTTTCAGGAGGTGCAGGCGGGGGAAGAGGAGCCAAGGCTGTGCAGTGCCCGCTGATGGGAGGAAGCCGGAGTTGTTTACATTCCTAATTACAGGAGCCCGAGCTTCAGCACAACCAGGTGTCATTCCAACAGACAAGGTTAATAGGATGTGAGTGGGCCCAGCTGCCACCGCTCGGCTCTCGACGACAGGCGGAGTCAGATGAATGAGCCGGCAGCCTGGCCCTGCTGGTCAGCCTCACTGTTGGGAGGTTCAAATTCAATCTTGCAGAATCTCAGGTCCCTGCCGGCGCCCCCTGGAGCTTCTGCTAGGACTCCTTTGCAGAAAAGGTACTGCCACCTGGGGATAGGAGGGCGGTGGCCGTGTAGGACATGTGACCAGTGGTTCCAAGCACTGTCACCTTTGACCCCCAGGGGTGACAACCAGGAGGAGAGAATGCATTTAGTCTTGGGGTCTGGACACGGCTTTGGCTTTTGAACCGGTTTGCAATGCCTTCTCCTCCTCTGTAACACGGGAATCTTCTTTTTTTTAAGAGTTTCCGTGAGCAAACTAGCTCAAGAAATATCAGTGAAGATTATTCGCAATGTGCTTGAGCGGCGACCTGGGCAAGCCCCCTCCCTGCCCCGCCAGCCCTATCAACAACCTGCTTCTGATCCAGGATGGTTGGCTTATGCTTCCCGGTGAATGCAATGCAATGGCTGAGCCTGGAGATGTAGCTCGAGAGCAAACAAAAGTCCACCTGAAGATGACCCCTGGATCCTGCCAGTCAAGCTGCAGAGACACACAGGCAGGTCGGGTGCATCTGATGATGGGGTCCAGCGCCACCAGCCCTCGCCTTAAAGGCACTGATTCCGTTTGCAGGGGGAAAAGGTGTCCTTGCCAGTAGAGCCTCTTCCAAAACAAATGAATGCTGTAATGGGGCGCCAAATGGGCTTCTTCGCTAATGTGCTTTTGAGTGAGGACTAAATTTCATTCCTAAGCATCGGCGTCAGGACTAAAATAACATGTTTATGGATGCTGGGAGCGTAAATGGCTGAGTCAATGGGGACGCAGTGGGGGGACTTGTTTCCTTTCAAGGTGCTGTTTGGACAGCAGGGTCACAAGCCAGACAGCAGGGAGCTGGGCTCGGCGCCTCTGTAGGCTCCTGCGTGGTGACGTGAGGGGACACATTGACTAAAAGCAACCCCCAACTTCCAGGGCTATAACAACAAAACCAGCGTCGTGGAAGGCTTGGAAACATGAAGCTCATTTATTCACCCATCCATCATGTGTGTTTCTCTCCCCGGTTCTGGGGATAGAGCTGTCATCAAAACGGAAACAAGGACTCTGTAGCGCTTACGCTCCAGGGGGCGAAGACAGACAGGAGGAAATGGATAAGGACACGGTTTGCGCACTAGATGGAGATGGTTGTCACTGAGAATTATAAACCCAGCCTGGCGCGGTGGCGCAGGCACGCCTGCCATCCCAGCGGCTCGGGAGGCTGAGGCAGGAGGATCGTGAGTTCAAAGCCAGCCTCAGCCAAAGTGAGGCGCTAAGCAACTCAGGAAGGCCCTGTGGCTATATAAAATACAAAATAGGGCTGGGGATGGGGCTCGGTGGTCGAGTGCCCCTGAGTTCAATCCCTGGTGCTCTCCCTTCAAAAAAGAATAAACCCAAAGAGGAGGGAGGCTGTGGAATGGAGGGTGCAGGGGATTTTAAATAGGGTGGTCAGGTCCTACTGAGAAGGTAGCACTTAAATGACCCTGGAGGAAGTGACAGTATGTAGCTAAGACTCAGGCACAGAGCCAGAGTTACTGTATTGACCCGATCCATGGGTAGTCACTGGGTGACTGCTATTGAGTTATTGTTGCTATAACAATGATGGGAGGATATGTACGTGAGAGAGGTTTTGATGCTACAAAGACTCAAGCAACTCAGGTTAATGGATTCAATGTGTCTGCATGTCTAAGTAGCTGTGGACAGCCAGGAGTGGCCCTAACATGGATGCAGTGGGCAGGAAACTGGAGGCCAGAGCATCTGGATTTATGGGTCACGCAGAGGATCCCCCCCTGCATTTTAATAGCACATGATGGGGAACTCGGATACTTGCCCAGTGACTAGAAGAGGCCAAGAAAGCCAGGTGTGGTGGTGCATGCCTGCAATCCCAGCAGCTCTGGAGGCTGAGGCAGGAGGATCGCAAGTTCAAAGCCAGTCTCAGCAATTTAGCAAGGCCCTAAGCAACTCAGTGAGACCCTGTCTCTGAAATAAATAAATATATATATTAAAGGGCTGGGAATGTGGCTCAGTGGTCAAGCACCCTTGGGTGCTTAAGAGGACTGGGAAAGTAGGAAAGAGCCTCAGCTTTCCAACATGACCTGAATTCTTGAGGGTGTTTGGGGACCGGGGACTGTGCTCCTTGTCATTTGAGCACTTGAACTGCTAGAGATTCTTAAAGATGTGAAGATCCTAGATGGTGATTTTTTTTTTCTATTGCTGGAGTCAAAAGGGCAAAGTTCAAGTCTGGGTCTTGACACTTCCCAGGTGGGTGGTATTGAAAAGTGTCATTCACCTGAAGACGTGGATCCCAGGACTGCTATGAGTCACCAAGCCAGGACAGGGGCAGAAGTGGGACCTAAATTTAGATCTCTCTGATTGCAAATCCCACACTCACACTGAGCGGGGTTGGTAAAAGGGCAGCTTCCACAGAAGCTAGGAAAAGAGAAAACACAGGAGCCCACACAATGTGACCCTGCCTTAGCTATCTAAATATATTTCCTCTGAACCAAAAGTTTTCTAATAGCAGGGGACTCTATTTCCTTAGCAGAGTTGATCTCAGACTCCAGATATTCTACCTGTAGGGACAGTAGGTCTGATTGGTTGTCATTTGTCTCTTCCTCTGGGAGCAACCCCCAATCTTCTTTCACAATCCAATACTAGTCCAAGCAGTTTACCTGAAGTTTAACTCCAACTCTGGGTCAACCAGTATGCCTCAGGACATTTGCTACAACTATCTTGGGAAACATAGGCAAGTTTTCTGCTGGCGTGGCCTGACTGGTAGGGTATGAACCCTGGAGATGCTGGTGCCCATCTTTTCCCTTCCAGAGGAGAGCCTGGATGAGGATCAAGAGTAAAAACAGAAGGCAGATATCCAGTTGTGTTGTTTGAACTCCTTGATCCAGCCATACCTGAATCAGTTAAATATTCTACTACATCTACTTCTTTCCAGAAGCCACGGATTGGGTTCTGTCTCTAAAAGATACTTAAAAGGCATCTACTTTTCCATTTTATCCCAGTACCCTAGTCCATTTGTGATTTTCTACTATGAAGGAGGCAATCTCTTACTTCAGAGATTTGTATAGATTTCATCACAATAGCACTGTCACGACAGTCCCAAGATTTTATGACAGTTTATGAGAGAGTCAAGGTTATTGGGTATTTAATCAAGTTAATGAGAATAACCTGTTGAGCAGAGCTGAGTCCTTATGCTCAGAGCACCTGCGCTCTGTTGGATAGATAAGGAGACAGAGAATTGGGTTGTCTTCTTGGTCTGCAGTTTGCCAATGGGTCAGGTGGCAATTCTGTCACCTGAGCCTCAGTCCTCTTATAAATTGGAGAAAATAATACATCTGGGACTTTGGGTATCAGAGGGAAGTGAGAGGACTCATTTCTTGAGAGAGCCACTCTCCCCTCAAGTCCCTTCCCATTTCCTTGGTCCCTCTGGCAAATGCACCTTCTGTCCCTGACAAGTGGATGAGTGGGAATTGATCCATCCAGAGAGAGATGTCAATTCTGCTTGGCCACACACGGAGGCCCGGTGGACTGGCTCGTACCCCAGGACAGGAAGAGTGCGTGCAGCCCCGTCCAGTCCTGGGGGGTCCTGCTAGACTACATGCAAGGATCCCTGGGAAGATCATCTGCAAACTGAGAGTCACGGTGCAGGTGGGAATGAGAAGAGTCAGGTAAACCAAAGGGCAGATGCTTTTGGGAGGTCAGCAAGGGGCTAGGAATCCCTCTCAAAGACAAAACACTTCCCTGACTGCAATGTTCCTTACAATGGCCCCATAAAGTGCAGGAACATTTAAAAAAAATGATCCGCGGAGCCCCTCCTGATGTTGGACATGGAACATTTAACACACGTCTCTGATCACCGCGACTCAGTCGCAAGGCGCGGGCTGGGTCCTGGCTGTGGGCTCCTTGCAGGGGGCGTGAGATCAAAGACACAGCCCCAAGAAGCCAAGACTCACAAAGGACAGAGGGAGAATGGTGGGAAAATCAAGGCACCAATGAGGGAGGGGTCCCTGCAGCAGACCCTGTTGGGATTTTCCCGTGACCCTGGGACACCAGCCATAGGACTAGGGATGGAGCGAGTTGGTGTAGAAATACCCCAGCTCCCTCCCGGACCCTTACACTCTACCTCGGGCCGGGTGCAGTGGAGCAGGCCTGCAAATCCCAGCGGCTCAGGAGGCCGAGGCAGGAGGATCACAAGTTCAAAGCCAGGCTCAGCAACTTAGCAAGGCCCTAAGCAACTCAGCGAGACCCTGTCTCTAAATAAAAAAATAAAAATAAAAAAGGGCTGGGGATGTGTGGCTCCATGGTTAAGCACCCTAGGGTTCAATCCCCAGAATAAAAAAAAAAAAAAGAAAATTTACCTTGGCTTCCAAAGTTCCCCAGTGGGATTGGGAACCCCAAGTGGTCACTCTACCTCACTGGTGATTGGCCACCTCATCTTTCTGTCGTCCCTTTCCCACTGTCCTCCCGATGTTTCCCGGAATCACCTTCCAAGTACACTATCTGCCCTGGTTATCTTAGGGCCAGTTTGGGGGACCACCCCAAACTTGGACGCCCCAGGAGGTAAGGATCACTGTCCCACTTTATAAGGCACGGAGGTGCATGCTTCCCCAAGCCCTTGGATGCGGGGCTCCCACCTGGTCCCGTCGCTGCAGCCCAGGCACATCAGTGAACCCCGAGGAGCTCCGCAGGGGAGGGTCCTCCCGGGATCCCCTGCCCTTGGCTCCCCTGTGGGCTGACACTGCTCATGCGTTTCTCACACATGACCAGTAGGTGGCACTGCGTGGCGAGGGACTCCAGGTGCATCCTCCTCCATGTGGACAGAAGTCGAATATTAACCCAGGGCCATGACAGAGCTCATCGCCCTTGGCCAGTGGTGGTGGCAACGGAGGTGACGTCTATCAGCAGATGCCCATGTCTGAGGAAGCCGCTCCAGGGGTTAATGAGAACTGGGTTTAAAGAGAAAGAAAGGCCAGAGACCCTTGGGCATCTCCCAGGAGAGGTCACTGCTGGTGTTTCCTCTCTTTAATCCCAGTCCCTCCTGGTCTCGGGGAGATTCCTGACCAGCCTCATTTCTACCAACTGGGATATAAGTAGCTTCTAAGGTGGCCCCAGGTGTTAGAGTCTGTAAACAAGTCTGGATGGCGCCTGGCATTTTGCCAGAGGGAGTGGTTTGTGAGGTGGCGCCAGCGAGCCATTAAGTGTGGAGATTCCTGATTGGTTGACTGATGTAACTAGTTTATGTTAATTAGATAAGCTGTGTGGAATGTTTATATACCCCTCCTGTCCTACAATAAACTGCTCCCACTCCTGCTGTATCAATCTACACAAGTTGTTCATCACCCCCCGGTTATTTTGCTGCAGCTGTTCTGTCGCACCCAGGGCCCCAGCTCCTGGAGATCATGGCCCTGTGCTGCTCATCTCTTCAACTTCAGCAGACTCCACACACCAACTTGCATGGAGCAAAGAGAAGAGGTTGGGAGTCAGAACACGTGGCCTCCTTTATTTTAAATCAATAAAGGAAAGATTAGAGTCTCAGTACAAGTATCCCTTCCGCCGGGCTCACACCCTCTCTGCCTGTGGGCAACCCCCAGCCAACAACCAGCCAAGAAGCCCTGGTTCAAAGCCCTGCAAGGATCCAAGCCTGGCCCCCTGGTAGGTCACCTTGGAAGGGGACCCTCCTCATGGCCAGCCTACGATGGCAGCCCACGGCCACACAAGGTCACCCCTGGATTCAGCCCGTGAGAGACCCAGGGAGTCCTGCCTGATTCCTGAGAGACAGTCCTGGTAGGTGGTTGGGAGTGACCTGGTCTTAGGGTAATTCATAGCAGGAGGTGACCAACAGTGCCATCTTCTTACTATCTTCAGAGTGTCCCACCTGATGTGGGTGGACTAAGGGCCCAGCAGGGGTGGGGGAGGGCACTACCAGTTCTTCTTCTACTAGTTTTTCTTCCATTTCCACGAGCACTGCAGTTCTGGAAACTAAGTAAGTGCTCAATAAATATCAGATCCTACATCGTCTCTGTGGTTGTTGTCATCATTACTGTGTAACAGTGACTGCTGTGACGTAGCCTCTGTTCTCAGGATGTCAACCCCTCTACCTTCAGGGTCCTATTTAAGCCTCACAACTGACCTCTTTAATTTTTTTTTTTTTTGGCACACTACATTTATGCGTGTGAGTGGGATCTGTTGTTAGGTATTCACGCATGCACACATGCATTCTATCTCTTGTGACTTCCCGAGTCCAGAACAGGGTGAGTTTTTTACTTTCCTGTTAGAGAGTTGAAATAGAAGCTTTTCTTCTCTCACTGTTTCTGGTGGTCTCACTCTGGGACTGTGGTTCTCAAAATATGAGACATTGTTCTCTAGATAAAGGACACCAAAGCACAGTTAGAGAGGAGGAAGCAGTTCTAGAGTTCTCTAGCGCAAGAGGATGAGTATCGCCTATGACAATACATTCTATGTTTTAAAACGACTAGAATAGTCTCAACACATCGAAATAACAAAATTGCAAGGAAATGGAAATGCTAAATGCCCGGATGCGATCAGCACACATTATGTACACGTGTCAAATGACCACGCCATACCCCATGAGTATGTACCAATGTCACGTGTCCATTAAAATGATAAACCGATAAAGGAAAGGTGAGCGTGGACCAGCAATGTCTGCATTACCTGGGGACTTGGTAGGAAGACAGATTCTCAGCCCAATGCTTCAGGATTTCTGCAGGAGGGACCTGCAAGCCCTCCATGGGTTGGGGCGCTTGCTGAAGATCCACGGGTATGTGTGTGTGTGTGTGCCTGACCCATACAGCACCTTCCTCCCTCCTTCCCACGGAAAAGCTTCCAGGAGAGGGTGAGTCGAGTCGGAGATTCCAGAAAGAGGTCAAGGGGCAGAGTTTGGATTTGTGGCTCACTCTCAAAGCAGAGACTCAAACCAAGATGGTGGGTGGCATTGAGGAAGAGGTACCTGTACCAGTACCAGGTACCTGTACCAGAAATACACAGATCCAAACCACAGCCAGACGGCATGAAAGGCAGCAGGAGAGAGAGTCCTGTGGGGCTGTGGAGGCTTACGGGAGGAGAAGAACTCCAAACGAGACGGGCTTCCCACCCCAGCTCCATCCTCCACCACTGCCAAGCTGGAACTCCGAAGCCCACGGCTTTATTCCTCCAGAATATTCTTTATATCCCACCATTTTGCCAAGATCACTCTCCAGAAAGAGCTACAGGTGACCACCTAAATGCCCAGGCCAACTTGGCGCAGCTCCCTTTCTCCACATCCTCCACAGCTGCGGGCCACCTCCTGGCACCTCGGAAGCTCCTCCTTCCAATTGGGCCAAGTCATCTGTACTGAGCAGCCCCCGAAATGCCCGGCACTGAACTAGGCATCTTCACACATCTGGGGTCCCACAGTTCCCACAGCACCCTTCAAGGTGGCACGAGATGCCCCTGTTACGGACCAGGAAATGGACACAGAGAACCCTCGGGTTCTTTTGTCATGTCCCAGGACCAGTCGTGGTTGGATGGGGAAAGAGTGGCCCTGATTTCAGATCAGCACCCTCCACGGATGAGGCTTCCCTGGCTGACAGGTGCGTCCCGGGGAGAGCTCTGGGAATCACAGGTGAGGGGAACTGCGGGTCAAGACCACGCTAAGGATGACATGGAGCCAGCTGGAGAGGACACAGGGCCTGGGAAGTCACACCTAAGAGTCGGGACATCATCCTGGGGTCAGCCTGGAGCTCCAAAGGCTTCACCAACGGGTCCTATTTGTTTTGTTTTAAACCTTTGTCGTGTGCTGTGCGGAGAAGGAGGGTGTTCTGAGAGGCAGGAAGACCAGGGAGGACCACCGAGGGGAGACGGTCCAAGGGAGAGCTGATAAGAGGACCAGATGCAGCAGCATTAACCGTGAAGCACTGGATGAGAAGAATCCACAGGAAGAGAGGAGGCCAAAGGGAAGAGGAAGTGCCCAGGGCAGTTGGAGAGTCTTAAGGGACACCAAACAGGAGCATCACGAGAGATCATCCATCCCCTTGACCGAGCAAAGATGCAAGATGCGAACGCTTTCCTGTGGACGGTGAGTTCTGATCATTAAACCACACGCTCCACACGGGCTAGACCACGAGAGGTTGGGCTGCGGCCCCAGGCCACACCCCGCTGACATCTGATTCTGCAAGACACTTTTATGGTCACACTGCCATGCACCTTCTGTATTGCTTGTGGCTCGTTTTGCTCCACAGTGCCAAAGCTGAACGGTTATGACAGTGACTTGCCCCGCCTAAGAGGTTTCTTTTGAATCCTTTAAAAAAAAAAATGGGGTGGTTACTAACCCTTGTTCCAGAAAATTCCTCTGTTCCTTTTCCTAGCAATCAGAATCTCTTGAGTCTGGGAGAACTACTCTCCTCCACCCCAGGTGAATACCTACTGTGTGTCAGACACACTAAAGGCAGCTTCCTTCCTCCACTACGTTCCCGCAGCATTGACATTTTTGGTCCCAGTTTTGCACAGGAGAATACAGACGCCACCGAATCTTAAGGTACTCCCTTGGAGGTGACATGGCCCCTAGGTGGTAAGGCCAATTGCATACCTGGGCTGGCGGCTCTCCCAAAGCCTTGTTTTCCCATGCCAACCAGCTGACCTCCAAGAAAGACCTCTGGCAGAGGGCTCTGAGCTGGGAGCCACCTATCTGTCACCACAGGACACAGCAGGAGGCCCACAGGACAGTCCTGGCGCTCCACTGCTTCTCCACGGAGGAGTTCAACTCAGACTGTCAACAGCTGCGGTTGCTCCGGCTCTAATTAAAGAATAAACAATGTCTTTCCAAGTTCTTTTATGTACCAACTCTCTTGGGACTGGGGATTTGAATTCCAAAGAAACCAGCAGCTTGCAATGATGCTAACACCGTCTTGATTGGGGGTCGGATTTTAAATTCATTCAAGGGCAAGTTCAAAACACTTGGATGTGATACTGGTGGGGGGGAGGGCATTTATAAAGAAAGAAGCACTGGGTTGCATCGTGCACGGATGGATATGTAAAGGCTTTTTCAGATTGTCAGAGCTGTGTTGTTTGTTCTTCCAGGATTGAAAGGAAACAGGTCAGGCCATGTTTAAGAGAATTAAGATCTAGGCCGCTATGGGAATTGAGCAGGCACGTGAGAGTCACCATGCAGGTGTGGAAGAGGGAAGAATAAAGGCTCAAGATGTCTATTCCCATTTCTGCCAGGCAAGAGAAGCAGAATGGGAAATTCTGGGACATACCAAGGAGGTCCGTACAAATGCTGGTTTGAGAGACGCTTCGGCGTGTAGACAGGGTGAAAATCAGCCCTCGGTTAAAAAATGACAACTCTGAGAATGTATTACAAAACTATGTTAGTATGCCAAGAAGACCGACGTATGCTAAGCAATGAGTCTGTACCAAGGAATGGCTGAGTGATTGGCAACTGTAGTCCCCGACTTCCACGAGACCTGGGGTACTGGTTCCAGGTCCCTCCACAGATAGCAAAACCTGCAGGTGCCCAAGTGCCTTACATGACGTGGCATAGTATTTGCATATAACTTGTGTACATCGCCTGCCGACTTTAAATCATCCCTAGATGGCTTATAAAACCTAATGCTATGTAAACAACTGTTACGCTACATTGTCTGGGGAGTAACAACCATTTTAAAAGATCCACATACGTTCGATACAGATGCAAATTTTTTTTTCCCAAATATTTTCAATCAGTGGTTGGTTGAAGCCACCGCGGTAGAAGCCAGAAATTCAAAGAGCCAACTCTTATCTTTTTCATTTGATCTGCCCAAATCCTAGGAGAAGGGTGAGCACCCGGCTGCCTCTGGGTCAGATCCTACCAGGGAGCTCAGTGTGGTTTTCTCATTGCTGAGTAGTTTGAGAAATCAAAAGAATATTCTGTGGCGTGTACGAATGACATGAAATTCACATTTCAGCGTGAAGTTTATTGGAAAACAGACACACATTTTCAGGTCGGCTGAGGCTGGTTTTTTCCATTCCTGGGGTGGAGTTGAGTGGCTACGGCAGTAACAGACAGGATGGCCTGCAAAACCCAAAATATACATCATTCCTGGTCCTTTACAGGATTTGCCAACTCTGGCCCTAGGGGATTGGTAAGCACGGCTCCCGGGCTCCCATTACTGGTGTAGAAACAGACCGAGTTTGCCCAGTTATAATGCAGTGAAGTTCAGATCGAAATTAATACTCTGATTCCCGAAACTACTTGGGTAAATAGAAGCCCACACTGTCTCTCCCCAACGGCTTCTCGCACAAACAGGTTTGTAGGAAACACCGAACACCTACTAGAGATTCAGTGGTGGGGACAAGGAAGAAATAACTGTCACTCCTGGAGAAATAGATGCAGAGACCCTAACAGGACACCAACCGACACAGAGAGTTTGAAAAATAGAGAATGTAAAAATTGCTTGGAGCAAAATCAATGCAGTTAAAAAATTAGATAGAACATTTTTAATCTAATTCATATAGGATGCATTTGTAAACTGCACCGCTGCTGAGGGTCCTAGTTTTACAAATACCCTCAGACATGTTTGTTGGAAATAGGAACTGGGCCAAACTTTGAAGAAATTAAACTGGCAAACATGATTCAAGTTCTCTCCTCGCCCAGTGAAGTTAACTCTACCTGTAAGAATCCGTCTTAGATAAATCAGGGGAGAAGGGGAAAAAGGACCACGGATGTTTATTAATAAATGGGAAGAGAAAGACGGCACCAGTCGGTGAGTTGGCATGCTATTCATAAATGGGGAAAGATGATACCAATTGGTAAATAACCAAATAGGTTATGCTACATCACACCATGCAGCCCTCGTAGCCATTTGTGAAAATGGTGTTTTTGAGGAACATCGAATGTGTACATTTAATTCTGAGGGAGATCAGGGGCCCTTGAAGAGATCAGCCAGAGGAGAAACATGCGTGCTTTCACATTTTAAAAGCATCTCTCTCTTGCCGCCAGGTGAAGAATAAATTAGATGACAGACAAGACTACCAACAACGAGAGGCCCCTGCAGAGTTCTAAGGAAGATAAAATGCTGACCAGAGGGACCACGGTGGAAAGAAGAGGTCACTCAGATATTTTTCAAAAGTAAAATCGACGGAATTTGCTGATGTCTTATGGTAAGAAGAGTCAAGGATGACTCCAAGGATTTGGATCTGAACAATTGAAAGAATATACCAGCTATTTGCTGAGATAGGGAGACTGGTATCGGGAGAAAATTAGGGAAGGAGTAGAGTAAGTATCTAATTTTGATACATTAAGTTCAAACTTATCATTATGGCACTTAATGTATGATTCTATAATTTGAAACATGCCAATGATTTCCTATTACAAGTTATTAAGGACCAGAAGTATATCAAATCTGAAAATGACTCATTTTTCTATGATTGTTTCTTGCAAAAATTGTCAAATAGTAACCAGGCACGATGTTGATGGCACATGCCTGAAATTGCATCAACTCTGGAGGCTGAAGCGGGAGGATCACGAGTTGGAGGCCAGCCTCAGCAACGTAATGAGGTCCTGTCTCAAAATATAAACTCTGGAACCAACTAGATGCCCTTCAGAGGATGAATGGATAAAGAAAATGTGGTACACATACACAATGGAATATTGCTCAACCTTAAAGAAGAAGGAAATTATGGCATTTGAAGGTAAATGGATGGAACTAAAGAATATCATGTTAAGTAAAATAAGCCAATCCCCCAAAAAAACCAAAGGCCGAATGTTTTCTCTGATAAGGGGATTCTGACCCATAGTTGGGTGGAGGAGATAGAGAAGAATGGAGGAACTCTGGATTGGGCAGAGCGGAGTGAGGGAGGGGTGGGGCTGCGGGGATGGGAAGGACAGTGGAATGAGACGGACATTATTATCCTGTACATATACACGTATGACTAAACTACATGCACAGCCAGAGTTGTGCTCCATTTGTGTACCATGTGTCGAAATGCATTCTGCTGTCATGTATAACTAACTAGAACAAATTTAAAAATTTTAAAAAATTTTAAAAAATAAATAGCATGGGTGATATAATGATCAAGTAGCAGTGGGATCAATTCTCAGTACCAGAAAAAAAAAGTATAAAATATTGTATTCACTACAGAATATCTAGAGAATCAAGAAAAAATGTGCAGAATATATATATATATATATATATATAATTTTTAAAATTTATTTTTTTTCTGATAAGACCTGCCACAAGTCAGAGGCAATCAGTGGTATTTTCTGCCTTTGGATGACAAGTTGCAGGCTTTGTTTTTGGAACACGGCCCTTGTAGTCACTTGAGCACTCCCAAAGGAGAGAGTGTCTTTTGTTTTCACAGACTTTTAAAAAGGGTTCACCGTGGATTCTCAACCAGGATACATTCTCCATCCTCAGATCCAGGATAAAGGGCGTCTCTGGGGGAATTTGCATCGGTAGCTTCTGAGCCCTCGAGTTCAGCAGGATTTCCGTGGTACAGCTGTGGTGTGGGAGGGGACTAAGCAGCTTAGCGCCTCCAGGTCCCGTAGTATGTGTCCAAGACATCACAGAGCAGGGAGTTCAAAACAGCTCCGGAGGCAACCCAATCCAGAGACCCTGCGGGGCCCTCTGATGTACTGCAAAAATCCAATGTTGGGTAAAATATCAGAACCAATGGCTTGATGACTCATAAAAGTGTATGTAAATAAATACAGCTCAGAGCTATCAGGCAAATTCGCAGAAAGAAAGGCTGCTAGATTATGAAGACGGGTGGAGGAAGGATACATTTGAAGTTCTTTCACTTGTTCAGTGGGCATAAGTTGGAGGCTCATCTCTGGTCATAGCTGGGCAAGGAGAAGGGTAAGGCTGACTTGGCCCCTGTCCTCCTAAGCAGACCCTCTTGTATGTATAGCTCTCAGGCAGACACACAGACCTTTCCTTTGTTCCTGAAAGCTGATTTGCAGAGAGGGAAGGGTTAACTGAGGAGGTATTTAGTGCCTGGCATTCTGGCAGAGTGTCTGGGGAAAGAAAGCACAGGACTTGGGGTTGTGCTCTCCCAACCACTGGAAAGTCATTTGACTCTTCAAACTCTCAGTTTCCTCACCTGTAAAATGGTGAACTTTACTGGATAAAGGGTAGTACTTGTCTGCAGATGCTTGTGATTTTCAAAGTGTCCAAGGTCAGCAGAGTCATCTGGTTGTCACGTGGAAAAGCTGAGATGCAGAAGATTAAATGACAATGGCCAGGGTCACCGAACGAGGTACTGGGATCAGACTCATGAACCTGAGCTCTGAGGTCTTCAAGGTTATTTTTCCAGTTGGGTGCGGTGGCGCATGCCTGTCATCCCAGGGGCTCAGGAGGCTGAGGCAGGAGGATCACAAGTTCAAAGCCAGCCTCAGCAAAAGTGAGGTGCTAAGCAACTCAGTGAGACCCTGTCTCTAAAATACTAAATAGGGCTGAGGATGGGGCTCAGTGCCCCTGGGTTCAATCCCAAGATTATTTTTCCAGTAGTCAAGCTGCATTACTGGGTGAAAACAAAAAAATGATACTTTGTTTTTATGAGCATTTCTTGGAGAAGGGTCTCAAAGGAAAGACAGTCACATTTCTTGTGCTGGATTTTCTTCGGTTGGATTGTTACAAAGAACAACTTGAGGATGTGTCTTTAGAACTGCCCAACTCCCCGTCCCTCCAGCCCATACCTTTATGCCTAAAGCAATCCTCATCTCAAAACTCCTTCCTGGCTTCTCACTTCAGAAGAGAGGAGCTCCCAACCCCTGTCAAAATCTGGCACGAACCTAATTCTCCAAACTTCACGTGTCCTTGCCTTCCAGACAAATGCAGCAACTGCTAATCTCTGTGCACATTCGGGGCTTTCCAGCTCCGTCTCTCTGCCCTCTCCTGGCAGTAGGACAATCATTTTCTACTCTATGCTCTTTATTTTGTAAATGAACATCCATCGCCCAGTGTATCAAAAGCACGTTGAAGAAGGACCTCCTTTTAACTCATCTGCTCCCAGTTAACCCTCTAAGAACAGGCAACGCTAGTGAGGAGGCTGTGTTGGTGCTAGTGGGAAACTCCATGAATAGTGGCTGAAACAATTCATCAATCACATTAGGAACAATATTAGTTCAGATTTATCAAGTGTGAGCCATCTCCCCGACACTCGTCTGAATGTTCTGCGTGCATTTACAGCTTCTGATGACTCCCAAGGTGTCCCCCACCCTCTTCCTGACCCTCACGCCGTGTAGGATCTTCAAGTGTGGGCTACACCTCAGGATTGACTTATGAAATGAATGCAAAAGCGAGGTTACAAAACACGGAGATTCAGTCTGGCTGGGGCTCTCTCTCGTCCTGGGGCTTGCTCGCCTGGATGGCTCAAGCTGACATGTGGTAGGACCACCTGTGCAGGAGTCCACAGGAAGGACCCACAGAAGCCTCCAGCCAACAGCTTGGGAGTAACTGAGACCCTCAGACCAACAACCTGCAAGGGATTGGATGCGGAGAACACCATCCTGAGCGGGTTTGGAAACTGACCTCCCTCGAGCCTTAACACAATCGCACAGGCCAACACCTCTTCAGCCTTGAGAGAGGCGTAGACCCAGAAGGCAGCTCTGCCTGGCTTCCTGACCCTCAGAAACTGTGAGAGGAAAATGTCACTGTTTCAAGCCACAGGTTTTGAGGTAATGGCGCACACAGCAATAGATAACGGATGCAAACCCCTGGGAGAGAGCATAGAAACCCAACATAACCACTTTCAGCATCCCATTTGTATGTCAGGGACAAAGGAGGATGTATCTAACCACCAACTTCTTCAATGGTGCATGAATTTCATGCAACTCATGAAGCTAGCAAGCAGCAGAGGCGGGAATAGAAGTCAGGTGGTCTGGCTCCGCTATCTTTACTCTTGAGTGAATACTACTATAACAAGGGAATGAGCGGAGGGGTGGATGGATGGGTGGTATGTGGATGGATGGGTGGACGGACGGATGGATGCTTGGATACAAACATGTATGGGTAGATAGATGGATTTATGTATGAATGTATGCATGTATGTGTTAAGGTCTGTAAACAAGTCAAAATAACACCTGGTATTTTGCCAGGGGAATGTAGAGTTCCTAAACAAGTCTGGATGGTGCCTGGCAAAATGCCAGAGGGAGTGGTTTGTGAAGTAACAAAAGCGAGCCATTAAGTGTGGAGATTCCTTATTGGTTGACTGATGTATCTAGTTTATGCTAATTAAGATAAGCTGTGCAAAATGTATAAATAGCTCTGTTGTCCTACAATAAACGGCTCCCATTTCTGCTGTATCAATCTACAAGAGTTATTCCTCACCCCCGGCTATTTTGCTGCAGCCGGACTTGCGGCATGTATGGATGGGTGTTTTATGTGTGCATGCCTGCATGTGTGTATACATGGATGGATGAATGGATTTAAATATGCATGTAGGAATGTATATATGAATGTACATATGGATGGATGGATGGATGGATGAACAAATGGACAAATGGATGGATGCACTTATGTGTGTATGTTTACATATGCATGTGTGATAAATGTTCAGATGAGTAAGCAACTGGATGATTTTCTCCCTTCCCTCACGGAAGGGGTCTGCTGTTTAGCCCTTATGGAACAAGTGGGCTCACTATCCACCTCACCAAATTGTAGCATCAGCACAACGGAGCATTTTACTAAAAGGTAGCCTCCACAAGAATATCTGTGTCTTGCTGAAGGCCATATTTGGGTGGGAGGGGGCTACACCATGGGAGGGAAACAGACTGCAGGAGTTGAGAAACGATGCAATCACGCAGCAGCTCCGAGCAGGCTTCCGTCAGATACGTCATCTTGTCAAGTTAAGGTGTAGGTAGCTGTTTTCTTTCTCCCTCAGACCAATGTAAAGTGCTCAGATAAAGAAGATGATAGAATTCATTTTTCCATTCCCAGTGCCTCATCAGAGGCTTGTCCCTGAAGGTGCTTCTAGCAAGGGAGCCATATCAAGATTATCAGGAAGGAAGGAAGGAAGGAAGGAAGGAAGGAAGGAAGGAAGGAAGGAAGGAAGGAAGGAAGGAAGGCAGGGAGGGAGGGAGGGAGGGAGGGAGGAAAGAAGGAAGGAAAGAAGGAAGGAAGGGAGGGAGGGAGGGAGGGAGGGAGGAAGGAAGGAAGGAAGGAAGGAAGGAAGGAAGGAAGGAAGGGGAAGGAAGGAAGGAAGGAAGGAAGGAAGGGGAAGGAAGGAAGGAAGGAAGGAAGGAAGGAAGGAAGGGGAAGGAAGGAAGGAAGGAAGGAAGGAAGGAAGGAAGGAAGGAAGGGGAAGGAAGGAAGGAAGGAAGGGAGGGAGGGAGGGAGGGAGGGAGGGAGGAAGGAAGGAAGGAAGGAAGGAAGGGGAAGGAAGGAAGGAAGGAAGGAAGGAAGGAAGGGGAAGGAAGGAAGGAAGGAAGGAAGGAAGGAAGGAAGGGGAAGGAAGGAAGGAAGGAAGGAAGGAAGGAAGGAAGGAAGGGGAAGGAAGGAAGGAAGGAAGGAAGGAAGGGGAAGGAAGGAAGGAAAGAAGGAAGGAAGGAAGGAAAGAAGGAAGGGAGGGAGGGAGGGAGGGAGGGAGGGAGGGAGGGAGGGAGGAAGGAAGGAAGGAAGGAAGGAAGGGAGGAAGGGAGGGAGGGAGGGAGGAAGGAAGGAAGGAAGGAAGGAAGGAAGGAAGGGAGGGGAAGGAAGGAAGGAAGGAAGGAAGGAAGGAAGGAAGGAAGGAAGGGAGGAAGGAAGGAAGGAAGGAAGGAAGGAAGGAAGGAAGGGGAAGGAAGGAAGGAAGGAAGGAAAGAAGGAAGGAAGGAAGGAAAGAAGGAAGGAAGGAAGGAAGGGAGGGAGGAAGGAAGGGAGGGAGGAAGGAAGGAAGGAAGGAAGGAAGGAAGGAAGGAAGGAAGGAAGGAAAGAAGGAAGGAAGGAAGGAAGGAAGGAAGGAAAGAAGGAAGGAAGGAAGGAAAGAAGGAAGGAAGGAAGGAAGGAAGGAAGGAAGGAAGGAAAGAAGGAAGGAAGGAAGGAAGGAAGGAAGGAAGGAAGGAAAGAAGGAAGGAAGGAAGGAAGGAAGGAAGGAAGGAAGGAAGGAAGGAAGGAAGGAAGGAAACTGGTTGATGATGATTACCAGGAGGTGGTATTTAACCATGAACTTCTTCAATATCGAATTTGAATATAAAAAATGATTATTCAGAGGCCAAATCCTTCCTTTCACTTTAAAACGGCAAGAGGAAGGGGGAAAGGAAATCAGTGTGTATTGAGCAACTATTAGGTATCAGGCTGTGTCTTGAAGTCACGTTTATTTTCCATGACAGTTTTTATGGTCCTAGTTCTATCTGCAAACAGGACACTGAGGCTCAGATAGGACTGAATCCGTGGCTTCAGGCCACAGGCCACACGGTTGCCTGTGCTACCATTAACGCCTGGCGAATGACTGGCCGTGGGAGGGAGGTGCGTTCTGGCTTAAGATGACATTTCATTGCAGCCTACGGGTGAAGCCCACGGGCCCGGACAGCACTGATCTGTCCATTGATCAACTTAGGCTGCGGGTCCCACTGAGCCAGGCACGGCTCTGGGCACCGGGAGCAGCCTGCTTCTTTGGGGTTGGGGTTGGGAAAAGTGCTTTGCTCCTGGGGAAGCCCCACACAGGTGCCTGAAATCAGAGCAGGTGGCCCTAATGGAGCTCACACTGAATAATCGGCTCATCTTCCCAGGCTCCTGGATGAGCTGAAATGGGGACCATCTGCTCCAGATCAGTACATGATGAGCTCAAGTTCAAGTTCAGGAGATGGAAAGCAAGCCCCCCCCCTTCCCCCCCCCCTTAGGAAAGATGGAAAGGGACACAAAACTGCATCTGTCATGTGCCAGTCCCCTATATCCATGTGCCTCATTCAACAGGGACGTGAGCGGGTAAGGGACCCTTGGCTTCATTTTTCAGAGGAGAAAACGGATCCTCGGAGAGGCTGAGGGGCTTGTTCCAGATCACGTCGAGGAAGAAGAGGGGCAAAAACTGAAAGGATTTTACACACACACACAAGCAAGCGCACACACACACACACACACACACACTCTTCAGACCACGTGAGTTAGTCTCTTTGCTGCTGTGACCAAAAGACCTGAGAAGAACAATTTAGAGGAGGAAAAGTTGATTGTGGCTATGGTTTCCGAGGGTCAGTCCGTGGTTGGCCGACCGCCTTGCTTGGGGCCAGAGATGAGGCAGAACGTCATGGCGGAAGAGTGTGGTGGAAGAATGCTGCTCTTCTCCTCACAGCCAGGAAGGAAGCAGAGAGAGAGCTTGGGGGCCAGGAACCAGGGATATCATCCTCAAGGGCATGCCCCTAGTGACCTCCTTCCTCCGGCCACGCCCTACCTGCCTACAGTTACCACCCATTAGCCCATTCAGATTGTTAACCCATCCAATGGATTAATCCACTGATGAACCCCATCATTTTACCTCTGAGGTTCCTGCATTGTCTCCTGCAAAATTCGGGGGTGGGATACCTCCTGTCTAAACCACAAAACCATCCTTCCACTCCAGTGGGTACTGTACCAGGTGCGGTGCCAGGACCCTCACCTGCCCAGCAGGGTAACACAGTTCTTGAATTAATGAAGTTCAAATTCCCTACATGGTCGTGATCCTAGAAATCTCCCTGTATCAAGAAATAAAATGTCTATTCCAGACAGAACGCCGTCCTCAATTCTGCTCCAAAGACTTGAGGCCTATCTTACGGGGGCATGAGCAAACGCATAAAGGATGCTCAGTCACTCATCAGTAACTCAGTGACTCATGTGGCGGACGTAGGCAGTAAAGAATGAAGGGCAGTAGTGATAATTATCACTCGTAGTAATCATCATAGCCTTTCTTGATGGTGACTCACTCTCGGACACTGTTCTAGGCACCTCACTTTCATCAGCTTATTAAATTCTCATAGCAAGGCTGTTTTATGAATTTTTAATCCGAGGAAATAAAACGCAGAGAGATATTAAGTAATCAGGCTAATGTCCCCATGCCGGTCAGGGTCAGAGGCAGGAGGACCTGAACCCAGGTAACCTGGATCGAGAATCCACACTCTGAAATATTCCATTATGCTCCTTATTAATATGCATACAGGAAGGAGGTGGAGTATAGTAACATTAAAACACACACACGGAATAATTGGCACCTGTGACTCGACCTCAGTGTCAGGGAAGTAACCACAAAACCAGGGAAGGAGTCACAGGCACCAGCCAAGGGGGCAGTCACTGTACAACCCCCCTTGTGTGCAGCCATCCAGGTTTTACATGACATTTCCAGGTTGAAAGTGTCCGCATGGTGCTGGCCACACAGAACTCTCCTGCAGAACATCGTGGCTTGCGCTCTGCCCACCTGCCACTTATGCCAGGGAACGGCACCACGGGTCCTGCACTTCATTAGCCAGTCTTTCCGTCACGGCTTCATTCTGATTGCAAGGGCTCTTCCTGACCCTGAGTTACAATCTGCCCCCTCCAGCATCTGTCTGTCTCCCTTCCCTGAAACAGCCTCCTACTTCTGTAATCAGGGAGAGATTAATCCCTCTTGCCCGCGACAGCCTTTCACATATTTTGATCACTGAAATGATTTCTGAGCTGGCATGAATCTTATTCCATCTAATGAGAATGACAGAGCGGGTGACACAGTCACACACAGCTTACAGCGGCTCTGGTCACTCACTGCCTCCAGGGCTGCTCGAGGAGCAGCCTCTAACCCCCGGGTTCCCCCATTCCAACCGAGAGTCACAAACCACACCCTTCCCCTCTGGAGGTTCCAGACCCACTCAGGCTCAGGTGCCTCGATTCCAGGAGGTGAGTCTCAGATCAACTCATGGAAGGAAATGAAGGCCAACCCGAGAGAGTCTTATGCACAGGAAAGCATCTAAACGCACCCGCACCCAAAACCTAATAATCATGATCTACCTCTGCGAGACAGGATCCATCGGCAAATTTGTGAACTTTCTGCATTTTTTTCTAGTTTTTCAAAAAGAATGTCATATGACTTGTAAAAGGAAAAATATTCTGAATTTCAATTGAGAACTATAAGATAAAAAACATCTCCTGCTCTGGACCAGTGGTTCTCACACTTCAGCTTGCCCCCAATCCGCTGGAGGGTTTATTTTAACTCAGATGTCTAGGCTCCACCCACAGAGTTTGAGGTAGAGCCCGTAAAAATGGGCTTTTAACGTATTCTTGGATGATGCAGATGCTGCAGGTCCGGGTGCCGTGTCTTGAGGACCACAGCTCTGGAGCATTCTGAATATATCCCCCAAAGTGATGGGGACCATTTTCTGACCCCAGTCTCTGCCCAGGTGCTGCATCTCTGAACTGCAGCCCCCAAGAAGGTTTGTCCCCAGGGCTCTATGCATGCTCACATCTCCACTGCCCACCCCGACCACCCCACGTTCAGGTAAATATGAGAAAACACATACTGCAAGATTCCCTTCCTGCCCACTGCGCTTCCCAGAGGAGAAACGGAGGCCAGCAGTGTCATGTGCATCTCCACCACTGTGCAAGTTCCAGGTGCTCATCTTCTCATTCACCTTCCTTGTCAAAAGTTGAGCTGCCCGGTTGCTGGCCAACACCTGGAGATGCTCAGGCTACCCACGAAGGACAAAGCCTGACGGATGGCTATGGAAATGAAGTGACATTCTCTACACCCCACACACACCGGGGGTGTTAAAAGTGTCATGGCATCTGCCTCCCGTGTACCTTACTTTTCCAAAGTACAGATGTCATGTCAATCAAATAATAGACCAGAGGAGGTCCTTGGGAAGAGCTCTGTGGGGAAAAGGACATGACATTCCAATCAAGTTCATTTGTAAGTCTTTTTGCTCATTATGATCTCAGGTGATGTCAAATGCCTTGCTTGCGTGAGCACAGGAAGTTGAACTCGACCTGGAGCGCGAGATGGAAGTTTATCCATCAGTATCATTGAGGCCACTGAGCACATGATTAGGAAGCGCCATCATTCTCCCAGGGGTGGGACTTTGGGCAGGTATTTAAATATGCCTCAGTTTTCTCTTCTGCAAAATGGGAATAACAACAGGACCTGCACCATACGGCTGCTGTGAGCATTCTGTATGTTGAAATAAAGCACCCTCGCGTGCATACAATTTTGCAGGGGAATTTGGAACTAAATTTTGTAAATGCTCTTTTATTTTGTTATACATATTCAGCGGGGCCATTTTCAAAAGCACTCTTAGATCCTGCCCACAGAAAACGCCAAGTAGCCTCTCTGCCTCTGCCCCCACCGCACCAGTAAGATTGGCAGATCCCCAGCAAGGCTGTCCTGACTCAGCTAAAATACCTTCGGGTCTGCAAAGGACAAGCACGTCGAGCTTAAATTGGAAGGACATTTGCCTCCAGCCTTACAACGTTAAATTCTTTGATGATTTTGAGGATAAAACGTGGAGGAAGCCCCTTGGGAATAAGTACATGCTGCTGCGTCCAAATCATTGAGGGTTTTGGGTCTGTCTAGGAATGAGACGCTCATAGAGGCCAGCTTTGGCCACAAAGGAAGTCAGAAGGGCAAGTTTGAGGTCTAGCTGTACCAGTGAGTGGTTGAGGCTTATAATAATAATAATAATAATAATAATAATAATAATAATAAAATGGGGAAAGGAACTGGTTCAGGGGGAAAATTGCAAGTTCAAGATCCCAGCTGCTGCGTTTCTCTGCTTGCAATCTGAGGGACAGTGGTGATGTTAATGTGACATGAAGTTAGTAATTTTTTTTTTCTTGCTCAAAAATCCACCATCACTTCTAGATTTGATTTGATTTTTTTTCCTTTTGATATTTCTAGCCCAGAATTCAACTCTGACTTTTTGTTTGTTTGTTGTTTGTTTGTGGGGAGTGGAGGGCACCAGGGATTGAACCAAGGGTGCTTCACCACTGAGCCACATCCCCAGACTTTATGTTTTATTTACAGACAGGATCTCACTAAGTTGCTCAAGGCCTCACTAAGTTGCTGAGGCTGACCTCAAACTTCTGATCCTCTGGCCTCAGCCTCCTGAGTTGCCGGGGATGGCATGTGCCACTGAGCCCTGCCATTCTTTCTGGGTTAATGTAACCATACCTTCCTCTGCATCTTGGATGGTAGTAAGGGTAAGAGGAGTGAGAGAACTTATAACAGGATTTACTGAGGTCTTACTAGGTGCAGGGCACTGTTCTAGGTGATGGTTCATGTGCTAACTCATGTCATCACAATGAGCCTAGGAGAGTCTGAGAGATGCGTAGTGTTCACTAATGATACTTCTGCGTCTCCCAGCCTGCCTTCGTGTGGTTGGCTATACATCTTATTCTGCATGGGGAATAGTGGGTGTCGCTGCAGGCTGAGGTGGCTAAGTACCCATCTTCTAGTCCTCATGTTTTCTCTTTGTACTGGGGATTGAACTCAGGAACACTTGACCACTGTGGTACATCCCCAGTCCTCTTTAAATGTTTGTATTTTGTGACAGGGTATGGCTAAGTTGCTGAGGGTCTTGCTAAATGGCTGAGGCTGGCCTCGAACTTGCAACCCTTCTGCCTCAACCTCCTAAGTTGCTGGGATTTACGGGTGTGGGACACCACGTCTGGTCCTCCTTCATGTTTTTTGTTCATTTTTTTTAGTACCGGGTTGAACTCAGGGGCACTTAACCACTGAGACACATCCCCAACCCTTTTTATTTTTTTTATTTAGAGACAAGGTCTTGCTGAATTGGTTAGGGCCTTGCTAAGTTGCTGAGGCTGGCTTTGAACGTGTGATCCTCCTGCCTCCGTCTCCTAAACTGCTGGGATTACAGGTGTGCACCATCATGCCTGGCTCCTCTGCTTATTCAAGGTTGGATGACTCCAAACCAGTGAGCTAAAAGGATAAATACTGGGATCCTGTGTTATTGCACTGAGGAGAGTGGCCCAGGAAAGAGATCCCCATCAAGACATCCTCACTTGTATGAACATGACATTTTTACCATGGTGTGGCACTGATTCCTTCCAGTTTATTTTTTTGCGGTGCTTAGCACAATGGCATTACCCTGAGGCATCACTGTCATGCCCACTTTATAGATGAGAACACCGAGGTCAGAGAACAAGTGAGCGGCTAAGCCAGGACACAGGCGCAGTTCTTTCCACCTCTAGGATCTATGCTCTCCGCCCCTCGCCCCACCTTGGTTCCTGATTTCATCGCTATCTCCACATTTTCCTTGATGGATTTCCTCCTGTATCCACTCCAAGACCATTAAAGTGAGCCCCAGTGGAGGGAGGAACTGCCTCATTCTCCCTGAATAATTGGGGATGAGCCCCAAGACTTTGAACTGTGTCTCCTCCCTGGGTTTCCCGAAGAGCTGCCCACACCACATTCCTGTTTAAGATGCTAGTGAGCATTTCGAGAATGACTTTTCTGCCATTCCCTTCTCTTTTATTACATACTACGATCACACCTGGCTAAAAAAAAGAGAATCAGTGACCAAGAAGCTTGCAAATTGTCTCCAAGCTTGCAGAGTTTAATTTTCTAAATATCAACAGTGCCCTCCTGCCTCACATACTGGTTCGTCACAGATTCAGAGGAAATAGGCACACGCGTTCACACAGCATAAAGGTTAATGGCATGACTTTTTAAGTCAGGGGAAATGATTTCTGTGCACCTCTTTCATTTACTTGCTGTGTGACCTGAGACAAGTCACATCATCTACCTATGCATTATTTACTCCCTTTTAAAAGTAGGGAATGCATCTCACCAGGTTGCGCTAATGTTTCAATAAAATAATGCTTGAATCCTTAGGTTTGAGCTAGAATAATGAATGCAAAACACACACACACACACACACACACACACACACACAGGTGCATTGTTGCTCCCCCTAGGTAAGAAACACACTTAGTATAGTTAGTATTTAATTTTTATTATTTCTCAAAGACAGAAAACACAGCCCATTCCTTTGAAAGGCCCATTGTCTCGCAAAAGGTAAGGTGAATAAGTGTTTGAAGAATGTTTTAGGAAAGGGAAAATGAATATGTAAATGGGTGTGAAACAGCATGAGTAGAGATGGAAGGAATAGTGTGTAGAAAAGCGTAATGAGCAGGCGGTCACAGCACGCAAGACACAATAAGATGCTACTGGACATTTTCAGCATGTTCTTCTCATGGTCTCCTTGGGGAGCAGATACTTTCCGACTTCGACTTTCTTCTTTGCACCATGGCTCCCAAACAGAAGGAATCCGTATGCATTTGAGAGATGTCATTAAGACACTTTTCTAGTTGGTGTGTTTACTGTACAGATACCAACAGATTAGCTCAAGAGAAAGAATCTGGCTCTCTGCTTTCTTCCAACCATGCACAAGATGAAATACAGAGTAAACTCTTTCAGGGACTATTTAGAAAACATTTCTCTCTCACTTGTCCTTCTATGTGTCAAAACATTTTGAACTATAAGAAGAGGCAGCAGTGGGGGTGGAAAATAAAATGGATCCAATGCTCTACCTTCCTTTTCTGACGTTCAAGTTTGGGGACTTATCCCAATTAGCAGGTGCCATCTTGGTTTCCTGGGATCGATGTTCCTCTATTCATATTTCCTTCCAGAGTGAATAAAGAGGAATCTGAGGGACTGAGAAAGCCAAAGAGCCAACATCTCACTCTTAGTTTTAAGATGCATTACTTTATTTTCAACTTCTCAATACCTGTGCCTTGTGTTAAATTACTCCTAGGGTCTCCATTAAAAAAACACGGAGGCCCAGATTCTGATACATAAAATCATGGAGAAAAATCATAGAACAGGTTAATAGACAAAGTGGACGTGCAACCAAGACCTCAGACTTCAAACTCCAAACCATTCAAAGAATGTTTTCCAGCATGAGCCCGTCTTTGCTCTGCGTGACTCTGAGCACACGGCTTGCAATAAAATCGCCCCCCTGCCCAGAGTTGTGAGACTTCCTGATAAGCCGAGTCTAAGGAAACACATTACTTATTGGTTCCCACACTGATCAATGTCCACCTGTATCTCAAGAAATGGTAGCAAGCTCCCAGAAAGCACCGAATTTAACCAAATGACAAGCCTCCGTTCTTCCTGGGGCTGTGTTGTGATTTAAAGTGCATGTGTGAAGAGAGCCGTGCAGGTTCGCTGGTTTTTCATAGGCTACATTTCTGCAGATAAAATTTAATTAAACAGATCCCTGCAGTGGTGCGCCCACTGCCCTGAATCCCGTGCAATTATTCTCCTTCCCTGGCCTCTCCTGGGGAAGGGGAAAGGCCCCCAAGTTACCGCTGTGTGGCTGGGACAAGGGAGGGGTTTTCTCCAAAGGAGAAACCAGAGGATCTTTGGAAAGGACGTGAGTGGGGGACCCTGACCAGCTCGGACCACAGGGCACTCGGGTCCTGTGTCTTCACACCCCCTATGCCTTCCCTAGCCACCCCCTTGCATCGGGATTCTGATTTTCTCTTAACAGAACATGGCAGGAACCTCCTTGTCTCCAGTTCTACCCAGATCTAACCCCAAGCCCATGTTTAAGGAGTGACCACTGGATCTAGTTTTGGTCACTGAGGTTTCATAGTGGGGCTCTGGGAAGGTTTACTCTGAATAAAAGAGAAGCAGGAACCGGGCATCCCAGCAGCTTGGGAGGCTGAGGCAGGAGGATCGAGAGTTCAAAGCCAGCCTCAGTAAAAGTGAGATGCTAAGCAGCTCAGGGAGACCCTGTCTCTAAATAAAATACACAATAGGGCTGGGATGGGGCTCAGTGGTCGAGTGCCCCGAGTTCAATCCCCAGTACCCCCACCACCAAAAAAAAGAGAAAGAAGGAAGAGGGAGCAGCTTTTTCTGCCTGCTGGCAGCACAGTTGTGTGACAGCGTGATGCCTGGACCTGAGCCCATCATCCAAGGACCAAGAGGCAAGAGCCCACCTGCCAGAGGAAGGCAGAATGGAAACCCAGGAAGAGCTCTGACGCCTGGTGACGTTTCTCAGCGGCTACCAAGTCTAGAAACGTGTACCTCCAGACCTCGCCATGTTAAGATAACTACCCGACTTTGCCGCCCAGGTCCCCGGGGGTGATATGTTCTTGCAAAGAATCACCTTCACTACTGAGAGCATTTTGGAAACACCGCTTTTAGTTAGCCCCAGGAAAGCGGATGCTGGGTTCCGCTTGGGTGAACCAAGCTTTATCACCAGGACCTGGTTTCCCTGAGACGTTGCCATTTCTCCCTAAACAGTATCCTATAGACTTGGGGGGGAAAAAAAAGGAGAAAAATGGGGGGGGGGGTTTCCAACAGAATCTTTCATGGCCTGGAAATATGAAGAAGGTTTCACCAAAAAGAGGGGAGAAGAAGTGTCTGAGCAGAATAGCTAATAACTCTCCAAAGCATGGAGTTCTTTGAAAAATCATGGGAAAGGCCTAGTGGTAATGAAGCATCAGATGAATTGTTGCTTTCTTAATGTTTTGGGTGGACTCGATCCTTCCTTCCCCTGGACAATACCTTTAGAAGGTACATATCAAAGCAGGCGCGGTGGCACACACCTGTCATCCCAGCGGCTCGGGAGGCTGAGGCAGGAGGATTGCTAGTTCAAAGACAGCCTCAGCCATAGCGAGGTGCTGAGCCACTCAGGGAGACCCTGTCTCTCAATAAAATACCAAATAGAGCAGGGGATATGGCTCAGTGGGCGAGTGCCCCTGAGTTCAATCCCTGGTATTCCCCACAGCCAAAAAAAAAAAAAAAAAGAGATATCTTTCTAGGGACTGGGCAGAGATAAGGCAAGAAAGGTCCCTTCTGTGATAAAGTTTACCCTTGCATACGGGAGAGGAGTTGGAGCGTACCCACCCATGGAAGCAGATTCAAATGTCACGTGGTGAACACATGTGGGTCACCTTATTAACATCATTGTTATTATATTTGATGCATCATTTGGGATTAGGTTTGGCTATGGGCTAAAGAAACCCCAAAGATGGCTTTAACAAGATAGAATTTTTATTTTCTTTGACAGAACGGCTCCACAGATAAGCCATCGGAGCTCTGGGCTCTGGCCCCACGGTCACCAGGGAGCAAGTCACCTTCCTCATGGTGCTCGGTCATACCCAACCTCTCCGCTTCAGAAGTGCTTCCTTTTGTCCCCTGCGGATTCGTCATTCCCCAAGGCCTGGCACACTCTTCCCCTGTCTCTGGCCTCAGCAAGGGGTCTGGTCCACACGTAGGAGACGGGAAGCTGCCCGGGAGCAGGCCCCAACAGTAGCTGGGAAGAGTGATGCTGAGCACCAGGCTCCCTCTCCTGGCCGGTGGGCAGCTCTTCTGCCACTTCCCAGAATCCTCCAGCAGGACGGATCCGCCATAACTGGCCCATGAGCACATCCGGTCCTGGCTTCCTCCCTTCCTGGCTCACTTCCCCACGCTCCCACCCGTGTTTTCTGGGTTCGCTTACCAAATAAATAATGTGCTCTCAAATCTCAGACTCAGAGTCCACTGCTCTGGGGTAACTGGGTCCCTGGCCCATGCTCCACCCACCCTGTCCAGCAGGACAGAAGCCCAGGGGGAAGGGGCGGGTCTCCACCCTGTAAAGACATTGTCACAGGAGACTGGCACCGAGACCCCATGGGCAGGAATGTCCATGGCCTCACTGAGTAGCAGAGGAGGCTGGGGAGGGACGGCATGCCAAGAAGCGACACCCAGGGTGAGGTCGGGCATGGATTTCTAGGGAGGAAGGAGGTGAAGGGTGTAAGGAGTGAGCTTATCCGTGTCCAGGGGATGGAAAAGGCCAGGCTTCGGGAAGCAGGCGGGGGACCCAGAAGCAGGTGTTTGGTTCCTGCTGAACCATAAATAGCTCTTCCCGAAGATCCTCCCTGGCCGCCCCCGAAGCCATCCCACCTTGGTGCCTCCCTGCCACCTGCTCCCAACACGGCGGAGCCCGACTTTCTCACTCCCTCCAGTCCTGGGAGAGAAGCCAGCTCTGCCTCACCCGGTGCCAACATCTACTTTGTGTCTTCAAGTCTCTCAGGCTGGTATTCACTTCACCTTAACTTTAGGTGAACAGGGAGTGCCACACAGGACCCCAGCCCTCAGGGGGCTCCGATGACTCAGACAGAGGCGCCACAGGGGCACAGGAAAGAGGTAGGAGGATAGCTGGTGACACATCTGGGTGATCCAGTGAAAACCTCCGGGACAAGGCAAACTCAGAGAGCCTCAGGGTTACAAGGAAGAGGGGAGGGTCCAGAAAACAACCTTGGGATGCCTACTGTATGCAGAAATGCACTATCCAGGATGAAACTTAAAGTCCCTGCTCTGTGAAATCGGTTGCATTATTAGTTTTATAGATGAAATAGCTAAGACTTTTTTTTTTTTTCTTTTTGATACCAGGGATTGAACTCAGGGGCGCTCAACGGCTGAGCCCCATCCCCAGCCCTATTTTATATTTTATTGAGAGACAGGGTCTCCCTGAGTTGCTTAGGGCCTCGATAAATTGCTGAGGCTGGCTTTGAACTTGCCATCCTCCTGTCTCAGCCTCCAGAGCTGCTGGAATTACAGGTGGGCACCACCGCATCGGGCATTTCTAAGACTTTGATAACTGAAATAACCAACCCTCAGTCCCACGGCAGTTAACAGACTGGAAATAATATGAATCCTTATTAAGTAATAGTAGTTTTAATATTAGTAAAGGTAATAACAATACTGTGTATTTCATTGAAGGCTTTCTTCTGTGCAAGGGCACGGCACTGGTATCCACCAAGTTCGTGCGACTTAAATCTCAGGGCCCCAGAGTAAGAACGGTTATCAATTTCACTTTACAAATGGAGAAACCGAGGGTTAGGAAGGTTGAAAAGCTACTGAAGATCGTCACCGGGATTTAAGGGACTCTCTTTCCCAACTGTCAATCAGAGGCTTGAGTCTTCTTCATGGAACTGTCTAGCAATCAGCACATGGACATTCTCTAAAAATGAGACGGTCAAAACTGCCCAGCCTCCTACAGCCCTCCATTTCCTTCCTGAAAGAAGCCAACTGCACAATCACTGCTTTGGAGACTCTGGACGGTGAGTGTGTCCCACAGTCGGGGTCATTTCTTAGGCTGAATTGCCCATGCACAAGTCGGACCTAGGACAGAACTCCACACCTTTCCTGATGGGTCAGATGGGAGCCTTTCTGCCTTACCCCCCACGCCGTCTCCGTCTCAATGGCTCAGCTCTGCCTTGGAACTCAAAAGCAGCCGCAGACACCCCTGGACGGAGGGGGCAGGAGTGTGTTCTCATGAAACTTTACTGATGGATGTGGAAGTCTGAACTTTATGATTTTCACGAATCACCAAATCCTATCATTCTCTTGATTCTTTCCCAATCATTTAGAAATGTAAAAAAGCGTTCTTGGCTCGTGGACTACGTAAAATCAGGCAGCAGGTCAAAGTGAACTCATGGACAATAGTTTATCAAAACCCAGTCTAGGACACAGAAAAGCATTTAGGCCGACTGATGCTTAGGAGCCTGTTTTTCTTTCCCATTTACAGAGATGCTAAAGGATAGAGCAAAGCACTGTGTGTGTGTGTGTGTGTGTGTGTGTGTGTGTGTGTATGGTGTGTTTACAGTGGTAAAGATTGGAGAATTGGAATATCATTTGGGCCCGGTGCCACCTTTAAACCCCAGGGCTGAAGTACTGATATCTGCAACCCAAAAGCTAAAATAGAGAGTGGGATTCAGACAGCCAGGGCCCCATAAACCTTGCTAAGGAGATTGAACTTTCTTTACATTGCCATTTGGGCCCATGGTACCACGTGACAGTCCTGCAGCTGGTGTTTTACCGCCTTGTAGTTCCATCACGACACCCTTAGAAATGCATGATCCGCTCTAATTCATTGGTAAGGAAATTAAAACTCAGAGAGGTTAAGCAACTTGCCTGGTATGATCCAGCTTGCAGAAGGAACTTACGCTCTGCCCTGTGTATCCTGCGGTGGATGAATCCAGACACAAAACCAAATTCAATTTTCCTCTGGGGAAAAAAAAAATGGTCCGTGGCACCCTGCTGGCCCGATGCATATTCATGAGTTCATGCCCGATCCCTGAACATCCCCAGGTGGCTCTGATCTGAATCCCCTCTCAGCTTCCAGTCTTCCCCGGCACCAAATGGTACTGGGAGGCTGTGCCCTGGCAGCAGGTGGGGTCAATGCTTACAGAAGGGTTTAATGAGAAGATCCTGGGATGGAAGTCAGATGGGAGTCCACCTGCTGCCCAGACAAGGCTTGCCCAGTGGGGGGAGGCCCAGGAGCTGATCCAGGGCTGTGTTTTCAGTGATAATGGGGCACCTGATCAAAGCGTGGATGGTGGAGTGCCTGGCCCCCTGCTGGGCCTCCCTCCAGGGGCCTTCAGGTTATCTTACTTAATCCCCAGGACAACTGGAGCAGGTGGGGCTTATCCTTTTACTGTGCAGATGAGGGATGAGCCCAGCTAATCCTTGTCCCAAGTCCCAGGATCCTGTGGGACTGAAGCCCCTGCTCCTGCAGCTACTGAGCTCAGGAAGGCTGGCCGGACCTGTGTCCCCTTCAGCTGGTGGTGGCCCTGCCGCCAGGGAGCCAGATGTCTGAAAGAACTCCACAGCCAGACAGGCCGGCTGCGGAACTGGACTTAGTGAGTCTGCCCCGGGTGGATGGCCTTCGCTGTCCCCGCTGGGCCACTGAGGTCAACACCGCGTCATCTCCAAGAGAATCTGGGTGAGTGGTTCGCTGACAAAAGCCGGCAAAACATGGGTCACATGTGAAGCTGCGAAGCTGAATTCTTCATCTGAACGGTCCCCCAGAGGGACGGAGGTGTTGGCTCTCTTGGAGTGTTCAAGGTGACCCTGATGATAAGATTCTTTCCTGGATTAAACTTGGGCCAGGCCCCTCTGAGCCATCTTTTCTGTTTTGTACCTGAGATGGAACTCAGGGGCGCTCGCCCACTGAGCCCCATCCCCAGCCCTATTCTGTATTTTATTGAGAGACAGGGTCTCACCGAGCTACTTAGTGCCTCACTTTGGCTGAGGCTGCCCTTGAACTCGCCATCCTCCTGCCTCAGCCTCCTGAGCCGCTGGGATGACAGGTGTGCGCCACGGCACCCGGCTGAGCACTCTTTCTGATTAGGCCTGACTTTGAGCCCTGGCCTGGCCCATTTAGTCCCGTTTGAAACCTGCTGATTGCTTTAGTAAGCCCCCTCCACCTTTGAGACCTGAGTAAGCCCAGCCCCTCTCCCTGCCCTCCCACCCGGCCCCTGCTGAGCCTGCAGAGCCGCCATCCTCCACATCTTCCCGGTCACCTTCTGTCCATCAACGACCCGCTACCCTTGCTCCGGGGTCACAATTCCTGCTTGTCCCTGTCATGCTCATAACAGAGCCCCGGTCTGTCCCGAGAGATCCCACTTCTCCCACTGCAATAGCTTCTGGGTCAAATCTGCCTTTGCCATTTGAACTCCTGTCCGTCCCTCATTTCTGATATTATTCTGATACACAGAGCAGAGCAGAGCAGCAGCTCTGAGCCACCGACAGTAACGGATGCCATCGGGACCCAGGAAAGTCCCCCAGGTAATGGACAACTCCAGTCGACTGGCGAGGTAGTAGGTCTGTCTTTGCTTCCGTTTTCTCATCTATAAAATAGACCTAACGACCACGTCCCTGCATCGGAGCAGGGTCTGAGTCGGCTGATACGTGCAGGGCACCGGTGGGCGCGGCGTCAGCGCTCTGTAGCTCCTGGCCATGGAGGTTCCAATGTATCCATTAGCATCCGGCTTGAGGGAGGGGACCAGGTGTCAATGGCATCCAACATCAGAGTCCATCAAGAACATCGATGGAGCCCCTGGGGTTTTACACAACCCCTAAACTCAGGAATCAATGCAAGTAATTAGGACCCGGGGTGCAGATGGATCAATGTCCGGAGATGGCAGCCACGGGAGACGTGATTTCCAGCTTGCAGGGTGATGGGCGTCCAAAGAATGAGGTGATATTTGGGATCCTGCCACAACTAGCATTTGTGCATAAAGAGGGGTCTGGAGGGCATTTCAAGAGGGCAGCAGGCATATGCAAAAATAGGTCCCGCCACACCATGTCCCAGAACTGGCCACCACCCCTCATGCACGAACCACAAACCCCAAAGGCTCAGAAAACCAAAGCGAAGAACTAAGGACTAATTTCTGTGACAGCAGCTGAGCTGGTCCGATTGACACGTGTCTGCAAATTCCATTTTCCCACTTTACGTGTGAATGATCGTGTTTCACGGCAGAATATTCAAGAGTTTGGTTAGGGGGCTATGATCCCAGAATTTGTGAGGTGTTAGACAGTCTATGATGTACGGACAGCGTCACCTTTCTAAAATAGAAATCATTCTCAATTTCCAAGTCTGGTTTTGGATAAGGAGATAAGAAACTGTATAAATGAGACTTGGAGTTTATTGAGCAATTATTATATTCCAGGTACTTGTCCAAGTACTTAACTAAGTTAGTTCTCAGGAGATCAGGGGATATTAGTATGATCTTTATCTTTTTTTTTTTTTTTTGTACAAATGAGAAACTGCCTTAGAAGGAGGCTATTAACTTGCCCGCACTCACCCAACTCACAAGTTTCAAATATCTTCTCATTGCGCCAATACTGGGCTTTGCTTTCATCAGTGAGATGTCAACCGCGGTGACACGAGCCCAGGCTATCAGTATGCTTTAGTGGCTTGGCGGGGTCCTGCATTATTCTTGGGATTTTCATGAGGAAAGCAGAACCCGGGTAGCTGCGTGGACCTCAGAGACCCGTCCACCAGCGTTGAGCCCTATCCTCAGCCAGCCCAGGTGGCACAGAACCGAGAAGAAAGGCTGGTTTCGGTGGCTGTGGATGGCAGGAGCCCAGCACCAGCTGACAGACACAAGCCACGGGAACTGCTGGGCGTGAGGCGGATAATGAGCATCGTCTGAGATCAGGATTTAGAGCTGACATGAACCACGCTGGGAAGTGTCCTAAAAACAACGTTGAAGATTTTTAATTTCATCCCAACAGCAATGGAGAATCTTCCGATGCCTCTCTGCAGAACCAGGAAATGGTACGACTTTGATTTTCCACGCTGCACTCGGAGATGTCTTTGCAAACTACAATCTGAGCCACTCTCTAGTCTCCCAGCCCACTCCCAACGGGTGCTTGCTTCATACCTGTCAAAGGCTTCCCACTGTTTTAAGGATAAAACCTCAAATTCTCAACATCATCTTCTTTCTGGACCCTGCTCAGCTACCCAAGTCCATCCCAGACCACATTTCTCCTTTGCACTATGCTCCCAACCCTACAGGCCTTGACTGTACACTATTCCTTTTTGCCACAGGATCTTTGCACATGCTTGTCCTGCAGCTAGAAATGGTATTTTGCCAACCCTTTGCCTACTTACCCCTCAATTCATTTGTAAATTCCTTCTAGAAGCCTTTCCTGACCTCTTGAGTCAATTAATTGCGCCTGTTATATTTACTCTTAGCACCTGCACCTCTTTTTTCATTTCAGTTATTACAGTTGTAATTTCGTATTAGGGTGTGACATTTGATTGATGTACATCTCTGCCACTAAATTGTCTACTTCTTGAGAACAGTCTTTTTTTTCCCCCTCTTATCTTCCTATCTCCAGCATTGGAACAGCCCCGGATGCTCTGCTGAAGACCAATAGAATTGGTGGAATGCTATTCGACAAAGGCTCAGAGAGGAGCAAGGGCAATGGATTATTTAGCTGCTTAAAGCCACACAGACATGACTAATCCCTCTTCCTTATATCAGCCCTCCAACACCTGCTTGATTTCTCTCAAGATTTTGCCCAGACAGATCTCTCCCCAAACAACAGCGTGGTGGGATGCATCATCCATCTGTTATCACCGACCGGGAAATAGGGCCCCAACACGGTGCAGTCTAGATGCCCGGGGTTCCTCCTGCGTCCCTGAGCACCCACCCCGTGACTCTGCAATGCAGAAGCCTCCCGTAATGGGAGGAGGATGAACCATGGGGATGTGGCAAAGTCTCTCGATAGCTTGTCTATACCGTCCCCTGCAAAATCGATGCACAAGGAACGAGAGTCTCTCCAGCAGCAGGAAGAGAGGCTCGCGGCAGAACACGCTGCTGGATCCCCTTTATGGCATTAGGCAGGGCCGGTCTGCATTTCCACTGGGGGTGCCTGGGAATTGGGATCTGGCCATAAGGGAAGCGGTGGGTATGTCAGAAAGATGGCTTCGTTTTGAATGTGTTTGTGCCAGAAGGATCAAATAAGGGACAGAGATCACAGGCACGAATTCTGTGAAATCAATAAGTGAATTCAGTATCCAATCAGTGCCGTAGGATCACTGGTGGGAAGCGAGAAGCTAGCATCTCAAGGCCAGGCGGTGGGTAGTCAACCCCAGGCATTAGAAGAAAAGAGAGGAAGAGTCACCCAGGAACGCAGAGTGGGGATATGACACTCTGGGACAATGGTGTCGCCTCATTTCAATCCCCAATCAACTGCAGCGGTACCCCCAAGAGAACCAATCGGGAGGGCAGGAAAATCAAGTTGATGACCTCCAACGTTGGTGAAAATCGGGCAGGAGGAGGAAGAAGTCTGTCTGCCTTGGGAGGCTCTGGGGATCTGCTTCAGGTGGTGTGCAGGCACAGGGGAGTTTCACTCAGCCACAGAGAAGGATGGAATTATGGCGTCTGCTGGTGGATAGACGGAACCGGAGATCATCCTGCTAAGTGAAATGAGCCAGACTGGGAGAGTCGAGGTCCAGTGTTCTCTCCTTATGTGCAGAAACTAGAGCAAAGTAAGGGGGAAGGGAGGTCAGAAGCCCAGGAAGATAGAAAAGATATCTATACAGAAGAGAAAGAAGATGGACAGGAGGAGGGACGTGAGGAGGGAGGAACGTGGATTGCAGTTCACCCAGCTGTCCTGTGTGCACACAAAGATATACCACAGTGACTTTCACCTTTACATCTATAATGCAATAATTTAAAATATTATAAATGAATTTTCAAAAGACCAGGAGAGTAAAGGAAAGGGAATAGAGGGAGGAGAGGGGAGGAAAGGGGGAAGTGCTAGGAATAGAATTGGAGCAAGTTACATTCCATGCTTTTATGATGATGTCAGAATTAACCCACAGACTAGGCACAATTATAATGCACTAGTGGGTTAGTCTCTGTGTCCTCAGTTCTGTACCATTGGTCTACCAGTCTGTTTTGGTGCCAATACCATGCTGTTTTTGTTACTATTGCTCTGTAGTATAGTTTAAGGTCTGGTATAGCGATGCCACCTGCTTCACTCTTCCTGTTTAAGATGGCTTTAGCTATTCTGGGTCTCTTATTTTTCCAGATGAATTTCATGATAGCTTCTTCTATTTCTATGAGGAATGCCATTGGGATTTTGATCGGAATTGCATTAAATCTGTAGAGTGCCTTTGGTAGGATGGTCATTTTGATAATATTAATTCTGCCTGTCCATGAGCAAGGTAGGTCTTTCCATCTTCTAAGATCTTCTTTGATTTCTCTCTTTAGGGTTTGGTAGTTTCCATTGTAGAGGTCTTTCACCTCTTTTGTTAAGTTGATTCCCAAGTATCTTATTTTTTTTTAAGGTTATTGTAAATGGGGTAGTTTTCCTCATTTCCTTCTCAGAGGATTTGTCACTGATACACAGAAATGCCTTTGACTTATGGGTGTTGATTTTATATCCTGCAACTTTGCTTAATTAGTTTACTGGTTCTAGAAGTTTTCTGGTGGAGCTTTTGGGGTCTTCTAGGTAAAAAGAAATAATAATAATAATGCACTAGTAAAAAATTCTTAAAGAAAAAAAAATGAAGACACACATTTACTGTGAGACAGTGATTACTCTTCTCAGAATAGACCAAAAGAAACCCTCAACCCAAGTACAAAAGAAGGCACACAATAAGTTCACTGTGAAGTATCCGTCATGGTAAAAAGCTAGGAACCACAGCCACTGTTAGAGGATTGGCTGAACAAACTGTGGTGTAGTCATCTATGGGATGCTATGCAGCCCTGAAAAATGCATCACCATGCAAATATTCTAAGATAGATTGTGGAGATGAGGGAGGAGAAGCAAGTTGTCAGCTGACATAGCCAGCATGCTCTGCTCTTCTTAAATAGACACTCTAAATAACAGTACTGACAGGGTGCATTTCCTGCCTCCCTTTATCTGTTGGAATTGAGCAGCAGATGGCCCAATGTGTGACACTCAGGTTCCCCAGTGCCCCATGAGGCTCTGACGGCTTTCACCGGTGGCTGGTCTGCCAGGGCACATTCCCAGCTCCGTGCTACCTGGGGCCATCAGGGACCCTGTGACTTGTGGGAACCAAGGTTGTTTCATAAAATGACCATGTTCATGAAACCAGCTCAGGGGGTGGGCAGGAGGACATGCAGGACCTGGAAGATGGACCACCTTTCTTTAAAGAAAGACTCCCAGGAGCCACTGGAGTTTGTTTAAAGGTTGTATAAACCACCTGGAAGGGATGGAGAGTTAAACATCTACGTGTGCAAAGTACACTTAAGCTCTGGGGTAGGAAAAAGCCAACAGATGAGATAAACAAGCCACTGGGCAGAAATGACCACAGGTAACCTCATGAAGGCCCCTGGAAAAGTGTAAAATGGTGCACAAATGTTGCTCATGATGCGATCGGGTCCTGGCGGGTCTTACATCAGAATCTGATGACAGATGGAACCTGTGGTGGCGTTTGGTTCAGCATCCGGCCATCTGTCCTGACGGTGAGCACTTTCTACAAGAAAGATCTTGCTTTCACAAGGAATCAGCCTCAGGGTATTTTTTTGTTTGTTGCTTTAAACTCAAATATCATACCCACATTTTTAAAAATTGGAAAATCGAACAGAGAGAAAGCCTAGCAAATTTTTCAGTGAATGAATGAAAATGAATGAATGCAACCATTCCATCATCTCCCTCCCTGCCTGCCAGCCATTCCTCATCAGCAAGTGAGTTCAGGGCTGCTCCGTCTCTGTGCTTTGAAATCGGCACTTTCCACCACTATCACAAAGGGTTCTTCATCTTGCTCTGAAGTCTTCGGATCTCTGTAGCATTTCCTAGATGCCATGTGTTATGATGTACTTAACTCGTCCTTCTTGTTAGAATAACTTTCGTACCTCTGTGTGCTTTTCAGGGGGGATGTCTTGGTAGGGAAATGTCCACACCCCTGATACTGGACAACGTCCCAGAGACAAAAACATGGATGTTGGTGGGGAAGTTAGCGGGGGTCCCATTTTAGAGATATGGCTGCTCAGGTGGTGGTTAGGGTTATCCTTCTCCTTTAATGTAGAGAGCTATTTTCTAAACTGCTCAGTTTATTTCCTTAATTTTTAAGAAAAGGGAATAAGATGTCGTCTAGGTACCGCAGACGCTGTTTTGAAAAAGAAAAAATATGACAGGGCAGAGATCACATCTGATGATAAATTGTCATATAAACCAAAGGCCCCCTAGAAAGAGTTCTACAGAGAGACAACCCGTGGTAGGGTGTAGATCTGAGGTGTTCTCCCCAAACTCACGTGTGAAATGAAAAAAAAAAATAATGCAAGAAAGTTCAGAGGTGAAATAATTGAGTAAAGAGAGCCTCAACCTAATCAGTGCATTAATCCCCTGGTGGGATTAAGTGGGCGGTGACTATGGGCAGGTAGGGTGCAGCTGGAGGAGGTGGATCCTCTGGGGGGAAGGGGCTCTCTCTCTCTCTCCCTCCTCTCCCTCCCCCTCCCCCCTCCTCCTGTCCTTCCCCCTCCCCTCCCCCTCCCCTCCCCCTCCCCCTCCCCTCCCCCTCTCCCTCCTTCCTGATTCCAGTTCTGCTTTTCCCCCAACATTCGTCCACCATGATGCTCTGCCTCCCCTTGGGCGCAGAACAATGGAGTCGGCCACGCCGAGAACAACCTGTTTCAAAGCGACATTCCTCCTGGGTGACAAAACCCTGCTTCTCAAGGCTCCTTGGGAAATGGCAGGGGGCTCCTGTGCCCTGGCCGCTGGCCATTCTCTCTGTGGTGTGGAAGAGGAGACAAGCAGAGGCTTGCTACTAACTGTCTGACACACAGGCGGAGCTCATTCACTAGCCACTCATGTCCACCACAGGTTCTACTGGCCAGACCACTCAAAACCAGCTCTCCACAGTGTCCATTCTGCCAGAGATGCTCTGTGGTCTTTTGCTTCTCCTCCCCTGGCCTCCAAGGGCACAGCCCTGGGACCTATGGTTCTCCTGAGCTCCAGGGCCCCACCCATTGGTCCACCAAGCACCTTCTTGCTGCCCCCCACGTGTGACAGAACTGTGTGGCCATCCTGGACCCAATCAATGCAGGCCAATTCTATTCATCCTCAAATTCCTTCAACCCCTGCAGTAAAATGGGCTAATTCTCTCCTACGGGCCAAGCTGTCATCCATTTGCTGATTCACTGCACAAACATTGATTGAGCACCTACCCTGTGTCATGCAGAGTTATATCTCTGACAGTAAAAGACACAATACATCAGCGTTCCTGCGAGTGTGGCAGGAGCAAAGGCCCCGGGGCTGAGATGAGCGGGAGTGTTTAAGAAAACTGCTGGTTGAGCTTTCTGCTTGAAGCTTGGAGAGCAAGATGGAGAGAGGGATAGGAAACCATGGTGGCGATAAGGCCAGAAGGCCTGTCGCTTGGGCACTGGAAGCCCTGGGAAGGAGCTAGCCATTGGTGCAGGTGTAAACCCCGGTCCTGGATGGCACTGCAGTCCATCTGTCAACCCACTTCATGGTCTAAACCCCAGTTGAGTTTCCTTGTCAAGTCTCAACGGTGTCATCTGAGCAGAGCTCTTACAAAGGTTCTTTTCCAAGAGCTCAGCGCTGCCCTCCATTTCCCTGGTCAGGGCTTACAGACTTGGCAAAGCAGAATGGCTCTCGCAGCCTACAGCACAGCAGAACAAGAGTCCAGGATTCTCTTTCATTCTGCAAATTCCAGCTCCTCCCGGGCCTTCTGAACCAGGTTCTGTTTTGCTTTGCCACTTAGACTTGACATCTTGGGCCAAGATAGCACAGCCCCAGCCCACGTCCTGTCTCCACTAGAGGTTCCCCTGGTCCACCTGGATCTGCCCCATCGCCCCATCCTCTCCCCCCAACCCTGTGCCTAATCCGCCCCCTGGCTAGTCCCTGTCCTACTCCTGTTAGAGCTTAATCGTACATCACAGTGGCCCCAAAACCAGTCCTGTTAAGTTTAATCATCGGACTCATTCAGGGACTTAGCTCCAAATAACCCTTGGCAGTTTCCAAAAAAAATCAAATCTGGAGATTTGTCACAATTGAGGACATTTAAAAATTATGTTCCAAGCTCTGATGGCAATTTCCAAAGAGCAGTTCCCAGAATAGCTGGGAAATTGCCATGTAATTGGAATAAAGTGCTGACCTCCTCAGGGGTCTAGTTAGAAGAAGGACCACATTCGTGTGAACGCGTAAAAACCAGCATATTTGTTAATAATCGGCCTCATTACCCACCTACCACCCCCTGTGTGTATGTGTGTGTGTGTGTGTGAGTGTGTTCATAACTCTTGTGGCATTTTGAGGTCTGCATTCTTATTTGGTAAATTAGACACCAAACTGGGAGAGCCAGGGCGGCAAAGCTCAAAAGCTCTGCTTTCAATATTTGCATTTTGGACAGCCGTTTATTTCACGGTTTGATTTCTGGATGCCCAATGTTTGCCTCTGGTTTTCAATAAGCTTTTTTTTTTAAAAAAAAAAAAAAATGGTACCAAGGACAGAATTCTCCCCTTCCAATGTAGCCTGAGCAGAGCAATTCAAAGAGGTGAGCAAGGTGGGCTCACAATTGAAGGCCAGCCAGTGTCCCCAGGCCAGACCCCGCTTCCCCCATGTGACTCCTTTGACCAATAGAGGGTCTCCTCTTTCAAACCCTTGTCGGGAGTTTTTTTTTTTTTAAATTGAAATGGTCTCCCTAAAATCAAGATCTTAAATTTTCTTCACAAAATTGCACACCTGTTCACCTTGGTCCACTCTGGGCCTCTTATTATGCGACTTTTGCAAGCATCGATTCTCTTTAGGTATGAGTTCGAATTCACCGCCATCCCTGTCTGTTTCCCAGTGTGCTTCTGATCTGTGCATCCCAAGCCCAACAATTAGCGGTGGCAAACACATCTGATAGGTCATGGCGGATGGCTTCTGAGATGCAGGACGCATCCTATCAGACCCTAAGGACATAGTCCTGACCAAGACACAGATCGTGCCTGCAGAGCTTCTGATGTGGCTGTGAGGTCCCTGCCTTCCTTAGGGGCTGCAAAGGTAAGACGGGTTCCTAAGGAAAAGCCGAGAGAGCTTCCTGAACCAACAGGAGACACACTGGCCTGGTCCAGAAGGTCAGGGAAGCCTTCTCGCACACTGTGACCCTTATGCTGAGCCAGAAGGACATGTCCCCTGTTTTACTTTCCCTTGTCCTTCTGGCTCAGCATAAGGGTCACAGTGTCCGAGAAAAGGACAAGGAAATATCAGGTGCACAGACCTGGAGACAGGAAGCAAGCTGGCACACCTTGGGAATTAAAAGATGGCCTTTCTCTCCCTCCCTCCCTCTCTCTCTCTCTCTCTCTCTCTCTCTCTCTCTCTCTCTCTCTCTCTCTCTCTCTCTCTCTCTCTCTCTCCCTCTTTCCTTTTTTTTAATACCATAGATAACACCTGGGGAAGATTTTATTTCCGTTTCTTTCCTAAGAGCAGGTACCGAGCTCCCTATCACAGGAGCGATCTTTCCAATAGACGCAGCCTTGTTGGTAGGTGTCTGGGCTCTTGCCTGAGTGTTTTACACACAAAAGCATGAATTTCTGGCAGAAGATGCACACTTCCTTGTTGTTGGTTTTTTCTTTTTTTCTAAAAAGACAATGAAATATATGTCCCTCCTAAGCCCCCAACCTCATCCGCCTGTGACTACAAAATGAGATAATACCCTTCTCTCCTATGCAAATGATCATGGCCCCAGGCCCTCCAACTGTCTCCCAGCTGTTTCTGAGAGCTTCCCGGGGCCTCCGGATTGTCCAGAATTACACTCTGGGCTTCTCGTCAGGCTGGGCCCAGCTGTCCTCATGGGTGACTACTGCTGCGGGTGTGCTTGGCTCTGGGGGTGCGGAGACTGTTGTTGGGGTCATTCCTGGTGGGTTTGGACATGGCGAGGGGAGGAGGAGGAGCCCAGAAGCACTCCTGAGTTGAAAAGCTGCAGGGCTTCTCATAAATGCCAGCTGTCCCAGCAAACCTTGGTCAGATGGCACCCTGCCTGCCAACTCCCCTCCTGCCTCCTTTCGGGGCAGAAGGACCTCTCCACACCTCGCAGCTGGGAAGCTCCACTAGGTAACGTTGGGCTGATGGCCACATCTGTCCACTCCTGTCTCCGTGCAGTAGCCCCCACCCTTATCTGCAGGGGAAACATCCCAAGACTTCTGACGGATGCCTTAAACCACAGATCGTAGGGAACCCTATGCTGTTTTTTTTTTTTTTCCTTTGTATAACACTATGATCAAATTTAATTCATTAATGAGGCAGGGTAAGAGGTTAACCACGACTAGTAGTGAAGTAGAACAATTGTAGCCACACGCAGCGAGAACAGTTATTTATGAATCACTTCTGAAATTTTCCATGTTAATATTCTCAGGCCGACCGTGGTGGTGGGTTCCAAGTGCCTGAAACTGCAGAGTGTAAAACTGCAGGTTAAAGGGGACTACTGTAATGGGAAAGCGGATCTACTTACCAACGTCACAGCGTCCTTGGGAGGACAGATGAGTAGCTGAATACAGAGCACTCCAGATATTCTGAGACTAGCCAGAGGAGCCTCACACAACAGCCAAGGGCAGAAGCCCCAGGGAAAATCTGAGATGGGCAGAAGGGTGCCAGCCAGAAAGCAGGCGACCATCTAGGCCAGCGAGTCCCCAAGGACCATCCTCATCCTGCTCCTTCCCCCACGCCCCTTGGTCCCCACTGTGCAACCAGGGACACTCACCCCCAGGGCCTCATGAGCACACAGAGCATCATGTGTCCCTGAGTCTGGGCGGTGCAGTCTCTCTGCCTGGAAATGCCCTCGCTCTGCCGCAGCCACTACAGATAAATACGACCCCACAGGATCCCCTTGATTTGGAAATGAGGGGGAAAAAAATCTCAATTCACAGTGATACAAGAACAAAGGGAATCAACAGATTTGTGGCAGTAAAGCATTCTACGGACACAAAATTTCTCTCTCTTCCCTTTTTGGGTCTGTTTCCTGGATGCTGATTTCATTCCTAACCCCCATAAAAGGTACCACCCAGCTGTCATCCTCGTTCCAAATGGACTTTCTCTTTCTGGCAATCAATTGGGCAGATGGTCAACTTTCCCATTAACCCAAACATCAGCCCCAGAAAGGTATCGCCTTGTCCCTGATGGGTCCTCCCTGGATGGCCAAAGGGTGGAACACCCCGGACCAGGTGAGCCAGTCCTCCATTCGTTCCCCTCCAAGGTCAGAGCTGCAGAACTTCACGCCACCTACAGAGCCCGAGAGACGCTCAAGGTCTCCCAATGCCAATGTCAACTACGGGGTGTCGAAAGGTACAAACGTCGACCACAACTACCCCTGCAACTCTGCTTCCCAATTTTTACCTGAAAAACTCCTACCCTTCCTTCAAAGCCTCTGTTTTTCCCTGCCCAGTGAATTGCTATATAACACTAGAAAATAAGTTACACGATATTTGAGAGTCCCATAGTCCTCAGCAAAAAAATAAATAAATAAATAAACAAACAAATAAATAAATAAAACGACTGTCCTGTAGAGTTTATCCTACTAAACTCTGACACATCCTAATCTGTAACCAAAAGTTCCTCCAGGTCTCAGTCATCTGCTTATTCCTCTGCATGAAGCCTGTCTCCTGGTACAGAGATAATGCCATGTAACAATTGATAAATGGGTGATCATCCGTATATATTCAGCTACCACACTTTTATTATCTCTATCAGCTACTATCTATATTTATCTTGTGGTCAACAAATCTGCAAGATCCTATTTTTTCTCTCTTTTTTTGTTTTTACATAAACACATTCTAAATCAGCAGTGACACTGTAATTCATATTTTAGACCTAAAAACAAAACTTCGCGTAAAGCCCTACTAAATTTCAACTTGTTTGGGTTTTAAGTCCTGATACCATCATGCAGCCTGACATCATCGGCAGATCTGATTAATAGACCTTCTAGGTCCTCATCCAATCACTAATTAACATGCAGGGACAGGATTGAATGTAGAGTCCCAGATACCACTCACAGAAATCTCTCTCCAGAAGCAAAAAGAACTATCCATCTCAGCTAGAAGTCTTCGTAACGGTATCATCATAAACCAAATCTGATCAACAGAGCTGCTACAGAGATTGTCCCTCAGTTTGTCATCAGAGATTCTGGAATGACAATGTACTTTGTTGGTCCCCTAGTTTTTTTGTTTTTTAAATAATAATTAAGTTGATGTATTTGTGTGGGCGATTTCACATTAAAGTCTCCACCGCTGACTTTAAAAAACCGTAGACATTCTAGAAACACGTCCACACCACAGACAGCAGCTTTACTCAGAGTGGCCAGAGCTTGAAGGCAGCGAAGACCCCCCTAGAGCAGGTGAATGGACACACTGTCCTACACCCAGACGATGGGATTGTTTCGTGCTAAGAAGAAATGAGCTATCAAGTCATGAAAAGACACAAAGGAACCTTAAACACATGTTACTTAGTAAAAGAACTCAATCTGAACAGGCTACCTACTGTCAGATTCCAACTATGTAACATTCTGGAAAAGAGAAAACTGGATAAAGTCAAACCTCTGGTGGTTTCCAAGGCTTGGGGGGAGGGAAAGAGGGATCAAGAGGCAGAGACTATTCAGGGCAGAGAAGCTATTCTGTAACAGTGGCTATGATGAATCCACGTCATTATCCATTTGTCCAAATCCACAAAACATTCAACTGCGAGAGAGTGAACCTTAACTCACACCACGGACCTAGGGAGATAAGGACGAGTCCGTGTCTGGCCATTGATTGTCACAGATGTACCACTCCAGTGGGGGAGGCTGTGCCTGGGGAAGGCTATACCTGTGTGGGGCGGCGGGTATATGGAAATTTCTGGATCTTCCATTCAATTTTGTGGTGATCCTGAAACTTCTCTTAAAAAATCAACATTGGTATGGAAGATCCCCAAGGAGACTCATTATTGAGGGAAAATGTTCTGCAGGTCGCAGCTTTACCTTACCCGTGGCAGGTTGCAATCCATCAACCCTGATCACTGCATCTCTCTGATAGGCTAACCCCACTGTCAAGGGCGTGGGAGACTTCCATGTCCAGACTTCCATGTCCCTCAGTCAAGGTGCTTTGCAGAAAAGCAAACAGCTCAGCCAAACACCCCAGACCCGTCATGCCTTGGCAGACTCTTATCTTTGCTAACAGAGCTGATCATTATGAGGGCTCTTTCTAGGGGAGTAAAATTTCTCCATCTGCCTCTCTTTCCTGTCCATGAGCCCTGATTGTGTCCTCTGAAACATTCTTCTCACGCTGGCCCCTCTCTCCTCTGAAGCCTTTGCCCCCCTGTCTGTCCCCAGGTGAGAGTGGGTCTCTTTCCTTCCCAAGTCCATCAATCGCTTCTCCTGGGTCATGGTTTCTGGTCCTTCCTTAGTGACCTGGTCACCTACCCTTAGCCAGGATATTGCTTGGCAAGACTCGGAGGGCACAGGGGGTAAAGACCCAAACAGGGAGAAGGCAGAAACAGGTCAGAAGCAAGTACCTCCTCCAAGAACCTCAAGGTCAAAAAGAACCTAAGAAATCACATGACCCTTTCTAGGGGGTGATGCGGAGACAGTCGGGGGGTGCTGGGGAAACCAGCTATGAGTGATTGAACTTCCTGGAGGTGGACAGAGGATACAAGCAGAGAAAATCTAATGTGGTTCCTGCAGAGAGTTCATAAAGCAGGATCCACGTTCTCTGTGGCATCTGGATTCTGTTTTCTGCTCCAAGGAAACGAGGGGAACTGTTTGCTCAGCTGCACCAAACCTCACTTCAAATGCAACCAAGGGTGGACAGCCAACATCGGACACCTCTGCTTGGGATGAGGCTTCACCCGGGAACCAATTATCACCAGGAAGAGTGTTGGAGAATTAGGGAAACTAACCTTTCCTAATCCGCTGTCTAACGGAAACCTCTCTGCAGCCAATCAATGAGTGGAGGAGAGACACACGACAAGTCCCCCTCCTGGCCTGCACATGAGTAATTAAGGCCAGTTTAATGAGATTGCTGAGAGCTGGTGTCTGCAGGAGACAGAGACGGCAGTATCCAGAGAGCGGCTCTGCAGGAGGAAGCAGATCTCAGAGCAATAGATGACGAGTTGGCACTGTTGGGGGTGAGTCACCCCTGAGTGTCTCTGGCAAATGATGGGGAGCAGCAGCCTGAATCCACAGAAAGGTAACTGCGGTTCCCTGTCACAGCTGACAGCCCAGGGAAGGTGGAATGGGAAAATAGAGACTTACGGTGTCTGAGATCCGCTCCCTCTTCACATTTCTGAAGAAAACTCCTGCATCTCGCCCTCCCTCTTTTAAAACGGTGAGAAGAACTTGGGTTTGAACACCAGACAGACAGGAGTCTAAAGTCCAGTCCTGCCGCTGAGAAGCTGTTCTACCTTGAACAAGTACTTTGGCCTCCTGGAGCCTCGGGATCTTCTTCGGTGAAGTGGGATAACACCTTGAAGAACCTCTGAAGGATCTCACGAAGGATCAGTGGCTGATGCACTTAAAGAGCTAAGCAGAGCGCTTGGCTCCCAGCCAACGTTGGACGCATCATGTACTCCCAGCTATGAGTGTCTATCCCTGACATCTCAGACGTCACCTCCAGGTAATCATGGTGGTGTCAAATGGGCGAGAGATGAGAACACTTGGCATGAATCTGGTGCCCAAAATGGCAGCTGCCACTCTTCCCCTCGACCAAAATAAATAAATAAATAAATAAATAAAATCTGCAGAAAGGCATCAGGAAAGAATTTAAATGTAGTAAACTGCTTTCCAGGGTCCATGTGGTGTGAGGTGCCAGGGTGAGGGGTGGAAAGCAGGTAGGATGGGGAGGGGTGGATTTTCAGCCCATGGTTTGGCTTCTGTCTATTGGGGAACCTCTGTTGCTAGGAAATGCAGCCTCTGGGGCCCAAGTCCCTTCCAGTGGAATTGCTTCCCCACGGTCCACCCTCGGGGAGCAGCTAGGCAGCCCTCGCCTGGTTACCTCTCCCAGGTGGAAAGCATCCAAGGCACAGCCAGAGCGGCCAGGGGTGCTGGCAACCCCCCACTGGAGCCATATGGTCTGCTGCACATTCCACATAAATTAGCTTTTGGCACCGAGCAAAAACCAAAGGACCTGAAATAATTCTGCATTTTAATAGTGGACTCCCTTTGTGAGGCCTGTTTCCCGCCACCCAGAGGCGGTCAGCAGGTGCCCATGCCAAACGCATCCCGGTCAGCCGGCCGTCCGGTGGTTTCAGATCAGCTCTTTCCCGTCCCCGTCCTACATAACCAAGTCCGTCCCTCCTTATTGCCAAATGGCTCCGGGAATGCCTGCGAGAGACGGCCCCGCCGAACGGTGCTTCTGCTTTCGGGAATCAAGGAGCGCGATCTGAATCTCACCAAGATAATCTCGCGGCTGGGTCAATACATCGAGTGGTCATCGAGGGTGCCCTGCGCTTTATCTATCTTTAGGCCTCGTTCCTGCAGGGGAGTGGAAATGTGTCACCTGAGTGAGGAGCAGCCAGGGGCCTGCGGGGAGGCGGGGAGGAAGGAGCATTTGTGAGCGGCCTCCTGCAGGGGACAGGAGCCAACCCAGCCAGGCCCTGGTTGCTGGCAGAAAAGCCACGGTGCAGAAACAGAGGCAATAAAAAAGGAAAATCACCCCTTCTGGCACTGTCTGGGGCCTGGGGTTCACGGGTGGTGCGAGTCCTGCCAGGTTTCTGGTGATCAGCTCCACGTTTTACGCAGGGCGCTGGGGGCCACCCAGGAGAGGGGCTTTCCAGGGTCCCTCCACCCTGGATGGTGCCTGGAAACCGTGTCTCCAGCTCTCTCTCCCCCCAGGTTCACAGTTATGAGACCCTTATGTCCTTGGGAGTTAGGTGTGGTCTGCGGTCTCTGTGAGCTCAGGAACTGGGGCAAAAGGGAAGACGATCACTCCCAGCAGAAGCCGCAAGAGCCGGAGCGCACTGCGGGATGACGCTCTCTCAGCGGTGAGAGCATTAGAGGCCGGCCAGAGTGGAGCCCAACGTGAAGGAGAGAGAGAACTACGCCCCCCCTCCCCCCTGTCTGGGGGCCACCCGCCTCTCCAGGGGGACTCACGGCTCCCTGCAAGGCCAGAGCGCCCGTGCTGCTGTCTCCCAAATCCTCCGCCCAGTTTCCTTGGACCCTCTTTCTTCCCTTATGAGATTCTCATTTTTTTTTTTTCTCTTTACCTTCTAGGACAAGAAATTAAATGGGAAGACGTCAAGTCCCTTGCCTGAAGGCTCCATACCAGTGAGTTAACTTCTTAAGTCGTCTTCACTTTGCTTTTTTTTAAGTACTATTTTCTTTTACATTGACACTTAATAATCGCATATGTTTATGCATATCATGTGATATTTCGATATTCATCATATTTTTGTGGCGAGTGTATTTAAAAGTCCCTCTTTAGGTGTTTTGAAATATATGGTAGATTAATACTCTTCCTTCCTTCCTCCCTTCCTGTCTTCAGTACTGGGAATTGAACCCAAGAGCGCCCTACCATTAAGCTGCATCTCCAGTCATTTTATTTTATTTTATTTTATTTTATTTTATTTTATTTTATTTTATTTATTTATTTTGAGTCAAGTTCTTGCCAAGTTGCTGAGGCCAGCCTTGAACTTGGGATCCTCCTTCCTCAGCTGGAAAGTAGATGAGGCCGACCCCGAGAGGACTGTGAGAAGGGAGCGTCCCCCAGGGTTTCATTCAGAAGCACTGACCTTCTTTAGGAAAGGCCACTGTCACCTGGCTTTGCCCATGTCACCTGGCTTTGCCCATGTCACCTGGCTTTGCCCATGTCAGCCAGCAGACTGGCCCTTGCCTGCTCCAGATGGGATAGCTCACGGCCTCTGTTCCTTCTCTCTCCTTTCCTGGGGCCAGCCCAAGGGGTAGGTGATCAACTCTACCAAGGACTTGTGACGTCAGCCCTGGAAAGTGGGCCTGCAAGTGCTGACATCAGGTCAAGGCCAAGTCACCTGAGATGCGTGGCCTTGGAGAGTCTCACGGGTCGCAGGCAGGGCTTCCTCAACACTCCTGCCCACCTTGCCTGGGGTCTCTTCAGATGGGGCCAGGGGTCCTAGAAGGGGGACTCCCACGGGGTGGGTTCGGGTTGCAGATTAGAAACGGGGAGCCTGGAGGGGAGTCCAGCTTCTTCTCCGTGCCCTTGAAGAGAATCTTTAACCTTCCCGAGACTCAGTTTCTTCCCCATCACCTGCCGGACAGGGTGGCGTTCTCTATCTTTTTTTTTTTTTTTTGGTGCCCTGGGCTGAAACCGTCCCTGGACAACCTACTGTCCTCTAAACGCTGCTTCCTATTTCTCTGGGTGTCACCATGCTCAGGCACAGCACGAAACTTCCCAGCACCCACTTTGCACTTGACCTTCAGCGCTGCGGGTGGAAGAAACCCGGCCACGAACGCTTCACGGTCGGGTCATTGAGAAGGCCAAGTGGCACTCGGTGATTCCACTGGACGGGGACCAAGACCCCAAGCCAGGAGTTGTTAACATCATAGACCAAAGACTGAGTTTGGCCCCCAAATATAATCCGCTCGCTCCATAATGATGAAGCAGAAGACGGTCCACAGCTACATCCTCAACACCTAGAACAGGACCTGGCACCCAAGAGGTGTTCGATCACCACTGACTAAATTGATGGATGGAATAAATAAAGGTATCAGAAGATTTTGCAATAAGTATCTACATATCTAGTTTGTTCTGAAAAAAAAATCAGAGAAATTGAGGGGAATATAAGAAAATAGTGAGCTGGGTTCAAGGAGTAGCTACCTCCTGAAGATAGGAATTGTTTTGCTCTATTTTACCCTAGTCCTCACTACTCCCTATTACCCTCTACTGGGCCTACTTCGTCTCCATCCATCACTTACCAGCACACAGGCAGTTAAATTTCTTGACCATGACCTAAGATACTGTGAGAACTTTCCCGGTTAAGTCCACCCTGGTCCCTGAAGAGGGTCATCCAGGGGAGTCAGGATTATCCCATGCATTGGTAGCCATACAACATCCTTCTAAGAGCCAAGGCCTCATTTCTCGTGTCTGAGGGCTACAGCAAAGTCCAATGTCACAAACCCATCCTGTACCTTGTCGTTCCTTTGCTTCTAACATTCCCAAAACGTTGAACTTAAATCCTACCAAAAAAAAAAAAAAAGTCAAAAGAATCCAGTTCAGTTTTTCTATGAGTCTCTCCAGCAGTTTTTCCCCCACCAAATGCTTTGCAAACGTGAAGTTTGTTGTTATTACTTCATTTTCGACTGGGCCATTGCCTGCAAGAAATCTACGGGGGAAGGAAAACGCACAGTCGATTTAGCTGATCAGGAAAACCAAATGGCTTCACACCAGATTAGTCAAAGATCTTAACGTATTCCAAATACTCCCGTCCCTGCAGAGGGACCCCAAGATGAATGCAAAGGAGGTGCTCACTGACCAAAACACAAACGGAAATCTAAAGGGCACAGACCCATTGCCACTGGGGGAACCATTAGGCATGGTTCTCGTGGCCATGAGGACAGCAGATGGGAGGTGCTCAAGATTTGAGGAAGAGAGGAAGGATTTCAGGGCAAGCAGGGCCAGGTTGGAGGTCTATGGCTTACGACTGCAAATCCTCATCTTTCCCCAGCCTCAGTCTTATCTTCCCTGTACGTGCCAATGACCAGAGTCATCACCTCTTCGGCTGGCATGGGGTTCCATCAGGTGGACGAGGTTTCAGTCTTAACACTTGGTAGAGCATCCAGCACATAGTAAATGCTCAGTAAATGTTAGCTATGCTTTTCTTAGAGAAACAGCATGAAATCTGCCCCAGAGACCAAGTGAAAAACTTGATAGATGCCCGTGACCAGTCACAGACCGTTTCCACCTACCTGCCACGTGCAGGGATTCTACGGAGCCCCCAAGGTAAGAAAGTGACCTGGGTATCAAAACTCTAGTCGGAGAGGCACATTAACCGCAGTCAACAGACCATTTGATAAGTAAGTACAGAGGAGGTTCAGGGCAGAATTACTTTGCCAGAGGGAGTGTGAGCTCACAAAGACAAATCTACAGCGACCTTGAGATTTGTGGATGCCGGGGGTGGTAGGTGGGGATGGGAGTTGATTAGGATAAGGCAGGAACAATCTTTGAGGGGAGAAGAAATGTTCTGAATTGGATTGTGGGATGGTTGCAGCACTCTAAAGTTTCTAAGCATCTTTGAATGGGGGCACTTACAATGAAGGAATTTTTTATACGTAAATCTGATCTAACAAAGTTTTTATTTTCTTTTTTTTTAAGGTGTCCAGAGGCGGTACTATGGATGGCCTCTGGATAGGAGGTATTCTCTAGAGACAGGAAGGACTCGGCTCCCTTCCATACAGAGGTCTGGCAGAGAAGCAAGACCATGGAGCTCCCTCCACGAGGGATCAGCAACCTGGCAGCTGGAAGGAGACATGAAAGATGGGGGTGAGAAGGTGGGTCAGGGCTTCGCACTGGTTTTAAACCATGGGGCGGAGGCTCTCCAGCAACACAGCCTCCGCGTATGTCATGCCCGGCCTCTGCCTTCTGGTCTTCTCTCTCTTGCATTCACGGAGGGCTTTGGGCTTTGCAAAAGACACATCAGAGCTGACTGTTTGAAGCCACAAATCCCCTCCCAGGACATGAGAGCAGAGCAGAGTGTTTGATTTCTCTGATGTCTCCTCCTTCAAGCTCCCCCTTCGCTGAGACTTAGGGGATTTGCCGCTTCTTTGCTGAAACGACACAAGAGGTTTTTCCGCTTAATCCCCAGATCTTTAGAGTTGGGACTGCCTTCGGTTTGTGTTTCAAGAGCATCACAGAGTAATCTGTGACACTGAGCTTCGAGCTCTCAGCACAGGGAGCGAGCTGGGAGGATTCGGGATGCTCAGAAAGCTTTCAAAATGAGGCCAAGAGCAGCACCCGCCAGCGCTCCCGGTGAGGTCACGGTCTCAGCTTCTGCTTGCAGACAGGGCTGTACTGAGTAACCCCATCCTGCTGGCTCATGATGCTCGGACCCTCAGCCCCACTGGGCCAATCCGATAGGCTCTTCAGAACTGAGATAGGAGCTGTTAATTATTCTGGGACGGTCACTTGGACCATACCCCATTACCCCATGTGGAAGTAGGAGCTCTGTGTATTTCTTTTTATTTTTTTGGTACCAGAGATTGAGCCTAGGGAACTCAACCACTGAGCCCCATCCCCAGCCCTGTTTTGTATTTTATTTAGAGACAGGGTCTCACTGAGTTGTTCAGTGCCTCCCTTTTGCTGAGGCTGTCTCTGAACTTGCAATCCTCCTGCCTCAGCCTCCAGAGCCACAGGCATGTGCCCCTGAGCCTGGCAGGAGCTGTGTGTATGTTAAAACTCTGTCATCGCTCTGCAGAGAGCGTTACAGTTGACCTCCAGCATCTATCCTGACGACTGTCTGGTAACTGTGTCTTCTCCTCTGAGACTGGGTTTGCTTGATTCTGTCTCTGGGATTCATTAAACGACCTAGATGCTTCTGAGAAATGCCTCTCGTTGATGTAAGCAAGTTGAAAACGGATAACTTGGGATCAAAGCATCCCGAGTCCAAGAATGGTTTCTTTGAACCACAATGGGACATTAACACCAGACCCTACCCTCCTGCCGGACCAGGGATGGTGACATTCATGAGCCAACATGGAAGAGGTGAGAGGCTCCTCAGTCCACACAGCAGCACGGAGTTCACAGGATTCTTTCAGAAGCAGGTGTACGAGGAGACGACTGTGGTACGGAAATCACCACTTCACAGATAACCTGGGAGAGGGGTCTTGCTCACACGATCTGATGGCACTGAAAGATTTTGGTTTTGCTTAAGTGAGTTAATATAGGAAAATGGGATAAAATATATAAAACATTTAATATCATATATATAAGTACCACCTAGTGTTGATCAATAAATCTAATTATTATCTCGAGGACAATGGGAAGTACCCAAAAAATGGGTTTTGGATTTTGAAGAGCCCCCCCCCCTTGATTGTGGGTGGAGAACAGATTGGTCTGGAACCTCCCTGGGGACAGGAGGCAGATGCAAGTCTATTGCTGTCTTCAACACAAGAGGAGCTAGTCCCTACGGAGAGGAGTCTCAATGGGTACCAACAACTCAGACAGACATTCCAGGCATGATTCCATGGCGGTCTGGCTCTATGGAATCGCCACGCCAGCAGCTCAAAGATGACTTTGGGATTTTCTACTGAATCACTGGGTGGTTGGCCCAGTCCTCCATGAAGACAGGGAAGAGCAGAGAGAGCAAGGTGGTCCCCGGAAGGTCACGACGTTAGCCTTTGGGGACGATGAGTGTGAGATGAATTAATATCCCCGTGAAGTGGCCAAGCCAGCATTTGGGTATCGATGTCTGAAGCTGAGTTGGGGAAAAATCTAAAAAGGAAACCTTTCAGGTTATCACTGTTCCAAAGTGGAAGCCGTGGGTAGACGTGGGACGCTCCGCAGGGGTGTCTAGGGTTACATTCCCAGCAAAAGCCAATGGCATCTACTTCAGCATGATGGATGCTACCGCCCACCTAGAACGCTCCCCCCCATGCCTCAAACCCAGCTCGATAGTATTTACTTATTGAACAAACCAATCAATCCATCAATTCATGGAGGGGATTGAAAGCGAGAGTAACCCATCGGGTCCTTCTGCAGAAACACTGAGAGAGAACCACAGCCTGCAATCAACCTTTATTTCCTGAATTCTGGACTCTGTTGTCCACCCCCCCCACCCCACCCCACTCCACTCACACACACACTTTTTTGAAATTTTGGAAAATAAATGTACAGCCAGAATTTGCAGGTAAATACAACATATTGAAGCCTGATTCCAAAAACACAAACAAACAAAAAAAACTTAATTTAGTTTTAGAAATCTGTTCACTACGGCTCTGCCAAAATGTCTCCCGCTTTGATAGATGCTTTGAGTTGCAGGCAACAGAACTCCCAGAGGCTGTCTCTGTTTAGCAGCCCCTGAAAGACATGACAAGCCAAGCCCCGAGCCTTCCAGTTTGGACAGAAGGAAACAGGAAAGAAGCCGGCGAGCTTGGCTGAGAAGGGGGCATTTAATAAGTTTGGCTAATACAAAGGCAGAACAGAGCCCTGAGTATTGCATTTGCCAATGAGCAGCCGCTCTTCCTCCGGAGGGCTGGTGGCTGTGGTCATCGGGCGATTTGTGTTTGCATCAGAGAAATTTATATGATGGTTCAGATGCCGGACACTCTAACAGGCCCCTCAGAGGAAAAAACATTCCCCTGTTCCCATCCTTCTGCCATAGCTGAGCTGCTCTCCGGGTGATGCACACAGCCCGGGGGGAATCATTTTATATAGCCAGGGTTCTAAAATATCCATGGGCAGAAAGAGCACCTGAAAACCTGGATACAACCTAGCTCTGTGGGCCCCATGCTCAGAGGCTGGAATTCAGTCTCCCAAGACTGCACTTCCGACAGGCTCTAGGGAATGCTGATGCTGCTGACTCCGAGAGGAGTGTGAGCATCCTGTTTAACAGCGGTTACCTCGTCAAGGGCACGGGCATTCAGGTATCCAGGGCGCCCGGGGCAGGGCCAGGCCACAGTAATCGCTCCATAAATATTTGCTGAATCAGCAATCCTCTCTCTTGAGGGGTCTCCATATGTTTTGATGGTCTGTTTGGGATTCTGTAACAAAATACCAAAGACTAGGTAGCTCACAGTCGACAGAAAATCATTCCTTACGGTTCTAGAAGCTGGGAAGGCCAAGAACAAGGTGTCAGCAGATCAAGCATTCTCAGGGAATAGCAAGAGCAAGGCAGCTCTTTGGGGACCACCTACATAAAGACACAGATCCCCAATGTTTATGATCCTGCCTCCTGACACCATCAGGGTGGTGATGAGATTTCAACATCAATCATTTGGGAAGGATGGTAGCATTCAGACTGCAGGGGCCAGATAGCAGAAGAGAGAACCCAAGACACACCCACAAAGTAGTGCTATTCCCAGAACATGGGCATGAGGTGCCCAGGGGGTCCCTGCTCCAGGCTCTTGGCAACTCAAATTTTCTAGAAGTGAAAGCACAATCCATAAAGCAGAGTGGGCCGAGCAGGAGAGCTGGCTTCAAGGCCCGGCGTGCGCAGAGGACCTTGCGTTTATCAGGCTGTGCTAGTTCTCCCCTGGATGGACCTGGGGTTGATTGACACCTGAGCCTCACATCATTTCTTTTCTACTGTGCATGTGTTTAAGATTCTTTTTTTCCCCCCTGAAAAATGCACAGGAGAGGAGTAAACCACAATGCTAATGTTGGTTCACTAGCAACAGGTTGACTTTCGGTCAGTCCCTCCAGCTACGGCGCATGCCCAGGACTGGGGACTCCCCCGCCTCTCGGGTCTTGAATTCCCATTGTGGTCCTGTGCACGAGGTTGGAGGATCACATCAGGGAAGCCAGGGGTCTTGGGAGAAAAACAAATGAGGTGAGTGTGGTGTGAGCTGAACTCACAGAGGGCTTGGTTTCCAAGATGGATCGTGGATCCCATAGGGAGGGCCCTGTCGGATGTGGTAACAGTCTGGCTTTCATGCAGCCAATGGGAACCCAGCTCAACAGAACTGAGCTACGAGGCACCCACATAGCTTGTGATTAAATTCTCATATGATGAGGCAAGCGCAGAGGTGGGGAGAACATTTTGGGGTCATTACTACCATAATCTAGGTGAGGATCCACGGGGGCTCGAACTGTGGTGGAGCACAAGTGATGAGAAGAACCATATCCTCAACAGTGATGTTATGAACGTGGGCCAGGGGCTGGGGCTGGGGCTCAGTGGTGGAGCGCTTGCCTAGCATGTATGAGGCACTGGGTTCCATCCTCAGCACCACATTAAAAAAATAAAATAAAGTTATTAGAAATAAAAAGGGACTGGTCCTTTTTCTCTGTCCCCTGTGTATCCAAGCTTCTTAAAAGACTTGTTTGCGTCCTGATTTCAATTCCTCTCCTCCATTTAAGCTCTGTGTTAGTGAGTCTTGCTTTGCTGTGACCAAAATATCCAACTAGAACAAATGAGAGGAGGAAGTTTATTTCAACGCATGGCTTCAGCGGTGAGGTCCATGGTCAGTGGAGACGGTCGCTCTGGGCCCAAGGTGAGGCAGAACATCATGGCGGAAGCTGTCCTTACTCATCCCTCAGATTCCCACCTCATGTCGCCTCCATGGGCTTTATTCTTCAAGTCCCACCCGACAGCTCCTGCTCTATGCACCTCCAATAGCTCTTCTTGCCATTTTTAACTCTTCCCACGTGTTCCGGTTGAGATCTGGAATGTGCCCCCAAAGCTCATGTGTTGAAGGTGTCCCCAATGCATCCATGACCAGAGGTGGGGCTTTGGGGGAGGTGACTGGATTTTGAGGGCTCTGAGCTCATCCGTGGTCACTGATGCTGAATTGACCAGTGGGAGCGGGTGGAAACGGTGGGCAGGTGGGGCACGGTTGGAGGGAGTAGGCTCCTGGGGACGTGCCTTTGGGGATGATATTTTTGTTCCTGGTTCTTCCCTCCTTTCCCCTCCCCTCTCTCTGCCTCTCAGCTGCCATGAGCTGACTGCTTCCCCCAACCCCACCCCCGGCACGCACACCTGTCTCCCATGATGTTTCTGCCTTGCATCAGCTGACCATGCACTGCAACCATGAGGCAAAATAAATCTCTCCTCCTCTAAGTTGTTTTTCTCAGGTATTGGTCACAGTGACAAAAAGCTGACAAATACAATACGTGTGCTTAAAAATGTAGCGCCGTCCACCCTCGCCTAGGCTGGGAACTCACACAGCCATTATCCACGGTGTTTGTCGCCACTGGGAACCCAGGGCCTGGCATACATTCAATATCTAGTAAGCATTGCTTAAATGAACGAACGAATGAACGGATATCATCCGCCTTGGCGTACCCCAAGCGTCTCCCTCTGTAACATGGTGACAGTGCCATGTGCCCTTTTGTGTGTCTACCACTTGAGGGATCAAATAAAACCATGAGGTTGCCTACAATCTGATTACATCTGTCTTCTCTGAGAAAAACTATGCTTCCCTTACTTGCTCCAGGTATAAAGTTACAATCCAACCCATGTGTGTTGAATTGGGATACTGTTATTAGACGTCTGCAGAAGAGAAAGACAAAAGTCGGTGCCAGTAGCTTGGTCCACACACAACACCCCCCACACCCGCCCATTGGATCTCACACAGATGCCTCGGCCTGATCAGAAGGTTTGGAGTAAGCCTGGTTTGGGGTGAATCAATCAATTCACAGCCCAGAGCCAAGCTTTTTCACCCTGAACAAGTTTCTTGTTTCTTACCTGTTTGTTTTATTTTTTTTGAAAGGCATCCGAAGTTTGTCAATAAAGGTGAAGTTTATTGCTTGAAGGTCTGGCCAGCCAGAGAAACAGTTGCAGATTATAGAAACTCTGTCATCTCCCAGAGAAGACTAATAATTCCAAATATCGACTTCACACGCACAGCAAAGGTGAAAGCTAAGGTGTTGGAGGAGTGGTCGGGAGGCACACAACGGGTCTGTCACGGTGGCCAGTGCGAGGAACGCACACAGAGCCTTGGAGGGCAGACGTGCCTAGATTTGAATTCTCCCTCTCCTATGAGGAGCTATGTGACGGCATGTCAGGAGGTTCCCGGGCACGGCTGGACCTCTGGTCAGTGGGTCACGTATGCTGTGGTCACCTGACATGTGACAGGTTTTGCTTCCTCCTTCCCATCTCAGGCAAGGCAAGATCACTATGAAATTTACCCTCAAGATGATATGGATGATTTTCCTTTTCTGAGCGCGGGCTACATGTCAAGAATCCAGCTAAGCCCTCAGTGTGCCATATTTCACTAAATCCTTCCAACAACCTCTTTTTCCGACAGATCACAGAACTGTGCCTTGGAGAAGCTCAATAACTTGCCCAGCCTTGCGAACAGAGCCAGGGCTCCAACCCAAGCTTGTTTTAAGCAGATGCTCGAGCTGTTTAACCACTAGGCAGCCCTGCCTCCTTCGCCACGTCCCAAGACAACTGGTGTTGAGAAAATATAAACTGGTGTTGTTAATTTATATTTTAATGGTAACATTCCCTCACCTGGAAATCTATGCTTATGCAAAGTCAACAAGGAAAATTTAAGGGTGGAAAGATCAGGAGACATCAGCTAAGGCTGTGTTAAAAAAAAAAAAAAATCAGCCAGGCTGATTTGATATCATGATGGAAAGGAAATTACTAGAAGCTCACTGTCCTAAAAAAAAAAAAAAAAAAAAAAATTGAACCTTTTGTAAAAAGATTGCTGCCAGTATATAAATCAAGTCCCCTTTCTAAATTATACTCTCTTTAGGTTGTGTCCTTAATGACTCTCCACTGGCTCCCTGTCCCATATAGAGTGGTGTGGATCTCTTGCTTGACACAGTTGCAGAAAACTCTGGTCTCCCACAGCCCTCCCAGAGCCCAGTGCCGTGGACTTCTCCAGTTACCTGAGAAGCTCTGACCCCTCCATGCACAAGGCCCAGGCACGTACATCCCACCCCAACTGTCCCACTCATGAAACACCCAGCCAGCAGCACACACATACCTGCACCCACAAACGTACATACCACACATGCACGAATACCTCCACACACCACCGGCACATCTACACGCACTGCCCTGCCACACATGTGCGTCTACCCTGCCACACACATGCGTCTGCATTCCATGTTCTCTCAGCCTGGTGACCCCCTCCTTGCTTCTCCACCTTGCAAAACTCTCCTCGAATTCCAAGGTTTACTCATGTCACCTTCTCTAAACCCTTTCTGAAAATATTGAACTATTCAAAGTTGGCTCTGTGGACTGTCTCAGTCCACGCAGGCTGCTATAACAAAACAAGCATTTCTTTCTCACGGTTCTGGAGGCTGGGAAGTCCAAGATGGAGGCACTGACAGACGGAGCATTCAGCGCTGTTGGCCCTGCTTCACAGAGGGCTCCTTCTCAACTGTGTCCTCGGGAGGTGAAAGGAGCACATAAGCTCAGTGGGGCTCAATCCCATAACGGGGGCACCGATACCATTTATAACCTAATTGGCTCCCACAGTACCCCCTTCACGCCATCCCTTGGGGGTTAGCTTTGAACATGTGTATTTTAGGGGAATACAAATAGGCCATAACATGGACCAATGGTCTCAGCATCACCTGGGATCCTCTAGAACAGCAGCATCCCAGGTCCCGACTCTGGGCCTCCCTGCAACAGGATCTGCCCTTCAATGAGTCCCCAGCTGTTCCGTCTGCATGCTGAGGTTTGAGCAGTAAAACAGCAGGAGCTGCTGCATCCCCTACTCCCAGCACCTCCTAAATAGACCCTCGACTCACAAACCGACTGTCTAGCAATCGTCTGTCTTTCTCTCCCACTTGTGATTCTGGCCTGTCTTTGTATCACTGGCATCGAACAGAACTGGCACAGAGTCAGTACCCAGTGTACGATGGCTGAATAAACAAACCACCTACTTCTGCAGGCTTCACACTCCTTCTGCAAACAGTTAAGCCCACTCTCTGTCCAGGGCCAGCCACATGGCTATGGGACATCTTCAGCACCTTCCGCTGATATTGCTCAGAGCTAAGGAGACTGGGAGCCCTCTAGCACATTCACCGGGAGCTCACTCTGTGAGCACCGGGCTTGGCAATGGGGTCCAGGTGCTGAAGAAAACAGGCCTGTCCCTCCTTTCCCTGGGGATGACATCTTGGGGGAAGGAGTCCATCCATGGACACGTCCCCTCAGGGTGGGCTGAGGTGCTCCAGCAGCAAGCGCCATGTGCAGGGTGGGAACAGTGTCCCTCCTCCCTGAAGGAGTGGCTTTCTAGCTTAGGAGCTGGCTGGGTGCCTGTTTAGTGGGAGAAGTGGGGGGACAGGTCCTTCAGGAGGAGGGTGCTCACCATCACAGGTCAAATCCAAAGCTCAGGGTAAGAATATGAGGAGTTCCCAGTTGAGGCTTGAGAAAGCCCCGGGGACAAGAGGGCAGGACGAGAGGCTGCCAATACAGCAGACCCAGCGGGGTCCCCTGGGGGCATGGACATCTCCTGAGAATGGCCATCTCTAACCAGCTTCTGCCCCCTTCTGAACCAGCCAGCAAGAGTGGATGGGCCTTATCTCCACTGTGCAACTAGTACCCTCTTTCCCAAATGAACTTGAGACCTTCTAAATTGACAGCCAAGGCCTCCAAACCCTCTCCAGATTCTTTAGAAGGTCACGTCTCACCTTTCTCAATCTTATTTTTGTTTCTTTTTTTTTTTTTTGTACCAGAGATTGAGCTCAGGGGCGCTCAATCACTGAGTCACATCTCCAGCCCTTTTTTGTATTTTATTTTGAGACAGAATCTCCTTGAGTTGCTAAGGGCCTCACTCGATGGCTGAGGCTGGCTTTGACCTTGGGATCCTCCTGCCTTCAGCCTCCGGAGCAGCTGGGATGACGGCTTGCTGCATGGAGACAGGTGTCTCCTATCATTCACTCACTCACTCTCTTGTTGACTTATTGGATACACTTTCTGAATCCTCCTGAATGTCATGTCCTGGGGACACAGAGGTAAGTAAAACAGACAGGAGGAAAATAAACAAAAAGAAAACCTGCCTCCTCCTCCAGACTCTGCCAGGGGCTGGGGAGAGCTCCCAGGGTTCGCCCCGCAGGCGGCCTTGAGCTTCATACCTAAGCCAGCTCCTACGATGGCCCAGCTGCTAAACACCAAGGAGACTCCCTTCCCTCCATCAACGCAAGCCCCAGAGACCCCCGTTTCTGCAGGCCCCTCTGAATCAACGGGAGTTAGCAGACATTCTCTAGGGGCCTTTTTTGGTGATTCCTGAAGGTGCTATGGGGCCTGGGAATCATGCAGGATGGAGTGGCCTCCCTTGACTAGTGGCTCTTATCTGGGGGACCCTGCGTGGGAGAGAGATGCAGCCTGTCCTTGCTGAGCCTCCCCGGGAATGACTTCTTATTGCTCAGTGCAACACACGGCGATGATGTCACTCGCTGCATGACCTGAACAGCTCCGTTACCAAAGAGTCTGACGTTATCAGGCATTGAGCACCTTGGGTGATGTTTTGCTCTCCATTTCCATGGGATAACCTTTCAGAACAGGCGGGGCATCCTGAGCACCCTTTGCTATGTGCAGGTAAGTTCAGCAAACCTCCATCTCTAGCATGGAGCTCGTCTGTATTCCCCTCTGGGGTGTCTCACCTGACCTCTCTGGGTTGTTCCTTCTTCTAGCAAGAAACATAATCATACCTAACAACAGAACGGGAACAGTGTCTCTGGAACACAAGAACCGTGCAGAGTGTTCTCCGTGGCTGTGCCCTTTGACCCCCAGGAGATCCCATTTCACAGATGAGACCATCAAGTCCAAGGTACCCAGATGTGACCATCAAGTCAAGGTACCCAAGAGTTTCATCACGGTGCACAGCACAGTGAGGGTCTAGCTGCTGACACAGGAGCTGTGATGGATGGACATCTCCACAGTCACCTTGGTCTGAAATCTTCCTGCCCAAGCCTGCATTGACCTTCACAAGCTAAGGGATCTGGATAAATAGAGCACGTCCCTTTGCCTAATCTTGCACCTTTGTTCAAAGGAGAGCGTGCCTACAAAGAGGGCATCTTGGGGCCACTTATTTCCCAGATGAGATTCTTTTCATCCGTCCATGGCAGGCTAGGTCCGGTGACTCCTTCCCAGCAGCGTCCCCTCTCCTAGGACTCCGCGAATCCCTTATTCCCCAAGTTGGTCTGTGGGCCACTTGGGAGCTTGAGAGAAATGCAGTGTCCCCCTTCCCAGCCCCCTGCCAGGCCTGGGAAGTCAGAACATGCCTGTTCACGGCAACCCCAGATGGCTCCCGTGCCCCCCAGGATGGAGATGCTCTGCTCTAACGTCCACCCTGATGAAGTCTCGGCCCGGGCAGGGCAATGGCATCAGTCTCAGTCAGAGGTGAGGGACTGGGAGCGTGACATCAGGCCCTGTGCCCCAGGGCAGCCCAGGGCACCTGGAGCATCTCCATAACCATCTCACTTGGGCCCAATGGGCTTCCGTCCTGGTTTTCTCGCCTTAATCCCTCCAACAAAGCCAACTCCCTTTTGTCTCCCAGAGAATTCACCTGGACTCTGATGCCTTCCCTGGATTTTACAGGCCCCTTCTCCTGAGGGTTTTCTCTCTATAACTTTACGGCAATGAGGTCTTGACATTGAAGAGCGTCCGGCTTCACTTCAGGCAAGATATGGCCCTCTGGACACTAGGTGATGCTAGCCTCCTGCACTTGAAGCCTTGTCCTCACCCCGGCTCATTTCAGAGGCCCCAGGGAGCCTCGTGCCTGAGATGTAATTCCCCTGCAGGACCACGGGAAGAACATTCCGCCCTCATCCCATGAAGAGATGCCCAGGCTTTCAGCACAGAGCTGGGCATACAGACGGCCCAGGCCCAGCCATGATTCCCAAGGCTGATCTAGAGAGCTCAGGTCTTCTGCCCACCTTCACCACCACATCTTCTAGAATGTAAAAAAAATAATAAGTCAGAGAATGGTCTGAGCAAGTGGGTACCACCATAGACAGAGAGTGGGAGAAAAACCTCATTCTCTGCCTTGGCTGCCCGTTACTTGGTACCTTGACTTCCTGGGGTCTCAGTTGGGGCAAATGTCATTAGGTCCAGGCAGACGGTGCCAGGCTGAGCTTGCACTGTTTGCCAACCTCTGAAAATCAGATACTGCGCCCAGATGCCAGGAGGCTTCCCATCTCGCCCTCCACACCTATGATTCATCCTCCCTCCTCCCCGCCTTTTCTATCACAGACACACATCTGTTCCGACTTAGGATAACTAAAGGAAAATTAAATGAATCTGTTTCGTGTGTCTCTAAGGTTATTTATAGGACTTTAATACCGGCTGATACAAAATAAAGAAAGAAAGACAGAAATAAAAATAAGTTATCTTCCCCAGGAAGCCAAGAAAAGTTCAAGGAAGGAGGGAAAAATAAGTTATGTCCTTCAGGCTGATGAAGCTGTAAGAGTCTTTGGTTTATCACAGTCTTTCTTCCAGGTCCTGTGAAAATCGATGTGGCCCGTTGGATTTTTGAGAGATCAATATTAAAAAGACGCACTTTGCAATGCAGAATGTGTGCAGTGTGTGTTTTGAGGGGCTGGCGTGAGGATGGAGCAGCCTAATCAAGCACTTGGAGGAGAGTAAATATTGACAGGATGAGGGTATTCCCAGGTCCTTCTCAGCTCTGCCCCTTTGACCTCTCCCTCTGTACTATGGGACCGCCAGCTATCGCAAGTGTAGAAATCTCCAGGTCACCAATGAAACTTCAGCTCTTAGTACCATCTGCAGGTCCTGACCTTTCAAGAAACAGGTCAGGAAGAGAATGACAACTTCCAAAGGAAATGGCCAGAAGGTCAAGGTCACTGTGACCTCTAATCCAACATCTAAGTATCTTTGACCTAACTTCCCTTAGCACCATTCCCTCACCACACTTCCTTCCCAGAATCAGCCCCAAGACTCAGTCTCTCCCTCCCTCCATTATGGGCTTGGTGATGCAGGTGTCTCCCATCAACCACTACTATCTTTAATTAAGAAAGTCATCTCAGAGCTGGGGATATAGCTCAGTTGGTAGAGTGCATGAGGCTCTGGGTTCTCATCCCCAGCACCAAAAAAAAAAAAAAAAGTCATCTCATTCTGTCTCTCTGTGGCTTGAAATATGAAATTTCTGGAAGTTCATTAGGAATCTGCCTAATTTTACCTTTCTCAGAAGCTATCTGATCCAAACATGCTTCCTAGACACTAGTCACATTGATACATAATGGGCCTTGTATTTTTATACCTCCATCTATGTGCTCAGTAACAATTACAATAGTCCTCCTTTATCCACGGGAGATATGTTACAAGACCCCAAAGGGATGCCTGAAACTGTGAATAGCACTGAACCCTGTCTCTATTATGTTTATTTCCTACTAAGTGACTAACAGGAGGGTAGCATATACACTACAGACACGCTGGACAAAGGAATGCTTCACATTCACGGAGGATGAGTTGAGATGTCACAAGATTTCATTAAGCGGCTCAAAGCAGCATTCAATTTAAAACTTTGGATCGGTTATTTCTGGAATGTTTTATGTAATATTTCTCACTGTGGTTGACAGTGAATGAATGAAACCTCAGAAAGCAAAGACTACTGTAATTATCAACATGCAGGTTTACTGTCTTGTCTATAATCTTCATTTCCTGATTTTCTTAGGCAGAAACATGATCCTTTCATGTGCTTTCATAGGAAATTCATCTCAGTGTTTATCCCATTGTACTAATATTAGACTTTATATTTATCTATTTACCTGTTCTTATTGCCTGCCTCCCATCAGTGAAATATCAACTCTTTGAGGGCAAGAACTTTCTTGTATCTACTGCTCTAACCCCAGCACCCTGGCTGGCACATAATAAGTATCAAAAGTATATTTGTTGTTGGGCTGGGGATGTGGCTCAAGCGGTAGTGTGCTTGCCTGGCATGCGTGCGGCCCGGGTTTGATCCTCAGCACCACATACCAACAAAGATGTTGTGTCCGCCGAGAACTAAAAAATAAATATTAAAAAAATTCTCTCTCTCTCTCTCTCTCTCTTTCTCTCTCTAAAAAAAAAATATATTTGTTCAATCAATGAATAAATGACAAGTCTACGCCCCCCCCTCCCAGTGAAATTGTCAGTTCGCTAAAATCAGAATTTCTGATTCATCCCAAGCACACAGCTAAGGGCCTGGCATAGATAGCACAGAAGAAAAAGAAAAAAGTTTTGTCAAATTGGTTTGAAAAGCACTTCCAAGGGGGGTCTTCAGAATGAGACCCCTTCTCCATGCACAAAGCCAGACAGAAGGCTGGAAAGCGAGACTGTCTTCCGCAGAAAGAGAGGGGAGTCTTTGGTCAGGATCAAGGACAAAAGATCCCCAAATCTCAACACCCCAAATTGCCAATTATACGTCTCAGGCTTCACAATTCTATTTATGAACGTAAATCCTCACCTTATCTCAAGGAAACATGCAGCAATGTCAACTCGATTTTAAAAGACCTTTATGGTCGCCACAACTTTGATATATACATTTTATTGTGGCACCATTTGCGCCGCTAAAGTTAAGTTTGAGTCAGCACTTCCAGTAAGAAATCCATGTTGCGGGGATTTATAACTCAGCCATAAACACTTAGCTATGGCTTGGGTGATAAAGAAATGAAACCTGCTCCGATGGGCGAAGATATATATGTGAACCCTCTGGAACTGCCACCCCAATGGGCTCAAGGAGAAACCACGAGCTTGTCTTCCTTTTATGATGCTAATTCTAAATTAATGTCAAGGAGTAAAAATCATTGTTGAGGAAAACAATCCTCCCCCATCTCCCCAGAAACAAAATCTAGTATGTGTGTTTGGCTTTGTTGGACACCCTTATTCCTAATTGGTTATTCCCCCTTTTGCCCCTGAATCTAAATGGTCACCTAATCCTATGGAGTCTACCTGCAGCTCTTATCAAGTCTCAATGCCCCCTACAATCCCGCCGAGAGTCTTGCCCAGCTCACGTGTGGATCTGCAAAGTCTCAGGTGGAACTCGAGAATCTGCATTTCTAACAAAATTCCAGCTTGCAGCCAAACTGCTCTGCCCAAGGATCACACTTTGAGAAGCAAAATATTAAAAGTCCCCCTGGCCGGGCATGGTGGCCCATAACTATAAAGTCAGAGACTCTGGAGGCTGAGGCAGGGGGATTGCAAGTTCAAGGCCAGCCTCAATCACTTTGCAAGGCCCTAAGCAACTTGGTGAAACCCCGCCTCAAAATAAAAAAAAATAAAAGGGATGGGAATGTAGCTCTGGGTTCAATCCGCAGTACCCCCTCCCCCAAAAGTCCCCCCAATACATTCCCTCCCCTGTATCCACCTTCCTCCTTAACACGGGCCTTCCTATTTAACACCTGGACTGTTTAACACCTGCCCCAATCTTGGCCCAATCTACTTTTCCACAATCCCATCTGCCTACCTTCCATCTCCACCCTGCTGCCCAGGAAGCATTAGGGAGGAATCCATCCATCATCCCTTCCTGGCTTAAAACATGTTGATAATCTCACAGGATCTGCCCACCACAAGGACCCCAAATCCTGTATCCATGGCCCCCTAGCCACACCCCCCACCACAGACAGGGTGAGTCCTTCCCCTCCAGGTCTGGACGCTTTCTGTTCTCCACCCTTCAATCTGTCAGAGAGTTTTCTAATTATTGACCCACGTCTCTGTCAGACTCAACAGACTGTGAGCTCTTAAAAGGAAGGAAGCATATTTTACCGAGTTCGGGGTCTGCTGCTGAATAGGAGTTCAATAAATATTTGACGAGAGCAGGGATTGATATATGGGGGAATTTATAATCAGAGCTAACATTGATTGAGCCTCTGTGTCAGGTGCTAAACAAAAATGCCTTCCATTGATGAACTCATTGTAATGCTCAGGACAGCCCTGAGAGATAAGACGAGGGGTCCCCGCTTTCTACATGAGTGAGATGAGGCCCGAAGACAGGCAACGCAGTCCCAGAGAAGCTCAGCTCACCGCGTGGCGAATCGAATCAGAACTCCACTTCATTAAGATTCCAAAATTCTTTCTCTTAGTTACCAGGATTGACTGAAGAGAAGAATGGAGATAGGAATGAATGAATGGATGGATGGATGGATGGATGGATGGATGGATGGATGGATGGACGGATGGATGGATGACTTCTGTTGTCCTTGGAGATCTGTGAAGCCAGCCCATCTGTCCCCACAAGTCAATGAAAATACCCTACTCAGATGACCAAGTGCTAATATATAAAAACCAAAGAATGATTTATGCTGTCGGTTTGCTGCTCTGACCCCTGGCAGCTCAAAATAAGATTTGATTTTTAAAAGCCACAGCCTCCACCTGTTATTTCAGCTCCTTGACACGGAATAGAAGGGCATGAAGATGCTTCACGGACACGCCGGACTCAAAGAAGTCCAAGAGCAGTGAATATTTTTTATTTATAGACACCACCAAGATGAGAGAGGTCAGAAACACCAGACGTCCTTCCCTCATCTAGCCACCCACTCACCCTTCCACTTACTTACTTGTTCATTCATTTATTCATTCCAATGTTCTGTCATTCACCAAATATTGATTAAGACTGAAAACATGATAGTGTTGATTTAATTGCTGGAAATAAGGCAAATTGGAAAGAGATGGTCAAAGGAATTTCATCACACACAATCCATTACCTTGGCATGGTTATCGGAAGGTTATATAGAAAAACATTCTGGAACAGGAGGCAGGGCACGGAGGGAACTCTAGACACGGGGTGTGATGGAGAGCCCGCCCTCTGGAGGTACTGAGGGGAAGTTCAGGGTGGCTGAGCAGACATCAGAGAACAGAACAGGGGAGAAAGGCAAGAGAAAGATGTGGGCAAGAATGTAGGACCCGCCCTTTTGCTTCTAGTTGGTAGTTAAGGGATGTTAACCATGTGGATCTGCAGGGGATGCTCAGAGGGAAGAGTTTCACAAGTTGAGTGGACTTAATATACCCACATTCCTATCTACAGCCGTCTCCTTATGGGCAACCATGACACGATAAGTCAGCTGTGAATGATAGCAATCACATGTGTGTGTATGCATGTAAGTATTTATATATGTGTATGCATGTATGTGCATGTATGTGTATGCATGTGTGTATATGTATGTGTACATAGACACACACACAAATATTCTTCATCTACCCATAAAGCAACTCATTTATTACCCTAAGTCTCTACTATGCGGTGTAGAGTCTGGGGGAAGAGTCATATGCTTACCCCTTGACAATTTTTTTTCAAATGCTGCCTGGGACCCCATTCTCCTAGACTCACCATGTTGACACTTTCTTGTGGTCTTATGGTCCCCCCTACATGTGTCCAGAAGACATACGGGGTTATCTCACTTCTGTACCCAGAGATGTCTCCATCACCCTCTTCACTCATCCACCCATTGCCCAAGAGATGAAAGCAAATGTCTTCCTAGTTTGTGAGGAGAGGTCCCAGTTTCTTCCCACGAAGCTCCTTCATATCCAAAGTCCTTGCCCTTTCTAGGGCTTTAGCTCTTACTAAGCACAAAATCAAAAAGGAAGTGTGGGGAGACAACACTGGCCTGTCTCCTGCCAGATCCCTCCCCAGAGGAGAGCTCTTTGGTTGCAGCGGGAGTGGGAGAGAGAAGAAGGAAGAGAGATACACAGGAAACCAAAACACAGATTTAAAAACTAACCACATTATGATAGAGATGAGGTGTGGAGGTGGCTATAGAGACACAGTAGCAGACCTTGTAGATGGTGGCCATAAGCATATGACAAGATAAAACAATGTTAGCAGACGTGCTGCCAAACCTCTTCTTTTCCCTACAGGCTAAATTATTTTTCCCCTCACTTTTGAAAACTCTAAGGAGGGCCAAACTCTAGCTTTGGGGGAATTTTGTAATGGAGGGTATAAAAGCCAAGCAAAGACAAAAGAGAAGCAAGAGTTGAAAGGTCTCGGCCTGAAGTTTGAAAAGAGAGCTGCTATAACGGCTCTTCTATGTGGGAACAGGCAGTGGACACAGAAAGAAAGCAAGGATTTTAGGACTGGATAGTGTGTATTTCCTACTCCTCCCGGGAGCTGGAGGAGGGCCAGTGCATTCACAGCTCCCAAGGGATTGGTTAAGTTTCTGCAGATGCTGAGGTGCCCAGAGCTGCTCTGGCACATTTTTACAAGGCCCTGGGAGCCCATAGAGTCACAGCTACTGAGTAAACTTCTTGGGGCAGAAATGAAAAGATATTTAAGCCCAGGGATGAATTTTGCTCCAGGAATCTGCACTGTGGACTTGTAGAGGAGGAGGAAAGGACGAGGTAAGGAGGAAGCCAGAGTTCCTCCCCAGCACCACGGAAGTCCATTCTCAACCCATTCACTTCAAGGATGCACCCAAGGGGCCCATTGTCCTGACTTCTTCTTCTTCTTTTTTTTTGGTTTTTGTTTTGTTTTTATTTTTATTTATTTTTAATTTTTAGTTGTTCAAAACATGAAATAGTTCTTGACATATCATATTTCATTCATTTGATTCAAGTGGGTTATGAAATCCCATTTTTACCCCATATGGCAGTATGTAAAAAAGTGAATGTGTAACTGATGTGATTCTGCAATCTGTATACGGGGTAAAAATGTCCTGACTTCTCACTCCACGTCTCTAGAAGGTGCTACTCAGGTAATGGAGCAGGAAGTGCATGGGATCCTGCCTCTTGTAGGACTGCAATTTATACAGTGATCCCACAGTATCCCTGGCAATTGGTTCCAGGACCTCCTAAGGATAAGACATCTGCAGATGCTCGATCCCACATATAAAATGTATATTTTACATTTACGTATAATCAATCCACATCATCCCACATACTTTAAGTCGTCCCTATCTTACTTATCATTCCTAATACAACAAAAATGGTATGCAAATAGTTGTTCTGCTATATTGTTTGTACATGCCTAGTACAGATGTAGTTTAATTTTTTTCAAAATATTTTAATCTGCGGTTGGCTGAATCTGTGGATGCAGAGTCCGTGGATATAGAGGACCAACTGTGTTCCACCAAAGCCTCTCCTTCCTCTCATAAATAGGAAACAATAACAGCTCCATACCAGTGTTGGTGCATTACATCCGTCCCCATGCCCAACACACCTGGCACAAAAGTTCTGAATACACTCTAATTTTCTCATTTTAATGCCCCCCTGAGAGCTTGAGAATGTCAGTTTTCATGGGTTGGGAGAAAGCAAGCAAAAGGTAAAAATAATAATAATAATAATAATAACACAAAAAAAGCAAAAGAAAAGAAAATGCAGAACAAATAACAGAGCTTCATTTATTGCCCTTACCCCAACATAAATCTCATAAAGTTGCTAAATAAAATTGGCATGAAAACCAATTTCTGCAAATCCTCCTGCTGGTCGGCTACTCATTCATTTATTCCCTTTCATCAATGACAAGAATCATACAACAGTGATTAAGGATCCAAGCTCTGGAGCCAGACAGACATGGAGTTTGAATAAATAGAAGCTGTTTTGTTGATATTAAAAAGAATAACAATGATAATAAATATGACACGTTCAAAGCCCTCTGTGAATAAGAGGATTACCAAGAGAAACATTTCTCTCCTACCTCGGAATTACCCAAATTCCAGAAAGGAATGGAGAACACTAAAGTGACTCTGTTAGCAATGTTTGCAACTGAGTATATCAGAACTTCTAGGTAGCAGTGGCGAAAACCATGAGGCCATTTGTCATTTATTTAATAAGAAGTTTGGAAGTAGTTGGCCTAGAGTTGGTCTGACAGCTCCACAACTCTTTTTTTTTTTGAGGGGGGGGGGTGGAGTGGTAGCACTTGACCACCCAGCCACATCCCCATCCCTAATTTTGTACTTTATTTAGAGACAGGGTCTCGCTGAGTTGTTTAGGGCCTCGCTTTTGCTGAGGCTGGCTTTGAACTTATGATCCTCCTGCCTAAGCCTCCCCAGCCACTGGGATTGCAGGCATGCTCCCTGATTCTTAAGAAGTGGGGATCTTTCCATTCCTCCATTCCTGTTGGGTAATCTCATCATTTCTGCACTAACTGTTACCATGGTACAGCAAGATTGTCCCTGAAGGAGGGATCATGTTTGCCTTTGGGGCAGGAAGACAGAGAAAGAGACCATTCTAGTAGGGCTTTGTGCCAGGCTCCTCCCTACCACCTCAAAGCAAAATGCTCTACAAGTCATTCTGCAGACTTATCGGGACATGACCTTGAACCAATGGGTCCCCCAGGGTCAGAGAAGGTAGGTGAAGTACATCTTGGGTTTGTCAGCTTTGACAAAGGAAGGTATTTAAGAAAGAAGATGAATGGACATGGTTGTTGGGCGACCAACCAACACGGTGCCCCTCCGAAGTCCCCAGGATATACAGATGACGGAAATGGGGAGGTGCCGTCAGCCTGGGAACACAGCCTTGGAAACGACTCTATGGAGGAGACAATATGGGAGCCACATCTGAAAGAAAGGGATGGGGATGTGCCATGTGGTGTGGGGAGGCCAGAGCCTTCCAGAGAAGAAGTCAAGGAGAGGCAGAGAGAGGGCAAAGAGCCAGGCATCCGTGAAGAAGCCTGAGACTTGGAGCAGGGAGAGGAGCTGAGCTGGGAAGGGGAGAGAGAGCGGGCCAAGCAGGTCAAGGTCCAAACGTACTTCATCTTGTCCAGCAAGAGGGCTTTCACACGCAAACAAGCCCAAAAAATTTAAAAAGGCACTGAGTTAAGGGGAAAGATCTTGTTGTCAATTTTCATTTAAGCCTTATTTTTGCATCAAGGAGAAAACCTTGGCTTGGTGTTGCTGCATTTTTAACATGGCTCTGGCTCTGAGTCACATCTGTTTTAAGCACAAAGCATGCAGGCCTCCAGCAGAGAGCCTCGTCAATGGTCCCCAGCCAGGATTTAATAACACGGTTTGGTTTTTTTTGTTCTCTTTTCATTATATTTATACTCATGGCCACCTTACAGTGATGGCAAATGACACTGTGCACTTGAATGAGAGCTATAATTTATTCTATTTTGATGTATGCAGATGTTTTCAAAACTAATTTTCAGAAAAAGCTTGAGCCCGCACGACCTCGGTGGGAGACACAGGACGGTCCGTGCAGATCGTCCGTGGGCATCTGGGCAGCAGGGCGACTCTGATGGTCTCCTTCCTGGGTTCGGGGAGTGACTCACATTGGGGCACAAAGGGAAAAACCGTTGGTTCTGTTTCTGAGAAGCGAAAATGAGGTCCCATGGACCAAGGGCTTAGATCCGTGTGAAATGCATGTGAACGACCCGAGGGCTTTCGTCCCTCTCACGTCATTATCTGTGTGGAGCCGAAGGGACTTTGAGAGCAGGTGTTTGGGATGCAGGAGGTGAGTCAAGAGGCAGGCAGTTTGGTCACAGCTAAGCAAAATCTGGGAGCAGCCGGGAGGGCGAGAGAACCCGGGGACGTTTAGGAAGGACCCGCAGATCACAGGTGGCGGAGCCTGGGTGGATGACTCCTTTCCTGCCTTTGGAGCTTGGAGCTGTCCGAGTCCCTGGTGGCCCTCTGTGACCTACCGCCAGGCCTCCACATGCGGACGCACTCCAATGAACACTGTGCACACACAGATAAAAATCCCCAAGCACAGTCTGTCCCCAAGGAAGCCTCTCGTCATTTTCAAAACATCAGCTGTCACTACATAGCGAGAGTCCTCATCTGTTCCAATGAGAAAGGGAGAAGGGACCAGAAAAGAAAGAAAGAAAGAAAAAACTTGAAAAAAAAACTTTAAAAATAAAGATCGGGAAGCTGTGTCTAAAGATAGTCTCTGCAGCAGCAGAGTCTTCAAGCAACATGACCTTGCACTTGACCTTGGCAAGGGGCGGGGAAAACTGCAGAGGGAGAGGGAGAGAGACTCCCTCCAAGATGGCTGTGAGACCAGGTGCACCCCAGCTGCTATCAGAACCCGTCCCCACTGTGGCCCTGGGAAGAGACCAGAGCTCAGCGGAATTAGAGGACATGATAGCACCCAGCTAATAAGGGCCACTAAGATCCGAGCCGTATCTCGCCTGCCCGTGTGCTGTCCCAGAGGCTCCTATGGTTAGTATCTGCGGGAACCTAAGGGTTGGGGGAAACAAAGGTGTGAAGCCTTCTAGGACCCCGTCCTTCCCTCCTTTATGGGACTGTGCTCTACCACCCAGCTCCTGTCACTTCATAGCTGCAGCATAGACACAGCGTCCTTCCCCGCAGTCCTTCCAGAGCCTTGTGTGGGGTAGGAGAGCCCGAGGCAGATCACACAGGTTCCCACCCAGGAGAATGTCCTGCCCCTCCTTGGCCCCTGCTGGGGACTGACATCTGTGCCTTCCTCCAGTTCATATGCTGAAGCCTAATCTCCAATACAGGGTGGCAACAGGAGTGGGTGTCCCCGTGGGGAGGCGAGGTGATGGGGCAGAGCCTCTTCTTCCTTATAAGAAGGGACATGAGAGCTGTCCCCTCCCCCATCCCCTATGAGGATCCAACAAGAAACAGCCGTCCAGGAACCAGGACCCCCAGCCTGCCAGTGCTGGACCAGAACGGGAAGCAAATGCGTGCTGTGTAAGCCACAAGGTACTGCGGCACAGTACTCCACTGCCTGCTGTTTAAGCCACACAGTACTGTGGCACAGTACTCCACTGCCTGCTCTGTAAGCCACAAGGTACTGTGGCACAGTACTCCACTGCCTGCTGTTTAAGCCACACAGTACTGTGGCACAGTACTCCACTGCCTGCTCTGTAAGCCACAAGGTACTGTGGCACAGTACTCCACTGCCTGCTGTGTAAGCCACAAGGTACTGCGGCACAGTACTCCACTGCCTGCTGTTTAAGCCACACAGTACTGTGACACAGTACTCCACTGCCTGCTGTTTAAGCCACACAGTACTGTGACACAGTACTCCACTGCCTGCTGTTTAAGCCACACAGTACTGCGGCACAGTACTCCACTGCCTGCTGTGTAAGCCACAAGGTACTGCAGCACAGTACTCCACTGCCTGCTGTTTAAGCCACACAGTACTGCAGCACAGTACTCTACTGCCTGTTGTTTAAGCCACATAGTACTGTGACACAGTACTCCACTGCCTGCTGTTTAAGCCACACAGTACTGCAGCACAGTACTCCACTGCCTGCTATTTAAGCCACACAGTACTATTACACAGTACTCCACGGCAGCAGCCTAGGAGAGACAGCCCTGTCTCAGCTCCAGGTTTTACTCCTTCCCTGGTCCACAGTGGCCCTCTCAGCTTCTGCCACATGTCCTTTGACCACCCCAGGCTCAGCCCACCCTTTGCAGGTGAATCAGTGTGACTCAGTCATGTCACTGTCCAGGAAGGAAACTTTCCGTCATTCCCCACCGCCCTCCCCTGACCACCACTGTCTGATCCTTGTCTACTGACCAAGCTTAATATCTGGCCGTGTCCCATCTGTCCTTCCTCCCTGTCAAACAATAACTCACATCACCCAGCTCCCTCTTACCTCAGTGCCTTTGTACACATGGTCCCCGTCACCCGGAACCCAACATGACACATGCATATGCACACCCCCTGCCCACTGGCCCACCCTCCCTTTCAGCTCCCACTCAGATTATAACCCCCTCCCACTTTCTTTCCATTGCTGATTTTCTGATGGTCTCCCATCCCAGACTACGTCCTCAGTGCTCGCTCGCTCATCTCTACATCCCCATTGTCCAATCCCTGCTAGGCAGTAGGTGCTCAATAAGAGTTTGTTGAATGAATACATGACTCCTAAACAGGATGGATTCCAAGTGGGAAGGAAGATTTTTACCAGTGTCACTCAGATAAATAAAAAGAAGCCTGGAAATGATACAATGTCACAATGGTACAGAAGACCCAGAGGTCCCTGGGACCTTCCAGCAACGTCCTCCTCTGCTTCTCCAGCTGCTTTTAGTCTCCTAGTCTCCTCCAACATCCAGGAGTTACTGACCAGTGACTTCTTTGCCTGGATCCAGGAATAATTTCATTTGCTTTCAATATTGTTTTAAGCCAAATCAGGTTTACATTAAGAAACTGCCCCGTCAGACAAGGAGTCACCAACTACCTTCACAGAACAGAGCATCTGGAAATCTGATGAAGCACAGCCCACCCCAAGGAAAGAAACTAGAGTCACAATGGAACTGTCACCTGGGTGGAGAAAGAGGTGAACTGGGTCATGTACAGAAGGAGAAAAAAAAATCTACTTGAAGGAAATGTTCCTCTTCTCCAGAGGGGTGCAGGGATTGTATTTAAGGACCCCCGACAGGTCTTTGGGGGCAAGAACAAGGACCACCTGGGTGGAAATCACCCCAGATTAAATGGCTGTGCTGAGGAGTAGGGGTAGGGGAGGCAGTGTGGAGGAGGAACGCCATGAGGTCTCATCCCAAGCAGAGACAGGATGTCCACACTTCAAGGACTTACTGTGGGGCATAGAAGAGTTCTATCACTTCCTCCTGAGCAACACCCACTACCTCATTCATCAAATGTACCCACAGTTTCCTTTGGAGGAGTCGCCCTATCACATCCAACAGAGCGGGTGGGCTGACTGCCTCTCCAGGCTGCAGAAGTGGGTATGTGACCTCCATTAGGCCATTCAAATTAACACACCATTGAGGCCACGGTGATTGGTCCATGAATCTGCATGTGACTCAAGGCTGACCAATGAGATTCTTCCCTGGGACTTTGTCTGGAAGAGCTGCTGCTAGGGAAGAATGCCAACCCTGACCCGTCCTGTCCCTCTTTGCCTCTACATTCCCCACAAAATTGAGTGCCCTTTTAAATAGGCAAATAAAATCATATTGTTCCCCTGCTTAGGAATCTCTAAGGGTTTCCTTGTTTGCTTCCAATAAAGTCAAAACTCTTTATTGTGGTCACATCCCCTAGGACCACACTGCACCCATGCCCCTCTCAGAACCTCACATGACTTTCCTCTTTGGTCACTGAGCCCCAGCCCTCCTGGCTTCCTTTTATTTATTCAAACACAGAAAATCCATCCCTGTCTCAAAGTCTTTGCAGGTTCTCTTCCCTCTGTTTGGAATACCCATCCCACATCAGCACGCAGAAGCTCCGTCTCAATACTTTCGTGTCACCAGCTCAGAGGGACCTTTTTCGATTATTCTCTTCCACTCCATATTCCACTACCTATCTTAATTGCCTCCATTCACTATGAACAGAAATAATACAAATATTTTCATTTTCCTACTTCTTGTCTCTATCATCCCCCTCTGGAAAAAAAGTTCCATGAGGCGAGATCTGGGACTTTGCCGCCATGTTTGCTGTGGTCACCAGAGCGCCTAACCATGCCTAGTGCATGGTAAGCCCCTGATCAACACATGGCAGAGGAATCTATTTATTTGTTTATCTTGAGAACAGAGCCAAAGGGAAAGTGGCTCTGAAAGAGAAAAATTAAAATCCTAACAGCATCATTTGAACCTGCAGACCCAGCTGGGGCTCTCTCTCCCCCTGGACTTTTTAATTAAGTGAACAAGTAAATAATAAATTCCTTTTCCACCTAAGCTGGTTGGAACTGGTTTTTGGTGACCAACTCTCACTTGTACCAGGCTGGTACATACATGGCGGAGCCCAGACAGGTAGGTGACTGTTCCCCTCCAATCCAAAGTTTCTCTGAAGATATTCAAACAAGGCTTTGTCACAGTGGTGTAGGTCTCTCCTCTGTCACTCCTGTGACTTCACATGGCTTGATGTGTCAGGCCTTTTGCCTGACCCGTGAGGAGGCTCAGTGAGACACAGAGGGGCTTACACAGAGAACAGTGAAGGAAGAGTGGCAGGGGTCAGAACGTGCTAAGGCAGAACCAGGCCTCCATTCTTCCTGTGCCTGAGGCCCTCCTTCCCTTCTTTAGTAGGAACCACATCTCCCTGCTGCCCCTGAAACCGAGGTCCCATCTCTGCAATCGGTTCTGATCTGGAAGAGTACCCATCAAAGGGCTCACCTTCTACCTGTGAGCCTCAGGTCGGGTGTCTACCAGGTTGGCCTCACCTTTGTTCCCTGGCCTGAGTGGATAGGTCCTTGGCTGGCTTCCGGAGCCCGAGTCTTGACTTAAGCCCTCTTAGTGATGAGGGTAGGAAACACTTGACTTTAGTTGGTGTTATCACATGCCAGGCCCTGAGTGCTAGTCATGTTATGACTTTGTTTAATCTTCACATGGTCTGACATCTCACTTCATAGACAAGGAGCCTAAGACACAGAGAGTTTAAGTGCCTGGCCCAACATCACACAGCTAATAGGTGGGGGAATCAGGATGAGAAGTCAGGGAAGCAGGCTCCAGAGCTTGTAATGCTAACAATCACCCTCTAATAATTTAATAAGAATGTGAACACCTGAGGCCAAGTGGATTTCCCAAAGATGGCAGTCCCACTGCATAAGCTTTTCTCAAATGTCACTAGGATTTCCCTCTCACTGGGGACGAGGCATATATCCCCTCCTCTTGGAGCTAGAGAATGCAATGCTAGGTGAATATGAGGCAGGATAACACCATGGGCATTTCATTTCTGTCATGTCCCCGTGGGACATTCAGTCTAGAAAGCGCCATGTTGTGGGGAAGCTCAATGTGCCCACGTGAAAGAGCACACAGTGGCAGCACAGCTAAGTGTACATCCTGCAATCTCAGCACTGAGGTCAGCGATGGCCACAATGCCACTAGACATGAGGGTGAGATGCCACCAGGTGGTTCCTGCTTCCATTGCTGAGTTACTTCCAATCTTCGGGGAGTAGAAGCAAACACTCTGAAATTCCTGAAACGTATAATGTGTGATCCTGGTATAGCGTCCATCCACAGCCACTAATTTCTGTAGTGGTTTCCCTGTACAACAAGAGTAAGGAGAACCTCACCTCCTGTCCACCACCTTGCACATACCCAGTATGTGCAAGCTCTGAACTGGGTCTGGTTCAGCCCCTAATGTCCAGGGACAGGTTCACCAGAATCTGCTAGGCTGGTATGTCACACCATGATTTCTTTCTGGACTTTCTGAGTGCCAACAGCCACCTTTAATGACCATTTCTTGTCTACAGCCAGGTCCTCAGTCAGATTGAACATGCTTCATCTGTTTCTGACCCTTCATGTCCATGGAGCTCAGTTTCTTGAGTCCTTTCTCTCCCAGCCAGCCCTAGCCGTTTGATTCATTCATGCTTCAGAAAATGGAGCTGATCCATCTTCTTCATTTGAGAGACGCAAAACATGGAGACTCAGCAAATGGGAACAAAACAGTAGCTGCTGGCATCTCTTGAATCCTTCGTGCACATTCTTCCATGTAACCCTCACAAGTTATCCTGTGTGTCGAACAGGTGTACCATTCCATTATACAGACGAAGACACTGAGGTTCAGAGAGTACACCCTTTCTGGTTGAAAAGCTCTGTTAAGCTGCCTCTGACTTCCCAGAAAGGTCAGATCTTGGAAGACTGAAGAGAAAACAGATTATAGATTCTAAGATAGGAAAAAAAAATACTGAGTTTTTCTCCAGGAAGAAAATCTACCTGACATCCCCAAAAAACCCCAAATAGCCAAAATAGCACTGGTTCAGACTTCATCCTCCATGAAAACACAACACATGTCATCGATCACATCTAACACATCAGGATGATCCATCCCCATAAGTTGGTATGATACATGGGCTAAGAAGATATGCTTTGGAAAGAACCTTCCCATTTTTATTTCTCTCTGTGTCGCACTCCAAAATCTAACACTGGGTTCTTCGTGGTGGTAGTACATCCATCTTCAATTGGTTTGTGATATCTTCTCATGGGAAAACATACATAATGGTGGCTAAGGGAACATCCTTTGGAGTTAGGCACAGGTGGGAATACAGACCCTGCTATTCATGTTATTAGTTGTGTGACTTGGGCCAAATTGTGGAGCTTCTGTGAACCTCTGTGTCCTTATCTGGGCAGTGAGGGTAACAACAAGTTGCATCTCATGGGACTGATGTGAAGACTAAGTGAGATAATGCATATAATATAGCACATAATAAGGACAATCTATATCTCATTGTCATTTTCTTTACACATGGAAATAGGATCCTTACCAAACAATCTCCCTAGTTCTAGAAAAATCACCAACGTATCTCAGAATATATCCCATTAAGAGTCACAAGTATAAGCCACCCCTCAGACTCCCAAGCAAGTTTCTGTTCTTGTGATTCCAGCCACTTACTGCGCCTAAGTTTCTAAGAAGCACCGAGATACTAGTCATTTTCAGGAAGGACGCACTGCAAATGTCCATCTTCTCTGGGGACTCTAGTAGCTGGAAAGACCTTGCTTCTAACCTAGAGGCTGGAGAGGAGAGTCCCAAGGTTTTTTGATCTTGACTCAGAAAAGAAAAAAAAAATAGGGAAATGATAAGATCAGAGTCCCATCCTTCTAGCAAAGAAGAGTCCATAAGAGCAAGTGAGAAAAGATTCCATTGTAATCCGACTAATGCATCTCCAGAAGAGCTGCTATCTGCTGCAGAGCATCCCCATTAAAGAAATCAATTTAGCATTCGACTTCTCCTCCCGTGGTGCAGGCTGAAGTGGGATCTGACAAGGTTGGAAAACAGATTTGTGTTAAATACTGCCAATAGAGCCTGTAGCTCAAGGTTACAACAGTCAATGGCAACCCAGTGCCTTGGAAACCCGGAGACCCTCATCCATCACCTGGTGTCAGCAGCTCTGAAAGGAGCCAGTGGATCTGGCTCAGGAAGGAGGATGTTATCAAAATTGGGATTTGGGCCACTGTGGCCTGAGGGGCTGGTTTTATCACAGGCCTTTGAAATAGCACCAAGTTTCCAGGATTATGAGCCTATTGTGTGACTGGTTTGGGTAGCTCCTGTTTGAATCTTTAAGGTTAGAGCTTGCTCTCCACTCATTCATTCTTCTTTTTTTGAATCGATAGAACTCTTCTTCCACTTCTCCTTCCATGAGTGTTCCTTGGAATTGAGCTCACTGCCAGCTCTAAAGGTAAGTACTTGGGGTTTCAACCTCCCCCATAAAAGCCAGTTAGCACTCTGACATCAGTGAGAGTCAGGGACATGTGCATGACTCAAACAGGGGGAGTCAGAGTCCACATCATTCCAGTCTTTGAATTTCCTGTAATTGTTTTGTTAAAAGAAGTCACCATTCTACTGGGGTGGCTGTGAAGGCAGGAGCAATGGCAACCATTTTATCACAACAAAGAAAAAATGGAATCTACTTAAAGATAAATGACATAATCCGAAATCTGATTTAGATCATTTCAACTTCTAGATCAAGCTTTACCTAAAGACCCTCCCCCGGACTTTTCGCCTCTTAGATCCACTAAGTTTCATTCTTCTGGGTTTTAGGCCAATGCAAATTGAATTTTTGCCAATGGAATTGTTCGGCACTACAGTGTACAACACGTGTCCCAAGTGACACCGATGAAGCAGGCCTCCATGGACAGTGCCAGCTCTTCTCGGAACCTGACGTATGGCCATCAGTCACATCTTACGATCAGATTCAACTTTCTAACCTATGAATGACATAGAGGTCTATCCTTGTGGATGTCGAGTGGCTGGTGGGAAAACGGATGTGCGTGCGACCCACACCAAAAACTGGGGTCCACGCAAACCCTGAGACCCTCCGCCTCCACACTCACCATCCTGGCTCCTGACACTCAGGGCCTTCTGTGTCCGTGCAGGCTGCCCTGGGTTGTCGAATCCCACTTTGCCTTGCCATGAGCAGGTCAGTGGTACCTGGGAATTAAATTGCCCTTGACCACTGGCTAAGAGGTCCCACTTGCCAGCCCTGAGAGCCAAGGTGATCTTGAGCCATATTTATAACCACGGGCATGACTGTGGGCGTTCCCTGCGACAGCTGGCTTACTACTGCACCCCAGATCCACGGTCCTGCCCGCCCCATGTGGCTTCGACTCACCCCCAGAACAAACCACACAGGCTCAGCTGCCGTCTCCACTCACTTCTGCCATTGTCTAGAGAACAGCGACCTCACCACGGTGCTCCCGGGACACATCTGTCATTCCCCTTGGCGTCCTTAGGAGACCTTCTCCGAATCCATTTTTACCGTCCTTAGAAACTCCACTCTCAGCCTGCGCCTCTCACGAGGCAAAACAAAATCCTAGAAGCTCTCACATCCCCTTCCACCCACCCCCAAAACTCATCAATAGAGTCGTGCAGTAAAAATAGACTTCCTCCAGAGCGCAATGCGACTGCCACCCAAATAGGATTTACCTATAAATACCAGAGCCAGGGACAGGCCAGCAGGCTCCGTGGCGGCGTGAGAACTGCAGAGCAGAGTCGGAAACACAACCTCGCAGGTCCTCCGGGGGTCTGGCTGCCGCCCCCCTCATCTCCCACCTCTCCTGTCACCCCCGCCCTGGCTGTCGCTTTGGCATTTTGTCCAGATCCAGTCACACCAAATGAACCTTTGCGATTTTCCCCCAAAGTAGGCGCTGCCAGCTCTTCTTGTGCCTTTTAAAATGCTGCTCCCCGTCTGCTCAAAGGTCTCGCCTGCTCAGAGGCTCTCCAGGAAATCGCTCCTTCTCGCCCCAGCCAAACTCCTGTTCCAGAACTTTCTCACCCAAAGAGAGAGCGAGAGAGAGAGAGAGAGAGAGAGAGAGAGAGAGAGAGAGAGCGAGAGAGAGCGAGAGAGGACTTGGAGCGGATGGCTTCACAAGACGGAGCTGCGTACCCTCACCACAGATGCTCAGCCAGGCTGGGTGACAACGTGGCCAGATGTGACAGATGGGATCCCAGATTTGGTGAGTGGTGGAGCGCCCACGGCTTTGGACAAACAAGACGGTGACTTAAGACGTTTTTTCCAGAGGTCTTCAGGGGGTACGAAGATCATTCCCAAATGCAGAATAAACAAGGCGCCCCCGTTTCCATTCTTTACCCAAAAGGGAAAGACAAAGCCTAAATCCTATGGCTCTCCCGTCCTCCAAGGCTAACAACCTCTGCTAACAACCTCTCGTGTTTAACAGGCAGAGACCATAGTGACCGTGACATGGTTCTTCTTCTCCTTGTCCTATAATTCCCTTCTAGTTATCCAAAGTGAGAGGATTTGGGTTTTATCATCTTATTTTATTTTATTTTATTGGTACTGGGGATTGAACTCAGGGACACTCAACCACTGAGCCCCATCCCCAGCCCTATTTTGTATTTTATTTAGAGACAGGGTCTCACTGAGTTGCTTAGGGCCTCACCAATGCGGAGGCTGGCTCTGAATTCTCAATCCTCCTGCCTCAGCCTCCCAAGCCACTGGGAAGTCAGGCGTGCACCACCACGCCCAGCATTTTTTCATTTCTTTCCCATTCATATTAACAATAGAAAGGGATTTCTTGTTTTGTTTTTGTTTTTGTTTGGTTTTTTTGCTTGTTTGTTTTTTTGATTCCAGGGATTGACCCCCAAAGGCACTTAACTACTGGACTACATACCCACCCTTTTTTTATTTTTTATTTTTTGAGACAGAGTCTCACTAGTTTGCTTACAGCCTCACTAAGTTGCTGAGGCTGGCTTTGAATTTCCGATCCTCCTGCCTCAGCCTCCTGAGCTGCTGGGATTCTAGGCATGGGCCACCGCACGCACCCTGCATAAAGTATTTAAGTGCAAAGAGTCAAAAGATATTAAGTGTTTAGGTGCACACATATGTATTGTGTGATAACTGTGATATCGTACACACACACAGAGACACAGTATATTGCGTATAGTAAACACTAGCGGTGCTTAGATATGATAAAACTTCGTGATGGTGATACACAAGCTGAATTTCGGAGGACTGGATCATGGGCTGGGGTTCTCTGCTTGAAGACTCCTCGCTCTCCTGATATCCAGACAGCAGGCGAAGCTTCTGGGGTGGGGGGCGACACCCCTGTGCATTATCCTTCCAAACGCTGGAGACACAGGACGGGTGGGGGCAGCTTCCCGGCCCCACAGAGGGTTTCAGGTAAAAATGTCAGCGCTGCCCTGTGCTCCCCGCAGCCTGGGGAATATAAGCTGAATTTATCACATTTCTGGATGATTTCAGAGTTGGAAAAAAAAACCCACTGTTTTAGCCACATTTGGTTCCTCTGAAGTTCAAGGCCCGGAAGTTCCCCTCTTGCTGAATCCCAGCTGTGATGTAGGACAAAGGCTTTTTTAAAAAAAAAAAGCTTCATTTCTTTGATAAACAAATGAAGCTAAACTTGGAAAGTGCCTTCTGATCCTCATTTAGGGAACCTAAAGCCCACCGGCCAGGCCGTCCTCAGCAGCTTCCGACACTCCCCAAGTGGTTGGCATGTCACTTGTATTTTGGAATGTGGCCCAGAGACAGGCCACAGGGAGACTCTTCTCCACACACCCTTCCTGTGGCCCCTTCTCCTGCACCCAAACCATGTAAACGAATCTAGGGACAATTGATCCACTGTTCCCAACACCAGGGATAAACAAGAGGCCAGAGCCTTCAAAGAGCCACGTTCTGAAGATTCTAGAAACCAGAAGACAGCGGGTGCCGAAGAACACCAGTCAGTGCAAAGATCACTCCAGAAAAAGCGATGTGATTTGAGAAACGAAACAGGATTTGACCAAATGTATCTGTGGAAAGGGTGACCAGCGATGATCTCTAAGATATTTTGATCTGAGACTTGAAGAATGAAAGGGAAAGCCTTCTAAGGTCTCCAGGAACGGCACGCGTAACAGCCGGGAGACTGGACACCTCCATACACCGCCTCTTTCTTTACCCTTCTGAGATGTTGAGCTTTCTTTTAAATGTTTTCCACTTCTTTTGTTGTTATTGGTGTTGTTTTGGTGCCGGGAGGGGGGTGGACTCAGAGATGCTTAGCCACTAAGCCCCCTTCCAAGCCCTTTTTCACGAACTTACTCAGGACCTCGCTAAGTTGCTGAGGCTGGTCTCGAACTTGCAATCCTCCTACGTGCAATCCTCCCAAGCCGCTGGGATTCCTGCCTGGCTCCTTTACTTCTTTTTACTTGGATGATAGATATCGCTCTCAGCTGGGTTTGACTCCTAGTCCCATCCCCAATGAAAACTAACCAAGTGACGAATCTCACTGAGTCTCAGTTTTGCTATCTGAAAAAAAAATGAATAATAAATAAAAAGAATAATAATGCTTACTTCCTAGGGTTGCTCTGAACCTAAGGTGTGGGATGCAAAAGCACAGCTTATTCTCAGGTAAACAGTCAATAGGAGTCACTCGCTGATTCCTGGGTAAACAGTCAATAAGGGTTTGTCGATTTCTTTCGACAAACTCCAGGAGACGCTTACGTTCCTGGGCACTGTAGAAACCATCTGATCCCCGCTGCAGGGCAACAGATGAGCCCAACCTGCATCCCACGTCCCTTCTTGGGGAGGGGGGGGGGATTGCCATGGGTGACTGTGAAGCCACAGCTGATGTCATCTTTCTTTTTTTAAATTTGTTCTTCTTCCAGATATTTCCTGTTACCCCTTCAACAGCTGGAGTATGCCTATCGTCCAAGGTCTTCAGTGTAGAACTTTTTTTTCAGTACGAATCCAAAGAGAGAAAGAGTCAGAACTTGGCCTTTGAGGTTCAGAACTTCAGGCCTTTGAAACTCAAGGCAGGGACTCCAGTCTGGAGCAAAAGGATTTTTTTTTTTTTTTTTTAGTTTAAGAGCCTGTATCTTTTGAGTTTCAAAAGCCCAAAATCTGGGGCTAAATCATAGGCCTAGAAGAATATGCTCGTGGATCTGTGAGAATGAGGTTTTCCTCCATTACAATAAATAAATAAAAATGTCCCCCAGGCCAGGAGAAGAAGCAGACAGAAGCATGAGGGTTGGAATCTGTCCGGCTCCCTAGTGACACCAAGTCTGGAGGAATAGAAGAGTCCAGAATAATACCAGACATGAGTGCATAGAGAAAAACCCTTCCCACTTCTCAAGCAGGAACTCGGGAAAGTGGGCAAAGCCCAGAAGTCGTCCATCCTCCACCCAGGAGGACAGCTTGGCACCACAAGGGGAAGGGGCTGGGGGCGCTCTGTGTCCCTGCCTGCTTTCCATGGGTCCCGTGAGCCCCAGGCATCTCCACGTTGATTTCCTTTCTCAAGGAGATCTGGTAGGTACAGCTACCAACGTGTTTTTCTCCTGTGCATGGTTCAAACAAGAGCAGCCTGTTCTGTTAACCAAGATTTGCTTTGCATTATCTGAAAGACCCCAGAGGGACAAGTCCCCACTGCAGTGGCTCAGAGTGCTCATCAGCCCTCAGGGTGGACGGTGGTTCTGCGCCTCCCGGTGAACACATGAGTCTCAGCACTGACATTTCAGTGGGACCCAAAGTGAAGCAGCTTGAGTTCTCCCTGGAGCTGGAAGATGAGTCGCCTTCACTGCACACGTGCAAAGAAATTTCCTAGCGAGGCGAGCCACCATCAGCAAAAGCAGTCAAAACTACACGACATGAAGTCGGCACCCCCGTCAGTACCCCTAACCCTCCAATTCACCCTCTCTCCTAAATCTGCAATGTAGTTCTAGGAACATCAACTTGCACAAGCTCGTGCTAGACTGGGGGGGACTATCACCCTGCAGATTTCTGAGCTCTTCTCTTCCACATTCTGGACCCAGTGCTTCAGGAAGCTTCCACAGGAGGAAGTAAATCCTACCTGGATGAGAAGGGGATGAGAAAGATTCTCAGAGGTGAATGCAGTTCAGTGAGTGCTGGGATACTGTCAGAGCTGCAAAAGAGGGAAAAGAAGCTGCTCTGTTCTTATTGAGATCAAAAGACAGAAAATAGAAAGCAAAGGCCTCCTTTACCCCCAAGGAGACACTTTGGTATTTGGGGGTCTGAAAGCAAAAGTATCAGAATATACCAAAGCAAAGCTTTAAAAGAAGGTTGGTTGGCTGCCTCTGCTCAGATAGAAGACCTTTCCATTAGGATTGTTCCTAGAAGCCAGGCATGGTGGTGCATGCCTGTAATCCCAGCGGCTCAGGAGACTGAGGCAGGAGGATCCTGAGTTCAAAGCCAGACTCAGCAACAACAAGGTGCTCAGCAACTCAGTGAGACTCTATCTCTAAATGAAATACAAAATAGGGCTGGGGATGTGGCTCAGTGGCCAAGTAGCCTGGAGTTCAATTCCCATACCAAACACACACACACACACACACACACACACACACACACACACACAAATTGCCTCTAGAAAAGAGGCTAGACTGTGAATCTGTAACCTTTCATATTTTTGATAAAATAACGTGCATTCTCAGTGAGACTGGTCCTTATTGGAGCTATCCCTGTGGGTCACTGAGTTTGCTGACAGGCCCTCCCCTGAACATCACCAGGCTCTCCATTCTGTCCCCTCCACTCTCACTCCTCTGACTTCCACCCAGGTGGCCACCTGCCCAGAATCTCACAGCAACCTGGGATCTTGGGATCTGGTCCACAATTCAGACATCAATCAGCAGCTGTCTGGCCATTGCCCCTAAATAAACACTTCACTAGGAGCTCATGCCTCAAAACTCAGTTTCCTTCTGAGTGTCTGTCTGGACATCCAGGTGTTCTGTGTTGCCACACTGATGTCTAAGGATTCAAGGGGAAAAAATCAGCTAATATATCTAGGGATAAGTTGATCTTAATTTTACATATCTCATAAACACTAAACAAATCTCAAGTGCATCTCAGGAATGATCTATATTCCTTGGGATTTGCTTCTCTATTTGCATATATATATAAAATGTATTTTTTTAGTTGTCAAATGATCTTTTATTTCTTTACTTATTTACATGTGGTGCTGAGGATTGAACCCAGGGCCTCACACATGCCAGGCAAGTGCTCTACTACGGAGCCCCAACTCCAGCCCTCTCTATTGACCTTTCTGATTTTAACTTTATATCTCTATAGACTGGATAAAGTTCCTTTCTTCAGAATTCATTTATATTGTCATATGAAAAAGATATGAAAACACTCAAAAATGGGGTTGAATATTGTTGAATTAAGTTGGGGGTTCATGTTGCCTCCAAACCTAAAAAGTTTGGCCTAAAAGTTTCTCCACACCTCCTAAACTGTAACCTAACTTGATGTGTAAACTGAGAGCAACCTACACTGGTGACAAGGAGTCAAGTCTCAGCCAATCCCAAGCAGCCAAATGGTCAAACCACGGTCAAATGAGATTGACAGGAGCTGTGACCAATCAGGCTTACTTCCATTTTATCTGCGTCACTTCCTTTTCTCTGGCCATAAATATAACCCACTCAGGTGGTGAGGTGGAGTATTCTGAACCATTTCTTGGCGTATTATACTGCCGACCAATTCTAGAATCACAAGTTAAGCCCATGAAGATCTGCAAAACTAGATTTATTGTAATTTTGTCTTTTAACAAGGTCTTGATCATTAAGTGAATTGATGTTGCCCAATTGGCCTACAAGGGGTCCCCACTTCTGTTGCACCCCACGTCAACCATTCTTGCTTATTTATCTTTCCCACCAGGTCTGTCCCTCCCGTGAATTCCCCGCCTGTTTCTAAATGGTGGTTGAAAAGGCATTTCCTGCTGTTCTGAAAGCCAGCTGGTCCCTCCCACTTACCTCTCTGATGGGTCAGCCATCTGTCCTCAAATCTGTGTCAGAAGACTCATCCCCCGTATCGAAGAGGATTTCAGGCAGAACTAGAGGAGACCACCCATCCAGCCCAGCCACCACCACCTCCTCCCGCAGAACCACTGGACTGTCCCAGAGTCTATAAAAATCCATTATGGCCATGCGAACTGGAGCCGTGCTCTTTATTTAAAAGACATACAAGCCAGGAAAACCTCTGTGTGAGGACATCTCTATTCATCCCACACGCCTGTTCCTATTTTCACTCTATTATTTCATTTCTTAATTTAGCAACCCAAGCACTCTGTGAGTTATTTAGCAATTACCAGGGGGGACGCACAGGTCTAACGCACTGTAGCAAGGGGAGGGGGTGACAAATGCCCATTAGCACCAGGCCCCGTAATGGCTCCATAATGCTGCCTTGCACTTAGTCAGATGAAAGCTGCTATATATTCTAAGGAATTTGAAAGGGTGTCAGAAACCTTAATTAATTCTCCGCACACTGGGAGGAAAGTATTTACTCCCATTTGGGATTCTAAGAACTCCTGCACAGAGACCGTGGCGTGTCAAAATTAAAGTGCTCTAAATCACGCTCGCCTTTTGCTTGATAGGAGAGGTGGAGGGCGCACTTGCCCCTCGCCCTGCTGTTCATTCAGCCAGCAGCTACTGAGGGTTAAGACGCAGGCCAGGCTCAGACCTAGGCTCTTGGAGGAGCACAGATGAGGCACAGGACAGCCATGCCCAACCTACAGTTTCTGGGATACAGGGGCCAGTAATTGAAGATATTTCATGACCCTGTTAATCCCATAAACAACCTGCTGAGTCATATAAAGAAATCTGCTTAGTACCCAAAGGAGCTTGTTGTCGTCCTGAGCCTCAAGATAGAAAGATGAGTCTGTATCACTGCATTCCTATTGTCACTGGTTGCCCTTTGACAGCTTTTTGAACCTTTGTTAGCCTCAGATTCCTCTACCCTTCACAATTCTGTGGAAAGGATTAAGTGAGGCAGTGTATTATCTCTGCCCCAAAGCAAAGGCCAAATAAAGGTGAATAATGACAGCTATGACAATTATTTTCTAATGACCTCCTAAAGTGTGGGGTTCGATGCTCACCCAAGGATACATCTGATAAACCTATAGAAAGTTCTGGAATTTTTCAGAATTAAATGGAACTCTTTAAGAATTAAATGGTTCTGCTCAGGGCAGCTGGGCCTAGAATCTGGTTGACATGTTTGAGTTAGGGACATCCTCGTTTCCTCTTGAGGCCTGGGGTTTTTCCAAAAATTCCAGCTAGAAGACAGAGGAACGGGGACCTTCAGGTGTGTTCCTGAAGCAGGCAGAGGACAAGGCTTCCCACGAGTCTTTCCAGAACCCGCTACTAGAAACCTTAAGATAGATTCACTACATTAGCCAGGAGGGAAGGGAGTCTCAGCTTTGGCCTGATATTCAATATTTTCATTGAGGGCTTAAAATAAAGGCTGACACAAAACCGTGTGTGATACCAAGTTGGGACTTTACCTTGCAGGCAGTATGCTACCAAATGCAATCAGGCTCCCAGAAGACTTGCACCAGCTGGTGTGGAAGGCGGAATTACACAACATGAAATTGAACAGAGGTAAACACAAGGTCCTGCCCTTGGGGCCCAACAGCCATCTGGACAAACCCTTAATGGGGAAGCAGGTGTGAATGCACCTGGCTGGATCTCATAGCCTGCCGTCCAGTACTGGTCCACGGTGTTATGCGGCTTTCAAAGACGGTCAGATCACTTTTGGGTGGCATTATTTGGGGTAGAGTTCTAGAGCAAGGGAGGTGACATTTCTGTTCTTCTGTGCCTTTCCTTATAAGTTTCGGTACAGTTCTGATAGACCGTGAAATAAATGTACCCAGAGAAGTGATGGGTGTTTGGTGGTTGAAGACACTGGGATGCATTAACCTAGGAGAGGACTTGGGAGGTGGGGGACAATTGCTCTTTCCAATCTTTAACAAGCTATGAAGATAGCAGTGTATTGGGGACAGGCCATGAGCTCATGCAACCCTCAACACAACTCCATCATTACGCCCAATTTAAAATAATGGCACTGAAGCTGATAGGGGTTAAAAGACAATATGCCAGAGACTGAGTGACAGGTCTAAGATCAAAACTTAGATGCACTTGACTCCAGATTTAGCACTTTGACCATGACCTTGGGACATGCTCTCCAGAACACAGATTCCTTCCACGGAGACACAAGTTCCAGCAAGTGCCCTTGGCCTGTCTGCTTTCCTGCTTGACTAGAAGCTGCTGAGAGGCACATTGTTCTCTCGACCATCGCCTCAGAACCTGCACACAGTAAATACCCAGTAAACCTTGGCCGAGTGGATTCATGAGCAGAGACGAGCTGCAAGATTGCGCAGGATGAACGGCCTGCGGTTAAGAATGATCACGACACCTGTGCCCTGGGGCTGCTGTGAGAAAAAGCCACAAACTGGTGGCTGACGACAACAGACATTTATTTTGTTGTAGATCTGGAGGCTAAGCCTGAAATCAAGGTGTCAGCTGGGCCATGCTTCGTCTGAGGACCCTGACTGTGGGGGAAGTCCTTCCTGCCCCTGGTCTAGCTGTTGGTGGTCGTCAGCATTGCTTGGCTTGTGGCTGCACCATCCAGATCGCTGCGTCCATCGGCACGTGGCTTTCCTCCCCGGGTGCCTCTCTCTTTGTCACCAAATACCTCCTGTCTCATAAACAAACCAGTCAATGGATAGAGGCCACCTGGACTCATCAGAACCTCACGTGAACGCCATTGTAACTACAAAGACCCTAGGGTCACCTTCACAGGTTCTGAGATTTCATGAATTTGAGAGGGATTCTGTGTTAGCTGGTACGACTCCTGAATAAGATGAGCCGCATTGTAAGGTAGGGCCCGGATCAATAGGCAAGAGGCTCAGAATTTAATAGTGAGGATCTCGAAAACAAAATCCAAGGCTGACCTAGGATAGTATCTTCTCATTCCACAAACATTTACTAATGCCAACTCTACAGGTAGCACAAAGTCATCCAGCTGGGCTTTTCCAATGTGAATAAGGTCCCATGGTTCCCCCTCACGGGGGAGACCAGACCTGCAAAGGAACAACCCAATGTGACACAAGAACGTTCACTCTGAAGAGCTACGGAAGCCCAGAGTTGAAATGACCTAACTCCACCTGGAAAAGAGGTAGATTAACTAAAGTGTCAACGATGAGTGAATTCTCCAGGCAGAAAAATTGTGGGAAAGACACACCGTCTCCAGCCCAGGTTCCCTCCTGCCTCCTCTAATACAAAGAATGTCCTTTGGGAGACCAGCCCCTCACTCTTGGCTCTGTTGGTTGAGTGGGATGGCCTCACCCCACACTCCAGGGGGGCTGGGCCAGTCAGCAGGTTCTATTTCTTTGACTAATTATAGACTGAGGAACAGTTGCTGGGGGAGGCAGGAGAGTATGGATTCCCACTGTACCTCGTGCTGTAAGATTGGGGGGTTTGCAGCTGTTGGAACCATCTTGTAACCATAAGGGGAGAACCTTGAAGCTGCCAAGAATGACAGTAGGTCCCGGGAACAGAGCCATTCATAAGGGCTGCACCGAAGGCTGGATCCTGTTAACAGAATATATGTCCTGAACAAACCGTACCTGAAGCCAAACCTACACGAAGTCCTTCATTAGGTGAGTCAATAATTATATTTTACTTTTCTTAAGCCAGTGTAGAACTGGATTTCCTGGAACCACCAACCAAGTGACACTTGCTCGAGTCCATTTTGCACAAATGACACATCCAAAATCATGAAAAAGATCAGGATGCCCTCTTCTAGGAATGATCTAGAAGGTAATGTGGCTGAGGAATGAAGAGAGACTGGTGCAGGTCTCACTGGAGGGGATTTTAGGTCACTTTGGGTTTAGGTCTCATTGTGGAGGTTATATACCTTCCAATTCTGAAATTCCTGGATTTTCTGCATTTATGTTGCTGAAATCTCTGCAGGAGGAAAGGAACGCTAGCCCAGGAGCAGCAGCCCTGCCTGAGTTATGGCCTCGGGTCCTAATGTGTGTGCTGTTGGGCGTTTTATCTGTATCCATCAATCTTCTAGGAAGCAGGGGGTCAGAAGTAAAAATTATTGCCCTGGGTTTCAGGCCCGTGGTCCTTAGGTGTGCTGATCACACACCTGGCCATAACCTTCACACACCACGTGACCCCGCCAGGTCTCCCCGTGGCCAGGTACCTGCCCATCAGTCATACCAAGGGCTGCCTGAGACTCCAGATCATTCGTAAGCGCAGGATTGGAGCCTGGAGTCACAGCCTGCTGTGCATACAGTCCCCGAGTCCCACACAGGGTTCAGCAGCTGTCCCATAGAGGGGCAAGATTCCCCAGGGACCGCTGAAGTCCATTCTTGCCCTGCCACAGAAGGCGTCGAGACACTCTCTCTGTGCCTGGGAGGAGAAGAGGTTTGGGGAGCCGGCAGACGGGGCTGGGCACATGGACACAAGCAGACGGCTGAGGGTCTCGGTGGTACCATAAATGACTCCTGCCACACAGGAGGGGAACTGGCCCCTCTGCCTCCCCGTAGGACCACACAGAAGAGCAGGAAGCCTCCTGTGCCTCTGGACTCACACCTGGTGTTCTGCCTCCCGTCTCCCCCACACCCCAGAGATCACTGTCAGACCCAGCTGAGCTGTGGAAAGCCTGCTGATCCGAGCTGGTCTAGTTATCTGGTTGTTTGCCTGTTAACTGTCTGTCCAATCCTCAAAAATGGAGGTTCTAGCAGAGCAGTGACCTTGTCTTTTTGGATCAACAGAATTTGTGATGGTAATAAAGCGGGAACATTACAAAACAATGAGATTAAGATGAGCCAGGAACCCCAGGAACCCTTCTCTCCCTCTCTCTCACTGTGTGTGTGTGTGTGTGTGTGTGTGTGTGTGTGTGTGTGTGTGTATGTGTGTGTGTTCAGTGATCCCACCATGTAGGCACCGTCACTAACCCTGCAGGTGGATAAGCTGAGGTTGGAGCTGAACAACTCACACAAGGCCACATGGCTGGTATATGGCGGAAGTGGGTTTGAACCCAACGATAAATGGCTCCAGAGTTACGCTCTATGGCTGCGGTGTGCTACCTTTCAACTGCCCGGGGCGTCACTAAGCAAGAATTCATTGGCTCTACCAGTCACAGTTGTTGATTGTTGGGGTTCGGCCAGGCATAGCAGGAGTGAAGAGTTCATTCAACATTTCCCACATGGATGGATGGAATCCAGGATGGGTGGACAGATGCATGGACGGATGCATGGACAAACGGACAGAAGCTGAAGCAATGGTCTCATGGTGGAAAGAGTTAAGACTTTACAAAAGCCATGTCCAGAAGAATCCCCAGTCTGGCCCATTCAGAGCGGATGTCCCCAAATTCAAGAACAGACTAGAATGGAAAAATGAGCACAGAACTTGTCAAGAAACTTCAAATAAAATGACGTAAAGAAGAAAGAGTGCCCTCGCGCAGGGGCTGTTGCTGATGACTAGATCCAGGGACCCTGTGGTGTGGCCTCAAATGTCTCCCATGCTTAGAGAGCCTTCTCTTTACCAGACGGCTTTGCAGTTCTTCCCATAAGGAGGGAATTTATTCCTCTAATCATTAAGCCTGGCCTTGCTCATGTGACGTGCGTGGCCCGTGGGGCATCAGCCGGTGTACCAGGCCAGCAGAGAGGGCTGACATGTTAGGATCTGCACACCTGCTGCTGTGGGGACCCTGTGGCCGTGCTTACATGAACTTCCCGTAGCGCTAAGCCTGTTAGATAAGGAGGGTCACACGGCTGAGTCAAGTCCAGCTGACACTGAGCCAGCTGTCAGACATGAATGGGACCTTCCTATGCCAGGCAGCTCCTGGCAAGCTGCCAGCTGACCTCAGCCCTTCTGACTAGCCACAGAGACATGTGAGATCATGGGATGGTTACGGTTTTCAGCCACAAATTTTAGGGTGATGTATTGTGTTCTGAAAGCTCACTGAAAAAAAAAAATAAGGAATCCCGAGGCCCGTGAGTTCCAGCAGACTGGATGAGCATGAGAGAATACGACATCATTGCTCCTGTTGTCTGTCCTTGAGATGGAGAGAGAGAGATTTCAGCAAAAACTCTCCTTCTCGGTACAAGCACATGAGCTGATCACTCTCTGAAATGCATGTATTTGTTAAAACACTTTTTAAAATAATTATTCGGTAAACATTGATTGAACACCAATATGGATGAAATCCTGCCGATGGAGAGGAAGCTAAGCTAGCTGCAGTCCTTCCCCGTCCTCGTTAAGTGGCCCTATCAGAGTCTGGAGTGGGGCTGGATCACACTGGACCTACAGCCAACCACCACCTTACCCTCCGTCACCAATACCCTTTGACCCCCCTCAAAAATAGGAACCCAGATTTATATCCCTACTCCCACAGAGCGGTGAATACAGCCTTCTAACCTCGTTTCCACAAAGTTCAGAGAGTTGTCATGCTGTATCGAAGCCACCAAAGGAAAGTTCTGAGCAGGAAGCAGCATCATGACAATTGTGTGGTCTGAGCCTGGATCTTCCTCCAAAATACCCTCCCACACTCTTTGACAGCACCCAGGGAGCAAGGGACAGCCATCTGAGCTCCCAGCACAAGGAGAGGACAGACTCTGGGATGCCGCTGTCCTAGTCACAGCCAGGACTTACTGCTGGTGCTCATTAATTTCTCTGAACGTCTGTTTTCCTGTTTGAAAAAGTGAGACAGGTAATAGGTGCTGTTCATAGGGTTCTTGTAAGGGCTGGACGAGATGCACCTGGCACACCACAGGCACGGACTCTGTGAGTATATGCCGGTCTTTTTCAGTATCCTCTTTCTAACTTCAATCATCCCCTCCTTCTCCAGGCCACTCTCCCTAAGCTCCTGACATGCTCCTTTGACCTTTAGGCACCAACATGAATTTGGCTTCCCTGATTTACACGCTGGGCATCTTCTTTGCGACAACCGCAAAAAAAAAAAAAAAACAAACAAACAAAAAAAAAAAAACATGCCTCTCAGCTCTGCTGTTGCTCAGTCGGCAACCCTTGCTCCCGACCCTCCTTCCTCTGCCCTTTCTATTGCACAATTCAGACCTGCCCTGCCATCTCAAGACTCTCCTTGCCATAGCCACCATCCTCCCACTACTTCCCTTCCCAAAGATTCCTCCCAACCTGCATGTCTAGCCCCCAGGGCACCTGCTTCTCTTTGAAGAACCCAAACGAACTTCCTCCCAAACCCAGTGGACCCTTGTCCAGTGTTCCTCAATTTTCTCTGGTGATTGCTACCCAGGGCAATATCCTCCCAAACAACTGGAGTCCAGGACCTAGAGCGCCTGTCACCCTTCTCTACGCACCAGGAGAGCCTGAATAAGAAGAAGCACGTTCCCTCTCCCAGGTTCTACGTCTTTCCACCTCTACTTTAAAACAGGAGTGAGATCTCTTCCCAGCCCACCCACCAGCTTGGCTCAGCACCCAAGCAATGGAGCACCACCGTCCCCTGTGGGACCATTACAATATTGTTCCTGGCTGGTCTCCTCGCTCCTGCCCTTAGCCCTGGTTCAAATTGCTCTATTAAAACTAATGATCCTATTAAGACTCAGTGCGATTATGAGACGCCTTTGCTTAATGTCTTCACATAGTTTTCCATTCCACCAGACTAGACCCTCAGTTCTCGCCATCTACGTCTAAGACTGGCTTCCCCCGGCCACTCCATCACTTCAGTACGTCTCCCCCAGTTCACTCCCTTTCCCAAGTTTCCATCTTGGGGACTTCCCAGTCTGTCCCCTCTGTCTCTTCTGCTCCTCCTGAGGCCATCCACTAGGCTCATCCTCTGGCCTCTGACATCTTTACTCAAATGTCACCTCCTTAGAGAAGCCCTCAATGGCTACTGCACCTGAAATTTCAAGCTTCTCCTTCATTTTATTATTTTTTTCATGACACTCATGACTAAATAACAGCTTTATATTTGACTTTTGTATCTTAGGTGTGTTTCCTGATAAATCCTTAAGCTCTAGGCAGCAGGAGATTTTCTCTGTTTGATTCACTGCTGGATCCATGGCACTTATAATGTCATCTGTCCCATAGGGGACGGATGGAAAGGTGGAGAAGGGAGGGAGGGAGACACGGAGGGAGGACTGGGTGGATGGAGGAATGGAGGAAAGAATCATCGAGAAAGGTTTGGCAGGTTCTGGAAATTCTATGAAGCTCACCACATGGAGAAGCTCATCGCTCAGCAAGGACCTAAGTGATACCCTTCAGAACAGACCCCCTGGATACACCCTGGACGCCTCATGCTTTAATTTAGTCTAGGTCATCCCCAGTTCTCTGTTGACTGGGAAAATATAAAGTCAAGTCGGGAGCCCTGTGACATTTACTTGTGAAAATCCCAAAGACAGAGATGAGCATTCCAGAAAGTTCTGAATCTTTAAAGGAAGACAGGCAGAGAGCTGGACAGTCTTGGCCGGGTTACTTAACCTCTTTGGAAGTCTTGCTTTCTTTCTCTCTAAAATTAAGAAAGCAACATATTTTATAAGAAGTTGGCATAATTAAAGAACACGTGTAGATGGCAGAAGAGTCTGGAATTTAATAAATGCTAATTATTCCCTGGGATAAATTATTCTGTATCTCGGTTTCCTTTGTCTGGTTAGTAACATGACCTAGTGATAGGGTTTCTGGGAAGATGAGGAGTGGACACTGGGCTTGGAACAGATGATTGGATAAATGTTAGCTGCCTTCCCTACGATTATGGAATGATGGGTTTCACAGATATTTGATGTGCAGCCAAGACCCCACAGCTTGAGTGGGTTACCAGTCACACTCCTGAGCCCTTTCTGAAACTACTTATGTGACAAGTAGCTTCACCCACTTTGCATCCAAAAGAAAAAGCCAGAAAGAAGTCATAAAATCTGCCCAAAGCCCCAGAGTTGGCGTGGGGGAAAACTAGGATCTGGACTGAGAGGCATCTGCCTCCAACACCTATGGCTTCCAGACGCCCAGCCCCTGCGTGGGAAGAGCTGCTGCCACCTGCCCCTTTTTCACTGGTTCAGGGAGGGATGCGACTTCACAGTCCAGGCTTTCTCTTGCTCAAGGGGAGGCTGTGAACCCACACAACCAGGGCTGTTTCTCCACGGAGAGCAAATCACCAGCCTGGTCCTTGGGGCTGATACCCGTCTGCCAGCCCCTCTTGCTCCCCGGGAACAGATGGCTGCTCTGGGGCCATCTTTCATTTAGTTCCTTCCTGATACCCCAGGAACCTTCAGTAATTACTGCTATCATTCTTGCATTAAATAAGAGCGAATAAAACCCAAGATTCTGAAGGTAAGGTAAGTAAACGCACAGAGACGCACAGACCCACAAACACACCGATCCTCACCCACAAGCACTTAGAAGCCATGGAGTCTCATAGACATCGAAGAAGAAACCCTGAGAGCACCATCCTACCCATGGGCCTGCGGACACAGACACCTTTTAATCTGGTTTTCTCTTACAGGCAGATGAGGCCTTTTATCCACCACCTCATCCCCTGCTTTCCTGCAAGGGGGCATGGCAGGGAAGGCTGCCATCAACCAGGGCACTCTCTGTTTCTCTAAATGCCGAACCAGTTTTGAAAATTGACAATCTGAATTCTAACATTTTTCTCCTTAAAGAAATGACTCACAAGGAGTCTAGCCTCTGGAGGAAATGCTAGGATTTTTTTTTTTCTGTTTGTTTGAATTACGGACCTTTTTCAGAGTGAGGTCTCACCAAATGGTCTCTGTTTACGCAATATTTTCTTCTCCAACTTCAACAGTGGTTGCATTTCTTTTTCTTCTAAGACGACCTCGAAATCTAGCAGGCTGTTGCTCCATGTCAAGGTGCTCCCGGGCGTCTGCTGCAGGCTGGGAGAAGGGACATCTGTTGTCAGGGCCCTGGGCTCCTACGAAGGGAGGGAGGAAGGAGGAAGAGAGAGAAGCAGGTTGTGGAGCCCTGCTGTTCCTTCCAGATTTAGCATCGTACAATGAATCTTCAATTTCTCCAAAAAAAAAAAAAAAAATCAGATTTTTGGCATAGAAGCTGGTGCTGTTGCGGAAGTTCTAATTCCCTTTACAGGATTCCAAAGAAAGTGGCTTGCTCCTGGTTTTTCCCATCTTGACAGCTTCCCTCCTCTTTCAGATGGGAGTTGGGCAAAGGCAAAAGAAGAGGAGCTTGTGTGGCCTCTGCACCAGTAGAAACTTGTGCATCTCACGTCTTTACTGACTTATGCTCCCACTATCTCAAAAGAACACTCTGGGGGGAGGGGGGATAGTAGGGGATAGGAAAGGTAGCAGAATACAACAGTCACTAATATGCCATTATGTAAAAATGTATGTAACAGAAGTGAGTCCGCATTATGTATTTGGGGAGTTCAAAACCCAACTGAGTCAAATGTATGAAAGATGATATATCATGAGCTCTGTAATGTTTTGAACAATCAATAAAAAAAATGGAAAAAAAAAAAAGAACACTCTGGGGAGACACAGACCTATCAACCTGCCTACTTTCCTGCCTGTGTGGCCCTCTATCTCCCTGTCCACCCACAGACCTCTCTATCTCTCTACCTAACTACGGATTTGTGTCTTTTACCACGGGGGAACCGAGATCCCATGAATACCCACTAAACTCCTGCTATGTGTTAGAGGTTGAAGCCAAGAGACGGGCTTATGATTAAGTAGGTAGAGATTTACTCACCCCTGACTTCATTCCCAATAATCCCCATTAGGGTGCCACGAGTTGAGTAATCCTTCATTGTGATGATAAACAACGTCAATGTGTATTCAACTTACATTTATTAAGCACCTAATATGTGCCAGGTGAGTGGAGGTGGTCATGGCCACGTCCCAGGGATTAAAATCCCCATAGAAAATATCTTTGTGATTCTGTGTGCATTGAGCTAGTGGGTGTGTGTGTATCTGTGTGTGTGTGTGTGTGTGTGTGTGTGGGTGTGGGTGTGTGTGTGTTTACTGAAGTTGAAGGCAGAGCATGTGCAAATTTACAGCAGATAGACTACAGTGCAGTAGGTGTTTGGCTAGACCAATTGGTCTCACTAGCACAAGATCCTAAAGCCAGGTGTGGGTCACTCTAGGAGCAGCAGATACTTCCCTTCAAGAGAGTTCTAAATCTAGGATTTGGCCTTCTTTCTCTCCTCTGGCCCGACAACCTGGAAGAAATGGTTTTGTTTTCTACTCCTCTCGAGGGGCTGCTAACTTCCTCATTAGCTCCCCTCTCAGCCTCTCTCCTGGGACTATCCTCTGAGAATCCTCCCTACAATCTTTGGGGAGTTTCCTAAAGACAAGAGTATCACTGTGCAAACCAGGCCCAGGAGCCAGGGTGAATGTGTAAGGTTTAGGGTTTGACAGGTCTTCTGTAAACTCAGTGGATGGTAGGATCTTCAGGATAGATCTTATTTTCAGGTTTGTTTTAATTCCACTGAAGGAAAACCACTGGGTGGGATGTTTTCTTTGGCCTGACAAAATTCAGCCCCACCTCTCCCTCTGTGATGGATGGACGAACCTTCCCAGATTCCCTGACTTCACGTGGAATTATGAATATGAGACTTGGACCAAGGAAACAGAGATGTAGACATTAAATCTGTTCTGCAGGATTCCAGCATGTAGAAAAATAAACCTTACTGCTTCCTCAGTAACAAATGCTATTTTTTTTTAATATGGAAGAATAAGCATCTAGCACCAAGTGTGTCTCTAAGACTTCAGTAAGATCCACATATTGCTTAGAAGTGCAAGATTTACATTAAAGGATGAGACACGTGAAATCTGGATGGGCTGTCACTGTCATGGGCTGTCATGTCACTGTCATGGGCTGAATGGGTCCCCCCAAAGCAGAAGCCCTAATCCCAGTACATCAGAAGGTGACTGTATTTGGAGACAGAGCCTTAAAAGACGTAATTCAGTTGGGTTCCTTAAGTGTGTTGGGAATCAACCCTTCTCAAATGTATGGTCTCTATATCAAATATTTTTCTCCATTTTACAGTAAAATATAGTAAAAATAGTCTTACTGTATGGCCCAGTAGCCACGCTCCTTAGCAAAGAGTTGAAAACTTACGTCCACACAAAAACCTATATGTAGCTGTCCATAGCAGCTATATCCATAATGGCCCAAACCTGGAAGCAACCAGGATGTCCATCAGTGGAAGGATTAACACACTATGGTGCATCCAGACAACAGAATTCAGGTCAGTGCTACCGAGACAAAAGCGGCCGAGACAGGAAAAGAAGAACTTTAAGTGCACGTCGCTAAGTGAGAGAAGCTGATCGAAAAAGACTTCATACTATGTGATTCCAAGTACATCACATTCTGTAAAGGGCAAGATTAGAAAAGTCAGTCAAAAGATCAGTGGTCAAAATATTTTCTAATGTCATGTATAACAAATTACAAAAAAGAAAAAAAAAAAGACCAGTGGTTGCCAAAGCCTAGGGGGCAGGGAGGGATGAAGAGATGGAGGACAGAATACTTTTAGGGCAAAGACATCATTCTGTATGATACTATGAGGATGGTCCATGTCACAATATCCTTGTCCAAGCCCAGAGAATGCATGACACCATGAGCCAAACTTTGTGTGAACTTGGACTTTAGGTGATTAAGATTGTCAATTCAGCCCCGTGCTGTGGCGCACGCCTGTCATCCCAGCAGCTCTGGAGGCTGAGGCAGGAGGATTGCAAGTTCAAAGCCAGCATCAGCAACCAGGAGGTGCTAAGCAACTCAGTGAGACCCTGTCTCTAAGTAAAATAGAAAATAGGGCTGGGGGATGTGGCTCAATGGTTGAGTGTCCCTGAGTTCAACACTTGTCTTACTGTCTGTCTTACTGTCTGGGTACAGAGTTTGCACCCGCTGACCCTGTGTGAGCTGTGGGTTTGGACTGAGTCAGGGGCATCTGTTTGGCTAGTGCAGATCACTTCTTCAGTGTAAGAGCAGTGAGGTCCTGGTGCCCACAGCTACAGTGGTGGCTTGTGACACAGGAGTCCCCTGTGGATGCACTCCCTTGGTGGTCCCCTGCTGTTCTGTGTTTCTGCATGTTCTGGGTCCTCAGCTACTCCAGAGACTCTTATGAGCCCTGCACCATTGTAAATGCCATGGTGCCTACACAAGCCAGAGCAGACCCTTTGATATGCAAATAAAAACTCAGGCCAATAGAAAAGGCCTAGTTCTATTGTAATGTTTTGGGACTTTTTAAGTTTCTGTTGGCCTATGTGAAAACTTTTTGTTTGCTCTCAATTTTTTTTAAATGACAATTTATGACAATTACCATAAAGTTCACAAAAAATTCAGATGCATGTTTATGACACAACAGTCATACACCAGCTACTCGGGTCAGGGAAATAACAAAGACAGTACCTCCAAATCTTGCTACTAATAACTTGATGAAGATCACACCTCCTTTTCTCACACAAACACACACAACTAAAGCTATACTAATTGATTTCTAGTTTTTTGTTCATTTTATCACTTATCCCTTAAAAACACGTTTTGCCAGCATTTGGTTCAGCATGTCAGAGAAACTGATTTGAAATCTGATTTTTAGATCCTGGTCCTACGCTTCTTGGGATAAGTCTTTACCTCAGTTTTCTTAACTATAAAATGGGCATGACTTTATAGTTCCCTCACAGTACAACTATGAGAATTAAAGGAAATAATGGATGTGAAACAGTCTCATATAACATGTTCCTATTTCATCTTTATTTACCACTATCCTGTTTAGCTATTTCCCCAGAAGTTTATTCTATCAGTGCTTTCTGTCTTGACAAATATGCATTTCTTAAAACTGCTTGTCTATTAGAAATACACTCAGAGAAGACTAAATTAATACATGATTTTAGAACAAGTGTCTTCTTTCTACTTCCAAAATTCCAATAAATTTATAAAAGCCCAAGGAAATGTGCCTGATCTATTAAGGGGAGGATATTGCATAACCCCCACATCACAGGAAATGATGGCTACAGAGGAATAAGCAGGTTTAAGTTCCAAACTCCAAATAAGTAAATACAAAAATTTTCAGGTCTCTGGGCTATTTTCAAGTTAAAATATTAATGAGCGACATTCAGAGAAACCAGACACATACACAATGTTCAAAGCTTTATAGATATAAGGAGGAATTTTTAAAATGATAACACTATGTAAAATTTATACCAGCAAGTTTGAAAATCCATGCAAAATGAAGTACTTCTTGAGAAAATATAATTTCCAGAGATTGACTCACGAAGAGGTAGAAAACTTGAGAAGAGCAGGAACTATTGCAGAAACTGGAAATGTTGTCCAAAAACTACTCAGGATGAGGTACTAGTGGGAGAAATTTGAAAATAGCTATTAAAATTAAAAACACACATGCCTTTCAAACTCAGAAACCCCACACCTGAGAATTTATCAAAGAGATACAAGCACCAGTCGCACAGGAGAGGAGTTAAGGCTGTCAATGCAGAATCATTTGCAGAAAAAGAAAAAGCAAGAGATAAAGAGAATGTCCTCCTACAGAAAAATATAGCCACACAAAAATGAGCTCGATCTTTATCAGATGATTTGGAGCAATTTTCCGAATGTACTGATAGTAAAGAAAACAAGATGCAGCTAAATAAACATGTGTGTTGTGATTTCTGCAAACAATAATAAATCCTTTTGTGTGAGTGACTATGCATGTGACTTTGTATAATCTCACGAGAATAGAGAAGGCTGCAGAAAGCTACATACCAAGATGTGAGCATTGGTTTCTAAGTGAAAAAAAAATGGGAAAGAGTTGGGAGGGAAAATGTAAGGAAAGTGAAGGAAGGATTTTAGTAAAAGAGAAGAAAAAAAATCCATGTAAATTAAGAATTCCATAATAAGATGTTTTCATGCTATGATTCATTCTAGCCTAATTACATGTGTAGGCCTGAGTGTGCATATAGGTATGTGTATTCTTCTTTTTTTTCATGAGTGCAAAAATTAAAAAGGTACACAGTAATCCAGTGTGGTCTGTGAATCTTAACAGGAAAACTGGACAAACATTATATATATATATATATATATATATCTCCCTGGAAAAGGATAATTTAGTCTCACAGACGTGAAGAGAACTATGATCCAATCATATCCAGAAGCATCTGAGAGAATCATGGCCACAGATGGACCATTGTTCAAAGGAATCTTCCAGGTTCAGTTATATCACATAAAGAGTTTGAGAGTCTTCATTCCCATCCTCCCAATAAGAAAAAAAAATAATCGAACAAACTGAAAATTAGTGATCCTTTTTGGGTCCATCACAGAACTCAAGTCTCAGTGGCAAACCACGATGTTGTCACCCAGAGAGACAGATGAACCCAGAGTTCCAATCAAGACCTGCTTACCCCAAAAAGGGAGCCCCTGGGGCCGTACACTGGTAGAAACAACTGAATGCAGACTTGAGACAAATTGCTGAAGGCTGAGTTGGATGAGGGTGAGTCAGAAACTCTTGGAAGGTCTCACTCTCTGGTATCCACTGGGTGTCCAACGATTCAATTCCATGTGACACCAAGTAATCCAAGTGAGCACTGACCCCACAGGTATCAGTCCAACAAGATACCAACCATGAATGGGGTACCATCTTGCCTACACTCTGCCCAGATAGCTATAAATTTAGGAGTCCCCACAGCACCCGCCCCCCCTCAGGTTAGAGAACTCACCAAAAGGACTCACAGTGCTCAAGGAAAACTTTACTTGGGTTAAAGTGGCTGATCATACCGGACCCGCATCTCAGGAGCATCCAAGTGGAAGATTTGCCTAGGGGAAGCTTCAGGACTGGGAAGGGGTGCAGGGTCTCCACACCCCCTCTGAATCTAGCACTTTCCTGGACCATGAATATATTCATCGACCCCGAAGCTCCCCAAACCCCAGGGCCCTTCAGAGGTTCTAATGGAATTTCATCCCAGGTGAAATCAATTAGATTCTGCCAAGGAGAGCTGGGTTCAGTCTCCTCCCCTTCCTGGAGGTTGGGCTGAACATGACAACCTCTAACCCTGGCTGGCTTGGTCTTTCTGGTGACGGGTCCTCATCCTAAAGCCACCTGGGGTCTCCTGATGGACGTCATCTCATTAGCCTGGAAAAGACACTGACTTCCAAGGGTTTCTTCTTACCCTTCTCCTGTTCCCTTCCCTCTAGGGACCTCTCTCCTATTTATTTACAGTTCTGTTTTTTAATCAGTGCCTTGGGGAGATGCATGCGGATGAGATGTCCTGTGGTGTATTCCTGCCCAGGCCCAGGAAAGCGCGGTCAGCTCCAAACCATCCTCCCTCCCTTCCTCCCTCCCCCTCAGTCTCCTTCCTTGGCTCCACTGCTGTGATTCTATTTTCATGAACCCCTCCTCCTCTTTTTCTTTCCTCTTCCTTTTCTTTTTTTCTTATTTTGGTTTAGCTTCCGTAGATGAGAGAAAACCTGCCATCTTTGACTTTCTAGATCTGGTGTCTTTCTCTAAGCATGACGGTCTGCACTTCCATCCATGGACTGGTAAAGGCTATCATTTCATTCTTCTTTAAAAAGCTCCATGCCAGGATCCAGGTTCCAAAAAATAAATTTTTTAATTACATTGCACTTTTAATCAGTTTTACCTCCCTGTGAAGAGCAGAGAAAGATCCCTTGGGGCTCAGGCTCCAGATGAGAGGGGAAGGCCACCCACTGAGGGATAGGCCCAAATGTGCCTGCAGCGTCCTCCAGAATAAAGGCTCACCCATCAAGGAATAACACCTTCCTGTGCTAATGCACAGCCCTGGCTCACCTGGGGAGGTGCATTCCCGGTGACCTTCCTGGTGCATCTAGAGGAGGGAGGAGGTTCAGAGGCACTCTGCAGGGCCCAGCCCTTGGAAGCAGGATCACACAAACACTGAGATTTAACCTTGAGGCGACATCCTGGCACCTCGCTGCCACACCAGCGGGGCTCTGGTATAATATCAGTGAATTATAACTGAAAGGGCTACAGATGCAGGCTCTCTCTGAGGAGGAGTATCAGGGAAGTCTTATGAAGCCTCGGGCACCTAAAGCTACAGCAGATCAATCACTACCAACCCATATAGTAAGGTTCCCATAAAGCTTCACACCCAAGGCCTATTTACCTCAGTTCCTATTGCCTAATACATCATGTCCAATGCACTGCAACGAAAACAAGACCCATTCAAAGGCAAAATCCGTAAGAACTAACCAACTCCAGGGATCCTATTGATATAATTGACTAAATCACAGACAAAGCCAGAAATTATTCGATTATTCAAATAGACGCAGGAAAAGCACTTCATAAATTTCAGCCCTTACTGGGAAAACCCCCCCTTGGAAAACCAATTTCATCCCCAGAAAGAATATCTACCCAAAGGCTAAAAGGAATGTCTGTCAATGTCAAGAAATATTCTACCACGTGATCCAGCAATTCCCTGCATATAGGCCCCAAAGAATTTAAGACAGACACCTATGTTCATAGCATTATTCACCAGAGCTAAAACACAGAAATAAAACAAGCATCCATCAGTAGATGAAGGAAAACATGGTGTACACGTACCATCAACTATCATTCAGCTGTAAAAAAGGGGGAAATTCTGTCACACAACATGGCTTAAGAGGATCCATGAAAAAGACACATCTTTCTCAAATTAGCTGCATGAGGGAAAATTAATTTGTGAAAGTCTCTGGAGGTAATTGGAATGAAGAGTTCCACCATGGTGCTCCTGGGCAGCTCTGTCTGCTACATAAACAGGTTACGAGAACAGAGGGACATGGGCAAGATTGCAGGATAGAAGCTTCCAGCATTCACCTCGTCACGAGAAACTGCACTTTGAAAAATCCACCCGTGGATGAGCACAGCTTCCCAAGGACTAGTAATTCAGGTGAGAGGAGAGCATTTGGAACCCAGAAAAGATGCACAGACAGACGAGGACAGGAACAGTCTCGCAGGACCCCACAAGCAAGCAGTGTGCAGAGAGACACCCTTCACGCTGGGAGAGGAGAGTGGAGTAAGCTCACAACGGTGCCCCAGACCCCAGCGACAAGCCCACCTCAGTGAACTCTGGCACCAACCAAGCCCCCTTTATGAAACCAGGCTCTAAGCTCATCACAGCACCAGGATAGCCACTGCTACCCCAGGCCCTGGGCCAGCCCACACACAAGGCTTCAGGCACAAGGCTGATGGGTTCTACACCCCCATCCACACACACACCATGAGATTCCAGGCCAACCCCTAAGGTCCCAGGACCCAGGCCAACCTCCACAGCTGCTCAAGGACAGCATCAATGAATTCAGGCCCAAAGCCCTAATGGACCCAGGGCTATCCATGTGGACCCAATCACCAGGTCAGGTGTCATGGACCTGGGACCCAAATTCTCCCATGGATTTATGTCCCAGGTTTGCCCAGCATCAGGCCAGCACCCATACACCCAGGGGCCAGGCTCTGCTCAGACCCAAGACCCAGGCCTCTCACATTCCCGGCCCTCTCTAACACCAGGCCATCCCAGTACACCCATATTCCAGGCCTCTCCCCGAGACTCAGGCTCCAAGGCCTCTCCCACAGTCCCAGGCACTATGCTGACCACAGACCTTTAAAAGACCCTGCAAACAAAGACACTAGGCCTGCTGACCCCAGGACTCCAGCAACAAGCCCACCCCCGGATACCACCAACCAGTGTTCCCCAAATCTCTACACTGGAATAAGGCTCCCTCTGAAGAAGCCAGTCTATACATACCAGACAAGAGTTAAGAAGGTCCTACAGTACAGATAGGCAAAATCAAAGTGGAAACGACTAAGAAAGATTCAGAAGATGCAGGGAAAGAAAAGGGAGTAAAGTAACTTAAAAAAAATAAGGATAAAGGGTTGGGGACGCGAACATGCATGAGGTCCTCCCTCTGCAAAAAATGATGATGATGATGATGATGATTGTTAGAGTCTGTAAACAAGTCAGGATGGTGCCTGGCATTTTGACAGGGGGAGTGGTTTGTGAGGTGGCGCCAGTGAGCCATTGAGTGTGGAGATTCCTTATTGGTTGACTGCTGTATCTAGTTTATGCTAAATGAGATAAGCTGTGTGGGATGTATATATACCCCTCTTGTTCTACAATAAATGGCTCCCACTCCAGCTGTATCAATCTACACAAGTTGCTCGTCTCCCCCCGGTTATTTTGCTGCAGCCAGACTGCAGTAGATGGTGGCCTGTACGGGGAGCCCCGGGACACTCGGGGGTAATTGACGGAAAAAAAAAGCGGCCTGACCATAGATAGGACAGGGGCAAATCTGCTCATCCCTAGACAGATAGGGCGAGAGGAAAAATGGCCATTTCGAGAAAATGGAGAAGATTGATACAGTATGTTTGTGTCTTGTTTTGTCTCAGTATATTGTATTGTCTTTATGATGAAAATATGGAAGGGATGAGAAGTAAATTGATAAGGGAAAGGGGCACCCCAGTGGAACCAAGAATAGTTAGGGCATGTGTTGATGGAAGCCCAGGAACTCTAGTCAGAAAGAAAAAGAAAGTTCAGAAGAAGAAGGATTATCAGGAAAAAAGTTGCAGCAAAAGGCTATTACTGAATACTTTTTGTTACCGGAGGGTGCATGAATTGGTGCGGCGGCTGCCACGTGCACGAGCCGGTCATGGCACAGCAAAAACTTTCCAAGCGGCAGCAGCTGGCTCTTCCACTGCCGCGAGCCCAAATCTAGACCTAACCTGGAGGCACAGTCTCGGAGGCTCTTGCTCCCTGTGCCCAGTGGCAGTTTGAGTCTGGAACACTCCCCGGATTCTCCCTGGGGCCTTCTGGGGCTGCCCGGGATACTATGGTCTGGCGGCAGAGGACGCACCCGGCGTCCCTGAGGTTTGGTCATTTCCAATGTCAATAACTACTAAATTGTTCACAAGGTTGTTTTCTTAGTGGAATGCTACAGGATTTTCTTTAGCCATCCCAAGTTCCTGCCTTCATCCCAGTGCCAGTGAAGACGAAAGTGGAAGAATTTCCAGTGTTGCTGAGAACCGGACGAGACTTTGGATCAAGCTAGCTGCCTGCAGAACTTACCTGGACTGTGATTTAAGATAACTGCCTGTGAACTTACCTAGACTGTGATTTACCTGGACTGTGAGTTAATCTGTTGAGACAATACTTTACCTGGACTGAGACAACAAACTGTAATCTACAACAAATTGTAACTCGGTATCTTTGCAAACGGTGTCATTGCTGGTATAATTTTTCTAAGGGCTTCTTGCGTGGAGCCATCAATTGGCTTGGTATGGTCGTTATTTAAATTAAACAAAAGGGGAAAATGTTAGAGTCTGTAAACAAGTCAGGATGGCGCCTGGCATTTTGACAGGGGGAGTGGTTTGTGAGGTGGCGCCAGTGAGCCATTAAGTGTGGAGATTCCTTATTGGTTGACTGCTGTATCTAGTTTATGTTAATTAAGATAAGCTGTGTGGAATGTATATATACCCCTCCTGTCCTACAATAAACGGCTCCCACTCCTGCTGTATCAATCTACACAAGTTGCTCGTCTCACACACCCCCCCCCCCGGTTATTTTGCTGCAGCCAGACTGCAGCAGATGATGACAATGACCACGACGACAAGGATGACAATAACAGACAATGATAATGACAACAGAAAACACACACTCTCCAGACAAAAAATTGATCATTCCAATTCACAAAGCCCAAAGAGCTCCAAACAGATCCAGACAAAGATACCTTCACTGAAACACATTGTAGTTAAATTCCCAGAAGTCAAACACAAAGAGAATTTTGGGAGCAGCAAGAGGAAAAATGACTTGTCTCAGACAAGGGAACATCCATAAGATGACTAGCAGATTTCTCTCTTTTTAAAAATGTTTTTATCTGTTCTTTTAAGTGATCCCTGACAGTAGAATGTCCTTTTACCTATGAGACATACATGGAGTGTAATTTCTCATTCTTGTGGCTGGATATGATAAGGAGTTACACTGGTGGTGGACTCACATATGAACACAGGAAAGTAATGCCAATTCATTCTGCTGTCTTTCCTATGCCTGTTGCCCTTCCCTTCCCTCCATTCCCCTTTGTCTAATACAGAGTACTTCTATTTCTTCCCTTATTGTGAGTTAGCATTCTTATATCAGAGAGAATATTTAGCCTTTGGTTTTTTGGGGGATTGGCTTATTTCATTTAGCATGATAGTCCCAGTTCCATCCATTTGCCAGCAAATGCCACAATTTCATTCTTATTTATGGCTGAGTAATATTCCATGGTGGATATACACCACATTTTCATGATCCATTCATCTGTTGAAGGGCACCTAGCTTGGTTCCATAAATTGAGCTGCTATAAACATTGATATGGCTGCACCACTGTGGTATGCTGATTTAAAATCCTTTGGGAAGAGACTGAGGAGTGGGATAACTGGGTCAAATGGTGGTTCCATTCCAGTTTTTCTAAGGGGAATCTCCATACTGCTTTCCAGAGGGGTTGCACCAATTCACAATCCCACAAGCAATGTATGAGTGTACCCTTTTCCCCACATACTCGCCAACATTTACTGTTACTTGTATTCTTGATAATTGCCATTCTGACTAGAGTGAGATGAAATCTCAGTGTAGTTTTGATTTGCTTTTCTCTAATTGCTAAAGATGCTGAACCATTTTTTTCACATATTTGTCGACTGATTGTATATTTGATGACTGATCATATTTCTTCCTCTGTGAAGTGACCAGCAGATTTCTCAGTATACATCTTGCAGACCAAGAGAGGATAAAATGAATTTTTTAAAAAAGAAATTGCCAGTTAAGAATAGTATACTTAGGACTGGGGCTGTGGCTCAGCCATAGAGTGCTTGCCTAGCACATGCGAGGCCCTGGGTTCAATCCTCTACACCACATAAGATAAACAAATAAATAAAATAAAGGAATTGTGTCCAACTATAACTAAAAAATAAATATTAAAAAATAATAGCATACCTAGAAGAGCTGAAATGCATTTAGAAATGCAGGAAAGATAAAGAATTTTCCAAACAAATAGGAACTAAAGGAATTCATCACCATCACACTTGCCTTACAAGAAATGCTAAAGATAGTTCTTAAAGTTGAAATGAAAACATGCTAACTAACAACATGAAATCATGTGAAAGTATGAAACTCACTGTAAAGTTAAGTATACAGTCAAATTCAGAATATTCTAATACTAGATCGGGTGCAGTAGTGCATGCCTAGCATCTCAGCTACTCCCTGAGGCAAGAAGATTACAATTTCAAAGCCAGCCTTGTTAAGTTCAAGGCCAGCTCTGCAACTTTAGTAAGATCTGTCTCAAAATTAAGACAATAAAATAAAAAATAAAAAGAAGGTCATGTATGGTGGCCCATACCTGTAATCCCAGCAACTTGAGAGACTGAGATAGGAGGATCACAAGTTCAAGACCAACTTCAGCAACTTAGTAAGGCCCTAAATAACTCAGTGAGATTTTGCTTCGAAATAAAAAAATTTTAAAAAAAGGTCTGGGGATGTGACTCAGGGGTTAAGTACCCCGGGTTCAATCCTTGGTACCAGGAAAAAAAGATGGGGGCAGGGGATGAAGCTTAGTGGTAAAAGCACCTCTAAGTTCAATCCCCAGTATTGTTAAAATAAAAACCAGAATACTACTATAATAGTAGCATGTAAACAACTTTTGATTCTAGTATCAAAGTTAAAAGACAAAAGTATTTAAAATGACCTTAACAACATAAATCTGTTAAGGGAGGGATGACATAAAAAGATTTAAAGGATATATCAATAACATAAAACGTAGGAAGAGAATTTGGAGGGTAAAGTTTTTGTATGCAATTGAAGTCAAGTTGTTACCAAACTCAAAATAAGACTGTTTTGTATAAGCCTGGTGGTAATCAGAAGAAAAATAAAACAACAAAGGGAAGAGAAACACAGGATACTAATATAAATAAATCTCAAATCACAAAGAAAGTCAGTAAGAGAGGATCAAGAGAAGAAAGCAACTATAAAACTAAGGGTCAGAAGACAATTAACAAAGCATATTGGCAAGTCTTTACCTATAAGTAATTATTTAAATATAAATGGATTACATTCTCTTATCCAAAGACGGTGTGGTTGAATGGACTGGGAAAAAAATAAGACTCATACAATCTGCAACCTACCAAGACTTACTCATGAAGAAATAGAGAATCTGAGCACATCAGTAATGAATAAAGAGATTGAATCAGTAATGGATAACTTCTCAACAATGAAAAGCCCAGGACCTGATGGCCACTGTGGTAAATTCTACCAAACATTTCAAGAAAAATGAATACCGATCCTTCCCAAACTCTTCCAAAATCTTGAAGAGAAGGAGGAGGGAACACTTCCAAACTGATTTTATGAGGTGATCTATTACCATGATACCAAAGCTCACCAAAAAAAAGTACAGGCCCATATCCCCAAAGAACACAGCTCTAAAATTTCTCAACTGACCTCCAAAGCACACTAAAAGGATCACACATCACCATCAAGTAGGTCTTAACTCTGGAATAGCAGGATGGTGTGGTTTAGATGTGAGGTGTCACTCACAAGCTCCTGTGTAAGATAATGCAAGAAGGCTCAGGGGTGAAGTGATTGGGTTACAAGAGTCTTGACCTATCAGTGCCATTTATCCACTGATAGGGACTAACTGAGAGGTACCTGTAGGCAAGTAGGGTGTGGCTGGAGAAGGCTGGTCACTGGGAATGTGCCTGTGGGTGTATGTTTTGTCTCTGGTGAGCTGAGCACCGTGTCCTGAGCTGCCCTCCTCTGCCACACCCTTCTGCCATGAAGCTCGGCCTCACCTTGGGCCCAGGGGTATAAAGCCAGCTGCCTATGGACTGATGTCTCTGAAACCATGAACACCAAATAAACTTTTCCTCCTCTAGTTGTTCTTGTCGGGTCTTTTGGTCACAGTGATGCAAAAGCTGATAAAAACAGATGGCTCAACATATGTAAATCAATAAATATGGCCCATCACATTAACAGAAGGAAGGATAAGGGCCACGGGATCATCTCCATGGATGCAGAAAAAGCATTTGACAAAATTCAACATTCTTTCATGCTAAAAACTCCCACCAGGTTAGCTACAGAAAGAACGAACGTACCAACACAACAAAGACCAACACAGCTATCAAACTCAACACTGAAGAGACAAAAGCTTTTCCTCTGAAATCAAGAACAAAACAAAGACATCTACTTTTTCCTCTTCTATTCAATAGAATATGAGAGATCCTAGCCATAGGAACCAGGAAACAAAAGAAAATTAGTAAAAGTCACCCACACTCGGAGATAAGTTACATTGTCTGTGTTTGCATAGGATTCTTTTTTTTAACATATAGAAAATCCTAAACTCTCTACCAAAATATTAAATATTAATATTAAACCAATAAACAATTTCAGTAAAGTTGCAGGATAGAAAATAAACACGAGAAACTCGTTTTCATTTCTATACACTAGCAACAAATTACTTGAGATAAAATTTTTAAAATAATCTCCTTTTTAAAAGCATTTAAAAATATAAACTACTGAGGGACAATTTTTTCATTTTTTTTTTCTTTTTTCTTTTTTTTGGTACTGGGGATTGAACTCAGGGGCACTTAACCACTGAGCCACAGCCCAGCCCTATTTTGTATTTTATTTAGAGACAGGGTCTCACTGAGTTGCTTAGTGCCTTGCTTTCGATGAGACTGGCTTTGAACTTGCAATCCTCCTGCCTCAGCCTCCCAAGCCACTGAGATTACAGGTGTGCACCATAATACCTGACTAGGAACAAATTTAACCAAGGGTTGAAATATCTGTATATTGATAGTAAAGCTGGAAGAAACAAGCATATTGTAGAGATCAGAGCAAATAGCTTAGCATGTCAAAGCAGAACTGTCTAGAAAAAGAATCAGGACCTTAAAGAACAGTCTGTGCAGCATCAAGGAGCTCTGAGAAGCAGAGAAGGTGGGTGTAATTGACTTTGAAGACTAGAATTGGCAGAACTAAAAGGTGCATTTGGAAAATTCTAAATAATACAAGATTCATCTTTCACAATGCACACACCAAGTTACACTACAGGGAAAAAAAATAAAGTCTTGGACATTAAAAACTCAAAGTGATCAGAGAACAATACAGGATAACATTTTTAAAAGATTGGAATGGGGAAATACCACGACTGAAATAATATGAAGAATTGATCAAGGGAAGTATTGATTGATTTGACATTGCAATTAATTTGAAACATCTATTTGACAAATGATACTTTAAAGAAAGTTGTAAGGTCAGTACAAGACAATAACATTGGAGAAGGAATTGTTTGCATACTACAAGTTAAAATTAGGATTGAAATTCAGAATATTCCAAAGGCTCCTACAACGGTTTTCTGAAAGAGAAAAAGAAAGATTGGTAATTTTTTTCAATTTGGGAAAATATGCACTGAAAATCCTGAAAAAAAATACATCAATATCTGGCAAATATTTGAAGAGATGTTCCAGTTTACTAATAATTAGGAAAGTGGAGTCATTTCAACAATATCAAGAAGGGATTGGCCAGTCGTCCTTTTACCCAATTCCCAAAATTGGCTGAGCTCCCTCCTTTGTGTTATCTTTTGACTTTGCATTATCTTTAATTTCATGAGTTTCCTAGGATCATTTGATGTTCCTACCCTAGCCGATGTGAATTTTGAGGAATTTATTTAGCCATCAAAACAACATGCTTCTGTTGGATTTCTAGGACCACTTTAAAAAAAAAATACCCCAAACGGAGTGATTTAAAGGGACAGTTTATTATCTCACAGTTCTAGAAGCTATAAGTATACATCAGGATGTCTCCAGGGCCAGGCTCCCTCTGAACTCCCACGGATTCTTCTTGGCCTAGTCCCCGCTTCTGGTGGCCCCAGGAGTTCTGGGCTTGTGGCAGCAGCAGCATTTCAATCTCTGTCCCCCTCTTCAGATGGACCTCGGTTCTCCTCTCGTGTGCTTCGGAGCCTTCATATGGTAGTCTCTGCTCTGTGTCTCTCTCTGTTCTTAGAAAGACATCAGTCCCTTAAGGTCACTACAACTACAAAGTCCCTATTTACAAAAAAGAACATATATCCTGGGGCATTGCAGAAAGGATTTCCATCAAGAAGTCAACTCTCAATACGTAGAAAGACTTGGCTGAATCTCAGACATTAGGTCAGTCTCAGAAGCTGGTCTCTTAAGGTTCCTATGGTCCATGACTCCATTTAGGTGACATTTTCCAAAAAGACTGAATCACAGGGGAAGAGATGAACATTTGCCAAGGGGAAGAAGTAGGGGGATGGTGAGATTTAAAGAGGCCACACAAAGGGGAATCTTGAGGGGGAGGTGACAGAATTGTCCTGTGGCCCCACTGTAGTGGTGGTCACTTAATCTGTGCACATGGTCAAAGTCTTAGAATTGCACAGAGGTTGAGCATTCTTAATCCAAAAGTTCTGAAGCCCAAAATGCTCCAGAATCCAAAACTCTTTGAATGCCAATATGACACAATTAGAAATTTCCGACTGTCACCAGGGGTGGCTGAGAGGGACAGCTTAGTTTTCAGTAAGCTGGTTCGTAACTCAATGGACACCAACTTTGTTTCATGTACAAAATTATTAAAAGGCTGTATAAAATTATACTCAGGGTATGTGTAGAAGAGATCCATGAAACATAAGTAGGTTTCTTGTTGACGCATGGCTTGCATTCCCCAGATGCCACATTAGATCCCTGTCGATATTTCAAAATCTGAAAAATCTCCAAAATCTGAAGCGCTTCAAATCCCAAGCATTTCAGCCTGTACTGAAAAAGTGAATTTCACTGTCTGATCATTCAAGAAACTAAGTTAAAAGATGCCATAAATTCAGAGTGGTTTTGGACCTTCGGACCTACTCACAGTTTGGCTGTTGTGAGGTCCATCCAAGTATTTAGACTAAAATCACATCCTGTATTATTTCTGCCTCATAAAAATCAGCCCCAAGCAGAACTAAATGATTCTGACATATTCCCACTTTACATGTACAGCCCTTGATTTGATAGTTTTTCCCCTACTGAGAACTGCCATATAGTATTGTTTACTCATTAGAAACCTCTCAAATTGATGATTATAGAGTCATTCCTACGAAAACACAGAATTTCTCTTTTAAAAAAAATGAAAGAGGAATGGTGGGATTGAACCATTTTGATATAATTAATACAGCTCGGATGTGATTTCTGCTGTTACTGACAAATCTGTAATGACTTGATCCTTCCCTTCCTGTAAGAATGGGTGTCTCTGGTACTGTTCCATGACCACATTATTCTGGTGCTCACACTGCAAAATACACGTAAGAAGCAATGTGTATTTCTTGTTGTTTCAGTCCCTGAAGGTGTGTAGGCAATGCATAATTTTTATGCAGGACTATTGTTGGTTCTAATATGTGAGAATCTAAACAATTTCAGTACTCCATTCACCAAAATACCCTAAGCCTTAAGAATGTGCCAGTATATTAGCATGTACATAAAAATAATAATGAGCAAAACCCGAATACCTGGGGTATAATTTTTGCTCATAATTTAATTCCTTTATGGGCACCCTAGCTGGCTAGGGCCTCTCTCTGTCTCTTCTCTCCCTGTCTCCTCTTTCTAGAACCCAATCTGCCAATCACCTTGGCCAAGAAAAAAATGGTGCAAGTCTAAGCGTCTCAAGCAAGGTCACCTGGAATATGTCAGACCAAGGAGAGTGGCTACGAGGCCAAGAAGGCCTCTGGACTCACACAGTCTGGGTTTGGGTCTCTGCTTTAGCAGTTCCTGTCTCCATGAACTTGGAAAAGTAATTTAAATTCTTTGTGTCTCTGTCTCCTCATGTGCATGATGGGGACAATCATGATAACTACTTCACAGAAAATTACAACAGCCTAGATAAGTCATTGCCATGATCTCGAAAGTGACTGAGACGATTTAAGAATTCTAAATAAGGAGGGACTTCTTTGTTGTAAGTGAAAGAGAAAATCGATTTCTAGTGGTGCCGTGGGATACAGAGACGAGGAGGTTCCATGGATACCTGACAGTGACCAGGTGCGCCGTCTTTTGGGAGGTGTCTATATGGGTTGGGGTGGTGAAGGAGGAACATTCGGCAAGAATTTCAGGATCTCCAGTGTCTTCAGGAATCAAGACAGGAACTGGAACAGACTTGAGGCTCTCTGGATCGTCTAAGCAGGAACTCCTGGTATACACCTAGGGACCATGATGAGGGGAGACGTCCAGACTGTGGCTGTTGCGTGGAACACCCAATACATACCGGTGAGCAGAGAAGTAGCCCTTTGGAGAGAGTCACCAGAATAACTAAAGGGGAGGATCTTAGGGGCATTTAAGGAGTTTCTCAGGAAAAGAAGCCAGAGAGGAGATGGACAAAGAGGAGCCAGAGAGAAGCAAGCCAAACGAAGGCGGTGGGGAGGGAGGAGGGGGGTAGGGAGTCCTTGTCACAACAGACCTGCTGCTTTCCTCCATGGGGCCACCCAGCCCCAGCAGATCGGAGTCAGACCTGATTCAAATCCCAGCTCGACCACCGACTTACCCAATCTCACATTTAGCTTCCCCTACATGTCACCTTTTCATCAATAAAAGCAGACAGTACCCAACTCAAAAGATGTCCCCGTCACTGTGTGAGGATAGAAATGCACAGGGAGGATTCGCAACATGTGTCCCTCACTAGCCACCCTGTCCTTATTGTATCATGGAGAGACCTAAGACATTTGTAGTCCGATAGGCATTTCTCCTGATAAGTCATGAGTTCACCACCCAGATCAGCCTCATGGCGACTTTTGGAAGGAGCATGGATATAGGATGAATTCGTGGCTGATCCCTAGGTTCAGGAGGAGTCTTTCCAACACACTGGCTACCAACAGGCCTCCTTGGGCCCCACAGCTCTCCTGCCTGACCCCACTGCCCTCTTAGGCAAAGAGATCATCCACCCCGGCTCTGACAACACTCTCTTCCAGGGGAATGCAGGCTTCAGCCACCTCTGGCTGCCAGAATGTGCAGGGGTGGAGGGTGAAGGACCACAGGAGAGACTCAAAAGGAACCAGAGAAAGAAAACCGGGATGGCAGCCCTTTAAGAGGAAAGAGTAGGTCACCTGATGGCAGAAGGAGGCAGCGATGGCGACAGGCCTTGCCAGCCCACGCAAATGCTCACAGAGATGGGACATTGGGAACAACAGCGTCGGGCATTGCCACAGGCCCTCCTCCAGGGTGAACGAATAAATAATCAACACAAAATAAAACCACCTGGGCCCGGTGCCCAGGCTGCCACTCATCTATCCAGCCAAGCCGGCCCCAGTGCAAACCCCCAATAGAACCCAGTGTCGCTGCAGGAGAGAGCAGAAAAGTGAGAACACATTGCACTGTTTATTAGTGCTTCAGTTCTTGGCCGGGTCTCAGTTCCAATGGAATTTTTTTTTTTTTTTTCCCTTGAGTGTTTGCTCCAAACTCCACTCTTTAGGAGTCCAACCACCCAGGACTTCCAGGCACTAAGCCCTGCAAGTAAAATGGAAAATTAATCAACCAAAGGTCCAAGGAGAGTCCCCTAATGGTTCCCTGGGCTCACGACCTCCTTTTACATGAAAAGAATATTTCTACAGGGAAAAAAAAAAAAAAACTGTTCCTTTTTTATACTCTGCCAACCACGCCCCTGTTCTCCTTCACACAGAAAGGTTCAGAGCCAGGATGAGAGGCTGGGGCAGCCCCAAACAGGGGCTGTGCTTTCCTGCAATGTGCTTCTGTGAAACAGTGCTCTCCTTTCTCTCTTTGCCTTTCCTCCAGGTGCAGAAAGAATACACACAGGAAACCCAGATTCTCTGCAGGACTTTGCAAAACCAAGAAAGGGCAGTAGTCCTGATGTGGGTCTGGGGTCAGAGGAAGGGAGAATAAGAGACAAGGGAATAGGATTTTGTTTTCTTCCTCATGAATCCAGGAGAAAGTTTGTTGAACAGATACTTATAATCAAGTGTACTAAGACTCAGATGTTAGATGTAATGAACTGTCTTAGAAATAGAGGAGGGATCCCCAATTGGAGTGTAGGAATTTCTAGAAAATCTTCCCACAGGAGGTGATATCTGAACCACATACAGCTTCAAGACCGAGTAGAATTTTTCAAGGCAGTCAAGATGTGGGTTTCTTTTTTTCTTCCTTTTCAACAGAATTTTCAAATTTTTGAAGCCACAAATGAGTGGTTGTTTTTTTTTTAATGGCTCTAGATGCTTATTATGAGACATAAAATAAGTGACTCCCCCACAAAATGAAAAATAAAAATTGCAAAGTAGAAAACCAACAGAAAGAAAAGAAAATGGAATTAGTAACAAAAATATAAGAAAAAAATAAAATTAAGGCAAGAAATATCATAAGAGGAAAGGAGGTTTATGTCATTAGCAAAACATGTGTCCTGTGAAGCTCTAAAAGTCTACAAAGTTGTTCACCAAACAACAGAACTTCAACCTATTTATATACAGCAGAAGCATCTGGAAATTTAAGGAGAAAATGACAACTTTCTCACTTAGAGATTCACGGATTAAAAAAAAATTATAGAAAGTAGGATTTCGATGATGACAATCAAACATGATCTAACCAGATGTGTTCAGGCGTACACGCTAATGTGTGTACTATGCAGGTGTGTGGATTCTGTATGTAGATTGTGTTAGCCTGCTTTCTGCAGCCAATAACACAAAACCACAGACTGGATGTGTTATAAGGAAAAGGCAGTTATTTGGGGTCCTGGTTCTGGAGGTGCAAGGTCCAGGGGGTCACATCTGGGCATGCTCTTCCTGCTGGCAGAGTGCTTAGGTGACATAGGCATCAGGTGGCAATAGGTGTGGGGGGCGGTGAATAGTGGTCTCTCTTCCTGTGCTTACACAGGCACCAGAATTCAATGGCTGGGCCACCTGATGGCCTTATCTACACCCCGTCAGCTCCAGAGACCCCAGCCTGAACTTCACGCCCATTGATCTTCTACCCCCTTACTACCTTACAGCATCCATTAAGGAAACCCTGGGGATGCTCAAACCATCTGAAATCACAGCCTATGTGTATGCTGTGTACCCAGAATACAGTCAGCCCTCAAATATAAAGTTATTAAAAATGTTAATATGTTTATGAGGCCATAGGCAAAATCTCAATGAAATCCAAAAAAAAGGTTAAAAAAATTTAAAGGTACAGGAAGGAATTAACTTGATACATTCAGAAATTATTCACAAAGAACACCGCAAAACTACCCATTTGAAGATTCAAAACAGCTTGCTAAATAACTCTTGAGTTCAATAAAAATTCAAACCCGAAATGAAGAATGAGAATACTACAGATCTAAATTATGGAATGTGAGCGGTAGGCTCAGGGAAATTTATAACTCGAAGCCCTTGTATTAGAAAGCAAGGAAGACTGAAAATGGACTCGACATCCTACCCAGGAAGCCAGGAAACAGCAGAGAGAAAGTAGAAATAAAGATGAAATCAGAAATAAGTGAAATAGAAAACAAAAGAAAAATAGGAGTCTGCTGCCATAAAACTAAAAGTTAGCTTTGTAAAAAGAGCAATAAAACACACAAACTTCTGGTAAGAACAATCAAGAAATAAAGGGAACACAAATAATAACATTAAGAATGATAAAAAGGGGGACTGGGGTTGTGGCTCAGAGGCAGAGTGCTTGCCTAGCATGTGTGAGGCTCTAGGTTTGATCCCTGGCACCACATAAAAAATAAACAAGTAAAATAAAAGGTATTGTGTCCATCTACAAATAAAAAATATATTTAAAAAAAAGAATGATAAAAAGAACGTACCCATAAATGTGGGGGAACTCTGTCCTATATATATGTTCATATCGATAAATCTGAAAATCTAGATTACATAGATTAGAATTAAGAATTTTTAAATGACCAAAGTAAACACGTTGCAGAAACAAAAAGTTGGTAAAATTTCTAGCCCTCCCAAGTCACCAAAATGGTTTTATGGATAAGTTTTTTTTTGTTTTTTTTGTTTTTTTTGTTTTTTGTATAGGGGATTGAATTCAGGGGCACTTGACCATTGAGCCACATACCCAGACCAATTTTGTATTTTATTTAGAGACAAGGTCTCACTGAGTTGCTCAGCGCCTTGCTTTTGCTGGAACTCACGATCCTCCTGCCTCAGCCTCCAAAGCCCCTGGGATTACAGGCATATGCTACCTCGCCCAATGTATGGATGAGTTTTAACAACGTTCTTACAGCCGATAACCTGCACTTTATTGTGACTATTATAGAATACTAGAAAAGATTAAAAATTCTCCAAATCATGCTGGAAGATAAATATAAAACTGATACAAATTGCCTTTAACCAGAAATAAAGAAGTTCTAAAGAAGAGATGAATTAAGGCTGGTGGAATGTGATGGACATCATTACCCAAAGTACATGTACGAAGATACGAATTGGTGTCAACATACTTTATATACAACCAGAGGTAGGAAAAATTGTGCTCTATATGTGTAATAAGAATTGCAATGCATTCCGCTCTCATTTATTTTAAAAAAATCAATAAAAAGGAACAGAAAAATTAATACCTACATATAAATGCCAGAAATCGTAAATAATTCAAGAGTGATTTTATTTTAGCAAAAACTTAATCTGTTAATACAGCAGGACCAAGAGGGAGTGCCCCATGATCCTATGCTGTGTTAAAGGGATTTCTAGAAATGATCCACTTTCATAAAATAAAAGAGAAATCCTGCATGTGGAGGCTGAAAGTCTTGATAAATATTCACCTAAGTTCCAAAAGAAACCTCAGCAAACTAGAAATAAAAGACTTTATTTTTTCTGATACATAGTATTTCCCACAAATCTACTACAAACATCGGACTTTGTTGCCATCCATGAGAAGCATTCCCATTAAAACAAAGGAGTCAAAAGTTGATTATCACTATTCATGTTCGCATTGTTCTGGATATTCTAGACTCTTATAAGAAACCTGAAAGTTATCAAAATGGCAAAGAAGGCCATCCATTGCCATTACTCACATAAACACTGATTTTTTTTAACCTAAAAAAATGCTAAAATCAATTTAACTTTCCCATTAATAAATAAGTTACCAAGCTGGCTAATTGTAAACAAACAACAACAACAACAACAACAAAAAAAACAATGGCTCTCTTTATCACAAAAAAGAATTGACAATGGAAGAAAAATCCAATTGTGGTTCCAGATAATATAAAATACCTGGTTAAAAACATAAAATAAATTGTACCAGATGTAAGTAAAACTCCCCCCAGCCTATTGAGGTATATTAAAAGATGTTTAAATAAGCTAGATGATACACCAGATCCCCTGATCAGAAAATCATGCCTTAGACTACAGTCCCAATTCAATCCCACTAAGAACCCAATGTGATGTCTTAAAGAAATTTAATAAACTGCAGGTAAAATTAATCTGGAGGAAAAAAAAGCATATATCTTCAATCTCTCCAAAGACCTGGGTGTTGCTGGGGAAAGAATGGGCAAGGGTGTTTGCCACCTGGACGCTAGCATTGAAAGACACACACCTGGACGCTAGCACTGGAAGACAGAAGAAACTTAGCGATTGAAGGATGGATGAAGGGAAGAGACCAGACAATACCAAAACAGATCATGCACAAGTGAAAAGCTTGATTATGATACGGAGAAAACTCACTATACACTTGAGGGAGAGAGCGGGAAGGTATTTTTCTATAGTAGACTGTTGAATAAATTTAAATTCCAGATTGACTTAGAAAAACAAACAAAAAATCCCCTACAAAACTCAAAAATTAGAATATATTTGGAACTTCAAAAAATATTTATAATAGAAAGAATGAACACTAAAATCGCCAGCCAATGGAGTGACAGAATTCCCTGCCTTCAAAATGTAAATACCTGGGATCTGAACAATACTATAAACTTAAGATACTGGCGGCAAATGGTTGGCAAATTGGGGAGAAAAATACGATTTTGGTGACAAAGAACACAAAGCGTTAATACCCAAGTGGCAGGGACTGTCAGTTATTTAACTCAAAAATGCTACCTTTCTGGGGCCAGGGCTGTGGCTCAGTGGTAGAGCGCTTGCCTAGCACGTGTGAGGCATTAGGTTCGATCCTCAGCACCACATAAAAATAAACAAATAAAATAAAGGTATTCTATCTACAACTTCAAAAAAAATTTTTTTAAATGCTACCTTTATATATATTTATAAAGCACAAATATTTTTTTCTTTTTCTTTTTTTCTTTTGGTACTGAGGATGGAGCCCAGGGGCACTTACCACCAAGCACATCTCCAGCCCTTTTTAAATTCTTTTTGTTGAGACAGGGTCTTGCTAAGTAGCTTGGGGTGGGGGTGAGGGAGCTCACTAATCAGAAGAATCCATTTAAAATAAATAAATAGATAGATAGATAAATAAATGGCAGGCCAGCAGAATGAAGGCAAAGGGACAGGGTAAGGGACAGAGGAGGGAGACAGGAAGTCGTGGGGCCTGAGAAGAGCACGTTGTTCTATGTTCGTATGATGATGTGTCCAGATGAACCCCCTCTGGTCCACAGAACTATCATGCATGGATACGAATATTACCACCATGAGCAGGAAAGCTTCATCTCTCTGCTAAAAAAGACAGATGCCACCAGGTCTGATAGTTTAGGATCAAGAGACTTCGAGACCCCAGTGCTGATGAGACTGAGCCCCAGTAGCCAGTGCCAACTGAAAGAATGAACAAGGCTCGTCGCCTGTTTATTGAGAAACAGCTCTGCACATTTATAGAGCTGGGGGGTGGTTTGACAGTTATGACAGTTTAACGGTTGAAGGGTTTGACAGTTGGCATGGGGTGCTTTCTGATTGGTGGGTAAGGATCATGTGAGCCAGCAGGGCTAGTCTGATTGGTGGGTAAGGATCATGTGAGTCAGCAGGGCTAGTCTGATTGGTGGGTAAGGATCATGTGAGCCAGCAGGGCTAGTCTGATTGGTGGGTAAGGATCATGTGAGCCAGCAGGGATCACCATTGGGCAGCTCTTCTTGGGGGACTCCCAACACCAAGGGCTTCCTGTCCCTCGGCTTCTGGTGAATAAAGAGAAACAGACACTTGGTTGATGACCCTGTTATTCAGTTCCTTCTTCCTTTCCACGGACACTTCAGAAAGGACAAATTGTCAGAAAGGACAAATTAAGACAGTAAAATAATTATTTTTTAAACATTTTTTTTAGCCTTCAGATTGGCAAAAAATATAAAGAACGAGAGAAAAACAACTCCTCCTCCTCCTGTCAAAGCATTTTCTTTGTCATACACCATTCCTCGGCACGGTCATGCTCAAAGTCAACTCTTCAGCAAGAGTTAATCAAAAATTTAAATGGGTCTTTCTTTTGACTCAGCGTTTCCACTTTATATAGACTCTTCCTTACATTTTAAAAAATGTGTGTGTGCCCCCAAATGATACATGTTCAAAGAAGATCACCGTTGGGTCGTCTGCAGTATCAAAACTTCAGAAATGCTTTACGGGGAGTGTCATTAAAAGAACGACTCTGTGAGTGACCATACGCAACAATTAAAAAGCCTGACTGCCACCGTACGCACTGACTTCAGAAAATGCTCAGTACACTGTTTTGAAATAAAATAAAATTTCAGACCTCCTGACACTCTAAATAATTTTTGAATAAAAATTGAATCCCTGCTGAAATGAATGAATAATCCCAAGTTTGTTTCATAAGCAACAAGACTATAAACACGTTCATCTGAAAGCAGAGACAATGGTCTGGGAGGATGGCTACTCAGATGTTAAAAATGAATGTATTGTGAGGCTGAGGAAGGAGGATCGAGGTTTCAAATCCAGCCTCAGCAAAAGCAAGGCGCTAAGCAACTCAGTGAGACCCTGTCTCTAAATAAAACACAAAATAGGGCTGGGGATGTGGCTCAGTGGTTGAGTGCCCCAGAGTTCAATCCCCAGGACACTCTCCCCCCACCAAAAAAAAAAAAAAAGAGGATGCATCTAGGGAGAATGGTAGATGGGGCTCCCTGCTTTTATACTTTCATTTAAAAATAAATAAATCTATGTTTATATGGGAAATTTAAAAAATAAATCTGTTTAAAATATGCCTTGCCTGTTCAGCAGGTGGGAATCACTATTTTAACAGGTGAGCCCAGGGGATACCAGCATAAAGCTTACACGGAGCAAAGCACCAACTGCTTTAAGAATCCAAGACACAAACTTCAGGAGACGGAGCCAACTTGAGAGAGGCCATTCAAAACCCATTAAAATTAAGTTCAAGCCGTGTCAGCCCGGATCACCTTGCATCAAGCCGACCCGGTTCGTTCTTGGAATGATAATGCAAACCAAGACTTGCATGATAATCACAGAATCCTGCATGCGAAGCCCCAAGCGGCTGCCATGTGTGTGTAACAGGACTCATTAACAGCCATGATGGAGAGACGGAACCTGATTAGAGTTGTTAAATGCAGACGATCATTAGTCAGATCCCCTGCCATGTTCATTTCCAAAGCCTCTTTGCCCAAGGAGCTGAGCTTACTTTGGTAGCTGTTTCTCCAAGGATGGCCTCCTAACCCTTCTTCCCCCCAACACACCATGTCTCCCATGTCCAAATCCACTAGCTGTAGTAATACCTCCTGATACCTCCTGGCCCTCAAATGGAGACTGGCCCTGGACCTTGGTTTTGACCAATACATGTAACTGATGTTAAGTGTGAGGTTCGGTCCTGAGCCTCGTACGGTCCACTGGGGCTTGTCAAGTTCTCCTTGGAAATCAGCAGCTCTATGAAAGGGGTACATTCCTGAGACCACCGTGACATGAAAACCACCAAGTTATATGAGACATCGCGTGGGTGATCTCCAGGGGACCGTGCCGCACAGCCAGGCAGTATCAACTGCCCAGACAAGTGAGGAGTGAGAAGTGAGCCCAGACGAGTCTTTGAGAGCCATCAGCTTGGTTGGTGGAACTGCTCAGAACGAAACCGAGAACAGGCCAGCGCAGCTCAATTAACCCACACAACTATGAGAAATAATAATAAATTGTCTTTTCCATCCAATACGGTTCATATGTAGCAAGAGATAAGCAGAAAGCTCATTCATTTGCCAAAAAAGGAACCGTCCTGGAGAGGAATGAACAGAAAGTTATGCCGGGGAAGGGCGGGGAAGCACCCAGGCTTCCTGTCAAGACCTAGGAATAGCTTATATTTATTGCTTATATGGTTCATCTCTTTCAATGATTTATTTCATGAAATCTGCTATCTCAGAGGCAGGCAGAATTTATTTAGCCCAATTTTATAGGCAAAGAAACTAAGGGTTTTTTTTTTTTTAGAGATATAAAATAATTAGTTCAAGATATCACATCGCTAGTTGGGTGGGGTGGCTCAGTGGCGCACGCCTGTAATCCTGGGGGCTGGGGAGGCTGAGGCAGGAGGATCGGGAGTTCAAAGCCAGCCTCAGCCAAAGCAAGGTGCTAAGCAACTCAGGGAGACCTTGTCTCTAAATAAAATAGCAAATAGGGCTGGGGATGGGGCTCAGTGGTCGAGTGTCCCTGAATTCAATCCCCGGTACCCACCCATCCCCCCAAAAAAGATCACAGCACTAGTAAAACAGTGTAGCTGGCACGTTTGCACATCCTCATTCCCTGGAGAACACTGATGGAGCACTCACAGGATCAGATACTCATTAACAGGCACCAGGCTCCTGGAGATCCAAAGAACCGCTAGTCCCTAAAGATCCCGATTTCGGGGACTCTGATGATGGAATGATCTTTCAATGACTGCCTCATAATTGGATTTTTTTTTTTTAAAAAAAAAAGCACAAACACAAAGAAAGGTTTCAAGTTTAATTCAACTAATTGACTGAGTATCCAAAACATCTCTGCCCAGGCCCCAGATTCCAGGAAGAAAAAGATTAAAAAAAAAAAAAAAAATACAGCGTTTCTGCCTTCAGGAACAATCCGAGTCCACGGCGGGAGCGAAGCAGCAAAAATCACCGCACAGTGTGAAACTTCAAATAATTAAAATCTATTCGAAGTGTTTTCGAAAGCCTCCGTCCGTTGTTGGACTCTATGGATGCTCTCAATGTATTTTAACACACACTCACATGAAATTCCGAGATTTCTACATCGGTACTCCGAGTCACTCCCTCTGCCTAAAAGAAGTGCCATGTATGATTCCCAGATTGAAGCCAAAGCTTGGAGCTTCCCCCGCCCCCCGCCTCTGTTCTTCAACAAAAGGCAACCTCATCTGAACCACTTCCCTGCCCGTTGGCCAAGGGCATGCTCTGCAGCTGGACTCACCATCTGACGAAGAGCCCGAAAGGTCAAGGAGCCATTGACTCTCGAGTTTGTGCCAAGGCACTGCAAATATGGTTTCTTATAGTGGCAGAGCTGGGCTCAGCCCCAGAGTGCCAGATGGTACTGAGTACTCAAGAATAAAGCCATCTGCAGAACAACTCCTTCTACGGCCGTTACAATTTGTACTGATTATAAGCCTCTATCAGAATGTCTTTAGGATGCTTACCCATGGATAACTCCCCCCCACAACCTTCATTACAGCTCGGAGTCTAAGCTGCACTTTCAGCTATCAGAATGCACGGCTATTCCCCAGGACACCCACCCTGCAGGTCTTCATCTGCATCACGCCACCTTTCATTTGAGACCACGCAAATCCACGTGTGAAGGGGCTGGGGATGTGGCTCAGTGGTACCCGGCTTGCCTGGCATGCACGAGAGCCCGGTTCAAATCCCAGCACAGCAAACCAACCAACAAAACCCCACCCACGAAGGTTCATCTAATGACACCAGGAGCTAGGTGAAATGTAACTAGATCTGGAGGAATATTGGAAGAATTACATACAAATTGCATTTGCCCAACTATGAGACTCATCTGTCTCTGAAGAAAAACCTCCTCAACCAGGGACGTTTTCTGGATCGGATTCAGAAGCACAGGTTCACCCATGTGTCATACCTGGGTGTGGCCCGCAGCCACAAAACTCTGGCCTGCTTATCTGATCCAAGCTGTAAGAATGTGCAGTGCTTTAAAAGAAGATGGTCACTGGGTGATGATATTCTTTCCTGAATCAATTTTGGTCCCCCGTCGGTTGGTACATTATTACCTCACAGTGCGCAAAGCGTAGAGGTACTCATAAAATGAGTTAATGACCCATTTAAAAATGCCCTTTGTAGAAAAAAAAAATCACTTTTCTATTCCAAGAAACTGACATTACATTATCTTTAGCATTATAACATGGTAGCATCTAAGAACTATTTACACAGAAACACTGACTAGTCCGGGAGACACATGATGGCCAACCATCTATTTGGTATTGGGAATAAAAGAAGGTATCCAAGTTATTTACTAGAACCCAGGAAAACACTCTGGAAGAGTCGAGATTCCCTACCGACTGCGTGGGTCTGCACTGGGTGGTGGAACTTCTGGATTACAGGAGATGGCTTCTCAAAATGGGTCAGAGGAATCCTAGACTGATCTCAAATTTCAACTGCAATCATCAGAGCTCTCCTGACAGCTATTTGCAAAAAAAATATAATAAAAAAAAATTTTCCAAGGGACTTAAGCAACAGTGGACAGGAGCCTTATCTGGACTGTCTCCCTCACACTCTCCCATGCTCCAGTGAATTATCCGGAGGAAAGTGACATGCAGACTATCGAGGGTGCCTCTTGATGTAACAAGAGAACCAAAAACGAACACATGGTGTTTCACCGATCAACACCCCGTGGGTGCTCTAACTGGACCACATCACTCTGTACTTCACCGCCGTCAAATAACGCAAATATTACAAGAGGGAAAGATCCACGTTTGGTCTCCTTTCCTTGTCAACCACTGGCACTGGGCTCTTTCCAATAGAGGGACTGGACCTGCCCCAAAGGGAGCCCCAGTGCAGTGCCTCGTGAAGTTCAAAGCTCTGATTGGCCTGCGCGGCTACGACTCTCTTATCAATAAAGTTAGATGTTTTTTTTTTTTGCAAGAGGAGCACGTCATCAAGGGGAGGAAATCCTGTCCCAGCCACTTTGGGTTGACAAGACTCATTCTGACAATCTGTCACAGACTCAATAGACTCCGAAGTGAAGAGCAGTGTTCCCTGTGTTTTCATAAACCCTCCATATAACATAATACACACACACACACACACACACACACACCAGTCCCAAGAGCCATCTCTGGCATATCCGAGATCAGAGGTCACTGATTCAATGACAGATTGGGCAGAGGATGGAGAGGATGTTCTCATGATCTTGATAACCCCCTTGGAACTGCTAGGAGACCGTGACTGATTGTCCCAAAGGTAGAAAGTTCTGGAAAAATTCTAAACACACCCACACACCCCCACACACACACACCCATATATACTGAGGGAAGAAAGGACCAAGTGATAATTTTATCTGTACTGGATGAGTATGAGTTTCCCATTTGTCATTCAAAGAGCAGCAGGTCACACTGGTGGAAGGACCAACGGTCCAATTTCATGAGCTCTCCTTTGTTATCTGTACGATGACCTGATAAAACCAGATCTTTCTTCCCTAACTGCTACATGAATAATAAAGTGATACACTGCCTATGTTCCATAAGTACATGATGTTTGTTCCAAGAGGTTAATCTTTAAAGATCTATTTAAAAGGATCGATACCAAAGAGGAGATACAGATATGCCATACTGGATTTATACGTGCCCGAAGCTTGAATTTCAAAGGCTTTTTTGCAAGCTGGTTCCTGTGCTGAAGCAGTCTTTAGGTGGCAGCGATGGTGACCTGACAGCTTCAAAATGAGGGGGTGCCTCCACCGGCCAGATCCCCTGAACCAAAGGCCAAATCTCACAGGGGCCCAGGCCAATTTGGGTCCATTTTATTTATGTAGAACAGTGACACCTAGCGGCAGGGAAGGCAAATCACAAAAGGGAATTCTCAGGTGGCACCTCCCACCCCTCAATTGGGATTAGTAGACACCATGACCCTCAATGGGCTTAGCTCTTCTCTAGGTGGAGCCCCGGATGTATTTTAAAGGTATCTAGTGCTTCGTGGTTGATGGACATCTCAGTGGGCTTGGACCTTCTCTGGGAAAAATGCAGACTCAGTTGGAATGCTCAAGGCTGGAAGGGATCATGCAAAGGCATAGAAGAAGGTGCTCTCAAGATGGAGCATAAGCCGAAGAGGGCCCCAGGGTGCTGGACCAGCCAACGGAGGGCACTGGGGGATGATCCAGAGACTGTAGACCCAATGGTGTGCTGAGGAAATCTTGCCAGCCACAGAGACATGGAAGAAGGCACTGCAAATAGAAACCGCAATCACAGGCTGCTTGGTGTTCTGCCATCCGGTTGCTGAGTTCCTTGAGAGCGGAAACTGTTATCTTTCCCTTTTGTTAGAACCGGCTGCATATATGTCTGACAAATGGCAGGTACACAGTAAATGTTGAATGAAAGCAATAAAGAGAATGAGTCAGGTCAGATAAGTACTTCTGGGAACTCGACAGGAGATAAGAAGCCTTCCCCCAGAGCCAAGGCAGCTCCCGGCCAACTCGGTGCCGTTAAATAATAATAGTAATAGTAGCTGATATCCACTGGGTACTTACCATCTGCCGTTCAGACGCGTTCCTCTATTAGTATTCTCATCTAGCATCCGGGAAACCAAAGCCCACTGACACAGGGAGGAGCAGCAGAGGGGATTCTAACCCAGGCAACCCGACTCCGGGGGTCCTCCTGCTCCTTATCCCTGTGCCCCGCTGCCTCTCCCCCATACAAGTGGCTGATTTGCAAAAGGAAGTATTAAATTAACAGCAGGACTTGTTTAAACAGGGGGATCCAAGCATTCACTGAGAATATGACCTACACAGACGGCTCTACTCTTAGCTCTTCCCTGCAGCACAGAACAGGCTGCTATAGGGGAATCCAGTGCCCTCCAGACAGGGAGGGCCAGGCGCTGGGCCCTGCCCTCCCCGAAAGACTTTGATTTTTATAACTTCAGCATATTCCACATAAGAAAGCTCCCTCTCGTCCAATTCTCTACTCCTGGATCTTTTTTTTTTTAATCTTGATATAACGATTTTAAATTGTATTAATTATTGTTCTAATCATACATATTTATGGGGTACAGGGTGATAATGTAATACATGCAAGCAGTGTGTAATGATCAAGTCAGGAAGGTGAGCACCTTTTGTAACTGCATTGTAACATCACACCGAACTTCATACCTATGCACAGTGATGACATAATAATAAAAATTACATATTTATAAAAATATATATGACATACATTTCTATATAAAAATATTTCTTATATATTAAAATATATTTCTTACATATATATAATAAATATATATGTCATATACTTATATACATATTTACATAAATATTTTATATATATATATATTTTTTTTTAGGAGATGGTAATGCTAACTATTCCCAGGTCATTTTAAGAAGAATTTTCCATCATTTCTTGAGAACTCCTGGGAAAGGTCAGGAAAGTGCACCTCATAATTCTTTTCCCACATATTCCTTATTCAGCAAAAAAAAAAGTAAATCACCTTCCCTCCTGGGGCCTCACGAGACCCTGCTTTGCCTCCCTAGGACCCTGGTCCTTGGGAATGAGAGGGAAGCAGAACCCAGCATACGTCACATGCAGGGTCCACATGCATCTCGTCTGAACACAAATGAGCTTGGTGACATCTGAGACCCTTCTTCTGGACCCGACCACTTTCTGTAGTGGAGATGTCTTTGCTGGCCCTCGTCCCCAGAACAGAGTCCACGATCACACTGGAGAAGGAATCCGGTGTCACCTCAGCGCCATCTGAAACCACCCAGGAACGGCAGATTGGAAAACCAGCTGTAACGGACCTGAACCGAGCTCACTGAAGAGGATCCCAAGACCAGAGAGGGCCCCAAGAAAAGAAGTGAGCCCAGGACCACGCATCCGCTCCGTAAATGCCATCCTCATTATTTCCCTCCGGTGTGAACAGATGAGGAACAGCTGCTGACTGCATCTGGGATGCGCCTGAAGACCCCATCCTGGGTCTCCAAGTCACCTTAACTATAAATTGCACACGCTTCCTTTAATCGGAGTTCTTGCCACCTTGGGTTTTCCGTTCCCCGAACCCTTTATTCAAGAATCATGCAAGGTTCTATTCTGGGTCTGTTGTAATTTAGCGTTTACGGTTCGCGGCGCCCCTGGGACTCGATCACCTCCTTGCGTGGTATTGTTTTTCATTTCGATGCTGACAAACATGCCATTTCAACTGTCACCGAGCAGCCAGTTCAAGCCCTGCTATTATTTTAGCTCCATATTGTCAAACAGGTGGATTTATAAATGTGTCACCTGAAGGAAACGCTCCTCCAAATAGCACAAGCGGAGACTTTATTTATTTATAATTATTTGTTAGATTTGTACAAATGTTCCTGTTGCTAGAAAGCCTCTGGCTAAATACAAATTAAAACACTTTTGAATGTAGTAAAAACAGCGGTGACATCGTCTTAATTACCCATTGGGGGAGCCAGGCAGCAGAGATGTATTTATTTCCTTTTTTTTTCCCCATGTGAAATGGGGCTGCCTGCTTAGGGAAATGAGCTTGCTGTGTGTCTCCCGCCCAGCCTGCCTGGCCACGGGGTCCATTTCCATGGGATTCAGGCATCCCAGGGCCCAGGAAGAAATTCCGGCTGTGACCCATTCACCTCTTCCAGAAAACATCTTGATTGGGGGGAGCTTGGGGGAACAAGGGTGGATTACCTTCTACCATTCCACAGGCTCCGTAAGAAAATTGATTCAGAAGGACTCTCTCCCAGCCAGGAAGAGACCAGCTCCTTCCTCTTCTGGCCGGGACATGGCTATGATCCTTGCTGCCTAGTATTCCAGACCCCGTGGCTTCCTGTTTCTTCCCATTTCCACCTGAGATCTTCCAATCTTCCTTCCCGTTCTTCCATCCCCTTTTCAATTTCTCCACGAAAATCTCTTCCGCTTAAATGATCTGGCATTAATTTGTGTCGCTTGCGATCAAAGCATCTGACTTGACAGAGAGAGGGTTAAAGGAAAAATGAACAACGCCACCACCCTTTGGTTCAAGGTAGACGTAGAGATGTTTCCGATCTCAAGGGAACTCAGGCAAATGACAGGAGTCCAGTTTCTTTAGTAAAAAGAGGAGACACACACAAGCCAGTTCAAGGGAGGTGTTCGTCTTCGCGCACATCAACTTTCAACACCGGCCCCTGCCCCTGTTGGGCTTGAGCAAGTCCTTCGATCTCTCTGCTTCTCAGTTTTCTCATCTGGCAAATGGGATGGCAGTGAAGCGTAGGGTCTCCGTGAAGTGCGTGTGTCACACTCCTGTTGATGGTACCTGATTTCTTTCATCATCTATCAACTCATAATGTAGTGGTATCCACACTCACCCCGAGCGGATCTCAGGGTGAAATGTGTCAGATCTACTTGAACAATGTCAAGCTCAAATAAATCTGAAACTAGGAAATAAACAGATACGCTCCCCGGTGGCTCATGCACAGAACTGAAGTGTCTCATAGAGCAAAGCCGTGTTTGGGGTCGGGTTGTGGCTCAGCGGTAGAGCACTTGCCTAGCAGGCATGAGGCACTGGGTTGGATCCCTGGTACCACATAAAAATAAACATAAATTAAAGGCGCTGGGTCCATCTACAATTAAAAATTAATTTTAAAAAAAAGCCATGTTTGCTCAGTGCTTCCCCCAGCAGGGGATGTTGAGCTTGGAGGTGTTGACGCTCAGGATGGGGAAAGACTCAGAATGGCCATTATGAAGAACACAAGTAACAATAAATGTTGGCGAGGATGTGGGGGAAAGGCACACTCCTACATTGCTGGTGGGACTGCAAATTAGTGCAACCGATCTAGAAAGCAGGATGGAGATTCCTCAGAACCCTTGGAGTGGAACCACCGTTTGACCCAGCTATCCCACTCCTCAGTTTATACCCAAAGGACTTAAAGTCAGCATACTACAGTGACACAGCCACATCGATATGTATAGAAGGTCAACTCACAATAACCAAGCTGTGGAACCAACCTGGGTGCCCTTCAATGGATGGATGGATAAAGAAAATGTGGCATATGTACACAATGGAATATTACTCAGCCTTAAAGAAGAATGAAATTATGGCATTTGCAGGCTTACAGGCGGAGCTGGAGAATATCATACCAAGTGAAATAAGCCAATCCCAAACAACCAAAAGGCTGATTGTTTTCTCTGATATGAGGGTGCTAATTCACAATAAGGGGGGAGCCTAGGGAAGAACAGAGTTACTTTAGGCAAAGGGGAGTGAAGGACGTTTAGGGCTATGGGGGTAAGAAGGAGAGTAGGATGAATCGGACATTATTACCCTGTGGCCATATATGAGTGCATGACTGGTGTAATTCCACATTGTGTACAACCAGAAGAATGAGAAGTTATGCTCCATTTACGTAGGATGTGCAGAATGCATTCTACTGCCATGTATAACCAGTTAGAACAAATAAAAACAAAGCCTCCAAAAATATATAGAAGCAAAAGAAGAAATGAAAGAAAGAAAGAAAAAAAAAATAGGTAAGGAAAGCTTCTATCAAGATAAAATTTTCTTTTAGACCGGGAAGGTCTCCCAAAATAAATATTAGTCCCTAAAACAAGGTAAACGCCCCTCCCCCCTTTCCAAGCAGTGGGTCTGGGTGAGATAAGATCCAATAATCTGCCCTTTTAACAGGCTCCCGGGTTGCTATGGTTTCAATATGGTTTGACCCTCCAAAACTCATGTCGAATTTTAACTCCCAATATAATAGTTTTGAAAAGTAACGAAGACTTTAAGAGGCCATTAGGTTGTTGAGAGAGATTAATGCCTTTCAGAGAGGCTGGATTAAGTTCTCACTCTTTCTAGACTGAATTAGTTACCATGAGGATGAGTTTTTATAACGCGAGCTGCTCTTCCTGTTTTTTCTGTTGTACACACACCACACATTACACACACACACACACACACACACACACACACACACACACACACTTTTCCTTCTGTTCTCCCAGCCCCTCTAGGACCATAAACCAAAGTAGACCTCTTTTCTGTGTAAAATTATCCAGCTTCGGGTACTTTGTTACAGTAACAAAAAACAGAACACTGACATCTAAACCCAGGTGATGCTGACCTTGCTGGCCAAGGAGGCCACACTTTTGAGAACCACTGCTCTAGGCTATCCCTCAGTGGGGGAGTGGTGGACTATAAAACATAAACACCTTCGGCTTTGCTAGATCTTGGCAAATCATTTTCTAAAACGCTTGAGAACTGGAAATGCTCGCGGCTTCCATTCTTTGAATCCTCGCCCACTCTGGAAAGCCATCCTGGTCACGTTTATCAAAGCTGTCCAGCCGCCTTCCCCACTAGGAAGCGAGCCCTTCAGAGCTTCTTAGTGTCATCAGAACCAGCACGTAGCACACTCCGGAGTCTGCTATAAATGGGGGGTGGGTGGCCACGCTCTCGGGGTTCCCCCACAACATCCTTATTCTAGGGCAGGAAAACGTTCAGGTCTCCAAGGCACAGCCCAGAGCCCCTTCTGGGAACAGAGCACGCTTGGTGGCTGTACTTCTGAATTTCTTTGCATTTCAAAAATTCTTCTTTCTCTTCTGGTTATCCCCCGGGCATCTCCAAAATGGATCTCAAACTGGCTGAGTCCTCACTGTCCCTTGGGGTTCAGGGGACACAGGTACTCAAGGGTTGGTGGTCAGGGAAGTTGGAAAAGAACCCCCAAGGAGATTTCTACCATGCCCCTAGGTACTTGAGCCTGCTCCATTTCCACAGCTATGCACCCTGCAGGCTCCATGATGTCCCCAGCACGTCACCACGGTGATACTAATCACGATGACCACGACAGCTATCTAATGAGTGCTCTGTGTGCACGAGGCTTTGTTCTAAGGTCCTCGCCTAGACTGACTTTTTAATCTTCTCTGTGATCCATGGTGTGAGTCCTACGATTCTCACCACTTAATAGACAAAGCAAGGGTTTAGGACGGTTATGTAACTTCATCCAGTTCATGAAAACCAGGTCCGGTTGACTCCAGCGTCTTTTTCGGTTCCCCCACTTGGTCTATCTGAGTCTCTTCATTTGGTCACATATAAACCAGAATCCTCCCCCTTAGGGGATGCGACCTCAGTGCCGTTCCCATCAATTCAGCTTAAATGAGTCCCAAGGATTCCAAGCTCTTAAAGCAGAAACACATAGAGAATTATTCCAACAACGTATTTCCCCCGCCCCCAGAGGAAACTAGCTAGGTTCAGTGGAGCAAATCTTCCACTGCAAAGCTGTTAAGGAGGGCTGAAAACAAACATGAAATTTGATTTGAAAATAGATTTACGGACACCCCTCTGTCAATCAGATGTCTACTTGGTGTGTGCCCACGTCTAATCGCCGTGAACTTGAACTGGAGAGAGGCTCTCTCCGCTACAGACCGTCCGCATTCAGAAGCCTTTGTCTTTTCTGTATCTTCTTTATTTATTTTTAATTTTTTTATTTTATTTTTTGTTTGGGGAAATATGGAGACAGAGTTTTTGCTGCAAATTGTACCACCAGACAAGATGAATGATCATCAAAAAAAACAGTCAGCAAAATTTAAAAACATGGATAAAGGAAAGATATTAATATCCTTTCTAAGGTAATCAGTACTTTTTGTTTGACAAAGAAATTGCCCACTGTTTATGGTTTATGCAAATAATATATGTTAATGTCAAGGCTGCAGAGTCTATAGTTTTGCACCTAAGTGTTTGTGCAAAACACATGCCAATACATTTTAAACCTCTGCCTCCTATAAACACAAAGATTTCATAAATATACAGCATCTTGTTCTTAAAAACATTTATTATAATTTTATGCAATGCAAATCACATTAGAATAAATTATTTTTTGCTAAAATGGCCGAGTCAGCAAAATTACGGGGGAAATATAAAGTCCCAGCCACTGTGTGCTCTTCAATTACATCAACATGAGCTGACACCCCCCCACCCCCCCCCACCCGCCGATGGCACTCTCAGGGACGATCGCTGCCGGTGGGGCTCAGGTCTCTGAGTCAGCCCAGACTCTGCGTTCGTGGGCCCAAGTCTCGCCTTTGCTGTTGGATCACTTGAAACAAACGTTCGTTATCATGGATTAATAATGAGGGCTTCTAGCCTACATTTTTTTTTTAAAGATCAGAGAACCAACTCTGATTACTAAGGAGCAGGGCCCTTAGTAATAGATGGAGACTATTTTTTTTAAGGGGTCAATAAGCAGACCTAAGGGGAAAATGATGGATGGGCTCACAGCCACGGACGCCCTCTGCATACGGGCACTCACGTGTCCACACAGTTATTCATTCAACAAATACGTCCAAGCACCTCGTCGGTGTCAGCTAGGATTCTCTCCCTGGAGAGGGATCAATGAGGGGGAAAGACAAGGCCCATGTCCCTGTGAGGGGACTTAGTGAGGCTGTGGGTAAGCAGACACTGTGATCTAGGGCAGTGGTGAGTGGGGTGCCCGTCTTGGGTGACCTGGTGTGGAGCACCTGAAGAAGAGGAAGTCTGGACCAAGAGGTGAGGGAGTCGTCTCTGAAGAAGTGACATTTAAGGCAAAGCCTAAAAGAGGAAATGGGGATAAACGTGGAGATCAGGGATGTGGTGCTCAGGGCGCAACCAAGGAAAAAAATCGTGGAAGAGGAACGCAGAGAGGAAAGATCTGGTGGCGGAAGCAGACAGGGACAGCGGCAGTGGCCGAAAAGGAAGCCACGTTGGCTGGAGACCAAAAGGCCACCGGATGGAGTTCAAGGTTAATCCTAAGTGGACGGGAAGACACTTTGCTTACACAAGGCATGGACGCATTCTGAAATGTCACTGTGCGGAGGAGAATGAGTTGAAGAATAGCCAGGGGGGACCCCACCCTGGAAGACCCTCACTCCTTGGGATAAGTAAGAGACAGACGCAGGTCGGAACGGGGCCGAGGCCGTGGACCACAGGGACGCAGACCAATCTGAAACTGAAAAACAATTTCAAGGATTTCACAAGAATTGAAACCTAAAAAAGATAGAGCTTGTGGGGGGGGCGGGGGTGGGGGACTGAAGACAGGGAAGAAGCAAGACCCCACACACGTGCCCCACTCTTTGGGGAACACAGACTGGGGGAAGGCAGGACTCCACCGTGAGTCCCCAGGACACGTCCAAGTGCCCCAGCCAAGGCAGCCACTGAATATTCAGGGATGGATTCTGCAGAGGTCAGCGAGGTCCGTGGCATCAATCGGGGGTATTAAGAAGACGGACGAGCTACGGTTCAAATGGCACCACCAAAACTCAGGCTCCCAGTTAAATCTCTGCTGTTAAAAAAAAAAAAAAAAAGCAAAAGGTTGGAAACTTAAAAAGAACTACTCCCGTGGGAGGTGCCGCTTCTGAGAAGTAATTAGGACTGAATGAGGTCACGAGGGTGGGACCTCTGTGATGGCATTAGTGGCTCTATAAAGAAACCTGGTGTTTCATGTCAGTGGATTAATCCACTGATGTGGGTTGAGGCTGTTATGAGCCGATCGTTGCACCTCCTCTCTAACCCCATGAGTTATCAGGCTCCCCCTGCCTCAACCCTAAGAGGCAGGCGCTGCAGTGTCCTGAGGGTCCCGCCAGCAAGAGGGCTCCCGCCAGGTGCAGCCCCCCGACCTGAGTCCTCCCAGCCTTCTACGGCTGTGAGCTGAATAAAACTCTCTTCTTCCTAAAATGACTTAGACTGTGATATTCCATTGTAAAAAAAAAAAAAAAATCAGAAAACAGACAAAGACAAGGCGCTCCCTCCACTTGCAGGGGAGAGGAGGAACTGCTTACAGGAAACACGGGCGCGAAAGAAACATCTGACACTTACACCGTGGGGTACTTCCAACGAGGAATCTCCACACGGAGGTGGCAAAATGTGCACCAGCCAAGACGAAGTGGGGAAGAACAGCCGAGCTACGGCGGCGTCGGGAGGGTGCACCGATCTCAGATCTACGCCTCCTTCGGTTCTGTTTTGCACCAACACGTTTTGTCGACTACCCTCTAGGAACGCACAGGGCTAACAGTGCATCTCAACTAAGACTCCCCTCCACCATGGAGAAGGCTCACTGAGGGTACGCTGGATACTCCTGGCCTCTCTCTGCCTCTTAGCTCACCTGCTCTCAGGGAAACAGAGTGATTTTCCCGATTGTCCCATTCAAGGAAAATGTCCTTTCTCCTCCAAGAAGCAAGCTGCCCGCAGGGTGCAGGAGAGCTCTGTCCCTTCATGCAGTGATGTCTTATCACATAAGTCCCCCAAGAAAGAAGGCTTATCCCTAAGAAGCATCACCTGTGTCTGGGCGGGTAAGTCCTTGGGACGTTGATTCAGCCAGGAGACCCATGTCTCACTCCAAGCCACATATTCCCCACATGCCCCTGGTCAGTAATGGAGATGGCGTGATCGCTCTGTCAGTCCATCTTTGGTCTTTATGCAGAACTCAAGCAAAAGGGAGTGATGGCGGCTCGGGAGGCTGAGGCAGGAGGATCGCGAGTTCAAAGCCAGCCTCAGCCAAAGCGAGGCCCTAAGCAATTCAAGTGAGACCCTGTCTCTAAATAAAATACAAAATAGGGCTGAGGATGGGGCTCAGTGGTCGAGGGCCCCTGAGTTCAATACCCCCCACAAAAAAGGAGTGATGAAATCCATGGTCTGTCTTAAAAACGCCAATCAGTACTTTCAAAAATGCGTTTTGTTTTTCACATCAATCTTGCACTCCGATTCCTAGAATCCACTTTCAGGATGGATTAAACCGATGCTCCGGGAGGTTCATTGTTTGTCCAAGTTTAAAGGTCAACTAGTCACACAGCTGCTCTAAACCCGGGCTTCTGCTCAATCATTATTCTTCTGAGAACCCATTTTTCAGTATTTTTTTCTCCAACCAGTTCCTCTGGTGAATGCCTGAGTGCCACCAAATTAGAAAACCAAAGCTTGCTCTCTTGGCAAGGACCACATTTTTAAGCTGATTACACTCATAATTACTAGTAAGTTTAAAAGATGGAAAACCCTTCCGAGGGATCTGGGCCACTACGTCCATCCCAATCTGTCAGCGAGTGTCGTAGCCACCTCTGATCCCACCTGAATGGCGTCAGCCTCTGTCAGACACCCGGACAGGTGGAATCCAGGTGCCAGTGATAGTCTCACGCTGCTTATGGCTTCAGGGCAGGTCATGCAAGCTCCGGGACTGATCCTGCAGGAGGTGGGGCTGCACTCCACTTGCTGGAGACAGGAGACAGCCACTTTGTAGAAGTACGTGGCTCTCTAGTGGGTGACACCCAGGAGGACCAACGGACTCCACGTCAAATGGGGAGTCCATCATGACTACCCCGGAGCCCCGAGGCTTCCTGATTCTTGGTCCCGTTAACTTGTTCCCGCTGGGTTTTGAATTTCTGGTTTCTGACCCCCTGAGAATCCGCCTCTCTCTCTTAGGAAGTTCCGCTGTCCGTCTCTGAATCCTTATCCCAGGGTCCTGTTTCCTTTCTCCTCCCCCAGCCTAGCTTGAATGGTCTCCCGTTACTCACAAATAAAGTCACTCTGGGGAATGGGGCTTTCCACCGGGGCTGGCGATAATGCTGGGGATCATCACTGTCTTACAGATAGCACCTTCCGGAAGGCTTGAAAAGGGCAAGCGTGTCTCCGTTTTATGAAGCGATAAACCCCACTCACGGGAATTAGGCAGCCGGAGAGGAAGTGGAATCACTAAGGGGGTCACCTTGTTCCTGAGCCACAGGCTCCGGTCCCGATTCAACCGCTCCCTCCTTGGACCTCGCCAAGACATGGGGTCACTGGCTCCTATGCTGCCTTCTCTTTCTCTTAGTGCCCGCCCATTCTCAGGTGTCTGTTACCCTCCCAGGTACCTCGGGTCCCTGTCAATCTCCTTGCCATTTTGCTGTACTCAGCAGGGAAAAACCTATGTCCTTCTCTTTTTTCAGGCAAGTGTAAGAGTCCCCTTGAACAGAACTCATCTCCAAAGCTAAACAATTCCATTCCTGGGAATGGCACGATTTGGCCCACAGTTCTAGGAACCCTTCCTAAACGTGGCAGAGACAGAACTGCATCCTTCATCTAAGGGAATAATTCCAAGACCCAAAGTGGATGCCCCAAACCATGGACAGCACCAAATCTTATACAGATAGAATAAACATCCCTATCTAAAAATCCAAAGCATCCATTTCCAAAATCTGAAATGCTCCAAAATCTGAGATTTTTTTTTTTTTTTAGTACCAACACAATGCCATGAATGAAAAATTTCACACCATGGAACTGCCTCATGCACAAAATTATTTAAAAATGGTGCATAAAATTACCTTCAGATTATGTTGTTGTCTAAGGTCTATGTAAGACACAAATGAATTCCATGTCTAGACTTGGATTCCAAGGTGTCACAAATATTCCATCATCTAAAGAAAACACAAAATCTGAAGCTTCTGCTATTTTTCCCGTGTTTTATTTCCTAGACAAACATGCATACCTGTCATAAAGTTTAATTTATAAATTAGCCATAGTAAGAAATTAACAACAATAATAAAAATAGAGCTATCATGATAAACAGAGTATAATAAAATCACCAACACTGAGGCATTTGTTCTTTGGGGTCATTATTAAGGTTGATCTTACTAACCTTATTAACCTTACGGGTTACCACAAGACAAACACTGTGGTCATAAGGAAGTCTCTCTAATAACCAAGAGGGCTACTTAGTGATGAATGGGAAGGTAGCATATACAGCATGGACACTCTGGATAAAGAGTGGTGGGATGGAGCCAGGTGGCACAACATTTCATCGTGCTGCTCAGCGTGGTCCACCCCTTACAACTTCCCATATTGTGTTCATTTCTGAAGTTTTTGACTCAATATTTTCAGAATGCATATGACTGTGGATAACTAGAACTGAAATCCTGGGTGCCTAAAACCAATGAAAGCAAAACCCCAGGTGAGGAAAGATTTGTCAGTAATTGTAAAGAAGAAACTGGGGTCTGAAGGCAAGTCCCTTCCTGGGAAAGCAGAATGCTGCTAGTGGAAGCCACCCTAGAGGAGTGGCGGGCACCTGCCCACACCCCACCATAGGGAGGATCAAGTGCTGAAAATCAGGATCTAGAAAGATCTGGGCTTTCTGGAATCCAGAGCTTCTCAGCAGGGGGTGATATTAGGTCCTCTCCATCCCCCCTCCCAAGACACATGGTAATGTCTGTGGTTTGGGTTATCACAACCAGGGTGGGTTTTTTTAAAATCATCAGAAGGGCAAAAGGCCACTCCGAGGAAAGAAAATTCAAAGAACAGCTGGGTCCTGGATGTTGCCTGAACGGGTGTGCACAACCCACCCCCCATGCCTGTGTTGAGATCCTCACTCTCAGGTGATAGTGTTAAGAGGTGGGATCTTGGGAGGCAATTAGATCATCAGAGTAGATCCCCCATGAATGGAATTAGTGTCTTAATAAAACAGGACAGAGAGAGAGAGACCCCTGACCCCTTCCACTATGTGAGGTTACGATGAGAAGATAGGCCTCTGTGAGGAGGAGGACTCTGTCAGGCACCAAGTCTGTGGACGCCTTGATCTGGTCCTTCCTAGCCTCCAGACGGTGAGAAGTAAATTTCTGCTGTTTATTTCCTCGTCTGTTCTACGGTATTTTGTTATAGCAGCATGGACAGACTAAGACATCTACCTTCACTAGAATGGTCTCTTCTGACCTACAGAAGGTTCAAGAAAAAGACTGCACCTAAACATACCAGAAACACAGGTGAAGGAAAAAAGAAAAAACAGAAAAAGGTAGATCTAGAAATCCAAGTTATGAGGTATCCGATATATCAAAGTAGAAAACTAGAGAGGAAATCTCAAATATGCAAAGCTCCTCGCCTGTGACTGCCAAGAAACGAAGAGCTTTCTAGAACAATTACAAAGAAAGAAAGCATATGGACAAGATTTTTTGATCATCTGAAAATCGAAACACCTAACTAATAACTTTAAAGTGAAAATGATTTGTTGAGGAAAATCTGCAATTTATCAAACAGCTATAGAGACAGGAGTATTAATAGGTAAAGAGTTCTTATAAAGCAATAAGAGGAAAATACATTGGGGCTGGGGGGAAATGAGCAAAAGAAATGAATTGAGAAAAATACAAACTTCATAATCAGATAAGTAACAACAGATTTGGCATCACTAAAATTGCAAAGGTGCAACTGTTAAAATAACAAACATTTTCCACTTATCTTTGAAGAAGATACGAAAACAACTGTAACCTGTGCTTTCATAGAAGAAAACAAAATTAGAATCTCTTTCAACATCCCCTGGTTCATCTATACAGTGATAGAAACTTTCGGGGGTGGAGGACGTGGCGGAATGAACCAACGTATCCAAACCCTAAAAAATGAAGAAATTCTTTATTCAGGAATTCCATTCCATTGGAATTGATTCTAAGGACCACTGTCAGGCAAGCAAGTGAATAAAATATTAGCTATAAAAAGAAATCGATGTCACACAATAAAAGAACAAGGTCAAAGACGTTTCCCAATGTGCCAAAGTTCCTTCAGCTGCTAAGCAGCAGAACAGGCGTCTGATCCCAAACGTATCCAGAGCCCTTGCCCAGGTATGTGCATGTTCAACTCCTAAGACACAGGACCCAGTTGGACAGTGAGCAGCAGCCAGTCTGCCAAACTCAAGAACCTTGACCTTCCCTCTCTCCACATGGGACATGGAAACCGTCAGAAGCTGCTGTCATGGGAGGAGCTGTTCATTCCTAAGGATCTGAGCCCTCCGGGAAAATATTTCAAACCCCTGGCACTTGCACGGAACTCAAGGCGAGCATCAGACACAGCAACGAATCGAATCCCTGGGCTCTGTCTGTTTCCCAGGCAAACACCCACGGTGTGTCTGCAAAACACCTCCCTGTTATTGAAGAGTCTTTGTCTTCCGAATGACAAATCACTTCCTTCCAGAGCATCCCCAGGAGCACGGGTCTCACTTGAAATGGCATCTAGCACCGCCGTTCTGTGAGTGGTCACTGACTTCTGGGGATTGATGACCGCAGAACCACCAGCCCAGAACGGAGGAGCCATGCATTTCTGCAGAGGTGACTCTGACAGTTTCACTGAATTGGGAGAGAATGGACACAAGACTTCCACGGGGGAAATCTGTGATCTCTTGGTACATCCATGCATCGTCTCTGCAGACCGAAACACGTCAAGGCACCCCGCGTAGGGCTGCGTGCAATTAACCCTCTGTGGCTGCAGACATCACCTGGGGTTTTTTCCATCCTTCAAGAGTTGCAGATTCTGAGGCTCCCACCAATGGATCAGCCCCACCATGTTTTCCAGTCAAACAGTCCTGGGAAGGAGATGATGGTCCATCCAGCCAAGAGCAAAGGAATCGGGTCATCTCTGGCCAAACTTTTCTGAGTTCCTTTCTTCTGCCCCAGTGTCTCTGAATTGCATAGAGGCTCTATAAAACGTGGAGGGATGTCGGTCTTCATACCTGGAAAGTCCACGCCCTGGGAAAATTCTTTGGAATTAACGTTTCACAGGAAGTTTAAGCTCAATCGCTTCAAAGAGAGATTCCCCCTCTCTCTCTGAATCTGTCCCTTTCTGTCCTCAGGAACACCGTGACTGTCTGCATGTGAAAGAACAAAGCAGAAAAGAAAAGAGAGACATTGAGACTAAAGTGGGCCATCAAAGATGACAGGAAGGCCCTTTTTTGCATGGGGATGAAATGCAGAGATGCAGAAGGGGTATTTAACCACTGAGCCACATCCCCAGCCCTTTTTTAATTTTTTTTTATTTTGAGACAGGGTCTCGCCAAGTTGCTTAAGGGCCTCGCGACATTGCTGAGGCTGGCTTTGAACTTGTGAATCCTCCTGCCTCGGCCTCCCAAGTCGCTGGGATTACGGGTGTGTGCCACTACCCCTGGTTGGACTTTCCCACTTCTTTATCAAAGGTCTTCAGAGCAACACCGTTTGCTCCTGTCTCAGGATACCATCTCTCATGGGAGGTGAGGATGTTTTCTCCTTGGACAGTCAGAAAATAAATGGCATATTAATTTCAAAAAAAAAAAAAACACCACCTTTTGCGACCCTGGTGAAACTTCAGACATAACCTGTTGATCTCTTCAGGCTGCAAAAAACATATATAAACAAAGCAGCTTGTGAGCAACAGAAATTTATTTCTCCTGATTCTAGAGGCTGGGAAATCCAAGACCCAAGTGCCAGTTGATTCAGAGTCTGGCGAGGACCTCTCCCGGGTTTATACATGGTGCCTGGTGGCTATATCCTCACGTGATGGAAGAATTCTGGTCTGTTCTGACTTCCCCCCAGATGACCGTAAGAATCAAGGAGAGGGTTTTAGGACCCAGAGCCAAGCACGGGCTGAAGAGTGCCTGGTAGCTCCTAGGCCACGTGGTCCTGCGGGGGATAACGGGTTCAGTCAATGACATCACAGAGATGTCCCTGGGAACCACAACAAGCAAAACTGGCTCTGTATCTCCGACAACAGAAGCTACCGCTAAGAAAACAATGGTTCATCAGGATGTAATGAATTAACCGGGAGAGCGGTGAAAAATGAAACCACATAAATACAGCTATTTACCTAAAATATGTCCTCAACATGCTGATAAATAAAAAGAAAATCCTGTGCAGAACAGATTGTAAAATATGACCCTATTTTTATTGAAAGGAAAAGGCAAAATGTACATAGCTCAAGCTCTTAACTGCTCTGGGAAGACTCGGTCTCTTCTGGATGCCATCCATTCCGTGACCTAATCCTTGAGTACAGGAGGGGGCAACTCTGGCCTGCTGCCTGTTTCTAGAAATGACTTTTTATAGTGCTGAGGATGAAACCCAGGGCCTCACCCATGCTAGGCAAGTGCTCTACCAAGTGCTCTCTCACCCTGAGCCTTCCCGTAAGACTGTGCTGGAAGTCAGACACACCCGTTCACGTGCATATTGTCAGTGGCTGCTTTTCAAGCAGAGTTGAACAGCCACAGCAGACTCTGTAAGTCCCTCCAATGGAGAAAGGCACACCGTTCCAGGAGGTTGGGAGCCCGGATGGAACACAAAGTTGGGTATCTGTGGCTCCATTATCTGGGCAAGGTAAGGTACATCAGTACTCACCGAAAGTTCTTGCATTCACCCTAGAACCATTCACTGTCTTCCCCCCATATGCAGGTCTCATGCTAGGTGCTCAAAAGATGGGGTAACATCCTGGTTACTGTGTACCTGCCAGATCCCATCCAGCTAGAGGATCTTGTGCAAGACATCCGACCTGTGTCCTTTCTACTGCAAAGTGGACCTGAAGACAGGGGTGATCATTATCCATCTCCACCTGTCCCACAAGCCTTTCTTTCTCTTTCTGGTTGAATTTCCCACTATATTCCATTAATTACTTTTATTGATGTGTAATTTTCATACAATAAAAGAAACAGTTCTTCAGAGTTGAGTTTTGTTGAGTTTTGACAGCCATGTCCTTCTGTCACCTTCAATGAACCCAAAATAGAGAACAGGTCTGTGACCTCAGAAATTCCCTGTATGTCCCTTCCAGATCAACCCCCTGCCCACTGAAAGCAGCTACTTCTGACTTCCATTACCATAAATAAATACTACAACATTAAAAAAAAAATCTTCTTGTGGATGACTGATGTTTGGAGCCACAGAATGACGTTGCATTTATCAGCTGTTGGAAATCCTTCCTCTTTTCGCTGTTGTGTTTGGTTTTGTTGAGTAAGACCCCGTTGTCTGCACAAACACCAGACTTATTAGCCCTTCACCCGAGCGTGGATGTCCCGGGCTGTTTCCAGGTTTGACTATTGCGAACAAAGCTGCCGTGAGCATTTGTGTGTAATTCCTTTTATGGACACACACAGTGACATTTTTTTCTTGGGCAAAATATTTACGAGTGGAATTTCTGGGCCATTGGATAAATGGATGTAGAGCTTTGCAAGAAGCGAAGCCGCAGTTCTTCAAAGTGGTTGTACCACTTGACATTTCCCTCCAGCAATAATGTCACGTTCCGGCCGCTTGCTCCGTATCCCCGGCCTTCCCTCGACACATTTTCGTTTTGTTTTGTTGGTTGGTTGGTTTTTGCCATTTTAAAACGCAGAGGGAATAGCATCTCACGGTGGGTTTAATTTGCATTGCCTTCATGACCAGTGATATTAAACATCCTTTTCATCCGCTTACAAGCTCCATGTAGACCTCTTTTAATAAAAAGTCCATTCGGGCCTTCTGGCCGTGCTAATGTTTGTGTCTCTGGATTGTAGAGATGCAGGCCATTTTTTTTCTGCATTCTAGACATGAGCGCTTTGTCAAATAAATGTGCCATGAGTACAAACTGATCTAGTCTGTGGCTCCTGGAACCGTCCCTATTTCCAGAGGTTTTCAGTTACATGAATGAACAAAACTCCCTTCTTAAAAGGTCAATATCTAGCAAGTGATAAGGTAGGTTTTTGTTGCATATATATTGCATATTTATATATATAAAACCTATTAATATATAATGTATTGTATATAATAATATTTATATAAATATATTTCTATTTATAGTTAAGGTAGCTCTTTCTGTTATCACAGAAATAATCTCTCTCCAAGAGGGGACAAGCAAAAAGAATTTTTGCTATGGGAACTGACAAGACGAACTCTTAACTTGGACAAGTATGTCAAATAAACTTCTCAGTAAAAGATGAAGATCATTAGGCCACAATGAAACCCGGAGAGGATGATGGCAAAGGAGACAGAATTTCTAGGCAACAGAAAGATACACAAAGACTTCAATGGGATGCACCCGTCCAGGGCCATCAGGTACGGCTGCAGTGTGTGGTCAGGGAGGAGACACCATGGGAGATGAGGCTGTGGGCGCAGGCAGAGTCCCATTATGGAGGGTCTTCGCCACATCGAGGATTTGTTCCTTGTCCTGAGGACCCAGCTTCTAGAGTGTGATCCTCAGAGCAGCAATTTCAGCCTCACCTGGGAGTTGGCCAGAAATGAGGGAGCCAAGATTTATCCCTTGACAATGCCCCTATGTGAGATTCCTATGGAATATAAAATCTGAAGGGCTCTGAGGTAGTCCATGGGAGCCACCTGAGGCTCCTGAGTGAGGCTGGATTCCTAGGTTAGGAATCTCCCACTGGAGGCCATGCAGAGAACTGTCTGGAGGAGGCTGGAATTCAGCCAGAGTTCAGCGGAGTGAGATGTCCCTGGGTGACCTAAGTTACTGTCACTTTTAATTAAAACTCGTTAACAACTCAATTTACCTTGCAAGTATCCCCACAGCGTTGCAGAACCCTCTCAAGAATCCCCTGGACAGAGTTACCCATATCACTCAACTCCACAAAGAAGCACCATCATCATGAGATCAAGAGTTATCTGACAGGTAGCCACCAAGATGCCATCTGTACCGTATCTCTAACCGTGTGATGTCGTCCTCCTCTGAATCCATTCCCTGCCACACACACAAACACACACACACACACACACACACACACACACACACACTCTGCCAAGTGGTTTTAGGGGAACTGACACCATTCATACCTTCTTCGTGATGGTGATTGGTTCAGGAAAGATCATGTGACTCCATGAAGAACCAATGACAAGCCAGAACATGTCTGGGTGCTCCTGGCAAAGAAGTTCACTCTGCTGCAAACTGTGGTGGGGAGGTGGACCACCTACGGGGTCTGGAATGATGAAAGTCCTTTTGGTGCCAAGGGAAAAGCCACTCTGAAAGCAAACCTGGCATTGAGGGGAGAGGAGAACTTTAGACACAAAGAAAAACAGCTGCATTCCCTGACAGTGAAAGGAAGCTCTGGACTAGACCAAGGCACACCTGTAATCAGTTACTTCTAGAACTTTCGGTTAAATCCACCAATTTTTATTGCTCCATAAGCCAGCAGCTCTGTCCCTTGCCTCCGACGGTTTCTTAATTAATAGAACACCATGGTTTTCATTTTCCAAACTCAGAAACTGGAAATTAAAGAGGCTAAATTATCTGTTTGGTCACAGAGCTTATATTTAAAATTCAAAAAAAAAAATCTGTCTCTCTAGAAAATCCATCCACTTCCTACCAAGTTTGGCTCTTTCTCTTACTTAAAAACATTCAAATCAATGCAGGAGGAAAAAAAAAAAGTACCATAAATGAGGAACTAAGGAAATTTAATTGAAAACTATATGATGCATAATGTATACAACCAGGGGAAAAGCACAGCTTGGGAAAGTGAAATATTTTCTATCTTTCGCTTATGTACTTATTTAATTTTAACTTGCTAAGTCATTCGGGGAATATTTGCTGAAAGTCTATATTCTATGCAAGGCACTGTATTAGAAATATAAAAATGAGTAAAAGAATGATTCTACATGTGTACTCACCAAACAACAGAGCCTGAAAAGATTGAGGCAAAACTGATAATGCTAAAAAGAGAGAAATAAGATCACAACGTAGGCTTGGGGCATCCACATCCTACACTGAGGAAAGTGCCAGAATTACTAGGCAGAAAACCAGCAAAGATCTAGAAGATATGGACAACCCAATCAGCCCCAGGAGCTGGCTGGAATGGATAGAACACCTCACCCCAAATAGCTGCATCTGTTTTCTTTCATTCATCAAGGCAGATGATCCCCTGGGAGATAAAGTAAACTTCAGCAAATATAAAAGAATTAAAATCGTACAAATCATTTAACCACAATGGAGCCAAACCAAAAATCAATGGCAGAAAGGCAAAAGGAAAACCTCTGAACACTAGAAAATCAAACATCACGCTTCTCAATAATTCATGGGTCCAACAGAAAGTCTCAAAGGAAATTATAAACGTGTAACGCTAAATAAAAATGAAAGTTACGACATCTCAAAATATGTCAGATGCAGCCAAAGCAGTGCTCACAGGGAAATTGACAGCGTTAAATTCCTACTTTTAAATAGAGGAACAATATCAAATCAATAATGCAAGTTTCCACCCCAGGAGACTAGAAAAAAGAAGAGGAGAATTGCACACAAAGTAAGCAGAAGATATAATAAAAAGCAGAAATCAATAAAACTGGAAATAGGGAAAAATAGAGAAAATCAATGAAACAGAAAGCTGATTCTTTGGAGGAAAAATCAATAAATTTGATAAAATTCTGGTAAAATTGACAAAAATAAAAGAGACACAAGTCACCAGTATCAAGAATGAAGCTGAGGCTATCATTATACATCCCAGGGTCTTTAAAAGGATAGTAAAGAAATGCTATGGATAAAGTCAACAATTTACAAGAGATGGACCATTTCCTCAAATTCTGCAAACTAACACTCAAACATAAAAAAAAAAGAAAATTCAAATAGTCCTATAAACAACAAAAAACTTGAATTCCTACTTTCAACATTCTCCCAAAGAGAAATCTCTAGATCCAGATGGTTTCACTAGACAATATTACCAAACATTTCAAGAAAAATAAGCATCAACTGAACATCAAAAAAATAGAAGAAGAGGAGCATTTCTCAAATCATTGTATGAGACCAGTATTATTCTGATGCAAAAACAAAATGAAGACATAATAAAAAAAAATTCAGAGTGCTATCTCAGGTAAACATAGATGCAAAACTCTTTAACAAAATATCAGCAAATTTAACAATGAAAGAATTTTACATCATGACAAAGTGGTCTGTATTCCAGGTATGCAAGACTGATTTTTTTAAAAAAATCAATCAAAGTAATCGACCATATATCCACAAGTGAACAAAGAAAAAAGTGATATATCAAAACCATGTGACAAAATCCAACATAATTAATGACAATAACTTAGAACAAGTTAGGAAAGAAAGGCAACCAAGTCTGATAAAGGTCACTTACAAAAAAAATATTATAGCCACCATCATACTTAATGGTTAAAGATTGCTTTCTCACTAATGTCAAAATAAGGCAGGGACATCCACTCTCACTGTTCTGATTCAATACGGTACTAGCAATTCTAGCCATTGCAATAAGACAGGGAAAATAGATAAAAACTATATGAACTGGAAAGGAAGAAATAAAACTATGCTTATTTGTGAATGACATGCGTGTTGATAGATTTCAAGCCCATAAAAAAACTTCTAAAGCTAATAAGTGTGTCCATCAAGGTGTAGGATACAGTATCAACATACAAAAATCCATGTCTACATACTAACAATGCACATGAAGAAACCAACATTAATAACCCAAGAATTTACAGCTGCTTTAACGAAATAAAATATTTAGTCACAAGCATAAAAAGACAAGTACAAGATCTGTATGTAGAAAATCACAAAATGTTAATATAAGGAATCAAAGAAGAGCTAAATAAATGGAGGGACAGCCTGTGTTCAAGAACTGGCAGACCTGATTGATACAGCAAAACTGTCAAGTCTCCACAAAATGATCCATGGATGTAATGTATTCCTATCAAAATCCACATAAGGTTTTTGTAGAAGCAGACAAACGTATTATAAAATTCACAAAAGAGGCACAGCTCCTATAATATTTAAAACAAGCTTGAAAAATGAAAAATAAAGTGAGAGAATCACTCACGTAAGGCTTCTTATAAATCTACAGCAGAGAAGATAGTGTAATATCAGCAAAAGCAGAGACCCATAAATCAATAGAACAGAAAAACAGAACCTAGGAATAGCCCCATATAAATATGTCCATCTGGTTTTTGACAAAATCATAAAAAAAATAATTCAAAGGAGGTACGGTACCCTTTTCAACAAATGATGCTGGAACAACTGGAAAATTTGCACAAGCAGTAAAATGATTATAGACAAATCTCAAACCTCGGGGGAAACTTAAAATGGATCATGAACATGCACACATAACATGACATAATAACACTTTCAGGATAAAAATAGGAGGCCGTCTTTGAGGTCTAGACTAGGCAAAGAATTCTTAGATTTCACATCAATGGCAGGATTCCCTAAAAGAAAATTTGGATGAACTTTATCTCACTGAAATCAAAATCTTTTGCTCTGCAGTAAATGCTCTGAAGAGGATAAAAAGGCATGCTGCACAATAAGGACTTTTAAGAAAGCATTTGCAAATCACATCTCAAATAAAGAATGAACTTCTAAAATGGAAGACACTTAAAATTCAACACTAATTCAAGCAATCCAAATAGAAAAGGTATACAAGACATGAACACTCTGAACAAGGTATACAAATGGCAAATGTCCCGAAGAGACATTAATATCTTCAATCCCTAGGGAAATGCAAGTCAGAGTAAGATGCCCCACACAGCAATCTCAATGGCTAAAATTAAAAAGAGATGATTCCAATACTGGTGTGTTTGCAAAAAATCCAGATCGCTCAGACATTACTGAGAAGGTCAAATGGTATCACCATCCAGGAGAACAATTTACCATTTCTTAGACACCTCAATAGGCAATTTCTATTGGGCCCAGCAATTATGCTCTTGGACATTGAACCCAGAGCAGCGGAAACTTCCGTTCACACCAAACCTGCTCATGAACACCAACGGCAGCCTTATGCCTAATCAAGATGGAAACCGCCCAGGAGTTGTTCAACAGGTGAACAGTTCAATGAATTGGGTTATATCCATCCATGGAATACTATTTCACAATAAAAAAGAAATAACTTATTGCTACATACAATGACTTGGGTGAATTCCTGGTAGTTAGGACAAGTTTAAAAATCCCACGTCAGGCTGGGCACAGTGGTGCACACGTGTAATCCCAGCAGCTCAGGAGGCTGAGGCAGGAGGATGGCGAGTTCAAAGCCAGCCTCAGCAAAAGTGAGGTGCTAAGCAACTCAGGGAGACCCTGTCTCTAAATAAAATACAAAACAGGGCTGGGGATAGGGCTCCGCAGTCAAGTGCCCCTGAGTTCAATCCCCAATACCCCACAAAAATTAAAGTTCAAATTAAAATAATAAGTGAGAGCATCCTCCTTTCTTTAGAAGCCGACAGAAGCTAATTTAGACAACATTTAAATAAACGTAAAGTGGAGTATGAGAACTTCCGTGGTGCAATTATGTACAGGGGACATGGAGTTCTGGGATGCAAGTTTTACCCCCCTCCCCCGCAGCAGCATTTCAGGGGTAGGGGACTCGCGGGGAAAAATGTGAGGGCTGCCTCGTGTCCTGCCTCCGCGGGGACAAACGAACACATGAGCACTCTCACATACAGACAAACTAGCCAGACGAAATCGAAATAGGGGAACTCTGCGCAGGTGCTGAATCCAGCAGAAGGTACCACCGACCTGTCGCTAGATGCCGATTAGGTACCCAAGAGTAAATGACTGTGGACAGCTTCCTTTTCTGGGAAGCAATGGTATCAAGAGGCAATCTGTGGCACATCAACAGAATCCCGTAAAATCCCTTCTTAGGGGGAGCAAAGATAAGAGGCACAGTCCCAATTTAGCAGCCAGTGGCATCCAACGCGGGCCATGATTGTCACGAGCTACATGCATGGAATGTAATTTGCTCCATTCCAGTCCCCAGAGCTGCCTCCCCCCCTCCCCTCCTCCCTCTGCCTGGTCCTCTTCTTCCTCTCCTCCACTCCACAGGTCTCCCTTCTGTGTATTTATTGTGTCCTTAATTGGTGCTTTATAGATATGCATAAAGGTGGAAGGCTCTGTGATATATGTATACAAACACAGAATGTAGTTTTGTGAAATTCTTTCCCCATTTCTTCCCCCTTTCCCGTCCCTCCTCCCATAGGCGATTATGTATCACTATAATGCGCTAATAAAAACATTTAGAAACGGGCCATGATTTAGTCATCTCATTTACATTAAAAATATACCACCCGACAGGCAGACCCTGCAGAGCTTCAACTAACCTGGAGAAAGAGCCGATGGATCTACCCTGCTCCTGGTCCCCCGCACACCCTCCTGAGGTCACAGTGTCCTTGGCCTGCCAATACCAACCTCCTCACCCTCCTCCCCAGCTCCACAGAATGCAGCTCTAGTAGTAATCGTCACCAACCATTAGTAAGTGCCTTCGCCAATGCCAAGGTCGCCCAAGACATTATCTCGAGTCTTCAGACCACAGTCTCACAAGATCAAAGATCAGGATCCCCATGGCACCCAGGGGAACAGCACAGGCCAAGTGAGGGTAAACAGCAAGGTGGCATGTGCCTGTCCACGTTCAAGGATAAATTGAGAACGAACATGACCTCCACCCACCGGAGAGGCTTCTGAAAAGCAAAGGTAACTTTGAAGAAGGTTTTAGACATGACACGCAACAAGCCAAGGAGGATCATATTTTCGAGAAAAAAAAAAATTGCTTCGGAAATTTCAGACACCATCTGCTTTCCACTCTCAAGGAAATCGTCGAACACACCAACTCTGTAAAATCAGAGGAAACACAGAGGCAATTTACCGAAGCAGAGAAGAGAATTGTCGATAGAGTTAAGAAATTAATTTGAGGCAAGGAAAAAAAAAAAGTGATTTACAGAATTAAAACATTAAAAGGGGGTAAAGAACAGAACTGGCAATACGAGAAATCTCATCACCTATTTTTTCTTTTTTTTTTTTTTTTGAGCACAACAAATATATAAGAAGCTCTTTCTGGATGCACAAAGAAAAAGAACGGAAAAAGATAAAACTAATTAAAGAAATTGCTAGCTCGGTGATAGAGCATTTGCCTAGGATGCAGAAGGCCCTGGGTTTCATCTCCAACCATGGGAAAAAAAAAAGAAGAAGAAGAAGAAAAAAAAACAGAGATAAATTGCTTTTATAATGGGTTTTAGACCTTCTATGTTGATGTTGGTCATGGAAAGAACAAACAAGAAATCATCCAGAATTCAGAATCGATGGAATATAAAATATATTCATATTAATGTGCCCACAAGTAGCATTATCACATTTAAGTCTCATTCTATACCTACAAAGCAGATATCATCTTCTGTGAATTCTGCAGAGGGGAAAATGGAGGCGTCAATCATAACTTGCTTGATGTTACTGAGCCCGCAGGGCACAGGTCGAATGCACATCCAGAGGTGTCAGCAGAAACATCTGGAGATAACTTGGGAGGTAATGCACACACCCCAGATGAAGAAAAAAAAAAAATCTTCACCGCATTTTGTTGGAGAATACAAATACAACAGAGCACATTGTTATACAAGCCATGTCCCTGGATGGGACAACTCAATACGGTATTGATTTTAAGTCCTCAGGCATTAATCTACAAATTTAAAACTATTAAATAAAATTCCAAAGTGATTTTCTGTGGAACTCGACAACAGGATTCTAAAAATTCATCTGCATATCTAAGCAGACCGGGATAGCTTGAAAATATTGAAAAAGAAGGATAAAGAGGGAGAAGCCAAAGTATTACAGAATAAAATATAATATAAAAGAACAATAAAAAAAAAAAACTGTTGTCGTATTGGCTTGCGTATGCTGAGACCTCACCAGAGGCAGATCAATGTGATGACTAGAATATAAACAAGGAAAATAGATCCAAATATATTAAGTATTTAGTGGGCCCTAAAACGGGGGTTTCCGAGACACAGGAAAAAAAAATAAAATAAATTTAGATGAAAGAAAGGTTCCAACCACACGTCAGGTCTGATGCCAAGATATTTTGTCAACGAATGCAAAATTGAAAAATGAAATCAGGAAAGGAGGAGGAGCATGACAGTAAACATTCCTATCATCCCTTGTTTTTCTCTCGAGCACTCATTAGCTGCTAAAATATGGTATCAATTCTTTATTAATCATTATGTTTACTGTCTGTCTCTCAACACTAGCATGCAGGCTCTGCGGGGCAGGATTTTTTGAATGGTGGATCCCAGGGCCTGAAAATGTGTCTAGCAAATGGTAACAGAACAAAAAAAAAAATACATTTGTTGAATACATGAATGAATAAATGATAACAGATAGAAAAAGGCTTGTCTAGAGCAAAAAAAAATAATAATAATAAAATAAATCAAAGGAGGAAACTAACATGTGAGAAAGACATAGACATAAAATATAAAGTGAATTAAATTTTTCCTTACATCAAAAAAAAAGCAAACAAAATTATATGGTAGATTGTAAAAATATTTATGACCTCTCTTGTAAAGGCTGAATATTTATGATTAAATATCGAGGCTTTCTAAAACCAGAAAGAATGAAAAATAGACAACCAACAGGCACAGAAGGAAAAAATAAATAAACATTTAAAATGCACAGCATCAAAGATAACAAAGGAGTTAAAATTAAAGAACAGTGCAGGCTTTATATAATTCCAACATCGAAAATATATTAAAAAAATGAAAATTAAGAAAATAGTTTGCCTTCAGCCAGAGTGTGAGGGGACAGGAACTGTTACATCCGGTTAGCAGAAATAATTTTAGTACAATCTTTCTGGACAGCGATTTGCTGTGGTTTGGATATGAGGGGTCCCCCAAAAGCACCTGTTAATACAGGACTTCTCAGAGGTGAGATGATCAGATTATGAGAGCTGACCTAATCAGTCCACTGTAGCTTAGATGGGCTGACTGGGTGGTCACTGCAGGCAGGTGGGGTGTGGCTGGAGGAAGTGGGTCACTGGGGGTATGTCCTGGAAGAGTGCATCTGCCCTGCAGCTCCTTCTGCCCCAACCTTGCTTCCTGACCCCACAGGGAGCAGAACAGCTTTCCTGCACCATGCTCCTCTACCAAGATGTACTGTTGTACTTTGGGTCCAGAGCAATGGAGTTGGCCATCTATGGAATGAACCTCTGAGCCAAAATGAGCTTCTCCTCTTCTAAGTTGTTTTTGTCAGGTACGGTAGTCACAGCTTCTCAAAAGCTGACTAAAATCACAGTGTTCCTCAGTCACACCATCCCAGGGCATCCGATCTCTTTGAGAATGAATTTATCCTTGCGGTGTATATCATTGCTCAAAAGCAGTCACTACATCTCCTGGTGGTGACTGTACTCCACCAAACAAACACCAGGTTTGTCCAAGTGACTTTCTTTAAACGGTGCAATAATAAAAAGAAGGTTCTGCATAAACACTTTTAATTGGAAGCTTTAAGAGACATTGATATCTGTTGTATTCAGCTATGCTCTCTTTCTTCTCTGCCATAAAATGTTAAATTCCCCAGACACAGAAAGTTCTATTAGCCTGGGTCCAAGTAAATAAATTGTGTAGGATAATTATGGTTGACCTAAAATGGATATGAAACGAGGGTGACAAATGAACCTTTAGGGTTGGAAGCCAGAGGCTTTGGAGTAATTTGTTACTGCAGCATACCTTAGCATAAACTGACTGATATCCCAGCATTCACATGTGCAGACCCACCTAACATCAAAGGCCAGTTCCTCCTAGAAGCTATGTGACTACTCTTTGCATATCAGACAAAGCAAAGCTAGCCTGCGTGCATCTTCCTCTTTGGAATTAAGAATACTGTTTACTTCTTTTTTATTTTGATGGTTTGAATCATTGGTCTCTTTCTCGGAATAAAGAGGTAGGCTGATTTTCTCAACCCTTCCTTCCTCCCAAGCTCACCATGCATTTCTATCAAAAATCTCCTTTCTGCCTGGCGCAGTGAGGCACGCCAGTCATCCCAGTAGCTCGGGAGGCTGAGGCAGGAGGATTGCAAGTTCAAAGCCAGCCTCAGCAAAAAGAGAGGCACTAAGCAACTCAGTGAGACCCTGTCTCTAAATAAATTACAAAACAGGGCTGGGAATGTGGCTCAGTGATCCAGTGCCTCTAAGTTCAATCCCCGATACCCCCTGCAAAAACCCCACCTCCTTTCTTCCAGCATACCACACGGCCTCTGCAATTCCTGTGATAACAGGGTAGAGAAAGACTGCTTTGGAGCAGGAAGTGAAGCACACCTTTAGACAGCAGCCCAAAGATGATGAAATAGAACATCTCTCAATCCAGTCAATATCCCCCAGGCTCCTGACTTCCGGAGTCTTGCATACAGAAACTTACAGTGTGAATAACGCTGCTTTCCAAGAATCCAGGATTTTAGCTACTATTCATAGTTCTGGCCACTGGTAACAAGGCACAGTTGTCATTGCCAATATATTGCAAGTGTCTGCTTCCTAAATGGTTAATGAGCAGGACTTTCCAATCTCTGAAAAACCTAGGAAATGATTCTTAGAGGGGAAACCTTAGGAAAAAAAAAATAAGAAAGACCAGGAGTGTTGGGAGTCGTGAAGAGGCGTCAGGAACAACAACGACAACAAGAATATCATTGCTAAGTATAGTAACTGACATGAGCCCTTGATGGTGGCAGGCAATGTTCTAAGCTCCTCACATGCATTAATGATTTGACCATCACTAACCTGAGAATTTATTTTCCATATCTTACAGATGAGAAAACAGATTTAAAAGGTAACCTGCACCAGGCATGGGCATGGTGGCTCACGCCTGTAATCCCAGTCGCTCGGGAGGCTGAGGCAGGAGGATCAAAAGTTCAAGGCCAGTCTCAGTAATTTATCGAGGCCCTAAGCAACTTGAGTGAGACCCTGTCTCTAAATAAAACATAAAAATGGGCTGGGGATGTGGCTCAGTGGTTAAGTGGCCCTGGCTTCAATTCCCAGTACCAAAAAAAAAAAAATTAAAAGGGGGGGTAACTTGCCCTTATCATCATTCAGTGGACTATTTTGCTTGAATTCTGCTCTCTTAACATTAGAGATCAAATACATAATCACCATCTTGAACTGATTAAGATAAAGGATACAAATGCATGTAGGTATTTAGGGTTGCTTCCACATTTAGAATCGTTTTTGAATAAAAGTAACATGAAGTTGAAAATTTCCCTGCCTCGTGATTTTTTCCTAGAGTCCAAACTGTGGCCCTTTTTGCTTGTTTGGTCTGGAACAAATTATTTACCCACTCCTGAAAAATCTCTTCCCTCATTTATACAACCAGTAAGATGATTCTAATTATACAGGGTTGCAGGGAGATCAGAAAATGGGAACCCATAGAAACAACAGGTATAATCTCCAAAATCTTAAATAAGCATCGTTTGCAACAACTTATTTTTTTTGTGTGTGTGGTGCCATAATTAGTTGTTCAATGGACAACAGCAAGCTGGAATCCACAAGCACTTTAGACCTGAAGACAGAAAAGCTGAATATGACATCAAACCTAAATACCTTGCAGAGAACCAACACTCCCACCCAAACAAAGGGCACAAGCCCATCATATACCAAAATGCATCTTTCCGAAACCAGCCAGGACTTTCTGCGGCAGCCAGGATTTTAAAAGCCAGACCCCAGAAAGAAGGGACGTTCTCTGAGATCCGTCCAATTCTGGGTCCACTGATATTTTCCACAACATATGTCAATGATTGGCACAGGCTAAGAGGCTAGAAAGATAATCAGGGGGCAACGGCTACGAGGGACATAAACTATCAGAGATATAGACCATGAATTGCACAAGGCTGGGGATCAAATAAACCAGGGTTCGGGGCTGCCAAGTTAGCCAGAACTTGAGGAGGAAATATTTGAGACAGAAGAAACGAAGAGGGAAGCCAAACCAAGATTCAACCCAGTTTTCCTCTTGAGGTATCCATCTTTGACGTGTCACAGAGCAGGAGACTAAGAAACCAAACGGAAAGGGGTACAGAGGAAGGAGGAGTTGGGTGGTCTGTCTCACAGGGATGGAAAGATGAAAAATTATATTTGAAGATGGTCCAAGGGAAGGAGTTGTAGGAAATCGCATGGGCTGTCAATTGAGCCACCTGGGAGGTGATGTCCTAGGACTAGAGAGGAATGGCAGGCAGGGGTAACCACAGGAAGGGATGCAGCCAGTCCTGCATCTGCTCTACCCACGATGACATGGGATGGTCTGAGCCCCTGCTGCCCACCATGGGGAAGGGCAGATCCATGCCAGAGGGTGAGACCATCACCCAGAGGCTCAACAGTATATCCTGCATGACATCCAACAGCCAACTGAAATGACCAGGCATAGCCAAATGTGTGTCTCAACAGAAAAGAGAACGAAAACCCAAGCACTTGCGACTCCCTCCGTGGCCTTACGAGACCCACACTTGAAGCCCTGGGATTCCAAAGTCCAAAACAAAACCAAAAAAAGAGGCAAACTTGGATGATTCCAAGGAACCAACGGAAACAAAGAATGAAATAGAAATTCTTCTAGGTCCCACAAAAATACAGGGGAGGTCAGTGGAGTAGGAGATGGGTACTGAGGAGGAGGGAGCAGGGCAGAGAAATGGACAGAATCAGGCTCTGTGCGGATATGATTTCATCACAGTGAACTCCATCTTCATGTCCATCTATAATAAGACACCAACGTCAGCGAACCATAGAATAAATGAAGGCGGACCTGTGGAGTAAAGGCAGGAGAATGGTTGAGGGAGGAGGGGAGGAGAAGAGGCAGTTCCGGGGACCGAATTGGAGCGAATTAAATTCCATGCATGCATGAGTGTCCAAAGGCACCCAATGTTGTAGATAATAATGCACAAATACAAACATTTTTCCAAAAAAAGAATGTGAAAGAGAGATGTAGGACCCTACATAAAGGTTTGCCATCTATGGAATTTGAACCTCAGAAGAGAAAAAATAAAAAACAAAGAGAATAAAACCAGATTGATCGACACTTGAATAAATAATAGCTCCGAATTTTCTACTGCGGGAAAAGAGCATCAAGGCATATATCAAAGAAGTGATCCAATCCTCAAGAAGGTACGCAGGAAACGGTGACGCCTCAGGATCTCAGAGATAAGATAAGTGGGAAATGAAGGAAACAGGGGAATGTTTCAAAGCATCGAGGAGGGAGAGACAACCCTGAGTAGGAGCAAAAGATAGACTGACAGCCGACCTTTCCACAGTAAAGGGGAGCTCAGCACAATGGAATGACATTTTTAAAGTGAAAGAAAAAATAAGACTCACCAACCCACCATTATATCCTCAGAGAAAACATTCTTCACTAATAAGTGTGATTTTTTTTAGAAAAAAAAAGACATTTTTAAGCAGCTAAAACCTGAGATAATCTACTGCCAGAAGACCAGTACAAAGGAATGCCACAGAGTTCCTTAGAAAGAAGAAAATGATCCCAGAAAGAAACAGAAAATGCAGAAAGGTATTTTTTAAAAAAAAAAAAAAAAGGTTAAAGATGGGAATCAATATAATGACATATTGACTTTACAAAAAAGCCTCATGTTTTGTAGCATGTAAAATATAGAGAGAATCAAAATGCAAAACAAAGCAACACAGAAATCCAGACGGGGTCATAGAAGCTAAAATGTTCCATACCCCTAGCCTTGTTGGTGAATTAGTTAACATTGGACTACAGTCATTCAAAGACCTGAGTGTTGATTCCCTGGGAAGATCCTACAAAATCTACCAACTTCCTGAAGAGGAAAAAAATGAAACATTTAATTAGCCAAAGAGGAAGCAAAATTAGAGATGGGAGAGGAATAAAAACTATGGGGCAATATCGAAAAAAAATCAATGTTTAATCATAATGATTCCAGAAAGACAAATGCCTCGTGTTCTATTTATATGTGGAAGGTGACAGAGCTGAGAGGGATGGGGAAGGATGTGGGCGGGTTGGGAGAAGATGGTTAAAGGGCATAGGGTGCACTTGAGCAAAGAGAAATAGCTTCTAAGGCTCAGTAGGGTAATTATGGTTGATAGCAATTAGTTATCTGCTTCAAAATATCTGGTGAAGAGGATTTTGAATATTGCCCACTCTAAGAAATGGCAAAGGTTTAAGATGATTGACACACGGATTATCCTGTTGTGATCATTGCACATTATATCCATGCACTGAAATGTTACACTGTACCCCATAAACATGTAGAATTATTATGGGACAACCAAAAATACTTTTTAAAAAATCCAACAACAGTAAATTAAATATAGTCTAAGTGCACTAAATAAAAGTATCTGACTAAATTAAAACTAAATATCATATGCTGCTTTTATGAAAGACACCACTGAAATGTAAGAACAAATGAAAGTTGATAGAAAGGGGTTGGGGAGCTATATCATGCAAAAACTAACCAAAGGAAAGTTGACGGAGCTATATGACCAAAGAGCAAGGTAGCTTTTAAGGCAAGAAACAAAACTAAAGAAGAAAAATATCATTCCATACCATCAATCCGCCTGAAAAAAATACAAATATTCTAAATTCATCAGCAACTTATACCATCAAATACATAAACCTAAAAAATGACATAAATAAAAAAAGAAATAAATGCACCAACATAATAAAAGAGTTTTAATAAACTCACCATTAGCTCACAGTAAACGGTAAAATAAGCAGAACAGAACAACAGAAAGGATTTTTAAAATCTTAACAAGGTAAACAATATTTTTTTAATTGAAAAATATATAGAATGCTGCATTTGGCAATGATAAAATTCACAAAAGTTTCAAGTTATTCCAATGGATACTAAAACATGCTATACTTTGGATTAGACTTCAAGCTAAAGCTGCATTTAGAGGGAAAGGTATAGCCTTAAAATGCACCTATTAGAAAAGAAGGAAAGTTAAAAACCTGTATTCACTCATCTCACTCAAAAATAAAAACTAGGGAAACAAATAGAAGTCAGGATAGTCCTAATTATTGGAAGGCCATGACTGTGAGAGACACAGGTGGGGACTGTGGACAGTGTGCTATTTCTTGAAGTGGGTTGTAGGATCAGATGGATATGTTCACTTTGTCAATTCATCACGCTGCACCCTTAGGATTTGTGCACATTCCTGTATATATTTCCATTGAACTAAAATAACTTACAAAAATTCCATTCTGTTTTTGCTTGTTTGTTTGTTTTGGTACCAGGGATTGACCCAAGGGTGCTAAACCACCGAGCCACATCCCCAGCTCTTTTTATTTTTTGAGACAGTGTCTCGCTTCGTGGCTTAAGACCTCCCTAAGTTGCGGAGGCTGGCTTTGAACATGTGATCCTCCTGTCTCAGCCCCCTGAGCAGCTGGGATTACAGGCATGCACCACCACACGCTGCTCAGTTCTGTTTATAATGATGTTTTCAGGAGACCAAAGAGAGAGAACAAAGAGAAATCTCATCGTACCTGGGTCCTTCAATCAGTAGAATGAGAAATCAAGACTTTTGTAGTTACCGTTTCTCCTTCTTCTTGTTTGAAAACACCCATCAGCCAGTCTGAGACCAGGAAGTCCAGGCAGAATGGACCCCAGCCTCCAGCCCTACAGGACCCAGGCCTGGCCAGGGTATTTCAACTCCTGGTCACATCAGTGATTGGTTAAGAAATAAGCAGGTGACGCAAACACAGCCCATTTTAGCACAGCTCTTTGGTGGAATCTGACAAGTGTATCAACCTTTGCTGTAGAGACTAACAGACTGGATAACTAGGTAGTGACTATCGCCCTGGCTTTTGTCCCAGTGAGCCATCCCTGCCTGAGAATCAGTCAAAATTACAGGAAAGGAGAGATGACAATGATGGTGACAGGTACATACAGGTGCACACACACCCCCAGGGGATCGGTAGATCATTCATGGAGATGTACCAGGCTGTGATGATGTTCTTAAGAGAACCTGAACCTGAACCCATCTGATCTTGGACTTTTCCGTTTTGCAGACCCAATAAATCCCCCTTTTTGTTTGAGGCAGTAAATTGGGTTTCCATCACAGCTCCCTCGAACCGAGAGCTCTGACTCTTCATTTCCAGGGCCACTTCTGGCTTTGACGCTACATCCCAAACCTCTCCAGTTAAGCATCACTGTAGCCTAACGAAGAAAGAACCGCATCCATGAAGGGGGTGCAGCCCCTGCACCAGTAAACTTGATGTTTTTTAAGTTTCCTATCTTGGGTTAAAAATGGGAAACTGGGTACATTTTCTGATCGACTCCGTAATATTTTGCTTGTCTTGATGGAAAGAAAAAAAAAATTCTTCCAAACTGTCACATAAAACTGATACTCCAAGAAAAGGCACCCTATTATTCTGCAATAACCCCGAAGTCACCCACAGGGGCTCCTAAGGGACAGCATATCTCTGTTTTAAAAATAGCAGATTTAGAGAAGGGGTTACAAGTTCAAAATTTCCCCAGCAGTCAGAGAGATCCGAGAAGTGACCCACATTAAGACAAGGGTACAAATGGACTCAAGCCCCATCCATCTAGGGACAGCTGCTACTAAGCTCCATTTAACTGTATTTATATATATAAATACAGTTTTTTTAAATCCCCAGGCATCCCAAATACATCTACAAGATAAATAAAGTTCTGGACAAAGCCACTTCCCCGGGGCCTGACTTTGTACATGACAATCTCATATTTTCCATCTAAGACACAGGGACATACTTACACCACGCGAACATCCATTCTCCAAATACTCGGTGTTTTTCTTCTTGGGAAAGATATTTCTTTCAAACAGAGATAAGGCACAGAAGCTCTGGCATATATTTATTTAGCGAAACTATATTATACTCTGGGAAAATCGGATGGCTTTGCCTATGCAATCTCTTAGAAGGAAAATTACCCTTTCCTTCTGGTAACGCTCACATTTAATGTGACATTTTTAACAGCCTTGAAGTCTCAACTTCAACCAGCAATATTTGAATTGCTTTTAATTTAGCAGGTACGGAGAATGGAATGATTTGGCAGCTACTTCTTGATGCATGTCAGAAGCTTGGGGTCCTCCTAAGAGAATCTCGTGTTCATATAAGACAGTTTCCCCATTCACTCTGCTGAAAGCAGCCCCCTACAGAGCCCGGCTTGTCGCTTGGAAGGCAGACACCACCCTCTGAAATTAGAGTGGTGTGCGGATTTTTTTAAAAAAATAATATGGTGGAGATTTTCGATATGAATTATTAAAGAAAGGGGGACAGTTAATTTAAAAACAGACACCAGCGACCTTTTACAACTCTGTGTTGTAGATTTCCAGACAACCTGCTTTCAAAGGCTACTGTTTGTCTGATTTATTTGTCATAAATGGTTCTTTAAGGGGTGTCAGATCCCATGGTTCAGAGGGACCCATTGTGAAGTCAAAAAAGATTTCATCGGGGGTACAGTGTAAAAGTAGGGTTGTCTCTGTTGCACAGAGGGACTTTAGAATTTTAGTTTTGAATCATTTTAAAATAAGAATGGGTACCATGATGATCTCTAGATAACAGATAAAGCACCTACTATGTGCATGACTCCAGAATGAGACGTTTTTTAAAATTGCATCCTGTGGACCACTTAAGGCAGGGACTGATGCTATTCATTTCACCCAGGGGGACACTGAGGCTCGAGGGGTGACTTCCAGATGCCTGCGTTTCAGAGTGTGGGCTCCAGCCATGCTGGATGTGTTCCTAAGCGCTTCCGCACTCACAGCCTGCAAAGTCAAAGATCCTTGGAAAAGCATCTATGCCGCTTCCCACCCTGCACGGTCATCCCCATTTCCTGACCTTTCTCCCCAAGCCTGGTCATTTTCTTCCATCCTCCCCCAGCTCAGCGGAGGACAGGATGTCCCCAACTTGCACACTCAGCTTCTCAAGCCAAAAGTCCAGGTGACATTCTTCAGGAGTCATTCCCATTGTCCCCCCTGCCCTGCCTGCCCACAGTCAGTCCATCTCTAAGACCAATTGGTCCCCTCTCTCTTTACCATCCATGACATCAAAGCATGTGTCTGTGTCTGCCTCCACCCATCAGCAGCCTGGCCCAGGTCACCAGCATTCATTCAAAGATCGCAAGACCTTTTACCCCCAGTGTGGACGCTCCCTTGCCCGCCCTGGCCGGCACCTCCCGCTTCCTGTCCACCCCACACCCTCTCCCGGGTCATTTATTTCGACTAAATAGAAACAAAACACTTTCTGCGTGAAATTCCGGAATGCAAGAGCACCCAGAAGGGAAGTGGTACGTTCTTCCAAGTCAGGGAGCTCGGTGAGAATCTTGACTCTGCTCCCCGCGACATACCGCCCACTCAGCGGTGTGTGGCCTTGCAGGGATCCTGGAACTCCCTCTCCGTTTTCTGACACCCAAATCCAGCCTGGTGTCCGCATCCTTTCCCCTCCCAGCGATGCCTGACGGTTAAATGGTGCAGAGAGAGGCCAAGGGACCTAATTCAAGGTTCCTGCCACGTGGTGCAGACCCCACCAACATTTGTCGGGAGACTTGAATCGAGCAAAATGGATTGATTTTCAGGAAATTGCATTGGGTATTTTTTTTTTTTTAAAGCAAACTGCTCGGATTATGCAGTGCTATGTACAACATAATACCGTTAATATTTAAACAGCCCTAAACCTGTGTCACAGTCTACTGCGATGATGTCCCCTGTATTAGTCAGTTTTCTGTCACTGCAACATAAACAGCTGACACAGATTCCTGGCATAAACAACTAAAAGGAGGAAAGACGTACTTTTCGCTCACATTTCAGAGCTCTGCGTCCAGGGCTGGCCGATTTCTCTGCTCTGGGCCTGAGGGTGGGCAGAGCATCATGGCGGACGGGCAGAGGCAACTGCTCAGCTTCATGGTGGCCAGGAAGCAGAGAGAGAGAGAAGTAGGGACTAGGGACAAGATATTGTCCCTAACTAAGGTCATGCCCCCAGGGACCTCCTTCCTCCAACCACGTTCCAACTGCTTACAGTCCCCACCTCCTCCCAGTAGTGCATAAAAGCTATTAAACCATCAAATGGATTAATCCACTGATGAGATCAGCGTCTTCATGATCCAATCACTTCCCAGAAGTGCCATCTCTGGACACTGCTGCATTGGGGACCAAGTCTCCAGGACCTGGGCTTTCCGGAACATTCCAGACCCACATACAGTCTTGGGATGGAGTTTGAGAAGAAGGCTGGAAGGGAGATCAGAAATAAAGGTGAAGGGAGAAGGACCTTGGCTTTATTTGAGGTGATTTATTTTTATCAAAAAAGAACGTGTGCACATAGGTACCATAAATAAATGTTACATAGTCAAATAGTAAATGTCATAAATAAGACGTACTCCAGCCAGCTTAGCAGACTATATATCATCATTAGGGATCTCTGTACTTTAGAACTATCCCAACACTTTTTATTCAATAGCTCTATGAATAAACAAATGTATGAATAAACAGAATGAATGAATGAGAGATGTGTCTCAAACAACAAGTTAGAAAGGCATAAGCCTGCAATTTCAGCGGCAGGGGAGGCTGAGGCAGGAGTATCACAAATTCAAAGCCAGCTCTGCAACTTAGCAAGGCCCTAGGCAACTTAGCGAGACCCTGTCTTTAATAAAATACAAAAAAAAAAAAGGTCTGGGGATGTGGCTCAGTGGTTAAGTACCCCTAGACCTAATCCTTGGTACCAAATAAATAAATAAAGGTATATATTCTCTCTCTCTCTCTCTCTCTCTCTCTCTCTGTGTGTGTGTGTGTGTGTGTGTGTGTGTGTATTTAATGAATCTGGTCATCTAAGTGTTTCAAAATCTCTCCATCAATTCTGATCTTAGAGATGGTAGCACCTTATGAATGTAGTTAACCTTGTGAACAGTACCCCTAGAAATGACCAAAATGGTCAATTTTATATTATGTATACTTTACCCTAGCCAAAAATTTTAAAAAGTTGATAAAGATCTTTTTTTTTCCAAGTACAGGAAAAAATTACGCTCCGTGTCTGAATTACCACTAATTCTCTATTAATCATATATATATTTTTTTTACTGTCTCCCTGCTCACTGCTTTGACATAAGAAATTTCTCCCCAGGAAGAGGTTGGAGCTTTGAAATGGACCCAGGGACTGGAAATCAGGAGATTGTCATTACACCACCAGCAGGGAAAAAAAAAAAAAAAATCTAGAATTGGCCTGATTATCAAAGCTCTGGTGGGAAGCTGGAAAAGTGATTTTCAGTGACAAGTGACATCGAAAGAGCCGATGTTGAAACAGAGGGCAGGGACGCCAACCCCCCGTAGTGCTAATTGCAAAAATCCGAGAAATATGGGCAATTGGCAGCAGCTTGGAAAAACAGAACCATCCTGGGAAATATTAGGAGGCTGGAGGGCGGGACGGCGATCTATAAATACAGGCAGTGGTGGGCTAGAGGGATCTTGAGACGAGTGGAAAAGAAACAGCGGAAGATGGATAAGAAGCCTTTCCCACACAGTGACGTCCGAAGATATCTGTAAATCTACGCGTGTAAAGAAAGAGGGGGGAAGGAAAATAAAATATAAGAAGGCAGATTGCCTTGATAGCTCCCAATCCTTTGCTTTATTATTTTTTTTTTCCAAAGAAGGCATCGAAATTGAGGAGTGGATTCGGTTTTATTTGTGTTACGCAGAGGAAAAAGAAAACAACTGATAGCAATCAAAAGCATTTGAGGAGAGACCCCAAAGCCACCGAAATAGACAAACCATCACCAAGAGAAACCAAATCTCTGAAGACTATTTTTAAACTATTAAAGCCAATAAAGACCAGAAGTGGGATTTCCTAGGCCCACCACGTTTGGAACAGAAAAAAAAAAAAAAAAGATGAATCCATTTTATTTTAATCTATTTGGATCTTTGAATTTAATGAAATTTCATTAATTTTAAATGAGGTCAGAAAATTAGCAAAAACAACCCAGCGTCTCAATACCTGGCTGCGGCTCGGCCTGTGTTTGCATGAAGGCAGGAGGGCCCCCCCTCTGCCGATGCGAGGGACACTTGACTTTCACTAATCACGTACGCCCTCCTTCAGGTGGGCTCCAAAATAATCCCCAAAGAAACGGAGACGTGGCTAAACAGAGACAGAGAGTAGACGGCGTAACCTGATCAAGCGCAATGTGTTTTTCTTAGAAATTGAATTCCAAACCATGCAGTTTAAATCGGACGGTGGAGAAAATCCAAGCATGAGCCGGAGAGAATTAGCACAGAAAAGGCAGAGATGACTGCATGCTCCCCAGAGCCCGTGCGTGCTCCCCACAGCCCGTGGGGCTGGCTGGCATGCCTTCCAATGACAGACACGGCAAAATCCACTGGGGTGGGGTGGGGGGCGTTGTTTGGTGGCTGAACTTGCTTTGGCTTTTCTGCAGAGTTAGATTTTGCAGAGGGTGGGGGTGGAGAAAGAAAACAGGAGGTAAATGCTGTAGAAAGAATGAGCAGAGCTGGGCCCGCGATGGCACACTCCTGTCATCCCAGTGACTGGGGAGGCTGAGGCAGGAGGATCTCGAGTTCAAAGCCAGCCTCAGCAAAAGCAAGGTGCTAAGCAACTCAGGGAGACCCTGACTCTAAATAGAATACAAAATAGACTGGGGATGGGGTTCAGGGGTCAAGTGCCCCTGAGTTCAATCCATCCCTGGTACCAAGAAAGAAGAGAAAGAGCAGGACCACAGGGCGCCTCCCAGGAGCTAGATGCCCAGGAGACTTGCTCCCGGGAGAGCTCATGCATGGGCCACGGAGACGGGAATCAAGTCGTGAATGAGCAACAACGGCTTCACCCTGTGCCAAACTCGCCTCCTAGGACACCCTCAACGCTCACATTAAGACACAGAGCAATGACCAGGACCTCGGAAGGAGAGCGAAGCAAGGCCCCTCCTTTGGCACCGCGAAGCCAGGGAACCGCAGCTCGCCCTGATGCCCAGCGGGCGCCGCACACAGAGCGCCCCTCGGCAACCACATCGGGCGGACTTGCTGTTATTCCTACCTCCTGCTTCCCCTACCGCCGGACTCCGTGGAGCCAATGGAAGACAAGTGGGCTTGCTGGAAAAAAGGAATTTGTATTCATCTCTGAAGACCCATCATGATCTGAATGGCCCCAGAAGCTCCAGAAAGAGAGGACCTGCTTCACGGTAGCCAAGGAGTGGTTTGCAGCGCAGGCCATAGCTTCTCTCTCCAGGGACGCTTCTGCGGTTAGATGGTGGCGATTCCCAGGGTTCAGCAGAGTTAGTGCAGGCGGGGGATCGGGGTGGGTTGGTTGGTTGGCTGGGAGATCGAACGAATTAAATGAATATATGGGTGAGTGTGGGCTTTCAGATGAGGGCCACTTGGGGCTGGGATCCTGCCCAAACTCCAACTTCCTGTGTGACTTTGGCCAAGCCTCTGAACCTCTCTGAGCCTAGCTCATCTGTAGGTTGGGATGATAATTGGTCAACCAGCGTAGCAATCAGGAAGGTTCCACCCCGGCCGGCAGTGGGACAAGGTTTAACAGAAGGAGACTTTCTCCTTCCTGAGTGGGAAAGGAGATCGGGGCAGAGAACCCAGGACAGGAAGGGTGACGGGCTCCCGGCGGGAGGGCAGGGGCGGTGGCTCTCCCACGTGGGAGCCCAGGAGAGGCCGGTGGACTATCACGTGAAATGACCATCTTTAAGGAGCGCTTCACCTATCAGGGAGGCAAACGCCCAAGGAAGGGGAATTTTATGTTTTACGATATTTTATGCCTTGTTCAAGAACAAAGGGCTGTGGGGACAGACAGGAGGGAGCACTTCATCTACCTGGTGGGGTGCCTGGTCAGGGCAGACCTCACTCTCAGGGGGGGGATTAGGATAGAAAAGATCACGAGAGCCAGGTGCAGAAGTGCACGCCAGTAATCCCAGCCACTCAGGAGGCTGAGGCAGGAGGACCGCAAGTTGGAGGCCAAGCCTCGGCCACTGAATAAGACTCTGTCTCAAAATAAAAAATAAAATGAAATAAAAAGAACTGAGGATGCAGCTCAGTGGTAAAACACCCCTGGGTTCAAGCCCCATCACCAAAAATAGAAAAAAAAAAGGAGAGGTCACCGGAGCTGAGGGGCGCCAACATGGATTTCCTGGAACCCAGAACTGTGAACGCAGCCTGCACTGAACAGAGACGTTCTGGAACACTCTGCAGAGATCTTGTCTGAGAACAAAACCTGGGAAGGGTGGGCAGATGAGGAATCTGACAGCGGCGACTCGGGGGACATTTAGTGGCCCTGCGCCACACACAAGAAGCCGAGAGTGTCATGCCAGGGAGCTGGGGGGACCCCAGGCCGGCTCCTCCCTGGTCGGCATCTCCATCCACCCCCAGCCTCGGGCCCCGGCCTGGGATCCCCAAGGGCACCTCAGTTTGGAACCCACCTGCCTCCCAGGGGCCCCAGCCGCCTCCCTGCGCGGCCTGCGCATCGCCCACCTGCAACTGCCATCTCCCTGTCCCCTTGCGTCACAGCCACCTTTGATGCCCGCGCCCGCGTGAGACGGGTAACATTACAGGTGCGAAAAAGGAAATGTCAAATTCTTCTCGCGCTCTCTCCCCAAAAGAATGGTGAGACACTCGGAAGCCACGGATTCCTCAGACTCTAAATGTCTCTCACTTTCCAAAGTCCCTTTCTGGAGTCCTGGAGACGCGGGGCCCCCTCCCTGGGCCCCACTGACTTTTACAGTTGATATTCCCGTGTCTCCGTGGAAAGGTTGAGATGCTCAAGAAAAAGCCTGCGAGAAGGCAAAATAATGAATATTCGTTCAGTTTTGATTGTGGACCTGAGACACTGGATCCGACCATTAAATTTTTTTTTCAGGTAAATAGGCAACGCAAGAATTGTGGAAAAAAATAATCAGGATTTTTAAAAAATAGACCAGAGAAGCTCAGTATCTTACCCAAGATCACACAGCTCATTGCAGGATTCTAACCAAATACAACTGACTCCAAAACCAAGGTCCCTTCTGCCAGGACTTTCCAGTAAGACATCATCTAGCGATGATGAGTTCAGGGTGACACTACAGATGACATCAAACAGGTAGGACTTCCTTCGACACCCAATTTAAGATGGTGGCTGAGGCAACTAAGCGGATCTTGATGTGAGAAGAGAAACCCGAATACCTTCTTCTAGTACTTGTCTCGAGTACAATAAGGGTCAGTGAGCCACAGACCGTGCCAAGTCCAGCCTGCTGCCTTGTTCTGTAAATAAGTAGCTGTGACACAGACCACGGAGCCTGCAGAGCTTAAAGGGAAAAAAAAAACACAACAACTTATTACCCGTGTGTTTACCCCTTGACCAGAACATGATTCTGCTTCTTCTTCCACAGACTGCAGGAGAGAATGAGCAACAGGGAGACGAGGAGCCATCCATAAACACGAGTCTCCTCTTGTGCCAGCCGGGCACGGCCAGCAACCCAGAGATGCGCTCCCTCGAGCGATTTCCTGAGCACCTACTGCACACCGGGGTGGGAGCCGGCAGCCAGGGGACAGGCAGCCAGGTCAGCGGCGCGTTCCAGGAGAAGCCCACCCTGTGCGCCCTGCTTCAAGGACCCCGCCACTCGACGGGTAAGAGAGTCCCCAGGGAGAGGCCGCCAGTTCTTTCCACAGCAGATGAGGAGGGTCCCCTGGGGGGGGGGTCAGAGGGGAGGGGGAGAGAGGGAGGAGGACAGACAGACAGAGGGGAGAGGGAGAGGGACAGATGGACAGACAGAGGGGCACAGACGGACAGTCGGGAGGAGAGCCGGAGATGGAACGCAGCTGCCCTCCCAGGGCCTCTGGGTCAATCCGATTTTCCCCACGAGACACGCACCACGTTCAAGGACACAGCAAGACTGTGACAATTTTGAAAATAAATAAGACTCCAACAGAGTGCACGCCCCTGAGGACCTGTGTGCACGCTCCTGTGTCTGCACACAGTGTGACCAGTCTTGGGCACGCATGTGTGGCTAAACAGCCAGACAAGAGGGGCAGACGGTGGGGGTCGCCAAGAGCATAGCCTCCGTCCCTGAAGACCTCGTTCTGGGTCTTGCTGCCCCCCAGATATGTGACATCCGTCCAGCGCATCCCTGCAGCTGCCTGGGCTTCCCCGTATGATGGGAGGCTGAGCTTTAGAACCGGGGATTGGACCCAGGGATGCTCTACCATGGACCCAGATCCCAAGTCCCTTTTATTTTTTTTTATTTTGAGACAGGCTCTGTCTAAACTGCTGAGGCTGGCCTCAAACTTGCAATCCTCCTACATCAGCCTCCCGAATGGCTGGGATTACAGGTGTGAGCCACCACACCCAACACAAGTGCTAAATTTCTAATCCCCACCATGAGTTCCACCAGGAAAAGCTACGGCTCTGTTTCTGCGTGGACCCACGCCACAGCTCAGCGCCAGGGATCTGCACACGGTGAACACCCTAAAGTGCTCGGTGCCCTCAGAGACAGAGAAGAACCCATCGGGGACTCTGAAAGCAGCTTCGTCACTTACTGGCTGGGTGTCCCTGGGTGCATGACTCAACCTCTCGGAATTTCCCTTCTCATTGGGAAGTACGCAGTGGAGCCCCACAATGCTCCAGGCAGTGCACCCAGTAGGTGCTTAGAAGAGAACAGCCATCACTGTCCCCAAACCAGCAATTACCATAACCCCGAGATCAGAAACTGCCTTCCCTCTAAAACCGCCTGCAGCTGTGTTGGCTTGGTCCCCACTCCAGATGTTCCGTTTTGTTGAATCGGGGCTAAAATCTAAAATCAAGAGGTTCCACCTAAATACCGGGTCTGTGTTTGTTTTTAAAAATGAGAAGCTCTGACAATATCCAAGGCCCTGGCTCCCCAAGGGAACCAGATGCTGCTGAGCTTCTGCCATACCCATAAGGGGACATATTCACCCAGGGTCACCAGTCGCCCCCCTGGGCTCCCTTGACCCACTGGGACCCCTGCCCGCCCCCTGGTGTCTGTACCGCAGCCCCAGCACTGAATCTAAACAGAACGGAGAAGCTTCTAGAATGCTACTTTTGCAAAACCCCCAGCGGGAGGCCAGACTTTCTGGGATGGGACCCAGTGGGAGGCACCGGCCTTGCCTTCCTCGGGATATTTAGATTCTCCTGGCAACACAAGGAGCCCAGGTAGGACCCGGACCAGCCCGAGGAGATGCGCCCTGGGAACTTAAAACCAGCAACGGACACAGGAGGAGTTGAGGGAGCGCCTCTTCCAACCTTGCAGCTGGCCAAGCGTCTTCAGGTTGATCTTAAAAATCGTCCTTTGGGTTCTGCCTCTTGGCATTTCCTCCTCCTCCCGGGAAGCCACACTATGGGAAAGTGGAACAGGGGCGGGACGTGAAATCAACCCCCTCCTCAGAGACTCCCTGTGCCTTGCAGCTGGGGACAGGGAGACCCACTCACTTCTCACCGGGAGAAGACGAGACAGCGCCTGGTCGAAGCTCCGTCGACCGCCACCATCGACAGCGACTTGGCATTTATCGTCTTTTGTCCCCTGACCCCGAAATATAAGCTTTGTGACATCAGGATGTTTGGGTTTTGTTTGTTTGGTTTTTTTTAATCACTAAATCTCCAGTGTTTTTTTTTTTATCGGTATCCGGTACATAGTTGGTATTTGATAAACATTTTTTAATTCCACAAACGATGTACGTGCATCGATGACCGACGGATGAGCCAAGGGATAGGTTAGAAAGGGACCCGGGACGAAGTGGAGAGGCAAAGCAGAGGGACAGAACTGTCACCAGCTAACACCATCTCCACCTTCCATCTGCATTTCGGCCTGGAGAGGTTGGCGGTGGTCTGTCGGGCTCCCTCGGCAGAAGGTTCACGCTCCACCCTGGCCCCTGGGGGATGTGCGCCCTCTCTGATTTATTCTCCCTGAATGGCCTGTGTTGCAATGGAAGGTGACACACTGGACCCCGTTCTGCAGGGGACCGGGAGCAGGGGTGGCCCCCTTCACCTCACTTGGTCCTCACTACCCTGGGAGGGGGCATCGTGGCAAGCCCGGGCGGGGCACAGCCGGAGAGATGGAGGCTCTGGTGGAGCCTCTGGTGGGTGCCTGCGTCGTCCCAAGAGCACGCAGACCTGCTTGGGTGGGGGTCAAGTTCAGAGCCGCTCCCACATCCCTGAGAGCAAGGGCTCAGGGAGCCCCCAGGGTCTCACATCAGGCTGGGACTGTTGAATTTCTACTGAGCGCACGGAGCTCTTCCTGCACGGTGGTGGGTGAACTCGCCAACCCGTAACCAGACGGCTAACCCGGCTTTGGGCGGCAGCCAAGGTCTAGCTGTCTCCAGCCCTCTCCCAGCGTCCCCTGCTTGGCAAAGGTTCGTGACCTCTCTGGGTTGGCCTCTGCTTGGACTCCTGGTGAGGTACCTACCCAGCAAGAGACCTCCATCCCGGGGTCGACCTTGACCTTGAGTTCTGTTACAAGGGGTCTGCCCACCAGGGGGCGCTGCACTCAGTCCCTCAGAAGGGGAGGTTCCCGTTGGACCAAGTGGGAGCAAATTCACTAAGAGATGCCACCAGGAGCCCCGAGGGCCTAAAAGGGACATGCAGACCGTCACTGCCCAGAGCTGAGGTTGTGTTCTGAATCCCTACTCAAAGAAGGATGGCATCAATCCCTAGCACTTGTCCCCAGCCCCTCTTGTGTTCAGATCCCATTTCAAATCTGTAGCCTTGGGCTCTTATCTCACCCTAAAGCAGTCTGAGCTGGCCTTATTTATTTAGTTTTCAGAGACACTCAGGAAATCAGCATTCTCAAGCCCTGCCTCGGCTTCCACAAAGACAGGCTGCGACCAGCTCCTCGTGACTGGGTCTTGACAATGCAAAGCCCCTACAGTTGGCTCCTGGCCAGTGTCTCTGGATTCTCCTAATGGCCTGACCCACGGAGCAGGAGTGGCTTTCAGAACAAACTCAGTGGAACGGAATTTTACGCCAGGATTCGTTTCCTTTTCACCCACAAACACACACACACACACACAAGGGTCTGCCTCCAAGGATCAAAACATCACTTTTAATAAGGTTATGGCCTCTGGAAACCCCGGGGCTGTGATGCACTCTCTGCTATTTTACAAAATGTTTCACCCCCCCCAAAAAAAAAAAAACTCAACTCTCCCACGCTTGGATGGCTAGGAGAACTCAAAATCATGCTACGCCGCCAGCCTCAGCTGTTTATTTATTTTCTTTTCCTCTCTTTCCTCCCCTTAAGCAATTTCTCTTAGGTCTAAGCTTCTCCTCCCCTCAAATAGGAGATAGATGACCAGATCAGGAGAAAAAAGAAGAAGAAAAAAAACCTCACAAGGTTACTCTTATCTCAGACAATGCTGCAGCGCGTTCATGGGCACACAGCCCCGAGTGGAATGATTTTCTGATCTCTTGCCCTCCAGTAGAAAAGTGATTTCACCCAGACCCGTGTTCACGGCCACGGTGGCTGCCCATCTAGCAGGCTGCAAAAGGGACCTTCTCCATCTAGCGTCCTCGCCCCTGTCCCCTGGCCTGTCTTGGTTTTCCTCTCCAACAAGCCAGCGGCGATCTGAATCCCGAGGTCTGGTATCGACGCGCAGTCCCTATTCTAGGGGCCGTGGAGGCTGGATGTCCTGTACAACGAAGCCAGTGAGACGTGCCAAGATGGCAAAGACAACTGTGATGTTTTCAAACACTTGTTGGCACGGGAAGAGTGACGATGGCACTGTCTATGGGGGAAACGCTCATGGACACACACACGCACGCATGCACATATGCATGCACACACGCACGCACGCATGCACACACACATGCACGCACGCACGCACGCACGCATGGTGCAGTTCAAATCTCGGCTTGGACACTTCCTGGCTGAGTGTGATCCTGTGGGGTTGGATTATAAGTGCCCAGTCAGAAGACCTGAGTGACAGTGCCAGCCTCCTGGAGATTCCCATATGCCCTTCCTCCCTTCTTGTCCTCTGCAGCTCTGCAAACCTGCCCTGGTGCGGACCGACTGACGGCCGCAGACCTCCTTGCGATGTCCTGACCCATCCCAGGCAGAATCCACCATCTTCCCCCGACACACCTGCTCCTCCTTCTGTGTTCCCTGCATCCCTGATGGGGACCACCTTCTACCCGGTCGCCTAAGCCACAGGTCAGTCCAAATGCGGTCTTCTCTTGTGCACGCATGCGCACGTCCCTTAGCCCCTGCTGGTCTCTGGAATTCGCCTCCTTCACTCCACTCTTGCTTTTGTCTCCCTAACTCACCTAAAGTAGCTGCTCTCCATGCATCCTTTCTTGCCCTACGTCCAATCCCACAGCTAGAACGATTTTTCTAGAAATCCGCATCGGACCAAGTCTTTCCCTGGCCTAAAAAATGGTCAGTGTCTCACGCCTGAGCTCAGCGACCCCTGTGCTCCATTGACGTGCCCTGACTTGTCAGGATGTCTCCATTCAGATGTCCCTCTTCCCTGGGCCCCAAGTCTTGCTCCTTCCCCTTTTAGGTTCCGGGGCCTTCTGCCTCCCCGTGGTGCCCTTACGATCACTACACACATGTCTTTCCCGGCCTGAAATTCTCCATCTCTCTCGGGGCCACCGCGTCCAGTGTGCGCACAGGAGCATGAGTGTTCTCCAAGCGCCTCCCGCTCCCGCGCATGCGTGACTGACCGTCAACTACTCTGCCTGGGCTTACATCCCAGCATCCAACGCGATTCCTGATGCTCGGAGTATTGGGGGTAAATGCATGAATGACCCCACGCTGCCTAGACGTGGGAGAGGCGTCCACTCTGGCACCCGAAGGCTTCCCTGTGTTTGCTTCTGCAAAGCTCCTTCTCATCATCAGGTTGCAGCCGCCGGGAGGAAGTGGGAGACAGCCATCAGGTGGCATTTTCTGTCGCCTGGGCTGCCTTCCATCCTGCAGAAGCAGGAGACCAGAAAGCAAATCCAGCCTTTGGAATGAAAAGTTGCTGCAACTTTCCCCCCGAGGTGAGCTTCTCCCACAGACCTGACGGTCTCCACCGGATCTCCTGGACCTCACGCCGCCTGGCCTGGGGTGGGCAGCTTGCTACTGAAATGTGTGGCTGGTCTCAGGTGGAAATGCTGCCACTTCTGGGGGGACAGGGGCGTGGAGAGGGGTCACAGGCAGGCGGGTAAGGCCAGCTCCTGCTTCCTGAGCACATTGCCTTTCGTCTCTCTTCTCCAACATGCATTCCATGTCCCGGTGCTGAGCAAGCAGGTCCATCACTGGCTGGACGCCTGCCCCTTATCTGGGCTCAGCATGGTCATAATCACCTTCCCTGCTGGCCTCTGGGACCTCTGCCCCAGCATCCCCCCTCCCAGGAGCTTCTCTTGTGACAGTGTCTCCCAAGCAAGATGGCTTCATTCTTGCTTTGCTCTTCATGGAATCATCCAGCCCACACCCCTCACATGCACCCTCTCTCTAGGGAGAGCTTCCAAAGATCACTGGGCTTATGAGCTTGGATTCTGGAGTCTCATGGGCCTGAGTTCTAAACCTGCCTCTTCCAAGCACCTGGGTGTCCTAGTCTGGGTTGCTGTCACACAATACCATGGACCAGGTTGATGCTCCATGGAGGTGCGGGGCAAGCCCCCTCCCCCTCCCCCAGGGCCACGGCTGCTGAATGCATGAGCCTGTGCACGCTCTGGCCCTTGTCCAGAAGGGGGCGCAAGTGGGAGGCCCATTCCCAAGAGCTGGTTCCCTTCAGTTGCTCAGTTCGGTCTCCAGGTCCAACCAGCGTGGACCAATTGCTCCATCCAATACGTTTAACTTCCGGAAAGGCTCAGGGGCCAGCCCTGGTTGATGGAGAGGCCAACTCCTCTTTGGTGGATCTACCCGTCAACACCAGTCAAGGTGGCACTGTTCAGGATAACCAGTCCAAGGTGGCAGCCACCACGGGACTCGTGGCAAACCCGACCATCATCCTAGACAGTTCTGTGGAGCAGAGCAGGGTCCACGCCACTGAGTTAGACGGTGGCTGGGTACTGGCCCGTGGACGTGGACCCGGCTGGTAACTGAGAGCAGGCGATGGCTGAGGTGACCCCACCAGGTGGGTCCTGACTGGTCCTGGGGTCCTCAGGAACTGCCTCTCATCCCAGGTCAGCACCTGGTCCAATCTGGCTCTTTTTGACCTTGGGTCCGAGGTGGGGAGCAGCCTGCTCTCATTCACCTGGGCAGGCAGCAGGCACCGTTCCCCTGCCTGGCCTGGCCTGTCATTGGCCACACAGCTCTCCGAGTTCTGACCAGAGCCTCATTCCTTGTCCCCAGCTCGGCACCCCCCCTCCACAGCCCTCTCCTGCTTCCTTGGGTTATTGAAGCTCTCTTTGGGACAGTCAGTGTTACAGGTCAAATTATATCCCTCCCGCCCCCCCCCCAAAAAAGATTCATAAATTGAAGTCCCAACCCTCAGTATCTGGAGGGAGGACATTTAAAGAGTTGATTCGGGTAACGTGGGGTCATGAGGGTAGTCCCCGATTCTATAAACTGGTTGGCATCCTTCTAAGAGAAGGTCAGACATACATAAAAGACCAGTGGCCAACTGCATGACCACACAACAAGAAGGTGGTCATCTGGAAGCTGATGACCACCGAGGGAGCTAGTCTTTCCACGTCCCCAGATTTGGGTCTTGTAGCCCCCTGAACTGTGGAAAATGAATTTCTTGCTGTGTAAGTGACCCAGTGTCTTTGTCCACGCACGGTTACTGTAACACAATACCCGAGGCTAGATACTTGATTTAAAAGAAGGTTATTCAGCTCACAATTCTGGAGGCTCAAGAGCCGGGTGCTGGCTCTGGGGAGGGCCCCCCCTGCCTGCATCACATCCTGGTGGATGGCATCATGGCAGGAAAGAGAGTCCGGTGTATGAGAGAGAGAGACGACATGGTGCAGCAGGGAGCCAGGGAGAGGGAAGGAGCCAGAGAGAGGGAAGGAGCCGGGCTCTATAACAGCCTTTAGTTCCTGGGGAGCAGAGCACGGCCCCCCCACTCTCACCAGGCCCCGCCTTTTAAAGGTCCTGCACCCCACACATCGCCCACTTGAAGACCAAGCTCCAACACGTGAGCCCTGGAGCACACGCTCAGATCACGCCTACAGCACAGCACCCGTGTGTGGAATTGGCCAAGGATGCCCCACAGACTCGTGCCATCACCCACAGGGGCTCAAGTCCCCGCTCTGCCACGCACCCCACCTTCAGCCATCTCTCCATCTCGGGTAGCAACAGTGTCCACATCCACACGCCCGGGAAACCGCTTCCCATCCTCCCGACCCACCTGCCTCCTCTCGCTCCAGCTCCCAGCTTCGTCACACCCCAGCCTCCAGAAGGGGTTAAATGCACGGGGCAGTGGCCGTGTGCGCACAGGTATTGATGACAGATGCAGTCTGTTAGGCAGGACCTGATTAACACTTGTAACCAATTAGAAGTAACGAAGAAGAGGATCGATGGTGCGACCCACAGTGGTATTGACCTAGAAGATACAATGATGAGATCAAAGGCGGTGCTGAAATGAGAAATAAAGACCAAGAAGTGCTGGCCCTCGTCCAAATTTCTGTCTTCTGCCTCACCTTCCAAGGTGGAGAGAATCGGAGGAAATCCAACCCGGAGGTCGCATCTCCACTTCTCCCCTGGGTGCAAGGGGGGGGCAGAAGCATCTTCCTGTGACTCACTGACATGCTCCAAGTTATTCCAGTCGCTCCGGAGAGAGGTGGGGAAGGAGCATGGAGGAATCGGGTGCCCCTAGCAGGTAACGTCTCCCTACGCGATAAAAGTGACTTTCCATTCAGGGACCCAGCTCAGGAGTTGAATCCATAGGAGACCTTTATTGTGATTCTCTGAGGTTGCATGATGAAGGCTGGGAATTCCACAGGAGCCAGAGAGGCTCGGTCCTTGACCTCCAGAGACCTGAGTCCTCTAGCAGCACCCCTCCCCAAGACACCTGTGCTGGTCAGTCCCCTGCAGCCCCCAGGGGGGACAGGTGCAGGGCAGGACCCTCCCCTGAACGGCGCTCCTGCCCAGAGCAGTGGGAATTCCAGATCATGTGAACAGGATGTCATGAGAGCACACAATGGTTATTTCTAGGCAGAGAATCAAAGTACATTATTAAGTACAAGAAGGCAATAGAATAAAGTCATGAAATTAATAAAGAAAATGAAAAGTTATTAAAAACTGAATTTGCTTTCCAGCGGGGCCCATCTGCTCGAGCAGAACCTCACAATCTCCATCCAGTTCCACCTTCTCGTCTTTTCAGTACTCCATTGGCCCATGCTTATGTAGCATCGATTAATTGAACACCTACTCTGTGTCGGACCCCGGGAATCTCCTCCAGGGTCCTCCACAGAGGGGGGAAGAAAGCTCTGTGGAAGGAATCGTATCTAAAACCCTCGGAAGTGAAATATGTCACTCCTTGAGTTGGGATACGCATCCACTGAGCCATTATCGCACACCAGCCTTGGCACCAAGGGATTGACGCTGCAAAAACTGGCCTTTGAGGAACACCCCTGTGTGCCACGCTCTCCTCCCAGGAGGATACCGCACACAGTAACTCACTTAACGTGCGCAAAAGATCCCATGAGCCATGTGCTGTGCTTATCCCTCCCTTTCACAGATGATGAAATGAATTGCACCGAGAAGGTCAGTCTTCTCAAAGTCACTCGGGTGGGAGGTGAGAAGATGCTTTGGGGACTCAGGAGGAGCGGCCCCAGAGCCCCCGGCTGCAGATGAGTGTCATCGGCGAAGCAGGTCTTAAAGACACAGAGTCTGAGAGCAGGGGACACAGGGAAATACCACGCCCCCTCTGTCCGCTCAGGTCACCCCAGCAGCCATCAGCATACATGGGGATTCCCTGTGGCCAAGACGAAAGCTCGTGCCCAGGTCCCGTTGCTTCTTGTGACTGTCCCCACCAAAAGTCCTGGTGCAGGATGGACCTCCTGAGCCGGGAGGGCACCATCCAGGAAGGGAAGCGTGACTCCAGGGCCAGGAGGCGTCTTTAAAGCGCAGGGGTCTGCAGACGGCTCTCCAGCCTCACCACCCAGGGGGAAGTGTGAATCATGGCCGCTTCGCCGTCATCTCACCCACGTGTGTGCCATTCGTCTGTCCACAGAGGCAGCGAGCTCTGGAGAAGGGCTGCGATGATTTCAGCCCAAGCCCTTTCACATTTCGGTAGATATAAATCCGCTCTGTGCAATGTGTCCTTTCCACCTCCACTAGCATTAAACGCTCACTTGGCCCCAGGTGGCCCTCCAGGGTCTCTTCCTTCTGTCTTTTCTAGTTTTGATTATTACCTAAAACCTGCTTTTAAGTTAATCCTTTTTTTGTGGGGGTTGGGGGGGTACTGGGGATGGAACCCAGGGGCGCTTAACCACTGAGCCCCATCCCCAGCCCTTTTTATTTTTTTTTATTTTGAGACAGGGTGTCCCTAAGTTGCTTAGAGTCCCACTAAGTTGCCGAGGTCGGCCTCAAATTTGCAATCCTCCTGCCTTGGCCTCCTGAGTCCCTGGGATTACAGGTGTGCACCATGGCACCCCACTTTGACATTAATCTTTATGTTCTACATCAGCTGCTGTGGATGTACACACCGCTACACGCTATATATATAAAATAAGGATAAGAAGCCTAAGGCTCAAAGTAGTTACATAACTTGCCCAAGGACATATTGCCTAGAACAATGACAGCTAAGACTGAGACGCCTGTTTGAAAAAGTTATATGAGAACAATGTCGGAAAACTCCTATTTGCCAATTTCAAAATACACTACAAAGTTACGGTAATCAAAAGAGTGTGGTGATGGCATTTAATCTGATGCAGACAATAAGCACAGTTATGTAGGCTGAATGGGGCAACAACCTAGAGATGACTATGAGCACTGGGATCCACCTGAACAGTGGTCTCTTAGAGCTGTGCAGTGCACAACCGACTCCACCCCACACGGCAGCCCAGCAGGTATGGGAAACTGATTTTATTAAACTACAAATGGTAAAGGATTATTAAAATAATCCAGGAAACAGATGGCTAGGTCCCTGCCCTCAGCTTGCTGTTGATCTTATTAAAGAGAAAAGATAATTCTCAGAACAGGAGAGCTGAAGGGAGCTACTGTAACACAGTTTGCTTCAGAGAAGCAGGAAGTTTCTCGGGCTTTCGCCACCCGCTGCTGGAAAGAGGTGAAGCCTCAAAGCAGTTTGGCTTCTTTGCTGTTGTGCTGTTAGGTCTCTCTTTTCTTTTTAACAGTGGCTTCCACTCCACCATAATGCTTTGTCTTTACTCATCCTTCCGCACCAGCACATGGTGACATCCGATTCACACAGGAATCATTTTTACCCTCAAAGCCGTCGCACCGCGAGGGTATACCGTAGGTGTCAGGAGGCTGCAGATGCCTCAGCCTCCACTGGGAGGCTTTTGAGGCTGGGACTGGATTCAAAGCCCTGGAAACTTCCTCAGGGCGTGGGATCTTCCTGGGGTTGAAGTGAGACCGAGATCCAGACAAGGGGGAGAACGGTCCCCTCTGCGGCTCTGCTCCTGCCCTTGCCCCGGTCTCCTTGGGCCACCATCTTGCCTCAATCCAGACGGGGCACCCCACACACACACACACAAGCTCCCTTGGGGCTCTGCCTTTGGACATGCCCAGTGCCCAGGTCTCCCCTGCAAACTGTGATCATCCGTCACAGCCCTCGCAGTCACCCGACTGGTTTCACCAAATCACCAACCCTATGTCACTCCTATGTCACCAGCTGCCTAAAAATGCCCCCAGAATTCTTCACTCCTGCTCTGGGGGTCGTAGATCCAAACGTCTTCTGAGGCCAAACAGGAATGGAGCCGGCCGGGGGTGTGTGTCTGCAAAGCCACCTCCCAGGGCTGCGGCCCTCCCCACGTGGACACACTGGGCTTGCGTGGTAAAGAGGCAGGAATGTTCTGGAGGCCCACAGAGACGCGTGTTTTCTGCCTCCCTCTTCCTGCAGCAGACAGACCTCCCTCTGGTTTTGATAGAGAGACGAGGGAAGAAGTGCTGTCCTGTCTGCTTTGCCCCCGACAGACGGCCGCGTGAGCACGGGGACAGGAGAAGAGCCAGTGGGCTTCACGACCGGCGAGGCGGCAGCTGGGGAAGGTGGCCCAGAGTGGACAGGCCACCCCTGGCTGCTCTCAGCCCACCGCCACCTCACAGGAACGTGGGCTCAGGGGGGCCAAACCTCCTGGGTTTTCTAAGAGAAGCCAGGAATCTGGATTTTGTGAATAAGGGGAAAAGAATTTAGGAAACAGATGCCTCCTTCTCAAACCCCAGCCCAGGCTGAGCAAAGCGCACCTTCCCGCCAGACATAGGCTTTGACTTCCCTGTCAGGACCTCGAACTCGGACCCAGGGCGGGAAGGTCTATGGGGGGCTCCATCCTCACCCTCCAGCACGGCCCTTCCCACACCACCATCCTCAGACCCAGGTCCCTGGATGTCTGCATCCCCTTCTTTCTCTTCCTCCAAGGCGTGCCTCAAACGCCACCTCCTCCAGGAAGCCTGCTCTGCTTTCCTCTCAGGAGCCTTGACTCCCCCGAGTTCGACACTGTGTGAACCGTTTCTATCCATTTCTCTTTTAATAGGATTCAAGCCTCTTAAAAGCAAGAGCTGTGCTTTATTGATCTCTGTGACTCCCATGATAGCAATGGGGTTTGCATGTGAGCTTGTGGATGGATGGATGCATGGGTGGAAGGATGGATGGAAGGATGGATGGATGGATGGAAGGAATGAAGGAAGGAAGGATGGATGGATGGATGGATGGATGGATGGATGGATGGATGGATGGATGGACCGACAGACTGGTAGGTGGATGGATGTATTGGCTGGAGGGTGAATACGTAGATGAATAGATGAATTAGTGAATGGATGGATAAATGAATAGATGAATGGATTGTCAGAGGAATGAAAGAATGAATGGACGGACAGACTAGTGGGTGGGTGGACTGGCTGGTGGGTGGGTTAGTGGGTTAGTAATGGGTTAGTGACTGGCTAGTGGGTGGGTGGGTAGATGGATGAATAAATGGATGGATGGATGGATGGATGGATGGATGGATAGATGGATGGATGGATAGATTGACAGACCGGTAGGTGGGTGATATATTAGCTGATGGGTGAGTAGGTAAATAGATGGACAGATAAATTAGTGGATGGTTGGATAAATGAATAGGTGAATGAACTATGGGAGGGAATGGAAGGATGAATGGACGGACAGACTGGAGGGTAGATGGACTGGCTGGTGGGTGGGTTAATGAATGAATGGATATATGGATGAGTGGGTGGGTGGATGGGTGGATGGGTGGATGGGTCTGTGCATAGATGAATGGATGGCTTTGGAGGTGGATGGGTGGATGGATTGGTGGATGGGTGGGTGGATGGGTGGATGGGTCTGTGCATAGATGAACGGATGGCTCTGGAGGTGGATGGGTGGGTGGATGGGTGGGTGGGTTGGTGGGTGGATGGGTCTGTGCATAGATGAATGGATGGCTTTGGAGGTGGATTGGTGGGTGGGTGGGTGGGTGGGTGGATGGATGGATGAATGGATGGCTTTGGAGGTGGATTGGTGGATGGATGGGTGGATGGGTGGATGGATGAATGGATGGCTTTGGAGGTGGATGGGTGGATGGGTGGGTGGATGGGTGGATGGGTCTGTGCATAGATGAATGGATGACCAACAGTGAGACCCGAGATTCCTTGCCAAGGTCTGCAGTGCGACTTCCTAGAACCAGCCCAGACATCCCAGGTCTAAGTCCTTTCCTGGGGACTTTAAACTTGTCCTTTCCCTCCCTCCTCCCAAGACTGGTGCCTTCTCAGGACTCGGGCTTGAACGCAGATGAGACTTCCTCAGGAAGCCAGTCTCAGCCGTCTCAACCCCTGCAAACTAAGGACCACCACCAACCAGCCCGGATGACGCCGAGTGCTTGCTGGCGATCCTCGCCGTCTCCAAAGTCACCTTGCCTATTTCTGTTTATTCTCCTTCTCCCACCTGTCTCCACTAGGGAGCTGCTATTTGGTACCTTCACAGCCCTTCGTGGTGTAAAAGGAAGAGAAATCTCCTTTCCCTATCAGAATTCCCTCTATGGCCCTCCACTGCCTAGCCCCTGGCACTGAGAACCAGATAGCCCTGAGTCTGAGACCAGGACTCATTACTTGTCACCCCTATGTGACCTTGGGAAAAAAACCACTGAACTTGGCTAAAGCCTCACTTTCTTCATCCCAAACAAAAATAATATTAGCAACGGCAAACCCATAAAGTGCTTTTGAGGATTAACTGAGATCACCAAGCATGCAACCCACGTAGCCCAGGGTCACCCACACACTAAACGCCCAGCTGAAATACGCCATCACCGGGGAGTGGAGAGGCCACTGGGCCCATCGGCCACCCATGTTGTGAGACCTGATCTGGACAGCCAGGGCATCGACACCCCTGATTCCCACCCAAGTCACTATCCCCATGGAGGCTGCATAAGCCTCAGCATCCTGGTCCAGATACGGGCCATGAGCCACTGCAGCGCACAGGATGCTACTCCATCAGCTTTGAAGAAATATTCAGGTTGACCCCCACTGTAGCCGAGGGGAAGGGGGTCGGCCATACAGACCCAGTACTCGTCTCCTTGGGGGCAAGCACACCCAGGCGGCTCCTGTTCACAGATGACTTCCTCTGGGCAGTGCCCTCCTCCAGGGGGACTTCTTGGTTGAGCAGTGTCCCTGCAGGGTAAGTGGAATTGTCTGTGGGCCCAACATATGTCAACATGGTATTTCACTCAGAGGAACATAAAGGGGATCGCCGGCTGCAACACGACACTCGCTCTATAATGCCGTCGGTCTAATTGTTTCCAGAAACAAACAATTAAACCGTTTATGAGAAAAAAAGTCTCTCTGTGATGGCGGGGCCCCCTCCGCACAGCTGCTTCCTACACCAGGCACTTGGAGCCTGGCTGGCGAGGATAGTAAAGTACAGTATGTATTTAGCAAGATGGCACCGGAACGCGTCCCACCAGACCTGCTGGGGAATCAACAACAGCCCAGTGTATTTTTTGGAAGACAAATACTCAATACTTCATTTAACGTATGGTTTGCAGTTGGTGGTTCATCTAAGACGATGGAGGGAGAGCTGTGTTTCATGGGGCTATTGAGGAAATGCAGAATTGATTGTAGGGGATGATGAAGGATTTTTAAGGAGCACAATTCCCAAGCGGGCTATGCTCTCTGTTGCTTTTCTCCTCCTTCTTTGAAATTTGCCTATAATCCATTCAGACAAGTCCTTCTCTCACGTTCACCTCCTCTCATTAGGACCAATGTGATGAATCACTAAACTTTTCCCTCCACCTTCCCCAACTCTCAGATCTCATTTTTCATGAGTCAAGTGGCCTTTCTTGTCCAACTACACATATCTGCATGCCACCACCCCACCCCCCCAAAAAAAGCATTTCCATTTTATGTGCCTGGGTTATTAATCATGATTTTCCATTGGCCCATTTGGCCCGCCATTTGCAATTGAGAACTAACTGGAAAGGCGGTTGAGCCAGGCTACAGAAGAGCCCAACACCTTGATTGGATAATGCGTGGGCATCATCAGTGACTGTGACCCCAAAAGTCTTCCAGGAAAACTCCTCTTTCGGTGACATATTTATTCATAGAATCAATGAGCAGGAAACTCCCTCTCCACTCCAGCCTCCACCAATATTTCCAAAGCTGGTCTGAGTCATCCCCTACCTCGCCGCCTTTCAGACAGTGCCAGATTTAATCTTAGAAAAGAAAACGGAAGCAGGAGGGCAGATTTAAAACTAACTAGTCACAGCAACGCAGTGGGAAGGCCATTTTTTTTTTCCTTAACCAATCTGATGCCTAACGACTTTGGGACTTCCTTTCATCCATCACGGTCTGGGATCACTACCCACTACAGGGACACCTGCCTTTTCTCCCCCTACCTCCAGCCAACAGCCTAATCCCTGTTTCCCTCAACGACCACCACTGGGTGCAAGCCAAAGAGCAGAGGGAGACATGAGAGGCAATTAGATTTAAACCCAGTCCCGCTTACTCCCCGCCAGTCTCACCCCCCCACCCCCCACCCCCACCACAAGGCTCCCCAGCATCACAGCAAATAGGATTCCGGTGCTGCACAGCAGGAAGCCGGCATCCAGTGCTGCTACCTGATGACATTTCCCACTCCTGAAAGGGGACTCTAAACACAGATTACTAACAAAAACCCCCGAGTGCTTTGTAATTATTTATATGTCATTCCTACATAATCAATGTCACTCCGGCACTCCCAGACCTTAATTCCTTGCTTGGCAGAACGTCCTCTGACATTCTGTGACTCAAATTACAAGGATCCTGAGAGCCTTCTCTGCCACCTACTGCATTCTCCCAGTGATGGACACAGAGAAAGAGCATTTCCATAATTGGGGGGGTGGGGACGGAAAAAAGCAAATGAAGCCACACACACACACACACACACACACACACACATACATACATGAGCACACACACACACACACACGTGTACATCCACCCACATCCCTCCAGGGGAAATCTCTCTTTTAAAATGGACAAAGCCACGGTGGCCATTGGCCCTTGCCGATCCGGCTTTGACCAGGACCCATACAGCTGCCCTCTCCTGCCGTGTCATGGGTCTCAGCACGACAGACCCCACTGCGGTGCCCTATGGAGCATCCTGCATCGAGTCTTCGTGTATCCTGGAGTGGATCGAGGGCCGCTTCCAGGCTCCTCTTTGGGCAGTGCTCCTCTTCCTCCCCGCAAACACAGGACAGGGACTCCCTGCAAATTAACCTTCCTCTCCTCCTGCCTGCCCTGCCCTCAAGTTTTCCAACGTAACAACCACCTAAATGAAAAAACTAACGAGAGGGACTCATTCGAATGCTGCAGGAGGAGGTGTTTTATGGCGAAGGCACGAAGGGAACTTAATTGAATCCACGGTGAAGAAGGGAAAGGAGATGATGGCGTGATGGAGAGACAGAGGAGAGACAGAGGAGGGTGCACACACACACACACACACACACACACACACACACACACGGGCAGCTGAGTGGAACCCCAACGTTCCCAGGAGGGGGAAGAATGAAACAGCTTCCAAGATGGCGACACTGGAGAGGGTTGGGCTCCCGGATGCAGAGAAAGCACCACATGTGGCCCCTGGGCTTTGCAAGACCCTGTGTTGCGAGAGGGAGTCACAGCTGTCACGGGGACCGCGTCTAGGCTCAACAGTCCACAGGGTGGTGACACATCCTAGAGGCAAAGGCTTCTCTTCCATGGAAGATCGGTCTGTGTCCCCTTCCCTTGAATCCAGCTGGGCTGGGGACAGCTCTGTCCCCTGGAATATAAATGACAGAATGTGATGGCCAAGGCGAGGTCATCAGCAAGGGTGCAGCTTCTACCTTGGTCACGGGGACGCTCGTCTTTGGGGCTCAGAGGTGCAGTGTGAGACGTCTGCTGTGGGGGCAGCAGTCTGGGAGGACACCCACCCTCGCCCCCTGGGGAACTCCATGCAGGCGTCCAACCCACCGGCCCAGGGCCAAGCTGTCTGCATTAGGAAGCCTCCAGAGGATTCCCGGGCATCCCCAGCCATTTGGGTTCTTCAATCTGAGGCCACAGAACCATGGGGTGGAGAGAAGCCCACCTTGCTGTGCCCAGCCCCCACCCCCACGGGAGGTAGGATTCTAATAAAATACAAGCCACTTTGTAGAAGCACTAGCTGTACAACACAATAGCCACCCAGTTGTATGTGTCCTAAACACACACTGCTTCTTTTGGGGGGGAATGGGGGTGGGGAGGCATTGAGAACTGAACTCAGGGGCACTCGACCACTGAGCCACACCCTCAGCCCTATTTTGTATTTTATTTGGAGACAGGGTCTCATTGAGTTGCTTAGTGCCTCACTTTTGCTGAGGCTGGCTTTGAACTCAAGATCCTCCTGCCTCAGCCTCCCGAGCCGCTGGGATGACAGGCATGCGCTACTGCACTGGGCCACACACTGCTTCTTTAGTGAATCATCCATTTCTACACGATGACCCTTAGTTGCAGCATCTGGAGGATGGGGCCAAGACTGACATCTACCTCACAGAGCTCTTTGACAAAACACCAAAATGAAATAATCATAGCAACAACCGGCCAACCAACATCTTCTTAGAGATTCTCCTGCTGCAGAGATTCTCATGACACACAATACATAGTCTCATCCATTATTAAACTATGAATTTCCCAAGTGGGAAACAGAGGCATAGAGAGAGAGGTAATCTGCCTAAATGCACATCGTAAGAGCCAGATGCGAATTTCGTTTTTTTTCTTTTTTTAAGAGACACGGTCTTGCTAAGTTGCTTAAGGCTTCGCTAAGTTGCCACAGATGGCCTCGAACTTGCAACCCTCCTGCCTCAGCCTCCTGAGCTGCAGCAATTACAACTGTAGTCCACCACACCTGGCCAGAACATGAACTTGAAACCAAGTCATTGTTGTTACAGCTTCTTAATCAGTTTAAAAAAAAAAATCAGTCTATAAATGAACAAGCACATAAGACCATGCCTGACACACATTTGAGCTTAAGAAATGTTCATCGCTGCTGTTTAAGAACCTGATAATTAATAGGCATAGAATTGGTAAATGTCGAAATGAGTTTTTCTGCCTCTCCGGATTTAGCATCTACAGGTGAATTCTGGAATGTTCTGTCCACTCTTCTTAATCCCCCGGCTATCAGAAAACAGGAAGAATATTCATATTGTATATTTCACATGCCAAAAAGATTTCAATTTCACGCTGTACTGAATCTTAGAAATGCTTCCTTTAATCCTGTTTTTATTCTAAACCAGTATAAAAACTCTAATATTTCCTAATGGAGTGTACATTTATTCATTCCTACCAATCGAATGGCAATTTATAAGAAGTCAGAGAATCGCCCATAAGATAAGCTTGAAGCATTGGTTCCCAAAGTTCAATCAGTTAACCTAGGACAGCAATCACTTCTCCAGAATGAATAATGATGTGGAATAATATTTGGATGGAGGAGAAACCCTTTTTTGCATAGAAAATTGCATTATCATGTACAGTATCTCAGCTGGATTGTAAGTTTACCAATAAGGATCTGGCTTCATGCATTTTTATCGTGAAGCCTTCTGATGCGGAGATTTCCCGGAGATTCTGCATGGAGAGAGGAATCTTTAATGTTTGTATAATGCATGATGCTCTCTGAGCCGAGGGGGCGGGCGTGGGAAGACAGGTGCTGGGCTCTGCAGCTCCTGAAGAGCCCCCACTCCTCTTTCCAGGGGTTCTTCATTCCACTTAGCAGAGAGGGGAAGCTAGCGGCAGCAGCGGCAGCAGCGGCACGGTAAGCCTGAGTTCTTTAAGGAAATGGCACTGAAAACAACCATCATGTCAATTTCAACTAATGGGGCACAGTATGGGCTCATTTTAAAACTGGGAGGGGAACAGCATGCAACCATTAAGACAGAAATGCTGGTGCCACTTGTGACCAGGCCCACCCAAGCGCAGCCAGGAGCTAGCAGAACTGGGGAGAGCCTGACTTGTCTCTCCCACAGACTCTGAGATGCCCCAGGGGGCCGGACAAGCCCTGCAGAAGGGTAATTATAAAGGATATGAGTCTGATGACCCCAACACCACCAATGTCAACAACATGTGGAGCTTCAAAGGCTCCTCAGTGTGAGACAGGAACTTAACAGCCTAAATTCCACTAGCTCCCCTTTCACAGGTGCAGATGCTTGCAAATTTCAAATGGGCACACCTGCTCAGCAGCTGAGCCGCAGAGCAGAGAGCACCCGTTCAAACTCGGCAGGGGGCAAGCTAGGAAGAGCCCTTCCTCCCTCCCCAGCGCCCAGCATGGCTGAGATGGCTCTAAACACATTTCCAACTCTTGAGCTGTCTGCGGTGCCAGCTCTCTGCTGAGGCATTAGCTGTGCTTGGGCACCTATCTGCAGGGTGTTGGAGACTTCCACGGGAAGCCGAGGGCGGTGGCTGAATGCACACATGTCAGAGCCAGGAAAGACCCAAGTTTGAGTCCCTGGATCTGCCCCTTCTCTCTTCTCCCTGTGCTTCAGTGCCTTCTCCTGCAAAAATAAAAATCAAAAATAAGAATGCCTGCTAAGAGCCACGAGGATTGAACAAGGACAAAATGCCAAGGCTAGGCACAGCCACGTGGAGTGAGGTGGCTCCTATTTCTTGACTCGGAAATACAAATGCTCTGCCACCACAGGGTGGGAGTCCTGTGCAGTCCTGTGCCCTGCCCTGCGTGGAGACAAACCAAACAGCTGGCCCCATAGAAAATAGCAAAGGCTCAGCTTTGCCCTGGGCGCTGTCCACACCCTGTGGTGCTGAATGAGCGCCATCTTGCTGCCCTCCAAATAGTTCAAAATAGTTCAAAAGACTATGCGGCTGTCCTGTCCACGTCCTCTGATGACCAGAAATGGAAAGAAGACTAATCACCAGCATCCAGGAATAACGAACACGCTATTTCTCCATGCCAACCATCAAAATTCTCTCATTTTTCTCTAATTAACTGTGATGATTAACATCAACTTGGGCTCACAGCTTGATCCCTCCTTGCTTGCTACTTACCTTATGTTCTGATGGCTTGCAACACTTTTCTCCAGACAGCTCCGACCCCCTCACATGGCCTGGCCTTTGTGCACACTGGTTGCTCCACCAGGGTGGTCTGATCCCACTCCTTGTCCAGCAAATTCCTTCAAGACCCAGTTGACAACCTCTGCCCACCACTCAATGATTTTCCCTGGCTGACCTGTAGCCTCTTGTACAACATCCTACCCCTTCAGCCCTATGTCTGTGCTCAATGAATTCACCTGAAAATATTTTTTCAAGGGCAATCATTTAAGCACTGAAGATCTGATGATGAGCCAAACAGGTAGGACTGTAAGAGGCACATGGTGTAATGGAGCAGACTTAGAATAAGCTGGGAATCGATGGGGAAGCCCGTGGAACAATGGCGGCATATGGCACCAGCACCTGGCGCACAATGGGGAAGATGAAAGGATTTCCAAGGAAAGCAGAGCCTCTACTCAGGACTGGATGATGACTTCATCAAGTGGAAATGAAGGAGAAGGGCTGTGTATGGGGTATGCGGTTTCAGTATTTGCAATACATGATAGCTGACAAATTACCCCAGGATACTATAGAGGCCCTAGGAAGAAATTAAATACAGGTGAAACAATGTCAGAAAAAGTCAGAGATTATTTTGCTACAAACATATCTATGTATACTTATGTTTGTAGCAAAATAATATATATATATATATATTATATAATAATAATATAATATATATATATTATATATATAATGGTATCCAGAAGATGACATACTATGATTCTTTTATGGAAAACACTGGATAAGATAAAAACAAACAGATACAAAGTATATTTCTAAGGACCAGAGAGGGGGAGAGGAGCACAAAAGGACACGAATGGTACTTTGGGAGGTGATAAAAATATTCTATTCCTTGGTAATTATGATAGCGATGTAACTGGGAAATATTCATCAAAACCCACCAACTTAAACATACAATATTGTGAGTATTATTGAATGTAAATCAGAAATTGGATTAAAGGGGAGTAGTAAAAGGTTTAATGTGTCTGGAATACAGGACCTGCCCAGGATTCTGCATCTTTGATAAACATCTCTAGCCAATAGGACAGGAATAGTCTGAGACCAACCCTCCAGAAATGTTGATGGGTTGAGCCTTGACTCAAAGTCATACCTGAGAAGGTTCCTAGTGATACCTGACCCAATCCTTGATCTTGTTCAAAATATTGGCCTCAACAAATGTGTAGCCAAGACTGCAGGTGGCCAACTCTCTGATATCTCTCTTTCATTGTTAGTGATAGAGCCCTTATTATCACTTGGGATATTTCTGTTATACACAGCTGAACTTGTTCTAATTCTCATACATGTGATTTATTAATTTTGCATTTTGCACCAAACTAGTTTAGTTATCCAGTATGTTTAAAGACAGAATCAAACTTCAGGCATATCTCTGGACCCATTACAATATATGAGCAAAACACACACACACACACACACACACACACACACACACACACACCTGACTCAAAATTAAACTTAAAAGTTCTGTCTCTCAAGCATCTCCATTGACTCCAAAATTCCATGTCAGTCAACCTTGTGACGTAACTAATTTCAAAAAAACTAATTCAATACAGGGTGATATTAATAAAGGTAGAGTATAAAGAGCAGAGAAATGAGTTTTGGAACAGAGGTCTTAGACAACAGCTGGAAGACTGAATTCACTTCTAAATGCTCATTTGAAGAAGAATGAGAATGAAATTGAGGTGATGGTGCATGGGGTGGTGGAGCACTTAGGAAAGGGCTTCTGAAGACATGAGGCTATTTAAACCCGAGAATCATAGAGGTGGGTGGCACAGAGGATGGGAAGGATTTGGAAGCCAACACCTTCTAGAGCAACAAGACTCATCCCTCACTGAAGGAGCAAAGGGGACAGGATGTGGGGATTGAGGGGTCCGTTAAAGCATGTGCATCAAGAATACGTTGCACCTTGCAAGACTCTGAATTCCCAGATACGCCGATTGAGTCATCAATTTACACCTTAACATACTCCCAAAATTAATTCCTAATGCTTTGACGTGATTATATGATAGCACTGTGCCGAGTGCTTTGTATGTATAATTGATTTGATTCACACAACTCTCTGAAGTAGGTACTATTATTATTCCCCCCTGCCCTCTCTCTCGGTACTAGAGATAGAACTCAGGGGCACTCGGCCACTGAGCCACATCCCCAGTCCTCTTTTGTATTTATTTAGAGACACGTGTCGCTGAGTTGCTCAGCACCTTGTTTTTGCTTTAAACTCAAAATCCTCCTGCCTCAGCCTCCTGAGACACTGGATTATAAGCGTGACCACCACACCCAGCTCACCAGCTCTGTTTTTATGGATGAGCAAAATGAGGGGAGAAAAAGGGTTCAATAACTTGCCCAAGGTCACCCAAATAAAGCCAACATTCAAAGATGGGCATCCTGGCCCGGGGTGTCCGTGCATCACCATGGGTTGTGACCAGCGAGGGTGACTCATCCTTGCTGGAGCAACCAGGCTCCCATAAATGCTCCGCTCCTGCAGCATGGTCCTAGTTAACGTCCTAGTTTGGCTTGTCTGTCATGGCACCATCCATGCTCTGAGGCTCTCGGGAAACTCAGCGGGGTTCTGTTTGTGGAGCTGCTGATAGGATGGGTCTGGGACATGTCCTCTCGGGTGTGAGTGGACCAGCCCTGAGTCCAAGGGGCGCAGGGGAAACCAGAGACACACGTTTATCAGGATGGTGGAGGCTGGAGATGAAGACCTGGCATCCAACCCTTGGGTATGTGACATCTGAGGTCACAGGACATTCACACTTGACAAGGGAGGAGAGAGAAGGAGCTCAGGAGACGCTCAGGCCTGAACCATGAACCCCACAGGGCTCCCGAGAGTGAAATGATGCGCAGGTAGCAGCCGGCCTAGAAACAGCTCAAGGCTACAGAAGACAACGCTCAAAAGATTGACAAGCAGATGCACAATTTTTATGTTTTAATGTGTGCTAAAAAAAAATAAGTTTAGTGCAAATTTAGGGGGGGTGGGGAGTCTTAGAGACCTCGGATGCTTTTGCTTGCTCAGAACCCAGTTGCCATTCTTCTTTCCCCCCACCCCCGCGTCCCTGTCTTCCCCGAGGGGGCCAGGCCTCTCTGTCACGTGGTCCTGGCACCTTGAGGATGCTGCCTTGAATCCCAGGCTGTCCATGCCCCAGACCTGGCCAACAGCCACAGTCCATCCTCCCGATCATCACGGCTGTGGGGTAGGCACCTGACCCAGGTGGGTGCCATGTGAACCCACGCCGAGACTTTTGGTGAGATCATTAGGATGGAGTTTCTCTTTGCTACTTGGGTTCATGAGTGAGTGAGATGGCCACACAGAGGAGATCTCATGTGCCACTCTGCAGGGAAAGCTCTCGTTGGAGAACGAAGCCAACAGGGAGGGAGGAGGCCCAGCTAAGCTTTGGCTTGGCCGAGGGGGAGGGGCATTAGCACTTCTGGATCCAGCTGTTGAATATCCACACACACCCCTGGGGGTTTCCAGCTATGGAGGCAAATTCTCTTTTCAGTTGGCCTTTGTCACTTGCATTTGAGAGCAAATGTCCCTGGGTCATCGATGTGCTTCTGAGAGCACATGGCCATGCTGCGTCTTTACAGCACAGAGAACAAGAGACATGCATCCTCCCTGTGGAAGGCTTAGTCCATGTCAGGCACGTTCAAGACACAAACAAACCTCACTGAATTCACAAACCTCACTGAATTCACTGGAATCAATTAAATGTAATGACAGAGACAACAGGGTTGATAAACTCCAAAGAATTCTCTACTATAGCCTTTCAAAGATGATACAAAAGCCTCCCTCTATTTTTTTTTGGTGGGGAGAGGGGTGCTGGGGATTGAACTCAGGGCCTTGTGCATGGGAGGCAAGCACTCTACCAACTGAGCTATGTGCCCAGCCTCCCTCTATTCTTAAAATTGACCAAATCTGAAGTTCAAGCAAGTTCAATGAGGAAACATGACCCTACAAGTACTTTGTTCTGCTACAGAGCATCCTGCCAATCCAGATCTTCCCTTTCCCCACCCCAAGTTTTTTTTTTTTTTAACCCCGAAAGCATCCTTTAAGGAAATGCAGCACTGGTATTTAAAATCAAATCTTGGCAAGGTAAATGCACTCCCTTAAAAAAAAAAAAAAAAAAAAAAGACTGAGGAGTACATCATTTAAAGCAATAAAAAAAAAAGAAACAATTTATGATCCGTCTCTGATTTTCAGATGCAAAATGGGGCAAAAACGTGTCTGTGTATAATGAATTTTGCAACATTTGCTAAAGTCCTACACGGGAAAGAAAGAAGACAAATGATTCGAAAATAGAAATCCCTTCAACTCAAGTACTTTTTGCAAAAGAAAAATACACACACACACACACACACACACACAACAGTGTGGTATAATCAAAAATGTAATAGTGATAGATTCTAGGCAGGAACTGAAAACAATAGGCCCCCGAATGAGAAACTCTTGTATATCTTTCGACTCTATTTATTTCCATACTTTTCCCCCCAAGGATCTTAAAACACATTGAAAAGGAAATAATAGGGGGTGGGGGAGTCCCATGTATTAAGGACATGAGTTTTGAGCTGGGTGCACATCTGTAATCCCAGGAGCTCGGGAGGCTCAGATAGAAGGATCAGGAGTTCAAAGCCAGCCTCAGCCACTCGGTGAGGCCCTAAACAACTGAGTGAGACCCTGATTTTCAATAAAATACAAAAAGAGCTGGAGATGTGGCTCAGTGGTTAAGCAGCCCTGGGGTTCAATCCCCAGTACCAAAAAAGAAGAGGAGCATGGGTTCTGGAGGGCAGGAGGAATATGAGCCCCGTCTTAGTTTGAGCCACTCAGACCGTCCCTCTGAGCCTCTGTTCCCTCACCTGAGTCATGAGTATTCAAAGTCGTGTCCTTATAAGTTGTTGGGATCAGCGAGAGGGGACAAGGCGTGGACGGGGTGCTCCTTGTTTTGGTATTTTTTAATTTTGCCTGGTGTGAGTCAGCCACCACAGAGTCAGAAAGACTCCTCTCCATGAAGGAGCCTTCGGCCAGAATTCCTGGTTATTCCTCCTGGATTGGCTGCTACCCGTCTCACCTTGACCCAGTTAACTCACCACCTGTCAATGGAGCCAGTAAAACACCTGCAGCTCCGCAGGTCTTTGGGGTTCATCCTACCCAAGCCTTTCAGAGGTGGCAAATACGTGGGTGAAAGAAACTGGCCGGACGGTGGCCTTGGCGTCAATGGTGATCACAGGCCAAGCAGGCTCTCCTGGTCCCGGCTCTACCTGTCTGGAGGAAGCAGGTGCTGTGTCTTTAATCCCTTGGTCCACAGAGAAATGGCAACAGGCTGCAACAGAATTTTCCTCCTTGTGCCCAAAAGACCTGTGAACCCAACTCGGAATCTCAAACAGAGCTTCAGCGGGACGAGCACCTCGCAGTCACCCGTGTCATCATCACCCCCTGCCACACCATCGCAAATAGACCAAGACCTGCAGGGTGTCTCTGCAAAGCACCTCAGGAACACTCGGCTGAAGACATCACCCGCCCAATTCACCTCGACTCAGACCAACAGTGTCACTACTCCTCAGACAACAGGAGCACAGAGTCACGTTGACAGCCGATGACCAAGGGCCAGGCTTTGGAACTTTGCTTTGCTTTTAAGTGTGTTATTTATATATATGTACATTTATAAATATACAAGTATATATTTTAAAAACAAGGAGAGGGAAAGTAAGTACCCGATACTACCTACCTACCTAAGTGGACACTTGATAATTAGCAGACAAGTCCAAGCCTGCATCCATTCTCTCCTGCAGCACACATTCACTGAGCGCAGAGCTCCATTCTGGCAGCTGAGGATACAAAAGGGAACCCGACAAGCCGGGTCCTCGCTCTCCAGGAGCCACACTGGTAAAAGGACCCAAAAGTAATGAAGCAAGCAGATAAGCCGGCATGCTGATACCAGGCAGAGACGCGGGCTACAAGGAGCATTAACTAAGTGGGTGACAGTGGCTTGGGCCGGAGGGAGCAAGCTGAAGCCTCCTGACACACACCCAGGATGCTGTGCACACCGTGAATGAGTGACAAGGGAGACACAGGCTGGAAAGCCAAGGAGAAGAGCCACTGAGGCGCAGGTTTTCTCGTCACCTGGAGTGGGGTGGTTTTCATTGGGGGCACCTGTCCTGGGAAATCAAGGAACACATTTTGTGGGTAGGGGGAGAGGTGTACTGGGAATTGTGCTCAGGGGCACTCCACCACTGAGCCCCATCCCCAGCCCTATTTTGCATTTTATTTAGAGACAGGGTCTCACTGAGTTGCTTGGTCCTCACTTTTGCTGAGGCTGGCTTTGAACTTGCCATCCTCCTGCCTCAGCCTCCTGAGCCCCTGGGCTGACAGGCGTGCACCACGATGCCCAACCAGAGGACATTTTTGCAGCCCTTCACCCTACCTGCCTGATATCCAAGAGGCTAGAGCTGAGCTCCCTGGCCCCCACACCAGGCTGTGGTGCCCGAGTCTCCATGCCAGCGCTCGGGGGAACCCCATGGAGGAGACAGAACCAAGTCACCCACACAGCTTCTTCACCATGTTGGGACATGGGACACAATGAGGGCAGTTTTGCTACCCAGGTGCCGCTATCAGAGAAGAAGGACGAAGGCAGAGATCAAACTGCCATATTCATCCGTCCTGAAATGTATGCTGTTTTCCTATTCGAATCCAGCTGCACTCAGAATGTGCCTCGCAGTCACACGGGCTGGGCTGCCGCCATGAAGGGCTAGTACCCTGCAGGGGACTTGGAGACGGACGTCCAAACCAGCAGCAAGCTTGGAAAGCAAAGTCCAGGGACAATCCAGGAGCACTCTGCAAGAGCAGCAGCCTTCACAGGACAAGGGACAATACCATGGGGTGGACGGGGACACTGGGACCCCCAGGAAAGGTCCAAAAGGGTCAGACTTCAGAAATTTTAGATATACTTGGAGCAAGTTCTTTTTCCTGACGTACGAATATACAAGAGTGATGGAAGACAAACGTGTAAGGATACATACAGATGCTCTTTCAATGCAAGAGGGGTGTCCTGGTTTCATCAGCAATGTTTTATGCTTAGCCATCGCAGGAATCAGAGCGCAGCTTACAGAGTCCAGGAAACCCGAGAACACTCACTGAGCACCCCGCGAGGGCCAGGAACGTCCTGTGTGCTCCGTGGCACGTGATCTTCCCGGTCGCACGCTCGAAATCCGAATTATGAACTCCATCTCGCAGATGTGAAGAAGGGACTGCATGGGGCACACAGAGTCTTCTCCCCTCCAATGAACCACGTCTGATCTTAAGGGTCAAGGTCATGGTGCAGGGACGGGATGACATGGAGTGGTCATAGCCTCCGAGACTTGTTCCTGGTTTGGGGTCATGAAGCCAATTAGCTTCTCCCAGCATGGCCCTGGAAAATAGCCTTTTATCCTCTGCTCCGACAACCTGGGAAGGCCGTTTGAGGAGACTCGCGTTAGGAGGTGAAAACCCAATGTGGGTATGTGGAGGGGGATTCATGAGAAGCCGTGCCGAGTTAGGTGGAACTTCAGGATTTGATAAATTAAGCTGTTACGAGACCTTAGACAAAGGACGTGGCCCACTGGGTCCAACCTCTGTTGTTCTTTCCCCTTCAGTAGTTAGTGCCCCAATTCTACTTTGGGAGACATCCCCAGACCCTCTCGCTTGGAGAAGGCTGAGTGGCCCCATGCTATCTCCGGCGATGGCAGGAGACCCAGGTCCAGTCATCAGGCTCACCGTGACCGGCTCAGGAACGGGCAGGTAGCCAAATCCGGGCCAAACCAATCCGCCTTCGAACTTCTCTGAACTTATTGGAAAAGCAAGTCATTTTCTTCTGCCATCGGAGGGCCATTTACAAGTAACCTGGGACCTACTGGGAGCCCCCGTGTACGGGAGGACCACCTAAGAGCAAAGATAATACAGAGCAGAGCGGTAAACTGGAAAAACATCGACCCCTGATGGTTTTGAGTCCCTGGATCCAGCATTGCCTGAAACCCCTGGATGAGGCTAGATTTTTTTTCCAGTTAGTGGAGCCAATCCGATTCTTTCGTGGGGAAGGGTGACATCCCCTGAAACAGGCACAGTCCTGACTGACCCAAACACCGTGAACCACTCTGTCCTGTAGTGTCCACAGCCGAGAGCGCTACAGATGGTACAAGCCGTCCCAGGGTCCAGCATCGGTGTCCCCTGGAAGGTGACGTGAGAGGCACGAAAATCCCCGAGCCAGTGCGGTCTCTGGACCCTCATCACACCAGAGCAAAGCCTGGGACCCTCCCTTTGCCTCCCAACACTCCTCTTGGGACTTTTAAAAGTAAACTGGGACCTGCTGGTGGCTCTGTAGATTGGGCACCTGATTCACTCACTCATCTCGTCCACGTCACACAGCTCATAACACCAGCGGGCAGCCTCCTGGGGACCTCAGAGAGGCCTGGTGTTGTTGGCTCAACTATGGTCTTGTGCCACTGGACCTTAAGTCCCCCCCAACTTTTTTTTTTTGGTGCCCAGAATTGAACCTTTTATTTGTAGCTCTATTTTTATCCTAAGCCACATCCCCTAAGCCACATCCCCAGCTGTCCCTTCCCCACCTTTTTTTCAATGTATTTATTTTGAGACAGGGTCTCACTAAGTTGCTCGGGGCCTTGCTCAGTTACTGAGGCTGGCCTCAAAATGGTGATCCTCCTACCTCAGCCTCCCGAGTCACTAGGATTACAGGCATATATGACCGCACGTGGCATAAGTCCTTTTTTAAAAGGGAGAAATGAGGTTTTTCCCGGGCCCTGTGAAACACTCGCACCTCACAGCACTGGGACAGGAGCAGGTCGTAAATATTTATGAGCTACGTGGCTGACGGTAGAGGCTCTGGAGGTGGGAGCGGGAGGCCTGTCTTCTGGTCCTAGTTCTGCTCCGCGTGTACCTGCTTCCATTCATTCTGGGCCCTCTGAGGCCTCTTCCCAGCACAGGAGGAGGGGGCCTCTGAGCCCTGAGAGCAAAGCTGGGACACCTGCACAGATGGGTGCCCTTGTCACATTCTGTGACTTTCTATGTGTTGGTGACGATGTAAAAAAAATGGGCAGATTTCATCTGAAAGTTCAGATTTCTGGCATTTCTTGCAAAAAAAAAAATGCTCTAGCAATACAGAACACACACACGGTTCCTGGGCCCAAAAGAGGAAAGTCTGTCCGTCCAGACGAGGCCCAAAGCCTCCCATCCTCCAGCCACCCCTTCCCAAGGAGGTCTCTGCTCTGAGGCCAGGTGTCAGCTGCCTTTGGTGACCAGACAACCCTGTGTCTTTCCTTTAGAACATGGTTATCTATAGAGAGCGATCAAGAAAGCCATCTACTTAAAAAAAATCTTTAAAGAGTGCAGATTTTGAGGTAGAAGAACTCAGTCACCCCGTTTACTAACATGATGGGTCATTTATGTAGCACCCAACACAGGTGCCCGGAGCGCTTTAACACAACACGTTAATGTAGTCCATTCGGTCCTCCAAGGGCTTCCAACAGATAGACACTCGGAATCCGTATCTTTTTTAAAAGAGGAAACTGAGGCACGAAGAGGGGAGTGATTTCTCCAAGGTCACACAGCAGCCAAGCTGGGGGTGAGACCCCAGGACCTGCCCGCAGCCAGTATTCCCCACCGTGGAGCCGAAGCACCCAACCCCACTCACACCCAGGCTGACAACCCCCCGCGCCCGAGTCCCCGATTTCAAGTGGGAAAATTGAGATCCAGAAATAAGAAGTGATATTTCACATCCTGGGACAGGACAGGGGGGCGCTGGGGAAGCACCATCCGAACCTCCAAGAGACTCGGGTTTGCTATTTTCTACATCCCGGATCTTTAACCCTGGGACGTGTCCTGGATTTAGGCGCCCGTGATCCTTCTCTCTGAACCAAGAGAACTGAGGCCTCTGTAGCGTCTCACTCACCAAAACAGGGTGTCTCGTGACCAGCCTGATGGCTGCCCAGTGTCAGCCTGGGCACAGGGGTCTCCTGGCCAGCAGGTGGCCCCTGGGGAGCTCCTGCCACCTTTGACCAAGAGGAGACGAAACAAATCCAATTCACCCAGAAGAAAGGAAAAGAGTCAAGATGACTCAGAAAGCGGGGCCATGGTTGCGCACACGCCTGTCATCCCAGAGGCTCGGGAGGCTGAGGCAGGAGGATCGCGAGTTCAAAGCCAGCCTCAGCAAAAGTGAGGCGCTAAGCAACTCAGTGAGACCCTGTCTCTAAATAAAATACAAATGGGGCTGGGGATGGGGCTCAGTGGTCAAGTGTCCCTGGGTTCAATCCTGGTACCCCCCAAGGTACAAAAAGCCTATCTTGCATAGTCACTCTGCTGGTCCCCTGTTTAGAGGACGAGATGCACGGGCTTGCATCCGGATGGTCCCTGGAAGGCATCTTCCTGTTTCTGTTTCCCCCACCTGAAGGCTGAGGCAGAAGGCTCTAGAAATCCCCTGCGTGGGATGGAGCTCAGAGGCGGTCCACCGGGGCCAGCACCTTTCAATCATCCACCTACAGAGTGGCCATGAGATGCTCTGCGGGACCCGGCTGGGTTCCTGCTGTGACCACGACGGCCGAGGACCCTGGCGCCCGCTTGCTCCTGGCTGGCCACAGAGCCGTGGGCCTCCCGCGCTTTGGGCTCCTGGTTTCCGAGGTGCCGGTCCCCGGGGGGCTGGCGTCGCTGTCTGTGACCTGGGGTGAGGTCCCCTGGGGAAGAGGGCATGGCGGCCAGAGTCACCCACCTCCCTGGAGAAGGGAAGAGTCCAGGGACAAGATCAGCCCCCACTGGCTCTCCTCCCCGGGACCCCGTCTTCAGTGACACCGCACCTCCTGAGTTCCCGTCACTGCCGATAGCTCCTCGAATCATGACCCCTTCCACGGACCCATCAGAGCCATCGGGATCCAATCACTCCCCCAAAATTGCGTCTCTGAACATGGCTGCACTGGGGACCAAGCCTTCAGCGCGTGAGCCCTGGGGCCATCTCAACACCACCTGCCTCCTCCCACGAATCTCCATGGCCCCCTTCCAGGGCTGAAGTACAGCTGTCCCATCAGTGGACACTGCACAGGACGATCACAGCCAAAAGCCACTCCTGAAGGTTTCTTTGGGGTACGCGGAGCTCCCCAGGGTCACCCAGACTCTGACCATCCTTTGGGACACCCAGGATGCCCACGGAAGGTGTCCCAGGGTCACTGTGAAAGGACCACCCGCTTGGCCATTTCTCCTCGCCCGCATCTGGTGCCCAGGTTTTGGGGGGTGGGAGCAAAGAGGGTGAGAGAAAGAGGAAAGGAAGAAGAGACCCTTAAAATGGTTGTTAGAAGATCTGTTGAGGGTTGAGGGTGCAGCTCCTGGTAGAGCCCTTGGTGGCGTGCCCAGGGTCCTGGGTGTCACCCTCAGGACTGGAGGGAGTTAAGAAAGGGATGTGACATGAGTCTCCAGCATGGGAAGCCCCATCTGGTGGCTTTGACTGAACTGACCGTCAGGCCACCTCTCGCCACCCCTCCACGGGGTTAGCCATGCTTCTCCCACCACCTTGGATGAGGGGGCCCAGTGGCGCTGCAGCCCGAGGTTACACCGCGTGTGTTATGAGAAGGTACAACCTCCCAAGGTGGAGTCCACCGAAATAAAGCAGATCCCCTCCTGGCCCCTGATAAGTCTTCACGGTCACACATACGACAGGAACAGCTTTCGTTTCCCAGCACCTGCCCCCCTCCGCCCCCCCGCCCCCTCTACCCCCCCACCCCCACCCCACCCCCCCCTCCAACCCGGAGTCTGTGTTCCTGTGGCACTGGGCACGAATGGACTCTCCCGTAGGCTTGGGGTGCCTAAACCTTGCACGTTCCAAGGAAAGGACTGACCCTGGCCACACCCTAGAAGGATAACCTCTGAGCCCCTGGAGTACCCCACCTGGTAAGAGTGTGTCTCCATGGACCTAAGACCTTGAGCCACGCCAGACAGTGCCTGCTACCGACGTGGCCTGCAGGGAACATCTGGTTTTGCTGGTCTGGGTCCTGGACCACATCACGTCAGTTTGACCTCAGAAGGCAAAAGGCTCGAGACCCAGGGACGAAGGTCGGTCACGTGGGCGCTCCATGTCTAGGTGACTGACCCCCAATACAATTCCTGCAGGACAAGCCCCAGCGAGGGCTTCCCTGGTTGGCAATATTTACTAAATGCTGTCAGAGGGAAATCAAGACCTGTCCCCTAGACACCACCGGGATAGAGCACCTGGAATCTCCAGGACCCTTCCCTACGTGTTTTTTCCTTTGCTGGGTTTAATGTGTTTTCTTTCACTGTGATAAACCTGAACTGTGATTGGGAGAGCTTTTCTGAGTCCTATCACATCACAGACTTCAAAGATGGTCTTGAAGACCCCGAATCCAGGCAAGAAGGGAGAAAGGTAGGAAAAAAGGGAAGAAAGAAGGGCCGGGCTTGGTGCTGCACACCTGTAATCCAGGGGGTTCAGGAGGCTGCGGCAGGAGGATCACGAAGTTGGAGGCTGGCCTCAGCAACTTGGCACAACCATGTCTCCAAATGAAAAATAAAAAAAGTCTGGGATATGGCTCCATGGTAGAGCATCCCTAGGTTTAATCTCTAGTTCCAAAAAAAATAACAAAAGTAGAAGGAAATGAACAAGAAGAAAACAATCCAAGGAACTGTTCTAGTACCAAACCTTTCCATGTTGGGGCTCAGTGCAGCAACGGGGAAGAAGATTCCAAGAATCCAAGACCCTTGAAGGCCACAAAAAATTGATAGAAAATTGGAGGCTGCCCAGGAAACAGTCGGGGCATAATTTAACCCTCTGTCCCAATGTCACTGAGATCGCTGGGTGTGACCATCTCACCGGTACAACTGACATTCACCTCCAGCAAGTCACAGGGATTCCTTTCTGAGAAAGACGTCCAGCTTCAGAAACCCAATAAAACTTCCAAAAGTCACCTGGAAATTGTAGCATTAAATAATGCCTCATTCCCTTTCTTAGATTTTCCTTTTCGTGGTCCAACAAGAGAACAAAACAGCTTGCCGTCTACGCAGGGGGCCCCCGGCACCATTGTTGTGACCATCCACATTGGACGCTCCTCCGTCATCCTTGGGCCCGATGCTCGGAAACCCGGGGCTTCCTTGGCAGCCTCCTCCTGCTCGATTCATCGAAAACCACTTGGAGCAAAAATCATTTGAAAGAAATTACCTCTACGGGTTACATCACCAACGGTGAACGGTGCCCCACAGGAGACCCGACGGTCCCGGAGCAATAAGATTTTTGCTGAAGTGGAAGAGGTAATAAATCAGGGAAAAGAAGTCCCCATGGCAACGAGAAGCGGGAGGAAATGAGTGGGAAATCAGAGGATCCGGGTCTCCGACAAGACAAGGAAGCCATCGCTAGTGTGCACTTGGAGGTGAGTCCTTGGGATGGAAATTCTGGAAGTAGCTTCCTCTCCGTGGCTTCCCAGCCTCTAGGTGCCACCAGGAGGGAAGCCCGGTCAACTGCAGGCTTTCTGTGTCCCCCAAACCTGGATGCTGTGGGTGCACCGTGGCACGGAGAGCAAGGCTGAGGTTCTAGAAGGTTCCATGTGCAAATGGTTCCATGTGGTAGCCCAAACCAGGAGGCCCAAGCATTTTCCCACGGTGTCAGTCAGGGGTCACTTTCTAAGCATGGTCTTTCATTCTTTTTTCAGGCAATTCCCAAGCAGGGGCTACTTTCTGGGTTCCTGGGTTTGCTGCTCCCAGCGCGGCTCACGAGTGTGGCCCCAGGTCCTCCGGCGCTTCGTTACTGAAACTCCGACTTCATACGACTGAGGGTTTTGAAAGATGTTACCAAAATGTCATCACTGAGACACAGAAGACCCAGGGAACCAACACCAGAGATCCTGATTCCTTTCTCCTGAGGTTACAGATGCTCTGCCCCTTCTGGTCCTGTTCGGCCCGCACGACTCCTTCAATTCCCACGAACACTCTCCATACCAAAGTTTTCTCTTTCCCAAACATCGTTAGTGATTCCGTCCCTACCACGGAGCTGACCTTGAGCCAGGCGCTTCGCTTTATTCCATTTAATCCAATCAACAGCCCTAGGATCGAAGTATTGTACGTTCCATTTTGCAAGGTCAAAAAAGTAGATCACAGAGAAGGCAAGCCACTAGGCCAAGGTCACACAGCTAGGAATTGGCAGATGTGAGATTTGAACCTAGGTCAGAATGACTTCGAAACTTGAATACAGAAGGGAGATCCGTGGAGTAGAGAAAGAGGACTGAAGGGAAGGGAGGAGGGATGGGAAAAGGGAGGAACAGAGGAAAGAAATCAACCATATTATGCTATTTACACATATGGACATACCACAGTGAATTTCACCCTTATGTATCTCTCCAAAGCACTAATTGAAAATACTATAAATAAATCTAAGGAAGACCAGTAGAGAAGGGAAAATGGGGGGCGGGGGAAGGAGAGAATGAGGAAGTAATGGGGAAGAAATGGAGCAAATGTGCAGGTATAATCATGTCAAAATGCCCCCCATGTTATGTATGACTATAATGCACTACTGAAAACATTTTAAAATTACCAAAAAAGTAATTTTTAAAAAAACTTAAACATTAAACTACTGAAAATACCATCAGAAGAGAAGGATGAAACCCAGGTGGTAAGTTGGCCGAGTCTCTGCTAAACCAGACCTACTCTCTCCACGCCCCGTCCCCCAGTACTTCCACCAGGTCCACTACGTCAAAGGAACAGATCATAATTCCAACCATGGGGGGGCCCGGCTGGCATCACCCAGGACCGCACCGACTCCCTCTAGAATGCACTGAGTCCCACTGAAGGATCCAGTTCTCTCTGGGTGTCCAGGGGCAGAAGCAGGTGGAAGTGGGGCTCCCATGCAGGGAGGTGCAGTCAACTTTTTCCTTCCACCCTGCGAGATCTCAGGCCAAAATTCTCTTTTGTCATTTTAGTGCCAAGGATCAAACCCAGGACCTTGGGTATGCAGAGCACCCACTCTACCACTGAGCTACGCCCCCAGCACCCTTATTTATTTATTTATTTTTATTTTGAGACAGGGTTTCACTGTGTTGCTCAGGCTAGCCTCAAACTTGAGATCCTTCTGTCTCAGCCTCCCAGGCTACTGGGATTACAGGCATGCAACACTGCAGCCGGCCCCCAGCACCCAAATTCTTAACTAGGAACCACACAGTGTCAATAGCAGACAAGTGAATATTTTTTTCTTGATTGACAGTTTTCCAAAATATATAGATACTCACTAACCTTTATTTTTTCCAATATTTGTAACAGCAATAATACAAGCAAAGGTTTTATTTTAAAAAGGTTCATGGTATAAAGAATTTATCCTGCACACCACTCTTCTTCCTGTCTTTCTCATAAACAATAGATCTTAAAGACTGTCTCCCGTCTGTACACACCATGCTGCCTCGCACCCCTCCAGTGGACATGCCATAATTTATTTAAGCGGTTAGCAGACTCGAACACTCGTGGTCTCCCGTTTTTGCCATTAAAAATAAAACGAAACTCATGCATGTCCTTTTTTTTTTTGTTAAGCAGCTAAGGTTTTGCAAACTGAACGTAGATTGACAGTTGCTCTAAATGCAAATCCACCCCTGTTCTGGTGGAGACGGTGCTTCAAGTTCACAGGTAGAGACATCAAATAACAAATCCAAGCAGACCTGTGGCGAGAGGAGCTGGAAATGAGCTCTGTCTTGGAAACTGCCCTCCTTCCCTCCTGAACCCACCCTGCCTCTGAGACCATCAGTGAATCCTGGCCACCAAGAGCGGAAAACGCGGAGGGTCTATAAAGCATGGTGAATTAGAAATGCAGGTGCTCGACGTCACCCGCAGAGCAGGTGGCCCAGGATAGGAACACGACACAATTAGGCACCAGGGCAATCCCAGTCATGGATCACCCCAATCACTGCCGGAAACATCTCTCCTCTGAGGGATGTCACCAATGTCCTCAGCAACTGAGAAGCCAAGTGGAACTCCGAGAATACAGCTTTTCCCTGGGAGGGCGGGGAGAACCAGGCTTCCCGAGACACGGCTGGCAAAACCCTAAATATTTCTGTAAGCCCTCCTGGAAGAGCAGTAGGGGTGTGGGGCAAGAACCTTTGAGCCATTCTAAATGCTCACCCTTGAACCCTGTAACCAGTGCCCAGGGATCTGTCCTATGAGAGTCGTGTGTGTGCATACACACACCCACACTGCATGTGTGTGTCAGTGTGTTCTGTACCCATGCTTTCACACTAGGGAAACGCTGAAAGTGATCCTAATGTCCCCCGGGAAAGCACCTGTGAAATACACTGGAATCCACCCACACCACACGCCCCACACTCTACAGCCAATAAAATTCATGTTCTCAATCTGTGGGTCACAAATCATTAATGAGTCATGAAGCCAATTTAGTGGGCCATGGCCGGCTTTTTAAATAGAATAATACATATATATATGTGTATATACGAATATATACAAATGTATCTCACGAAGAAAGAGCAAGTAAGGTTTTGCAAAACAGTTTTTTTAAAAGCATGTGTTTATGGTAGGTCGTGACATAAAATGGGTTTCTTCCTGTGGGGTATGTTAAAAAAAGAAAGAGGGTTGAAAGCCACCGTGGTGACAGTATTCAGTAGCACGGGACTGTATCCCATTCTGTTTAAACTGGGAGGAGAAAAGAGGAGTTGGGGTGCACCTCAGTGGTAGAGCACTTGTCTAGCAGATGTGAGGTCCTGGGTTCAAGTCCCAGCCCTGCCTGCAGGGAAAAGAAAGGGAAGGAAGGAAGGAAATATATTTTCAGTTTTAAAAAAAATACAGTATAATTCCCAATAATACCAATAATCACATATCTGTCTGCCTCTATGGGCACAGAAAGAAGCATCCTGAGGATGATAGGAGAATCCAATTCTTCCTTGGGCGCTTTTGGTGTTTTCTGAATTTCCTATAATTGACGATTATGATATGAACCTGTTCAAATAAGCGGGGGGGGGGGTGCTATTTTCAAGCCCGTAGAGGGCTCCAAAGAATGATCAAGGGCGGCAGAATAAATGATCAGGAAATAGAGCAGAGGAAATAAAAAAGAATCCTTGAGAAGCTTCCGCACACTGACTAGGGTTTCAGCCACCAAAGAGCCTTCGGAAGTCACCAAATTCTTCAATGCCCCTCCCTGAGTCAATGCTTTCATTCATGGGCCCCTGAAGTGACCAAGTGGCCTTTTGATGAGCCCCGTCCACTCCAGGCTCAGAGGACGATGTCAGTGTTAGGGGAACAGTTATTTTTTTTTTAAAGAGTTGGGTTGAATGTCACAGGGAGACACAACCGTTAGTGGCTCTGTTGGGTTTCCTTTTCCGGGGGGTCCCGGGGGGCGGGGCAGTGGCTGCTGGGATTGCAGTGAACAAGGAACTGGCGTTCTGCTGGCTTCAGTCCTCGGCTCTGCTTTCCAAATCTCCCTCTGCTGCCGACACGACCCTGGCCTCAAAATGTGTGCACCCTGTTGAGAAGTCGGGGGGAGCGCCCAGACTCCTGCTCCGCAGGTGATTCGTTAATGCCGAGTGGAGGGGAACACCTGCCCGGGGAAACGGTGGGTGGAAAGGGTTCACCCACCTGCCCAGGGCCACGCAGACTAGCCCTGCAGAAGGAAATAGAGGGAAATGGGGCTCCACAGAAGTGAACCACCCTGGGCTGAGGAGGAGAGGTATGTGAGCTTCACGGTGGTTGTATGTTGGGGAGGAGAAGATGAAAAGGGACAGGTGGACAAGGCCACCTTTTTGCATGCTGCTATGAAAAGGTGGAGCCAAGCCAGGCATGGTAGCACAGGCCTACAATCCCAGCAGCTCAGGAGGCTGAGGCAGGAGGATCACAGGTTCAAGGCCAGCCTCAGCAACTTAATAAGGCTGTAAGCAACCTAATGAGGCCATTTTGAAGTGGAAAAATAAAATAAATAAATTTAAAAACAGGCACTGGGGAGGCAGCTCAGTGGTTGAACCTAAGCCCCCTTAGTTTCCATCCCTGGCACGCAAAAAGAGAGAGAGAGAGAGAGAGAGAGAGGAACTGGAGAGAGAGAAAGAAGGTGGGCCCACACTCAGATGTCTTCATGAATCGCATGTGACTGTCAGAGGCGGTACTGGTCACAGGTGACATGTACTCCACTTTTCCAGGACTTGTGATTTATTCACGTATTCTTACACCTCACACAGGACTGGAGAGAGCAGACAGTTTGTCAAATAACCATCCACGATTAGATGACTGTGGTTCCTTATTTGGAATCCAATGAGGATTAAAGAAAAGATACAGACATGCTTAAGGAACATGGCTAGTTTAAATTAAAAAAAAAATAAAAAAATAACTACCAAGGGCACCTGAATCAACTTGTCTGTATTCTATATTATTCTATATGTCTGTAGATAACCTGCTTCTCATTTTTTAAAATGTCTGCATCTTGGACTTTGCATTTATTTTCCAAACCATTGCTTGTGGGATCTCATTTAGTCTCCCCAGCTGCTTATCGAGCGTGCACGTTGACACCCTCTCGTAAGAGGAGGGAACCGAGCCCCACACTCAGCGGGTAAAAATCCGAGGCCACGCAGCCAGCCGGCTGTGGATCCAACACCGAGAGCCATGCAGTCCTCCCCCAGGTCCCCCCAGCCTGGTCACCCCATATTTCTAAGGCAGTCTAAAAGCCCATTCCTCCTCCCCAAAGCCACTTGAGATAGCCCGTAATACACTGTGACCTTCCCCGAGTCGCTCGCTCCCCGTCTGCCCTTGCCTCGCATTGTCTAAGAGACCAAGGTAATTTCCCACCGGGCAGCTGCATGTCTCATGAGCTGAAAGACAGAGCAAAGGAAAAAGAACACGAGGGTTCTCCGGGCCCTCGGAGGATCGGACATACACAAGTAAAAGGGCTTTGATTCAGGACGGGCAAGCGAGGGCAGGGCTACCTGACACCTGTGTGAGACCGGACAACCCTGTCACCGCGGAGTCTGGGCAAAAGGACCCCACTGGGTGGGTTTTGCACCCTCTGAGGTCTGGCGGAGACCTGTCGGTTGTAAGGAGAAAAATCTGCATTGCAAGGTGGAGGGAGGAGCGGGCTCATTTTGGGATGGAGTGCACTCAAGAAGCCCAGTCGCAAATGCACACCTATGTGTCTCCTGGCCCTGTCTCTGCCTTCTTCCAGCTGATGATGAGTCTCGTTCACAGAAGAGAGAACCGTCTCAGCCTCAGAGCGCGTCTGAATTGTAAGACAGAACACACCAAATGCACTTCAGAAAGAGAGGCCGCAGGACAAACGCCCTTGTGCCCCTGGCCTCCTCCGGATCCCGTCCCCTCCTCCTTCGTCCACTCTGCAGCTGGGCAGCAGCAGGTCCTGGTGAAGCGCTGCCCGGAACGTCAGGGGTGATTTGACTGACGTCATGGTGAAGTGGAAAGAGCAGCGGCCTCTCAAGGGTCCTGGGTACCTCAATGCAATGTTGGGCTCGGGCCTGCAGCACGGTGGTCCATGGGGCCAGCCCACGAGGTGTGGGCACGGAAATGCGTTCCTGCTGAGTCGGGCAAGCTGGGCACGTGGATCCACTTGAATGCACTTGGAGAAAAACATCACTTTGGGTTAAAGAAAGGTATTTCACTGTCACACAGGCGTGTGCCATCAGGAAAAAAAAATAAAGTTAGGAGGCAAGAAAGACTAGGTTCTCCAAGGCGACCCTCAAGACAGAATAAATGAGTGGGGCCTGGGAACCCCCAAGGTTAGACTGGTGTTACCGCCCCTGCTGTAATTTGGGTCTTGACCCAGATGGCGAAGGCTTCGTCCCCAGCCTGTGATGTTATTGGGAGGTGGGGGGGACCTTTAAGACGCAGGGTCTCGGAGTGGATGTTAGGTCATTCAGGATGTGTCCTTGAAAGTGATACTAAGAATACAGCCAAATCTTTTCTCCTTTAAGTTGATTTCCTCAGGTATTTTGTCACAGCTACGGAAAGCTGACTAACACAGAGATGTACGCTCCATCCTCTTTCCCCTCCAAGCCTTTGCACATGCTGTTCCTTACTCCTTGATACCCTTCCCTCACGAACCTCTTTTGGTCTAAATAAAAAATCCATATGGGTTCCCTGCTACTCAGTGTGTCACCTCCTTTGAGACATTGTGGCAGACACTCTTACTTGCCTACCAAACCAGCATTCCCCTTGAGTGCTTGCTAACAGAAGTCACCTTTTGTTTGGGCTGACAGTGTGCTCAGCCCTACAAGATGACTTGTGGACTCGTGGTTGGCGTAAGACATTCTCTTCTCCTTTGCCAAATGTGACAAACGAATGTGGCCAAGAGGCGGCCGGTGGGATGTCAAGGAAATACCCTGGGATCTTCTGGAAGGAATTTTTCTTTCCAGTATATTCAAGAACTAACTAAGAAAAAAGCCTTATTGCTACTTTTATTTCTTCTCATATTTTTTTTTAAAAAACTACTTTTTTAGTTGTAGATGGACAAAATATCTTTATTTTATTTATTTGTTTTTGGTATGTGGTGCCAAGGATCGAACCCAGTGCCTCACGCATGCGAGGCAAGTGCTCAACCACTGAGCCACAGCCCCGGCCCTCTGTGCATACTCTTAGAAGAGGATCGGGTGCCCAGAGCCGCAGCTGCCACCTGGAGACCACGCTGTAAGTCACAGTCCAACAGCCAGCCAATGACCGCAGCAGAAGGCAAGCCTGTAACAGCCCGGGTCCTTCCCGTGCTAGTGACCTGCTGGTTCCTTGTCAGGGCCAGCTATCAGATTTCTTGCTGAGTGAAATCTAAATGTCCCAAGTCACTGTCCATTAGATTCTGTCTTGTTCACAGCCAAAAGTATCCATAATGACACATTCTGCGTTTATTAACCCAAATTGTGCTTGCCATCTGTTTATCTGTCTTCTCACCTGGACTGTGAGTTTCACAGGGAGACAAGTGTCACGCAGCTCATGACCATCTCCTGGGCATCAGCGACAGCACCCTCTGAAGCATGGGCCACCCTCCATCTTAGTTACAGTCACGACCCGCTTTCCGGAGAATGGAACCTCCACGCTGACCCGTTCCTGTCTTTCTGAACCTTTACTGGGTCTTTCCTGTTGGGGCTGCATCTCCCGGGTCTCAGGATGCTAAGGCACATTTAAAAAGTCAACTCTTCCTCAAGCTCTCTCTACATCAAACGGACATTCTTTTGACTTCAGTTGAGATGATCGTCTGGTGACAGCACAGCACGGTGGCTTGTCCACTCTCTCCTTCCAAAACGTGGTTGCATGAAAAAAATGCACTTTTTCTCATTTTTCCTCCTACGTTTTTCTTTCCTTTACAGCTTCATCTCTTTCTATATGCTCCCATTTCAAAGCTCCATCCCAAACCCTCTTCTCTTACCGTCTCAGACTGGCTCCCTGTGGAAAATAACCTTGACCGTGACTTTGTTGCCTTTCAGCTGAACATTCACAAGTTTACACCTCCTGCCCCGGACCTCCCCTGGACGCCCAGATCCACACAACCGGCTGCCTGTTAGACACCAGAGGCAAAGGTCTCAGAAGCCACCTGGAACCCAGCAACTTTGAAGGGAACCTATAATCTGCTTGACTAATGAGGAACCCTTAGATAGAGATACCAGAAACCCACGTCAAACTGGCTTAAGGCATGTCAGACCATACACTGGCTTTGAGGAACTAGAACTTTAACGGAGCTGGACGTGGGTGGGCATGCCTGAATTCAGGAGGGTCAACAACAAGAGGTCTCTCCCTCTCTCTCCAGCTCTCCTCTCTGCTTATCCTGTCCAATTCTCTGTATAAGTCCCCAAAAAGGAATGTCCTGTGCAGGAATGTCATGGGCACTCTGGGCGGATGCCTGCCCCCTTCTTGCTGTTACACAGTGAGCTTTGGCAGGTCCCCAGGGTTCTCTGCAGGACAATCCTGCCCAACTCCATATGACTGGATGAACTCTTCCACAAAGGGAGAGGGTGCAGGGTGTGCTGGTGAGCAGAGCAAATGTCCACTGCCTACCCCAGGCCTGCTCCGCTTGTGAGGTCCTCCGTGTTAGGGAATGACGTCATCTTTCTCCCACGCAGATGCTCCAGCCGGAAAAGCAGGAGTTCCTGCTCACCCCTCCTGAAGGCAAGCCCACCCCACACCCTTCAATTTTGCATCTCAGAGGTCATTCAAAGTCACCCTCTTCGTTTCCTCTGCACAGCCATCTCTCTAGTATCAGCTTCCAAAAGCTTTCCCTGGACCACGGGAAGATTCTCCAGCAAGCACTTCCTCCTGTCTCTCCAATCCCTACCCTAGGCAGCAACCAGGCTGATCCCTCCAAAGTGTACACCTGACCACGTCACCCACCTGCTAAAACCGCTAGACGGCTCTCACCTCTCCTAGGACAAATCCCCACATTTGCCCCATGGCCCACAAATGGCTGCCTGTCTCTCTAGCTTCATCTGAGGAACGCTTCCTCTCTCGCTGAGCTCCAGGACCCTGACCTTTGAGTGCTTCCAACATACAATTCATCTTCACTCCAGAGGTCTTTGCACAGGATTCTCCCTCTGCCACACACACACACACACACACACACACACACACACACACACACACACACGAACAGAGCCCTTCACCTCCAACTCCTCCTTCAGACACCACCTCAAATGCCACTCATTCAGATGGGTGCAGTGGCACACGCCTGTAATCCCAGAGACTTAGGAGGCCGAGGCAGGAGGATCCACAAGTTCAAGGCCAGCCTCAGCAACTTAGCAAAGCCCTAAGCATCTTTGCAAGACCCTGTCTCAAAATATAAAAAAGAGAAAGGGCTGGGGATATGGCTCAGTGGTAACGTGTCTCTGGATTCAATCCCTAGGTGTCTCCCCACCCCCCAAAAAAGGTCCCATACTCAAAGGAGTCTCCTCAGACCTTCCAATAGGATAGATCTTGCCAGGGATCTCTTGCTACTGATGCTCAAATTGCACGCTTTTAGTATTCTCCTACAGACCTGGTTAGGATTCCTCCTGACTACTACTCCTTATGCCTGTAATTTTCACTCTTCCTCAACTGATTACTTCCTTCATCCCCCCTGGAAGGCAAATCCTTCAAGAGCAAGGATCCACTGATTTCGCTTCCCTCTGCCTCTCGCAGCATGCACAGCACCTGGCACCTGAGAAGCCATCCACCCGGACTGAGAAACAGATGTGCAGAAATTAAAAGCACCGATTCTGGACTCAAGCAGATCAAATCCAGGTCAGACACAATTGTCCCTTGTCTCAGGGGTTTTGTGTCACATTGAACAGGTCACCTGCGGTTCCCTTTCTTTCCATCTCAGTTTCCTCATCTGTACAATGTGGATGACAAGAAAGGTCCTTAGGAGGGTTCCCGGAGTTGATCTCCGATTACAGTCCACACGATGCCTAGAGCATACAAGGGGGCTGCGTCCAGGACAACTAGAGCAAACGAAATCATATGGCTTAAGTAACACGGAAACGTATTTCTGTCTTACGCAGAGGGTTCCCATTGGGCTCTTTGTACCCTGCTGCCCCGCCGTTTCCACCATGTGGCTTCCTCTGCAGAGAGACTGGAGACCGTTCAAGCTTCAACATCCTCTCTCCATCCTCCGCAGCGGCCAAGGAAAGCGCTTCCTCATAAGGATATTTCCAGAAAGATCCACACAGCACCTGCTCTCGAATCCCATTGGTCCAAACTTACCCTCATTCACCACACCCAGCAGACAGAAGACAGGGAGATGTCACCATTACTCCAGATTCTCATGTGCCCAACCAAAAAAAAAAAAAAAAAGATGAGAGGCACATGGCAGCATCTGCTCCAGCAAGACAGGAGAGGAGAACGCTGACGTGCACACAGGGCATTTGATGTCAAGGGGCGTCTCCATAACAGATTCTCTGGGCACGTGAGGCTGCAGACACAGCAGCTACAGCATCTCCTGTTGTCAGAGTGACAGGCACGTCGGTGTATCTGTTGAATCTAAGAGAAGCGTCCCACCACCTCTGCACCAAATGAGCGTGCATACTCCAGGGGCCCAGGTTTCACTGATTCCCCAGGATGTTGTGCAGCTCTGGTCTTGCTCAAGTTCCCCCTGACTTCGGTCCTCGAAATGGTGGCAGAGAAGCCCGCAGAGGTCCCTTGCCATTGTCACACACACACACACATGCCTGCCTTGGAATCTGCTCTCTGGAGGATTGCTGCTGGTGCTGACGGAGCCACGCTGGGTTTCCCAGGGAGCCCGGGAGCAGCGCTCTGCCTGCACAACCCCTCTCCAGGGCAGAGGATGCAAAGGCTGTGCTCTGCGACGACGCACGGAGGGCTTCCCCATCTGTCACAAGCCACACCTTAGGAATCTGTTCTTGCTTCAGAACTACAGCCATCCTGTCACTCCGCTTAAATTCACTTGTGAAAAGCTTAATAAAAAAAAAAAAAAAAAAGGAATCTTTGGCCTCCCTGTGAATTCTCAAGTCATAGAAAAATGATTCTGCGGCAGTTCAAAGGGAGAAGGGAAGTATTTACTTTTCTCCCCTTTCATGCAGAAGTGAAAGGAGCAGTATTATTTTGATAATAGAAACTAACAGGAGCATTCGAGAGCAAGGCCCACGCCGCAGCCACGTAGGTTCTTTCATCTCATGGTAATTGTACACGCAGACTCCATCCTGATTATTAAAAGCTTTTATCAGAGGTCGGGAGGTGCCTGGGGCGCAAAAACCCGAGTTCTCCCAAATCTATACCGTTACTTGGGGATGACACGGAGGTCTCTCCCAAGAACTCAGAAATAAGCTTGCCCTCCGAGAACTTGGCAAAACGGATCAAAAAAACTTAGAAGCACACATTCCTTCCGTTTTCTGCACAGAGATGCTGCAGCCTGGTTTGTAAAATCAACAGATGGACACCACAGAGGTAGCCATCAGGAGAGACGGGTCCTGTCCAAGCCTGCAAAATCCCTCTGGGAAAATATAACGCAGCCCTCCTCACATAATGAACTCGCTCTCTATAGGGAATCGCGGCAAAATTTCACAATCTAATGATCAGGAAAACAAACAAGTAAACAAACCACCAAAGCAACTCAAGCAAAGAAGAAATGTAGGCTCTGACGTGCCTGGGTCTATCCCAGCGGCTCTGGAGGCTGAGGCAGGAGGATGGCGGGTTCAAAGCCAGCCTCAGCAAAAAGCAAGGTGCTGAGCCACTCAGGGAGACCCTGTCTCTAAATAAAATCCAAAATAGGGCTGGGCATGGGGCTCAGTGGCCGAGTGTCCCTGAGTTCAATTCCCACTACCTGCCTCCCCCCAAAAATGAAGTTGATGCATCTGATTCCAGTGATATCCCAGCTCTGTGACCGTGGGCAAGATACACGGCAGGTCTCATCTGGAATGTCTTCATCTGTAAAATGGGGTAACAACAGGACCATCTCGAAGGATGCACTCTGCTCACCAGCTTGGACGTGGTGACCGGGAGACGGCGTGCGGAGGTGCTGACCAGTGGTCTCAGCCATTCAGAAGGGCTCATCAGTGCTCTCTTATGCCATCCATCTCCAAGTCTTAATCTGCCATGTTAATCACTCTGGGGAGGAGTCCCAGCAGGATCTGAGCAGCAGCCCCCCTCTGGGGAACGAAGTCAGCGGTGCAGGAAGCAGGCTATGAGCCATGCAGAGAGAGAAGGGTTTCTCCTTAATTGCATCCATCGGTTAAGCTTTGGGGTGGGTTTTCCCCATTTTACAATGAGCTCGTGCTATTTTCACAACAACGGGCTTGTTGCTGCTGTTCAGATTGGCCTCTAGGAATTCAACTTGAACTCCAACTCCTCCTGGGTTCCCACAAGGACATTCTAAACCTGAGGTGAGGGCTGGCTGGTAGCTTGCCTAGAAACAGTCACAGAGCTCAAGAGACCGACCGCATATGGCGTGTGAGTAGAGATGTCACCTAGCCCTAGCAGCTCAGGAGGAAGGGGGACAGCAGAGGTGGCAGGGTCACCCATGCAAGGCAAGGGAGAAGGAAGGAGTCCTCAGATCCATCTCTGCAAATGTGACCTCCAAGACTCCTCGCCTGGCTTTGGGGGATGTCATGGGTTAGCTGTACACACACTTCCCCTCCCCCCCCATAAAAATCACCTATTGAAGTCCTCACCCAGTACCTGAGAACACGGCTGCATTCGGAGTCAGGAGTTTTAAAGAAGTAATATGGTTAAAATGAGGACAAATGAAGGAGCCCTAATCCTATCTTGACCAGGATCCTCATACAAGAGGACATTAGGTACGGAGGTCCCCACTCACACACCTGGGTAAGACTTAATGTCACACAGGAACATGACCAGGGGATGCATATGTCAACCAGAAGGAGGATTAGCAAGAAGGAAGCTAAAAGAAAAGGTGAATAAGACGCAAATAAGTCCTTCCGTCAGGTGGGCAGGGGAATCTTGAACCTCGGGCAGGTAAGTCCTAACAGGAGCTCAGACCCCCCCCCCCAGGCTGGGTGGATCACTGACAGCCTCTAGGCTCCTATTAGGGGAATCAATCCCACAATAGCCACTGACATGTGAGCTTCCCACGCAGCTTGAGTTTGAGAGTGGACACACTGGTGCAGTCTGGGTGACCGCTCCACTTCTTACTGTCAACTCATAAGCAATCATTCCAGTTTTGGAGAAAGAGAGAGATTAAGATCAGGAACAAAGAGACAAGCAAGGGGAGAAGAGGCCATCTCAAGTCCAGAAGGGAGGCCTCAGGAGAAACCACCCTCCCGACACCCTGATCCTGGACTTCCAGCCTCCAGAACCGTGAGAAAAACCTTTCCGTGGTTTAAGCCACTCGGTTCGTGGTATTTTGTTATGACAGCCCTGCAAACTAACAAACTCTGTGGGGTGATTCTTTTCTCATACAAAAGAATTATATATTTTTTTCCTGTGCAAATCCATCAATCTCTCCCTTTATGGAGGCTGGGTTCATTTCTTTTTTTTACTCTTGATTTTAAAGGATTTTGCCAACCCAATATTATTCAGGTGTATCCACAGTGGCTTCGAATATGCTTGCCATTTTTGGTTTGGGTTGTTGTCGTTTTTCCCTGTTGTGGTATTTCAGTATTTCTTTTGTTTTGTTTTGTTTTGTTTTACACCTGCAATTTGTGTCTGTAAGTAGTCTACAGTCAGGCTCTAAGTTTGAGGGCTCTTTCACCTCAAAAATGTTAGTCCATTGTTTATATATTTTTCACAGCTTTGTTAAGAGATGGCTCGACAAATGTATCCATTATTTTTTTTTATAATCATAAAAGTGTTAAAGCTATTTGAGAGAAGTATATTTTGACACAGGAAGATGTTCATGCTATACATTCAGGTGGAAAAAAATTTATTTTAAAAAACATGCAATTGTGAAAGAAATCATTTATGTCTATTTTATACGTACTAAAAATTCATGGAAGAATACACACTAAATCATTAGGAATAGGTATCTTTGTTGGGATTTTTATTTCCTATGGTCTTCACTAACTGTGTTTTATTTATTTATTTATTTATTTATTTATTTATTTATTTATTTATTTATTGGGAGGGAGGGTACTAGAGATTGAACTCAGGGGCACTCAACCACTGAGCCACATCCCCAGCCCTATTTTGTATCTTATTTAGAGACAGGGCCTCACTGAGTTGCTTAGGGCCTTGTTTTGGCTGAGACTGGCTTTGACCTCAACTCGAGATCCTCCTGCCTCAGCCTCCTGAGCCGCTGGGATGACAGGTGTGCTCCACCATGGCTTTAATAATTGTATGTTATTTAAATGATAATAACCTCAGTAAGATCTACCAAATCTCAGCGATTGACTAAGTGCAAGGCAGGCAGGAAGAGCCTCACGTGACTTCTGTGAAAACACAGAATTCCACTGGGGAGGGGGACTCTGAGATTCAGACAGGGGCTTGCTCCCTGGGCAGGCTGACCTTGGGCAAGTTAACTGTTTTCTACTCTGGATTCCTTCTGGGTAATGGGAGAGATTAAGAATAGCCTCCCTTTCATGGAGATGTCATAAGGACCTCTGTTTTGGGGAGGTAATGCATAGAAAAATTCTTGGTGGGCAGAACAAGCCCTCCATCAACAGCACTAGAGCTTTCCTACCTGTGCAAGGAAGGAGAAGGCCCAGGAGGAACAGCAGGTAGAGACGTGGGGAAGAGAGCCGCAACCTCCCCCAGGCAGACAGGAAGAAGCCCTGCAGGTGTCACCATCAAGCAGGGCAAGAGATGAAGTCAGGCCCTGGCAGAAGCTGGGTTTCGGAGCTTGGCCTCTGTTCTATTCAGTCTGTGGCATATTCACGTCATAGAGCTTCGTTGACAGGGGAGTGACGGTATCACTAAAATTCCAGCCAAAATACCAACTTGTGAAAACACTTTTCCAAGGGCAGTTGTCCACAGGGATCTCGAGAGCTACAAAATACTCTTCACTGTGGCATAAGAACCGGGCCATTATGTCAGCATGTCACCATGCAGAACACTGGGTGACACTGCCACCAGCCTTTTCCTAACAAGCCATCGTTCACCAAGCAGGGTCAGAGTGCTCCCACACAGGATGACGGGGAAGAGCTGTTTCCATCCCTCACACTGACTTAAAAGAGCCTGGGTGGAAGAGATGTATTCCTCCCCTCCTCTCCCTCCCAAACCCCAACTCTCTTTTTACAGAATGTACAGCCTGGGCCAAATCTCATCCCTCAGTTATCCCACACAGAGAAGAGGAAAGCCAAGTCCCCGGGTCTTGGAAACGAGCAACTCACAACAGGGTCAGGAAAATCAATACCTCTCTCTCTCCCTCTGAAGTTCCTGGAAGCGTCGAGACCTTTAAACCAAACTACAGCAGGTGGACATGGCCAACAATCACTCAAGCAGAGAGGATGCAGGCCTATGTCCCAAATGGCCCAGAAAGGCAGTACCGGAATCTACTCTCTCAAGAGGGAGACAGGTTGCAGTTGGCTGTGGAAGTGGTTTCCGCAGAACCGCAGGTCTCTCTGCAGATAGGTAGACTCTGAAAAAACAAATGGTCCTACTTTCAAGTAGGATCTGTGGATGGAAGAACATTCTAGCACCTTCTCTCTGGGAGAAGCAAGCAGCCTCAGCTAATGCACCCTGAATGCCTATGTTCAAATCTGGGTTGCAGGACCAGGCCTCTGTGGGTGTATCTTAGGGTACCATTCTTACCTCCTCATGTCTCAGTTTTCTCATAAAATACAATACCCGAATTCAACAAGGGTTGCTGGGAAGGTCGACTAAGATAAAGAAGGAATGTCCTAGGGTTTTCTGTCCATCCCATAAGCAAGCACTCCTCGGGAGTTCACTGTAATTATTAAGAAATGCATGATATGAGCCCGGTGTGGAGGTGCACGCCTGTAATCCCAGTGGCTCCGGAGGCTGAGGCAGGAGGATGGCAAGTTCAAAACCAGCCTCAGCAACTTAGCAAGGCCCTAAGCAACTTAGTGAGGCCTTGTCTCTAAATAAAATATTTTCAAAAGGGCTGGGGATGTGGCTCAGTGGGAAAGCACCCCTGGGTTCAATCCCAGGTGCCAAAGGAAAGAAAAGAAAAAAATGTATATGTAATAGCACTGTTACTGGAAAATAGAAATCACAGAAGTTAAACTTCCTTTCTAATTTGTTTCAAATTTTGCCTTGCTCTGAAATAAAACAGAACTTTTTCTGCAGACTCTTCATAAAATCACAAGAAATTGAGAAGGGAAACCTCTTTCTGAAGATGCGCACTCCAGTATGTGGACCTAGCAGACACCAGATGACCAATAGTAAGTATTTCTGTGGCTATCCCTGGTTCCTCCATCCTGGGGGAATGGAGGACAGAGCCATGCTGACACTCCACAGCCAGGGCTATGGGAAGGACGCTAAGACAAAAGTCATCATGGTCAAAATGGCAGAGGGAAAAATGAAGGCGGAAGCCCAGGAGCCATCAGGAAGCTGAAGGGTCATATAGGATGTTGGCCTGGACCTAATACAGGGCCCCAGGACTTGAGAAGACCAAAGTCTACACGCTTCCCAAGAAAGCCCTACTGAAAAACCTTTAGAAATCCTTGGAAACACTAAAAAAATGTACACACATACACACACACAATCTGAGGAAGAAAACATTCTTGCATGTTAATGACAATCCCCCCCACACACAAGGTATATCTTTTTACAAAACCTCAAGCCACTTGATTTGACAAGACAAATCCCCACACCCACCCCCCCAAAAAACTAGGAATTTGCTTTCATTAAAATGTCTCACCAAAGCATTAAAAAAAAAATTAACATTTAATTTTATATTGTAGGCCTTACCTTAAGTGAAAAGAATAAAATGGCAAAGAATCAAGGCTGTTCTAGAAATTCCGGGCTATCTAGTTGTTATATTAAGACTGATCAAATGCCAAATCATTTCTCCCTCTCTACTTGAAGTGAATCCGGGCAGGAAGACTAAATGTGATGAAACGGTTTTTACTTGCTATTTGAAGAATTCTCTGGTTAAGATATACAATCCCTTTCAATTTTCCCAGGCAGCTGCTAAGGGTTGCTAAGGAAGTGATAGAAATAGAAAATATTCTCAATAAATAATTAGTGATTTTCTGAGGGGCAAGTGACTTAGATTTTGTTTTTGTTTTTGTTTTTGTTTTCCAGGATTTAATATCTTAGGTACAAAGACTGGGCAGGTCTGTGTTCTGGGGGCCTTCTTCCCTCTCTCTCTCTCTCTCTCTCTCTCTCTCTCTCTTCCTTCCTTTCTTCCTTTCAGGGTGAAAGGAGAGATGCAAGATCTTCAAGCGGTGAGCTAGGAGAAAGAGAGAGATTTGGGAGCTGCTCTGCTTGTGCCCACGTTGATTTAAAAAAAAAAAAAAAAAAAGGACCCAGAAGGGGACCCAGGCTCTCTGTCCACATGAGAGCCGTGGAATTGAGGGTCTGATTTACTCCTGGTTGCCTTTCAGTTTCAAGATCGCATGTAAGCAGAAGTTTCGAAATAGACATCTGTTGTTTTGGCATCAGCATCCGTTTCTTTTCGTTGATAACCATATCCTGGTTTTGCTCGGAGGAAAATGCACCATATCCCATCCTCTGTGCCTCCAGAAAAAAACTAACTCCTGCCTAGGCTCCAGATAGGCGGTGCCTCAGCCTCCCGTATCCCCGGCAACAGGGACAGTTGACGGACAGCGGGGCACGACCCCTGAGAACCAATCAGCTAACACGCACGACCCCTGAGAACCAATCAGCTAACAGGAGGCCTCAGCCGCAAAGGCTTCTGGGGCAAAGATGGCGGCCTCTTCCAACTGCACTTGGGGGTAAAAAGAGAAATAGGCGGGCACCCGCCATTACAGCCACTGGGGAGAAGTGTTGAGAATACAGCCGAACCCTCAGCAGAATAACCCAAAAGCAGAAATCTGGTGCCATGAAACCCTATTGAAGTCAAATTTTTTTTAAAAAGTCCCAAACCCCCACCTGGGACTTCTCACATACATGAGCCTGGAATTCCCTTTTGGGTTTCCATGCTTGATTCAGATTCTGCCTGGGGTTTCTGCGTGTTTTAACCTAAAGCATCCTCGCCAAAAAGACTCTGAAGCTGAACCTATGTGCTGAACTGTGGGAACAACTTTCTTGGAAGGTGCTCTAACATCTGGGGCCAGGTTCCTCCTCCTGGTGGGTGAGAGATGGGAAAAACTGGAAAGGGGTAGGTACCATCCCAAGAAAACCCAGGGGCGCAATCCCACGGTGCATAAGTGAATGAGAAGCAGCAAGTGCAAAGTCAACTCACTGCTGTGGGATGAATGAAATGAGTGGTTCTGGGCAAGGTCATGGGGTGTGCTGGTTAGGGTGTTTTCTGTATCAAGTACCTTAACATATATTTATGGTATCATATGTTGATTGTTTGTCCATGTTCCTTTAGTACTAAAATGGAATAAAAATGCTACCTGGCAATATTCTTTCTGTACCTGACACAAATAAAGAAATTGGCTCAGAGGGGAGTAGACATAAACAAGATTCCCACTGTATTTAAGTTTGCTTTAAACAGGGCTCTATGGATCTGTTTGGATATTTACCGTTTCCAGAAAGTGAACCTTTGAGAATGTCGCTCATTTCATGATTTGGGGACAGAATACCCAGAGTTAACCCCAGCTTCCTGGAAGGACTAAGAAACCACTCACGACCCACACCCCACCCATACCCCACCCCCGGATTTCAGGCAATGTCTGGCTTTGGACTCAACCTGTGTCCCACGACCACCACCTGGTGGCAGTGTACTGAAATAGCAGGGATAGTGGAGAACTGAGAGACTTCTAAATTGACCGGGGCATCATTAAGGTCATTTTATGGCATCAGATCAATACCAGACCCTCTCTCCAGAATGGAGGGAACTAAGAACCAGGAAATTGATGCACTATAAACCAGGGTGGGGCTGGAGTAACTATGGAATGTAGGCATGATCAATGGCAACGCAGTGTTTACCAATATTTCCCAGTGAATGGTGCTCCTATCACTAGCAGTGCACAAGGTAAGACCAGGTAGTACAAGAAAAGGTGGAGCAGATGCAAGTGAAGGGAAGATGGAAGCCAAGCAATTATCTATTTGGGAAAGAAAAAAGTCCCCGGTAGAGGGAGGAGCAAATGCAAATATCTTGAGGCAGGGCCACGTTTAGTTTCTCAGATACAATAAGGAGGCTGGTGCAGCTCAAGCAGAGAAAAGGGCAAATGAATGTAACTGCAGAAGTTGAGAAGGGTTAGATCCCATAGGGCCTTACAGAGTATGAACGGGACTTAGAATTTTTTTTTTCTAGAATAATTTTCTAAAACTTCTAGAAAGTTAAAGTCGAGAAAGTGATGTGCTCTGCCATGGGTTCTCAAAAGATCACTCTCTGGTTGCTATGTGAATAGCAGACAGCAGAGAGGAATGTCAGTCTATCACAGTAGCCTGGACAAGGGATGGGATGGTACCCAGGTAGGAGAAGATGCCAAATAGTAGACAGATTTATCGATTAAATATATAGATGTATCTGGATATCTACACATGCACGTTAATACACACACATATGTGCACACTTAAACACATATACAAACACATACACCTTATCACACACATGCATGGTAATTATATAGTCTTTACAAATATTTTTTAAATTACCATTTTTCATTAAAACATCATTACAGGCAAATCTACAGAATCTTTTTTTGAGCTTTTATATAATCAATAAAAAGCTACTGGCACAGAGAAGGCAAAAATCCAAAAGAGAAAATAATAATAATAATATGCAGCAGGTGGATATGTATACCTTCATGGAAAATAAAAACCAAAAGATCAACTCATGACTGGAGTTGAGAAAACATCAAACTCTTAATATCAAAATATAGTATTGGCAAATCGGATACATTTTACGTGTCCTTCTAAAATCTCCTGTGATCTCCTCTGTTCCATTTGAAAAAAATAGTTATTTATTTCAATTTATTTATGCTCAATTGATTTCCTCCTTCCCCTGGATATACTTCTTGATGGAAGAGAATTAAAAGAAATGTACTATGACCATATTCGTGTGTTAGCTCCTGTGGCAGAGACAGCCAGCTGTCCCCAGGCCCAGTCTTCCCTCCTTCTTAGGTGGAGAACCACCCAGCACCTTCCCCAACCCCTCTGCAGACAGGAGTGTCTGAGCAACTATGTCTCACCCGCAGAGTGTGAGTGGAAGTTCTAGGTCTAACTTCTGCCTCCCTTGCCAAAGAGGAAACAGCTTCCAGAACTTCAGCCCTGGACTGTAGAGGAAGCCAACTCCCAGCTCTGATTATGCAAAAGAACAAAACTCTACAAGGTAAGAATTCTCAACCAGCACCAATGCTGGCCCTCCAGGAGTCAAGAGGCAATGACCAGAGCCATTTTTTTTCTATAAAAATTGAAGGGAGGTGCTACTAGCAGATACTAAGTAGAGGCCAGAGAGGCCAGTAAATACCCTACCATATGCAGAGCAGTTCCTCACCACAGAGACTTTTCTGGCCCATTCAAAATGTCAATAGGGCTAAGGCTGAAAAGTCCCACTCTAAGGCAGTGTTTCTCATGCTTTGTGCATAATAAGTACCTGTGTATCTCCCTAAAATGCAAATTCTGCTGCAGAAAGTTTGGGATGAATCTGAGATCCTGCATTTCTAACAAGCCATCTCAGGGGTAGTGGAGCAAGAAGCTTGGGGTTGGAATGAATCTCATGGAGCAAAGCTGCACCCTCAGTCTACATTGGCTGGCTTGAGCTTGCAGGGCTGGGATGCAAACATACACACATACACCTAACCTCTGTTTCCAGCGTGTGGTGCCTCCAAGTGGCTGGTGGCCAAGCAAGATTGATTGCTACATACTTTGAACACCATTCTCCATTATGTAGGAGAGAAATAAACTTCCATGTTATGTGACTCACTGGGACCATTTCCATCTGCAAACAGAAGATGTTCACACAATGCTCCACTGTTTGGAAAGACACCTAGAAGCCCTGGAAGTGATACTTTCCAGAAAACAGAAAAAAAAAATAAAAGAAAAGAATCAAGATGGTGACTACTAGAGACATCTACTACATCTACTAGAGTGTATTAGTTTCCTGTGGCTGCTATAACAAAAGACTACAAGGTTAGTGGCTTCATATAAATGTTATCATCATACAGTTGTGGATCTTAGAAGCCTAAAATGGGTCTCAGTAGATAAAAATGAGGCTTGAATTCCTTCTGGGGACACAAGGCAGGAATACATCGCCTTGCCTTTTCTTTAGTTTCTAGGAATTCCCCACATTCCTTGGTTCATGGCCCCTTCTTCTTCTATGTTCAAATCCAGCAAGTCAATGGAGTCCTTCTCAGGCTGCCATTCGTCTGGTTCTCTCTCCACCTCCTGTTTCATTTAGAAGGTTCTTTTTGGTTATGTTGGGCTCAATCATATAATCTAGGGCAACCTTTTATTTTAAAGTCAACCGTTGAGCATTTAACAACTTTAATTCCATCTGCAATCTAATTCCCCTTCAGCACATAATCCGACATATTCACAGGTCCCAGAGATGAGGATGTAGACATTTCAGGGATTATTCTGCCTATCACAGAGGGTTAGAAAGCAAGTTGGGCAACAAGAAGGCAGGAAGTTAATGCACCAACCAAGGAATACCACCAGGACATGCAAGAGAAAGAGAAGATGGGCCAATGGAGAAAAGGTGAGAGAGTCTTCTGGACCCTTCCAAAGCTCCTCCACTGCAGGGAAGTCCCAGGAAGCAAGCTGTGCCCCATTAATTTTTACATTGTTTCAGTATAAAAGAAAGACCCACTGATGTCTATGATTTGGGAGAAAGAGTTATGCAGATTGAAGTTGTCCAAGAATTCTCCAGAACTTTATGCAGTCTGCCCTAAGAACATTTGATATCCGTGCTATATAATAGTTTCTGTAAATTAAACCTCTTAATCTAACTTTATGATAAGAGTGCTCAACCTGTATTTCAGGTACTCCCTGGAGTGCAGCATCCCAGAAAACCAATTATCTGGAGGAATTCGTGAAAACGTGCATGGATTAATAACAACTGACGGATTGAGACAAGGTAGCTCCCAGCACAGAATCATCATTCCCTTGTGCAAAATCACTGCGAAGTGAGGAGAGGTGGTTATTCCCATTTTAGAGATGAGACAACAAAGGCTCAAAGGCTAAATACTGGTCTATGCCTGCAAATCAAGGTAGATGCAGAACTCAGACTCAAATCCTTTACTTCTGATTGCAGGAGATTTTTTTGGTTTTGGTACCAGGGATTCTTAACTACTGAGCCACATCCCAGCCCTTATTTATATTCATTTTTAAAGACAGGATCTCACTAAGTTGCTAAGGCTGGCTTTGCAATAGCCCTGCCTCAGCCTCTCAAGCTGCTGGGATTACAGGCATGTGCTTCTGTGCCAAGCTAAGGTTGGGCTTCTTTTTCCCAGATGTCACATGGTTCCAAGTAGTTCAATTTCCCTATGACAGAAAAGTGTGTATGATAGGGGTTTGACTCGAATATTTCCTGAGCTCCAGAGACTCCCAAAGCTCTAGCCATGAAATTTTAACTCATAGGCAGAGGAAAAGGTGGACCCATGTTAAAGAAGGTCACATAAAAACATTGTGTTGCCTCTAAGTCACGGCCTCATTATTAAACAGCAATGATGGACTTTTGAGAATGCATTTGACAAAACATAATCCCAACAACCTTGGAGCATGATGATCTATCAAAAACATTTCATGTTCTTCTCCTAAAGCTGCTACAAAAGAGGCCAGAAACCAAAAACCATGTGTCACTGGGGAAAGATACAACCTGCTGTGTGACCTCGGGAATGTCACTTGCCCTCCAGAAGTCTATCCATAATCCTGGGATAAAAGTCTCTACTTCACACGGGGAAGGAGAGGAGTCAATGGGGTAATGTGCATCTTGGGCACCGTCTAAGGTGGTTTGATGGAATGGGTTTCTCTTATTTGCACTTGAAATAATCTTGCAAAATTAATTTGCAAAAGAGTTTAGAAAATTCTTAGCTAAAGTCTGCAAGATGCGTGTATGTTCTCTGTTCTTAGAAGCCTGGAGCACTGCATACGGATGGCCCTTCTTTTCACTCACTAACTCACTCAATCATAATTGGTGATTAATAAATCACCATGTATTGAGTGCCTACTGTGTGCCAGGTACTGTTTTGGGAACTGGCAAGTGCCAAAAGGGATCAGATCTTTGCTTTCTTGCATTTGTGCCTTCGGGTGAGGAGGAGATAAGTCACTGGGATGACTTTGGAGAGCAATCTTTGGTCAGAAGAGAATGAACAAGCAGAGCAAGTTTCAGATCTTGAAATTAGGTCAGCAGGAAGGGATTTTTTTTATTATTGGTGTATTATAGTTGGACCTAATGGTGGGACTTGCTGTTACATATTCACACATGCAAACAATATGACAATATAATGTATCCAACGTCATTCCCCAGTATTTTCCCTTTCCCTGGTCCCTTTCCTCTATTCTCCCAGGAAGGGTCTTTCTGAGGAGCTAAAATTTGAGCCATTATCTACAGGCAAGGAGACATCAGCAGTTTGGGGATCAGGAGACAGAGGATCCCAAAAGGAAGAAATAGGTGCTTGGAATAAGACTGTCATCCTCCCAGAACAGCATGAGAGCTAGTTCCAGTGTGTTGTTAGGGCCAGACCCCTGAGTGATCCTGCTCTGAAGTTAGCCAGTCCAGCTGCACCCAGAGAGGTCAAATCAAGAAAATGCTAACGTGTGCTATTTACTCCCACGATGGTGGAAGACACTCCCAGTGGGAAAGAGCTCTAAGGGCACTCACCACACTCTGAGCAAGTTGCTTCACCTCCCAGAGCCTCGGTTTCCTCATCTGCAAAGCAACCATCCCTGCCTTGCAAGGGTCTTGCAGAGACTGTACAAATCGGGCAGAACCTGGTGCATGGGAGTGCAGCATGTGTCCCCCACCGCTGATCTACATCAGTGACTGGTCTTCAGAGCCAAGCCTTCACTCCTGTCCATCCTAAAGTAACAGTCATTTGTCCCTGATCTGAGTTTTACTTTGGATCAACATGTGCGCCTCTGCTTATGGGAACTCACACCAGTTCAACTGTGAATCAGCACCTTGGACAGGGTTAGCACCAAGGCAGTCACCACCACCCCCAGCAGGGAATCAGAACACTGTTTATAATTCTTACCATCCTTCCCTCCATTAAATAAGATGCAGAAGGTAAGGAAATTCGACTTGTGGACTACAATACTTTGGTCGTATTCATTTTTCCCATCACTCTCAAAAATATACCTGAACCTCAATTTAGGCAGCAAAGAAGTAAGCAAAAATGAGGAAGTGGAGGGTCAGAGAAAAGGAAAGAAAAGAAAGAAATGCTGTCCTGGAGAAGGTCTCCGCCTTCCCATTTAATCCTGTCTTCTTTGGTGCCTCTAAGGATAGTATTAAAACTTTGTAGTTCCACGTCCCTTATAATTTTGTTGCTAAATTTCTTCCTACTCATTTTGTTTGGTTCTGTAAAAAGAATTTTTTTCCCATTCTGTTTTCAAAATGGTTAGCGTGAGCAAATACAAAATCCCAGGCATTTCCTTATCAATCACCTTAATGAATTCAATTCATGGAGAGACTGGGTCTCAGGTTTTCCAAAAGTGGTGGCCATTACCTTCAAATAGTGGTAATTCTACCTCCTTTTTTTTTTTCCTTCTTTTTCTAACTGAATTATCTGTTAATTCCTGAATGATGTAAATAACATTGATGTTAACACACCTTTTTATCTTGTTCTGGATTGAATGGGAACACTTCCAGTGTTGTACTACATATGATAGTGCTGGCTCTAGGTACGATCCTGTTTTATTAGTAGTCTGCCCCAAAAAGTAGGAATGGCTATTTATTCTTATCAAATATATTTTTAGTATCCTTAAAATACATCACTTATTGAAATTTGCAATGAATCACATTCGTTATTAAATTTCTGGAGATTGAACTATCCTTCCATTCTGGAGACAAATCCTACTTTGTCCAGATTTATGTTACTTCATAGGGTAATCACATACATGTCTGTTTCTCTACTCTATGAGCTCTTTCCAGTCACTGGGCATGTATGACTTGTGTTTGAACCCAGCATGTAGCACAGTTGACAATATATGTTTAATGAATACATGAATGGATAACTGAATAACAAGTACACTGAACTCCCCAAATGAATCCTTTATACCTCTTCCCAGTTAAAACGCTAGATTAGAGACCCAACGTCTGTCCAGTAGTGGATCTTTATGTTTAATGGACATCTAGTTTAACTGGCCTCTGTTTTTGAAGTATTGGAATCTTTGAAACTATGGGGCAACCATTCCCTGTGGTTTCAATGGGACCAACCCTGCCTCTCTGCGTCCACCCCTACCCCAAGTCAAAGGATGGCTCCATCATCCAGGACTGTTCAGAGTACTACACAGGTATTGCTTCAGAAATGGACACCCATCCCAACCAGGACTGAAGGCATCTCCAGGAATTTCATTCAGAAGCTCTAAAAATAATTTGTAAAAGGATGGATCAACATAAAATATGTTTGTCTAGGGTTGTTACTTAACATTTTGACTAAAATGTGTTAAGACAGTCTATCTGAGAAGGATGTAAGGTACAGACAGACATGGCAAAGAAAGAAAAAAGACAGAGGCCTAGTGACATCATTGAAGCCCCTACATCCAGCTTTTCTTGAAGCTGTTACCCCAAACTTCTCAATCATGTAAGCCAACAAAGTGTCTCTTTTTTGATAATCACTTAAGTTGGATTTCTATTATTTGCAAACAAAGAAAATATTGCCCAATTCACATGTTGTTTTGTTCCCCTCTAAATACGCTCTGTGTCTTCTAAAGAAAAGGTTAAAAATAATTTTTTAAAGGAAGGCAATCCTAACTAGTGAGTGTTAAAAAAAAAAAAAAACCTCCTGCTTTTAATTAATGGCAAGATCAGCTGAAAACCTCCCTCAGTGAATTATAATTTCACACTGAAATTCCCAAGACAGTTATAGAGTAGCTTGTTAAACCACAGAAACCAACAGAACCCAGAGATGGTGGATTGCCAGATTGCCAGGGTGGTGGTTCAATCCTTTCCAGAGAGATCATCCATTATGCAAAACCCAAACCTCTGAAACTTTCGAATGTACACGTCGGGCAATCTTCCATTCACCTCAAGTCTCGACGCCTCTCCACTGGCTCGATTTAAAAGTAAAAATTGCCTGGCCTGAGTCACAAAAATAAAAGTAAATAAATAAATCACTTTAGGATGACAGGCATGCGCCAGGGCCAGCCACCCCCAAATCTCAGGACAGGGGACGTGACAGGGTCCTCCTGAGCCAGGCTGCATCCTTTCAAAGCTTTCAGTTCTGCAGAAAAAACAGAAGGCAGGAAGCATGTCCCTGGTGTCGTTCTAAGTGCCTCTGGGTCCATCTGGAGCAAGTGGCATCTGTTCCCAGTGGAGGCTCAGGACGGTGGCAGCCTGCAGTGCAGGGAGCCTGGCTCCACCCCACCCCCATGCTCCCTGGGTGGAGAACTCGGGCTGCGGTTACCTGGGGGAAGCCAGACTCTTCTCCCGCTTTCGTTCCAGTGACAATAGATTAAAATCTGGAATCCGGTTTTGATCATCCTCTGGAGAGCTATTTAAGAGCAGCTTCAGGACTTAAAATCCCTCCTTCAGAGATCATCTTGAAATAAAAGACTATATTGAAATGAAAAATCCATTACAGCTTTCTCTTTAGGGCCCTCCATACTAATGGGCAGAATAAAAGAAGGGGGGAAAATAAGGGGGAAAAATGGAGAAGAGAGAGAAAGAAGAGGGGGGTAGAAATGTGCTCTGTCACAAAGTCTACACATGGTGCGTGAAATTCCATGTCATCTCATCCTGACAAAATCCTCTGGGAGCAGGTGCTATGGAGCCCATCCTGCAGACGGAGAAACTGAGGCTTGGTAATATTCACTTATCCGAGGTCACACATTGCACCTGCAGTGGATTCTGACTCCGACCCGCAAAACATGCTCCAATCATGTTGCTTCTGTTCTACTAAAGTCCGCTCTCAGAAGGGTCTAACAGAAGTCAGAATCAAAGTATTTCAGTGAATGAATGAACCCTATGGAGATATGGCCTCGCCCCCCCAGCAGCAGAGATTGACATAAGCCAACGTCCAACAGAACAAAGCAAAGCCCCAAATCCAATGTTTGCACCTTTCAGGTCTTCTTCTTCAGCCTGACCAGAATCTCTCTTACAAGTTCAAGTTCTCTATACAGATCGATTATAGGTGCTTCTGATGAATGAGTGAAAAATCAAGAAGTTTCCTCCCTTCAGGGAAATACTAATTGGGAACAAAAGGGAGATTTACAGATTTACGTGTGCAGTTTTTTTTTTTCCTCTGCCTGGTGTTCCTGTTTGTGTCAATTTCTTTTTGTTGTTATTGTAATAGATCTGGGAGGTATTTCCCACATGCTGTTGCAAAAATCTGCAAAAGGAGGAAAAAAAAAAAAAACCTCAACCAAAATAGCACAAAATAAGCCACAGTTCTGGCCACCGCAGAGGGTGTGAGCGTGCCAGTTAGTCTCCGAAATGAGTTTAAACCAGAGGTCACCGACTGGTGGCCAGCTGGCCACATCCAGCCCACAGATGGGTTTTGTTTGTCCCGTGGTATTGGCCCACATAGAGCTTTGAAGAAATCTGTGACCAACACTAAGAGTCAGAAGATCGAACACCCAAACCCAGCTTTCCAGCCTTCTACCAAGTGGAAGATCCGATCACCCGGATGCTTCCTTCGCTGGTGGCACAGGGCAGATGGAACAGGGCAGCAGCTGCCCCTTCGTCACCACAGGAGACCTCCAGTTCCTACCCACTTTAGTCTGCTTGCCTCATTCAGATTGATCTGCAGGGGCCCCGAAGCCGTCTGAGTCAGCGGCTCTGAGTTGGAAAGATTAAGCAGATGGAGGCCCAAAGCCAGTCATGGGTGAGCTTTCCCCGAACCATAAGTCAACATATCAGTAATAAAATGTAAGGCACGTAAGTGAACACAGTCATCTGAGAAACAGGAACACCCGTGGTCAGGTCTACTTGGATTTGGGCTCCAGGATACTCTTTTGTCTCTAAATACATTCACTTTTATTATTTCATTTGTTCTGAAATTACTCTCAGATAAACCACTGAAGCTAAGTTATCCAACCAAGATCACCCAAATAGCCAGCTCTGAACCCAATTTCATCCCCCTACAGTGTTTTTCCAATATTGAATCAACACTCGGCAGGGCCACAAAGCTTTTTCCACCCCAGGACCTTGGCATCTGCTGTTTCCTTTACTTGGAAACCTCTCCAACCTCTTTACATGGGAGGGTCTTACTCTTTCAGCTCATCTGCATCACCTCCACAGAGAGAGATTTTCCCAATCAGACTAGTTAAAACAGCACACGTGCACGCACACATACACATGCCCACATCCTCACCCGCCAATTATTCTCTAGGCTCCTTGCACCTCAAAGTGAGGCCCCGCTATCCACAGCCTCTGGAAGCATTTCTGAATTGCAAAGAAAATCTCAGGCCCTGCTCAGAGTGGCAGAATCAGGATCAGCATGTTCGCCAGATTCCCCAGGTGATTCATATATTCTTAAAATTTAAAAAGCGCTAACTACACAAGCACTGCCCAATAGAAATTCAATGCGAATCAGGAGTCTACTTGTAAAATTTCAAGTAGCCACGTTTAAAAAGTAAAGACATGGAATTAACAATATATTTAAGTGAATAAGAATGTTGCAATTTCCACATGTAACTCAGCATAAAATCCCTCATGAGCCATTTGGCACTCTGTGTATTTTACACCTACAGTCTATTTCAATTTGGGCATTTCTTGTGGTCAGTGGCCAGAGGTGGACAGTAGCTACCCCACCAGACAGAGGCACTCCCAGCCTCTGCTGACTCTAGCTGGTCTCCGTAGCCTTTATCCCAACCAGAATTTTTTTCTCCGAATCGTTTGCCTTGTTTCTTTGTTGTTTCCCTGACTCTAGGGACCAGTTCCAGGAGAACAGGAGCTTGATCTGTCTTATTTTTCACTTGACCCTCGGTTCCAAAGACAGTGCTGGGTGCCCGCTCAGCATCCACTCAATATTTGTTGAATGGAAGAATGAAAACCGTACATGACCTGCCTAGTACTTGCTGCATGGTGGAGCCGCAGAGGGACACAAAGCACGGTGAAACGGACAGATGTGGGTTCAAATCTCCGCCCAGGAGTTGGCCAGTCTGCGACCCTGAAACAGTCATTCACCCTCCCCTGGAATAATGGAAAATCTCGCCCATAAAACAGAGATGCTGCTATTTAGCTCACAGCACCACCGCGACACTTAAATGTGAAAATGCATGTACAAAGCGCAAGCCACCACACTGGCTGGCACTTCTGTCAATGCCAGAGGGATTCCGTCCTTCATTCTCTCTCTGGGTAGCGTGTGCAAATAACGCTGCTGTCACTGACCACCTCCCCCAGGATGGGGCAGCAGGAGTGTGGCTTTGGAGAGATTGCCCTGAGTTAGTTCTCCCAGCCCATGGACCTGTATATGAACTGGGGAGAGTGAAGGTAAATGGGGGACCTCTTCCCAAGGGGTCCCCTGGAGAACAGTTCATCATGTAAACCACAGGAGAAGACACCAGTTATGTTGCTTTGTCACCTTGGTGAGTCATGCAGTGGCAGCCAGGGACCTTCCCCCAGGTCCCGTCCCTTGCAATAGTTCAAGATCTCTGCCCAGACAACTTGTACCAGATCCCCCGGAAAGACGGGAAGGGATGAGTGGTGGGTTGAATCTTCCCCAACTTATTAATCACTGGTTGGTGTCCATATTCCGAGGGAGGCCGGCTTCTGCGAAGCCTCACCACACACCACCTAATCCATTAGTCAATGTTGCCCTGAGAACCGAACGCACATGTTCTAATCTCAAATGTGTTTTTACATCACATTAGATCAACAGCATAGGAGCAAAGCAAAACCCGGATTGAGAGATAACTGGAGTGACGGGAAGGAAATAAAACGGCTCAGGCTGATTAGTGGAGTACCAGGAAACCCCAAGACGGCAGAAGTGACAGCCGCCCCAGTTTCTTCTTGGCTCTTGCTACGAAGAAGAAAAAAAAAAAAAAACCAGAACCGCGTGCAGGATCAGTCGGCTACCAGAGACCCATTAAAAATAATAAGAAGTCAATACATAAATCGAGGGAAATCAAAAGCATAAATTAACCTCTGGATCTCTCATCGGACGAATAGAGTCCAGGTAGCTCACCTGGTATGTGGGATTTTGCCATGGAAGGGCATCATTTTCAAAGACTCAAGACTGGAACAGTGAGGTATTTGTTATTGGTTTGAATCCATGCTACCACTTCCGTTTCTACAAGATAGTGTGGTTGTTTGTCCATCCGCTCCTCCTACATGGGAAAGAGGGATCAGAGAGGCCAGGAGACCAGGAAGTAATGAGAAGTCTTACAAATTCCCTGACAGCACTGTCATCTGCCTGTTCAAGGCCGGGGCCAGCACATTCTGCTTCTAGGAGGCCAGGAGCGTGCACACCAGCCAGCTTGAGTGAGGAATGATTCCCTCTATGTCCGATGGACAAGTATTGGCAGGAAAGTTGTTCCTGAGAGGGTCTTCTCCCGCACTCCCAATCAGGACCACCCAGCATGACGAGGCTCTGTCATGGGCTAGATGCTGGGTGAGCAATGCAAGGCACAGAGATGTCCCATGGTCCCCTCAAGTGAGGACCAAGCGTACCTCACTCCTCTCAGCACCTCTTGAGGTTAACCATTCTATGCATGGCCACCAAGTAGTGACACTGAGCCCCAAAGATCACCAGCATTGGCAGGGAACAGGAGGCTTGGCACACCACAGTGCTGGAATATCTTCGGTAGCTGCAGTGTGACAGCGAGATAGTTTATGTACCTTCAAGTCTACGTACCCAAAGGAATATAGGACTGTCTGGCATCTGCTTTCCCTTGATTCAAAAAATTACCCAGACCCCACCATGGCACCCCACCCAGCACCCCTGGTCAACTTGAAGTCATCTGAATGAAACACCCCGTACTCTCTTTCCAGCTGTCGCAAAGCAACCCAAACACATGTTAGAAAGATTTGATCTTTATGCCTTCCTCAAAGCACATCTGACACTTCTCACAAGACACACAGCTTTAAAATTAGAACTGGAAATCAAAACTCGCAGTAACCCTCACCAGGCGAAAGCCACCCCACAGAAAGAAACCAGAACATCCCCAGGACCAACAGTTAGGCAATCAAACCCTCCAGAGATGTCGTACCCCGTCTTTATTTTGCTGTTGTTGCATTAGTCATCCCGACACCTTTTAAATTATAATCACAAACTGAAAGCCATGGCTTGTGATGTTATAAATACTGATTTTCCAGTTAAATTAAGCATTTGCTGTTTTATGTTTTGATAGGAAGGGGCTGTTTGAAGCCTCCTAAAATATTGCAATTAGTTCTCGCTGTTGAAACAGACAAGACATTAACAGACACATTTGCTGTTTCGGGATAATGTGCTAGAATGCTTATGCCTAAGTGTTCTTCTCTGAAGCTTTTACAACACCAGACATATTTTTGAAAGTGGAAGAAATCAATCACAATACACACATTGATTATGTATTTTTAAAGTTAAGTTATTTCTAAAACTTTCCCAGGCTGTAATTTAAACCTAGAAAGCACATCTCTTCAACAGGAAGGCGATCTGTCAGGAAACAATTTTACCTATTGGCTCTGTTAAGATGATAACATCACTTTAGTTGACAAAGGCCGTGTTTCTGTTTTGACAATTGCAATTATTTATTGAAATGCAATCGCGGTGGGTCTGGCCATCCAGATGGGTTCCCCAGAAAGACATGAAACAGAGGAAAAAGGGAAAGGGTGTTGGGTGGGGGGAAGGATTGCATTTGGAGTATTTGCACAGTGTTGTTGCAAATGTTATTGCTGGCAAGATTGGTGGATTATTAATTTATTTCACCTGCACATAACTTTCGATACTGCCTTACTCACACCACCAGCAAACGGTGGGAAAGAAGGGCCATGAACATCTCACAAGAGCATCTCACAACCTCCAATTTTGGCTGAAGGAATTGCAGATTCGAAGGGGCATCAGTGCAGGGTATAAACATTCTTAGGGAACCAACTACCATTTAGGCACTTAGGCTCCTGATGCAAAAGCAACTCCATGTTCATTCAGCCGAGGGGGGCAGAAAGTTATGGAGGTGGGAAACACCCTGTCTTTACTAGAAAGCCAAAGCGCCAGCATCATCTTTTTAACCGGCTTTCCTGTGCATTTTTGCTCTGACCTTAAAATACTAAAGTTGGATTCCAGCCACGCAGATGCGTTTGAGGGCGATTGTGATTGATTCCGGGGGATCTCAAAGCCCCTTCGTCAATTTAGTTATCCTGTCTCGTTCCTCCAGCGTCCCCCCCCCCCCATAGAATCCCAGAGCCCTGCAAAAGCCTGGGTTAGGAAACACCCCGCAGGCAGGAGGACGGGGGATCCCCAGGCTTGGAGCTGGGTAGATGGAGAAAGCGCCCCTTTAGATGGGAAGCCCCAGGCAAGGCGGGGATGACACGTCCCCTAGCCCTAAAATAAAGTGATCTGAAGCTGGAGTCCAGCCCTCTGAATCCAGCAGCTCCCCCTGAGCAACCCCGCCACAACTCCCAGAGCCCCAGCGCAGGGACAGAGGACTCCCGGGATGTTCCTGGATCTCGAAGGGCATGGAAAGCGGCGGCTTCCCCTCCCGGTCTCCCCAGGGGTCCCTCCCATCCCGAGGGGTCCTACCTGTACCACTCCAGCCCCTTTTCGTAGTTCCTGTCGAAGAAGTGCGGCTCTACGCCCACCGCCCGCACGTCCGGGTGTACTCGGATCGCCTCTAGCAGCGCGCGGGTCCCTCCTTTCTTGACCCCGATGATCAGCGCCTGGGGCAGCTTCTTCTCCCCATAGTCGGGGGTGCTGACGACGCCGCCCCTCTCGCTGCTCCCGTTGGCCGCTCTCCGGCCTGCCAGCTCCTCGTCGGTGGTGCTGGACTCCTGTGCTTCCCTTTCCAGCAGCGCGCTCTGCGCCGTGATCATCTCGCTGGGGGCCAGCGGAGTCCGGAGCCAGGCGTCCCGGGCGCCTCCGCCGCCGCTCGCCAGCCCCCAGCCGTCGGCCCCGGGGGCGGCGGGCTGCTCCGGGGGCTCGGGCGGCTCCCCGCGGCTCGCGTTGTCCGGCGGCGGCGGCGCGGGCGGCTGCGAGGGGGCGCCGAGGCGCACGGGGGGAGGCAGCAGAGAGGGTGGTGGCGGGCTCGGCGGGGGCTCGGCGGCGGCGCCCGGCGGCTCCTGCAGCGCCAGGGGGAACTGCAGGGAGCCCGAGCCGCCCAGGAGACTGTAGCACAGGTAGGTGACAGACAGGGACAAGGTGCACATGAAAAGCAGCTTGCGCGCCGGCGGCCCCTTAGCAGAGGCGCCGGGCGGCGGCGGCGCGGCCAGAGGTGGAGGCGGAGGCGGAGGCGGAGGAGGTGCGGGCCACGGGGCCATCGCGGCTCCCGGCTCGCGGCGGCGGCGGCGGCGGCAGCCCCCGGCGCTGCCCGGACATGGTTTCAGCCGCCGCCCCCGCCGCCGCCGCCGCCGCTGCCCAGCCGCCCCGGCTGCATGAAGCGACGCCGCTGCGCCCCCGGCCCTGGCCGCTGTCCCGCTGCGCCGGGGGGAAGCCCGGCCGCATGGCCCCCCTCCCCACTCTGCCCGCGGAGTCCGGGTGGCCCCCCACCACCCCCCTCAGCCTCTGGCAAGGGGACCGAGGGGGGCGCGCGGACCCGCCGGCTGCACCTGCTCCGTCTGCAGCGCCCCCGCTTCCCCCGCTCCGCCGCGGCTCCTGCTTCAGTCCCTGCCGCCGCCGCCGCGCGCTGTTGCAGCCCCGAGTTCCTTCCCCGCTGCTAACTTTCTGCCGGGAGAGAGGAGAGGCGCGGAGGGGAGGAGGAGGGGGCCGCGCGCGCGCCCGGCGCCGCCGAGGGAAGGGGGGTGCGCCTGGCGCGCGCCTGCGAAGGGGGGCGCGGGAGCGGAGGCGTGCGCTAGGGCTGGGGCACCCGGGAGAACCGGGATCGTACCCCCACCGCCGCCGCCCGACACTCTGCGCTGGGTGTTCCCAGCCCCACCGCGGGTGCGTCCCCTCCCTTGGGAGTCTGAGAAGCCGTGCTGCACTTCAGCCCTCTCCCAACACTTTTAAGGAATTGGAGCCCAGAGCCAGTAGCCGGTGCCGCGCACGCACTGGGGAGCCAGCGGGGGTGGGGGGCAGCGAGTGGGGAGCTCTCCCTTCCGTTTGTCCCCTGGGACTCCAAGTAAACTCAGCCCATCCCTGACCCTTCCTTCTCTCACCCTGGGGTCGACCTGCCTTGGATCAGGAGGAATTCCTTCTCCCCAACAGCTTCCCCATCCCAAATTCCATCTGTCCAGTCTCCCCATCTTTTCTTGGAGCTTATGATGGGTGGAGCTTTGACACAAACCCCCACGTTTCCCAACCTCAGAGCTCTTGCCTCTGTCCCATCACTAAGTGACCGTGCTTTTTTACAAAAGACGAGGCCACCCGCTCCGGGACACCCTTAACCACAGGTGCACATACCTGTGCCCTTTGGGAGGCATTGGCCACTAAAGAAGTTCGGGTTTGCCTGGACTGAAATAAAATGAGAGTCCCTCTCTCTAAACGTCTAATAAGCGGACACAAGGTGGGTTGCAGAGGGTCTGTGTATGGTCGAATTACATTTTTTTTTAAAATGCATTGTCTCTTAAGAGATTTCCATCCCTCACTTCCCTCTCTTGGATAGGGCCGAATGATAAACATCAGAAGGCTCTAGAAGTGTCCAAAGTAGACTCTGCTATTGCCTTTGCTCAGGAAAGTGAGGGAAATGGCAGGGTGGGATTGAAAGGAGGAGGCAAAGCAATCAACGGAGGCTCTGTAGCCACCTCTGCTTCCTGGGAACAGGGCTGGCCCTGCACAACAGCCTGGCCAGTCTCCTCCTGGGGCCGGCTCCATTCAGCCCCTTCTCCCCTGCTAGCCCCAGCTGGGTGCCTGGCAGATCTGCTTTCCCCTCTTCTGCTGATGTGGCTGACTTCCCCTGTTTTGTTTGATCACATAATAGGAACAACAGCTGAAAGAAAATGTATATAATGTCTAAATATTAACAAAATACCTAGTGCCAAAGAGGGGAAAAAAAATGTTAATCAAATAAGATGAAGAACACGGACTTTTCCCTGAGTGAACAAAAGCTCACTGCTGCTCTCAGCTGGACATGAGTTTCCTTCACTGCAGCCTTAGTTTAGATAAAGATTATTCCTTTATAATATATTTTTTATGGTACACAGGAGACCTCTGAAATGCAGAGTCTGGTGTCCTGTAAATCATTCTGTGTAACTAGAGATGCTTTTTCAAACACGGCACAACTGTATTACTGTAATGTCAATGGGAAGGGGCCAACTGAAGTTGCAAGGAGCCCAGGCTTTGGCGGGCACTCCTTCCACTCCCAGAGCCGCCCCAGAGTGGCCAGCCAGGAAGCTGAGGCTTCTGCTGCATTGGCCCATCCCCCTTTCAAGACTCAGCCTCCAGGGTGCCCAGCCCCCTGGCCCAGGCCCTCATGCTCACATTTCTTGGTCCACTCTTCCAACCATCTGAAACCAACCTGTTATGAGTCTAGTTTGAGAAATAAGTGCATTCCCAAATTTGGAAAGGTTTGGATGAAATGGTTGGAGAGGTTTCGATAACATGGCGTTAAAATCTAACCCAGAGGTGGCAAACTGAGAGTGATATTAAAAAAATGTAAACAAGCTACAAGCTACAATTGTTTAAAATTGCAGGATGTCCCTAAAAAAAAAAAGAAATCTGAAGTTTCTATTGGAAAATCAGCCTATTCCCAACTTCAGCCAGAGGTGAGATGCAGCTGAGCCTTTAGAAGGAGCATATGGACCTGCACATTTATGTCCCTTGCCTGAACTCTGGTAGTAAGCAGATCTCTCCCTTCTTTCTCTCTGTCATCCCCTATAGCCACAGTCTTGAAAGAATGCAGTTCTATTGATAAGATAAGGGGGCCATATAAGTGAACAGGCAGAGGACAGGGTTTTTGTTTTTGTTTTTGTTTTTTTGGAGAGTTTTGCCCATTGCACACTTGGCTATATTTTGTTGTTGTTTTCTTGTTGTTGTTGTTTTTTAATGAATTTTCTTTGGTTTGGTTTGGTTTGGTTTGGTACTGTGAACCCAAGGGTGCTTAACCACTGAGCCACAATCCAGTCCTCCCTCCTTTTATCAATATTTTTTTTTTAGTTGTAGATGGACACAATATCTTTGTTTATTAATTTATTTTTGTATGGTGCTGAGGATCGAATCCAGGGCCTCCCACATGCTAGACAAGCGCTCCGTCACTGAGCTACAGCCCCAGCTCCCAGCCCTTTTTATTTTGAGACAGGGTCTTGCTAAATTGCTTAAAGCCTCACTAAATTGCTGAGGCTGGCTTTGAACTTGAGGTCCTCCTGCCGCAGCCTCCCAAGCTGGGATTACAGGCGTTCACTACTGCACCCGGCCAATGGAGGTGCTTTCTAAGAGCAAGTCTTTGAGAAACCAACAATTAAAGTAGGAGCTGTGCGTGTAGGGTGATCTCCAACTGTATCCGCAGTGGGTCTAGAGATGCTAGAATACTGCTGACGGTTCCACGGCCAGTACGCATGCTCATTCAGCCCCTCATTTTCACAGTGTTTTTCCAACTGGGCTCCTGGCCTCCAGTGGGCCTCCTTTCTAGTCAGCCTTGGCAACAATAGCAGATCACCGTTTGGGAGGAATGTCTGTGTGGCGCTGAGGATGGAACCCAGGGCCTCATGCATGCTAGACAAGCGCCCCATCGCTAAGCTACAGCCTCAACCCATCCCCAGCTCTTTTTATTTATTTATTTTTTTTAATGAAAATATCCCCTTGCTGACTCACTGCCTACCTCATCAATTCCCACCTGTCACTTTGGTACTCAAGGCCCCCTTTCACCTTTCTTGAAGCACAGGGTTTTGCCAAACCAAACAGAACATACCTAAAAATCACATTGCATTATTCTGGTATCCTTGTGCATTATCAGATGATACAGTCCAAACAGAGCTGTCATTTGTTAGCTAATGGTTTTTGAGGTAGGTTATTTTGCCTCTCTGAGCCTCAGTTTCTGCATCCATAAATTATGAATAATAAGACTCACCTGACATTGTGTTCATAAGGAATTAAATTGAATTAGCCAACATATTCAAAACCACCTGGCTCTCTGCCTGACATGTGGTGGCTACCAATAATGATTTGGGTCTAGATATTGGCTCAGAGCATGTCCTATTTCTTTTCCAATTAAAATGTTGTCCCTGAAAAAAAAAAAAAAATCGTGTGTCCTTGCTTCAAAATCAGGATGTGTATGCTGAAGTTCACTTTCCCAATCTGTCCGGTTCACAGCGCGTGTAAAGCCAGGTCCGACACCTTCTCGGGTATTTGTTATGCAGTAGAAACGAACTCTGGCTAACTTTAGTCTTGTTTTTCCTGTTTTTTTTTTTTTTTTTAAGGCTAGAAAGGATTTATGACTCACATAACAAAAAGGAATTTTAAAAAAATCAATGAACAAAAGACAAAAACAGGTTTGGGGAAAGACAGGGAGAGTGTGTGGTGACTAGAATGGTCCAGTCTTCCTGCAGGATCCTGGGAAGGAGACACTTTCCAGGTCCCTTCCCGTTAGGGATGCTTTGGTTAATGAAACAGGAGCAGAAGGGAAGTTTGTCTTTGGGAGATAGCAGGAGATTTGCCCTGGTCTCTTTTCCAGTCTGGCAATTGTAGGAGAAAGCGGTGCCATCTCCCTCAGCCTCCGTGGGCTCAGAGCTCCTCACTGAAGAAAGATACTATAGATCCAGGCCTTGACACTGTATCGATGAAAAGAAAGAAACCTATGCTGTTTTCAGCACCAAAGATGGGGCTTTGTTATCATAGCACAACCTAAACTATCCAGCTCATTAAAACATAATACCATGTTGCCAGGTGCGGTGATGCATACCTGTAATCCCAGTGGCTCGGGAGGCTGAGGCAGGAGGATTGCAAGTTCAAAGTCAGCCTCAGCAATTTAGCGAGGTCCTGAGCAACTTAGCAAGATCCCGTCTTAAAATAGAAAAATAAAAAGGGCTGGGTTGTTCAGTGGTTAAGCACCTGTGGGTTCAATCCCTGGTACCAAAAAAAAAAAAAAAACAAGAAAGAAAAAAATCATGTTAATTTCTTTTGCTATTGATCAAAAATGACTTCATTCCTCCCATACTAGAATTTCTTTCATGAAAGTGAGTAAATGACACATTAGAAACCCCATTAATTTAAAAAAAAAAAAAGTTTTCCCAGCTTGTCTTTTACCTGTATGTAAAAATGTAAACCTTAACAAATCTGAGGTAAACTAGATAAACTTCCAAACAAAACCAGCATAGCAACAGAGAAGAACATTGTGTTCGTCCAAAAGGGGTGAAACACTTAACATAGTAATCATAACCATGAACGTATCACCTTGAAAAGGAGCTTATACGGAAAAATCAGGAATTACTTGGACTAAAAGCACCATACCACAAAACGCAGAATATAGAATTAAGCAATACATATGAGAAAGATTATGGATGTGAACATGCTTATCTAGAAAGGATAAAAATGTAAAGCAAATGAGCTGTGGGTTTAACTCAAGCTAGAAAATAAGGAAGGGTCAGCAACTCAGGAGGATGAAAGGGATAAAAGCATTTGTTTATACTTATTTGGTATTTATTTATTGCCGTGGATCACACTGTGTTCCCCTTCCCACCAAGTTCACATGTGGAAACTCTGATCTTTAATGTAATGCATCTGGAGAGTGGGGCTTTAGGAGGTATGCAGGGGTCAATGTGGTTTTTACAGCTGAAATCTTATCCAGTGGGATTTTTTCCTTATTGGAAGAGGAAGATCTTAATATTATTCTCTCCTTATTCCTCTCCTTCTCTTGTTTTCCATGTAAAAACACAAGGAAACCATAGCTGTCTACAAGCCAAGCAGACGGTCTTCCCCAGAACCTAACCCTGCTAGCACCCCAAACTCAGACTTCCAGCCTATTATATTTGGCTACAAAGACCCTTGTTTATTCATATTTTTATAAGTTTTTAATTGCTTTGTTGCCATTTCTTATTGATTCATTTAAAGCCTTTCATCGATTTGGAATATCACCAATCTTTTTCCCTCTCTCATATATCTTCCAGTTATTGAGTTACCAATTTGCTTTTCCTCTAAACTGTTTCATTGGGTTGGACTATTAGTATTTTTCATTATTTTGAGTCAATCTCTCAGTTATATGCTTCATGGATTTTACTTTGGGGAAAAAAAAAGACATCCCCTGAAGTTCTATCTGTATTTTCTTCTAGTACATTTTTGGTTTATTTTTCTAGGCAAAACTGTTTAAAGCATCTGAAAATCATTTGCGTACATAGTTTTACACAAGGCTCTAACTTTTTTTTTCTTTGTTTCCCTAGCACTAGTTATTTCTCAACATCTTGAAACTCTAATATTATATTTTGAATCCGTCATGTTGGAATTTTCCCATCCACAAGTGTACAAAGCAAACCTCCATTCGTTCAAATCTTTTATACCTCTTATGGGATTCCAGCAATCGCATTGACAGCAACCCTACACAAACCTGCCTCTGGATTGGTGTTTTGATATCTAATTCTTCTTTGTTTACTCTTATAAAATTTCTTGTTCCTTTTGATTTTCATTCATTTATTTACTCTTTTTTGGGGGGAGGGGGGTACCAGGGATTGAACTCAGTTGCACTCCACCACTGAGCCACATCCCCAGCCCTATTTTGTATTTTATTTAGAGACAGAGTCTCACTGAGTTTCATAGTGCCTTGGTTTTGCTGAGGCTGGCTTTGAACTCGTGATCCTCCTGTCAAGTCCCTGAGCCACTGGGACTATAGGCATGCGGCACCTTACCGGGCCATTTATTCATTTTTTAACTGTTATTTTTAAGCCAGTGTATTTCTTGTCCTGAATTACACCTGGAGGATGAATTAGTGAGACCAACAACAGGTTCCCTGTTCTCACAAAGGCAGAAACAATTAAACAAGCCAAGTTCTATAAAATGAGAAAAGCACTAAGAATACAGGGTATCCTAGAAGCATATTATGGGCACACCCACCTTGCACATGGGCATGACAGGATGCTTCACAGAGGAAGGGACATTTCTTTTCCTTATGCAAAGGAAAGACTGGATTAAGCCAGGTAAAGCAAGATGATTTTTAGTGTGTGTGGTATATCACTTACTCCATCCATAGGTAATATAGCATGCAACCCAAAATGCTAGTAACTTTCTAAAGAGAAAAGGGAAAATTTTCCAAAAACATATAGAAAATATTATAATGAAACAAGAATAAATATTAAAACTGGGTCCTCCCCTAGCGTGGTGATGTGCACCTGTAATCCCAGCCTCTTGGGAGGCAGGGGACAGGAGGATCACACATTTGAGGGCCTCAGCATCTTATTAAGACTTGAAGCAAATTAGCAAGACCCTGTTTCAAAAATAATAGGAAATAAAAAGGGCTGGGGATGTGGTTCAGTGGTAGCAAGCCCCTGGGGGCAAAGGGGGGGGCACATAGTTCCTATAAGTACAGGAACGATATAAAACAAGATAATACATACTGCTTTCCATTGCAGTTTGTATTCAGCATTGTAAGGCATTCCCAGTTAATGCAAAAAGAAAGGAAAAAAAAAGACATCAGAGTTGGGGGGTGGAAATATTATTACTATTTACAACCTGCAGATTTATTAGCAAAGAAAAACCTACCGACTAAAGGGCTTGACAAATTTACTGAATAACATTCAAATTACAAAGAGTAATAGTATTCCTGTTTACAATCAGGATAACAATGATGTGATTTAAAAGAAGACCCTATTCAGAGCTACAATGTATTCCAAAAATTACGTAGGAATAAACTTAATAAATCCAAGCAAGTCTTTTAAAGAATTAGACAATTTGGGGGACCATAGGGCCACCATAACCATGTGCCACAACCTGCTTAAATCAATGTGTCCCTTCACAGTGATGGAGACCAGAAGTTTGAAATCAAGGAGATGTCAATAGGGATAAGCATCTTCTAAGACCCTTGGGAAAATCCAGAATCAGTCCATAGATTGAAGATCCAATATTATAAAACTGTCACCATTAATCGCTGAATTCCAAGTAATTTCAAGCAAACTTCCAACAGGGTCGTATGTAGGTATGGAGGGTAGATAATTTGATAAGTTGATTCTAAATTTCACACGGAAGCAAAGTGATAGTCATCCCTCCTTGGAGAAGGAGAAAAGTGCAATCAGAAAAATGAGTCTCCCTTTAAGAAAGGAAAGGAAAATGTGAAAAATGAAACTCCAAAAGGTATTTTATGTATTCAGGTGTGACAATGTAAATTCATATTCTGATAAAGAAAGCTGAATTTACAACCTCCTGAACTAATCAAGGAGCTCGGATTTGTTGATATTAAACGAAGATGAAGCTCCCAAGAAGAAATATTTCAAGTAGAAATAAATATAACTATCTACTCTGAGCTCCATCTTAAGTGATAGAAAGAATGGGCTCTTTAATAAATCATTGGTTATCCATAGGCAAAAAAGAAAAAAAACAGTTCCCTCCTGTCTCTATGCACAGAACAGGTGTAGACAGACTACAGACCTGAAAATGAAAAGAAATGTTTTCTGTATTTCATAAGAAAAACACAGGATATTATTTCTATAACATCTGGGAAGAAAAACATATCATTGACTAAATGCACAGAGGAAAAGATTGACCAACATGTCTACAGTTTGTATTTCTTTCTTTCTTTTTTTTTTTTTTGTACTGGGGATTAAACCCAGGGGTGCTCTAACACTGAGCTGCATCCCCAGTCCTTCTTAGTTTTTAATATGAGACAGGGTCTCCCTAAATTGTTTAGCATCTCATTAAATTGCCCAGGCTGGCCTCAAACTTGAGATCCTCCTTCCTCAGCCTCCTGGCACAGATGTGTGCCACTGCATTTGGCTATGATTTATATCTTTTTTTTTAACACAAAGATGACCATAAAGATCATGAAATGACCAAGTAGTAGGCTAAGATAAAACTTACCATTCAGAATATAGATTTATAGATATATATGAAATGACAATGAATAATTTGAAAAAAATCACTAGGAAAAGAAAGAAAAGGAGGGAGTCCACAAAGGAGAATACAGTCTCACTGTTGATGGGAACAGTGGAAATTAAAACACAGATACACGAGTGATGTTCCCCGTCATGCCTATGGTTTAAAGTGAACAACTTACACAGCTTGCATAGACCTTATCCAAAATGCTTGGGATGAGTAGTGTTTCGGTTTTCAGAGGTTTTTGTCTATTTTTTTTTCTTTTTTTGCATTTTGCAACGATTACATAGACTTTACCAGTTGAACACCTCGAATGTGAAAATCTGAGATCTGAAATGCTCCAAACTTTAGCAAAGATGTAGGGAAAAGGGCTAGCACACATTGCTGATGGGAATGTAAATTGCTACAACTACATTGGTGAAAATGACGATATAGGTAGAAGTAAAAATGTGTGGTCATGTGACCAAATACCACTTCCTGGTATCTGCACTAAAAAAATCTCACTTGTAAACACAAGAGATGTGTAAAGTGGTTTTTTGTTTTTCTTTTTTTTTGGGGGGGGACATAGTATAAAGAGGGAGGGCAGGGCTGAGGGGGGTACTTAGCTCAGTGGTAGAGCACTGGCCTAGTATGTGTGAGCCCCTGGGTTTGATCCAGGCACTGCAAACATTAAGAGAAAAATTTTAAAAGATATAGACCATCTGGTCTGGAGATGTAGCTCAGTAGATAGGGTGCTTGCCAAACATGCACAAGGCCCTGCATTCAATGTCCAAGGTCACCAAAAAAATTAAAATAAAAAGCTTTTAAAGAAGGCAACAACCTGTTCCATTAGTAAGAGAATGAATTATTGTGAAATAACAATGGATATTATATTCATATGCTGGGATATTATATTGCAATTAATGAGAACAAAGTAGCTCTACACCTGTTAATGTGGATACTCAAGAGCTACTGTGGTTTAGTAAGAGTCAATCTAAGAAGGATATATGCAGTATCATGCCATTTATATAACTTTTTAAATGCATTTTAAAAAAAAACTAGCCTGGTGATGCATACCTATAACACCAGCAACTCAGGAGGCTGACACAGGAGGATCACAAGTTCAAGGCCAGCCTCAGCCATGTAGAGAGGCCCTAAGCAACTTAAGGAGACCCTGCCTCAAAATAAAAAATTAAAAGGTCTAGGGGTATAGCCCTGTGGCAAAGTGTCCCCAGGTTCAATCCCCAGTAGCAAAAATAAAAAAGTGTAAAAATTTAACCTTTGGATAACGATGATATGCACACATATAATCTTGGAATGTGTCATCGTAAGTGTAGGACATTGGGACCTATGATGAGGGAGAATGGGATGGAAAAGCTAATTTGAGTTTTTACAGTAGCAGTTTGGTTCTTGAAAACAGAGAAAACTTTAATCAGTTGAACTGTATCACCTGCCCATGCCCCAATTTATATACTGATGCCCTGTACTTCAGAATAGGACCATATTTGGAGACAGGATCTTTAAAGAGATAATTAAGGGAAAAGGAGATCATATGGGTGGGTCCTAATCCAATATGTTGGTGCCCTTATAAGAAAAGGAAACCAGGACAGACACACAGAGGGGAGACCATGCAGAGACACAGGAAAGATAACTATCCACAATCCAAAGAAGGAGACCTCAAAAAGAAACCAATCCTGCCAGCACCCGATCTCCGACTTCTGCCCTCCAGGGTTGTGAGGAACACATTTCTGTTGTTTAAGCCACCCGGGGCGACACCTTTTGTTACAGCAGCTTTAGCAAACTAATACATGTGAAGCAAACAGGGAAGAGCTCCCATCTGTAACTCTGGGTATTGGGACCCAAAATATAGGTTATGTTATACATGTCTCCTATGTTTGAAATATTTCTATGTAAGTTAAGAAAATAACGAGCAGATCCCCCCTACGCCGCCAAAAGAAAAAAATGATTGGCATACAGTAGAAATTAATCTGTGATACCTTCTGGACCACAGCGGGTATTACTGTTGTTAGACAGCTATCAGCTACTCAGAACCTTCCATCTCCAAGGTCTTTGTCATCGTCTGCAACCAACCTGCACAAGGAGAAAGAAGATGCACAGATGGGCTGGGGACACAGCTCAGTTGGTAGAGTGCTTGCCTCGAATGCACAAGGCTCTGGGTTCAATCCCCAGCACCACACACAAAAAAAGGGGGAGGAGTGGGTCTTGTGATCATGGAAGCTGACAAGTCTCCCGATCTGTGATGGGCAAGCTGCAGATCTGGGAAAGCTGATGAAAGCTGGCGACACAGTTCCAGTCCCACTCCAAAGGCAGAGGAAACAGGAAACTAATGTTTCAGTTCCAGTCTGAAGACAGGCAAGATTCCCCCTCCTTGGAGGGAAGGTGGGTCTTTTTCACTCTATGCAGAATTCCAACAGGTTTGGGCAAAAAACATCCACATTAGAGAGGACAATCTGCTTTACTTGATCCACCAACTCAAACATTAATCTCATGCAGGAGGGCTAACACCCTCCCAGGCCATCCAGAACAAAGTTTCACCAAATATCTGGGCACCTCATAGCCAAGTCAAGTTAACACATGAACCTGTCCATCACGCCTCCCCTATAAACTAAATTGTCTATCTTTGACTCTCATTTCCTCTCAAAAGTTCCCTCACCCATCTTTGGTATACGCTTTGAAATTCTAGGTTGGTTGATTGTTCTGAATCCATATTTTAATAGCATATGTTGTCTTCATCAGGAAGAGTGTCTTTTATATTTGTGTGTGTTTTCCACCTAAATTTATGAAATCATTTATTCTTGAGTCATGCTATATCAAATGTGTTCTGCTGCTCATTCTCTTCCAGTTCTTTTACATTCCCTATACTTGAGGTATTTTTTGATTTGACTCTGTTTTTCTGGAATATATTTTTCTACAGTGTAAGGGTTTCTAACTGGGACCTGAATTTGGCAGGGACCCTAATTTAATATCATGCTTTTACACAAAAGACCAGAGTCTATTGTTTTTTTTTCTGGGCACAAAGGACTCTACAACCATGATTATTAGATCAAAACAAGCTAACAAATAAACGAAAAACATTTTTCATAAAGAAATAAACACGGGCAGAAATGCAATTCTGTTCTGCTAGTAAATACCACAATTATAAGACATCTTCCTTTTTTATTGTTTTCTGGGGTTTTTTTTTTTTTGCAATTACAAAATAAAATATGAATACATACTCATAAGTTAAACCAAAAATAAATCGAAGAGCACAGACATAATTGGAAGCTCCTCTATTAACAAATATTGAATTTACAAATCCTCATATATGTAATGAAAGCTACTTTTCACAGTGAAAGCGTATGAAGTCTGTGGCTGACGAATAACGTGGCCCAAATCTGCCCAGATCTGCCTCCTGCAGCTCCTTCTACAGAGTATCCGCCATGCTGGTGCTTGGTGTTTAGATATTTCACAAATATTATTGACACCCTGGTATCTGATGGGGACAAGGCAGTGAGGATATTGAAAAAGGGACTTAGAAAGGGCATCTGAGTAAAAGGGAAACAAATGAGATTTACAATCATGAAATGTGAGAGAATCTGGAGTGCGACATTTGACACGGCTTGAGTCATGGGAAGCTGGTGAGTGATTTTAAAGAAAGAATGAACAGGGCTAGAGAATCATGCTCGGGGAACAAATGCATTCATCAAGAAGGGAGGAAAAGTATCTCTGGGAAGGAAAAATAACTTTGAAGTCTCCTGCAGTAAGATCAACGTCAAAGTCAGACACCCATCCATCCACCTGGTGTTAAATGATACAGAGGATTTAGAGAGGAATTAGGTGGTAGAAGCCTGCTGTTGGCCCCGATGTCTGTCACATGGGTCCCACCAGGGTTTAAGGGGCATCTGAATCAGCACCCCCATCAATGAGGATGCCAAACTAGAACAGGTACACTTCCAACTGCTGAAGAATAATGTCTGACACTAGCTGAGATTATACAAGAAGGGAGAAATACTTCCCTGAACAGATTCCCGAGGAACACAAAATTTATCTATTTGGAGAAAATAAATCTACTGCAAAATATATGTGTTAAGGAGGAGGAGAATATGCTTTTGCTTTTCAAGCGTCAAGAGAAATTGATTCACGTTCCTGTTAGGCAGAAACGCGATGGGGACCGAGTTTAAATCTGTCTCTGTTACTTTGGACCTAAAAACTTATAGGTTGACAAACACTCTTTCAGAAGCTAATGTGTCCCAAAATATCAGCTTCTCCTCAGTAGTCACTGTTAACCATTCCCTAGGGATTAGCCTCTTTCCCCCACCCCCATGTTATAAATAAAATTGAATTATATAACAAATAATATTACTTACCGACTTTATATAATAAAGAATATTAGTTACCAACTTTGTCGCAAAGATTTAGGAGACTTTTCCTATCCGTTCATTTTCTCTCTTTGAAGTTTCCATAATTTGAGTTTGTGGAGTACATTAGCAGAGGCTGGGGTACGGCTGAGCTAGAGTACTTGCCTCACATGCAGGAGGCCCTGGGTCCCATCTCCACCACCCCAAAAGATAAATTAGCAAATAAGTAAATAAAACAACAGACAAACTGACGGCCAAAGAAAAGACCTTCCAATGTATTACAGGCACGAGCAAAGCACAGGAGCCACACAAAGCCTGAGACTCAAAGAGGGGCCAGGTGGCCAGAGTTTATATAGCATCCTAAACTAGGGAAAAGAACAGACTCTTCAGCCAGAGAAAGAAATCGAGGGTTGGGGTTTCTGGGGAGAGCTGGTGCAAGGAAGGAAATGAAGGCCATTTTATTATGTAGATAAAGTCTCCTGGGTAGCAGATGGCAGAAGAATAGGTGGTCATAGGGGGTGGAGGAATCTGCTTCCCTGGGAGTTAATCTTCTGCCTTTGATGAGATCCTGGGGCCGGGCAGCTCTGGACAATTGCATCCTCCTGGAAGACCTTCTCTAACTCAGGTAAGGAAACCTCAGAGAAAACCCTGCCCTGTGCTTCAGGGGAAGAAACTGGGGAGAAGCAGGCAGGGGCAGGAGAAGGGAAGAGAGACCTTGAGCAGGAGGCTGCATCTTAGTCCATTCCAGTGTGCTTCGGGTCAAAGTACTCAGCGCGCCCAAGTGATGAACTTTGAGGTATCATTTTCTGAGTCCCGGCAATTTATTTAATTCCTTTTAGTGGCCCTCAGAGTGTTGCATAAACATCTACAACAAGATATTAAAACGATTCCTCTACTGGTGGATGTGTAGGTTATTTCCCATTGTGTGTGTGTGTGTGTGTGTGTGTGTGTGTGTGTGTGTGTGTGTTTACAGGCGTATGCATGGGGTGTCCATCTGTATATACACAAGGGCTGGAACCGTCATGTCAAGTGGCACATGCATTTCATCATTTGAAAAAAATCAAAGTGTGTGCTAATTGATGCTTTCACCCACAGTTATTTTCAATTTTCCTATTTTAGGCCAATATTAAATTTTGCAGAACATTTGCAAGATAAATGCCTAAAACTCCCCAATACCTTCAAATCGGTTTCACCAATTCTTAACACCGGGTTAGGCCACATTCACGACCTCCTTCTCTCCCTGACGACTGCTTTTTTTTCTCGCTCTTTCTGTTATTGGAGCAGTTTGCCTACATGATGCCCGTTTTCCCTCTGATGTTTTCTGGAGTATTTTCAAAACACAAGGGTATTTTCTTATCTCACTACAGTAGGGTTACTAAGTTTAAGCATTTTCTTTAACATGGATAGAACAGTTCTATCTACTGCCTAGTTCTGCTTTTGCCAACCAATGATGGCTTTTACACCATTATCTGCCACTAGTTCAGAAGCGTGTGTCACATTCAACTGTTATAACTCTTTACAGTCTTTTTAAATACTGAAGCAGTTCTTTCTCTTTTCTTTCTTTCGTTCTTTCTTTCTTTCTTTCGTGTGTGTATAAGTGAGAGAGAGAAAGAGAGAGAGACAGACAGACAGACAGAGACAGAGATAGAGACTGGGAATTGAATCCAGGGACTCTCTACTACTGAGCTACATCCATGTTATGGTTTAGATGTGAGGTGTCCCCAAAAAACTTATGTATGACATAATAAAAGAAAATTCAGAGTTGAAATGATTGGGTTATGAGAGCCTTAATCTTATCAGTACATTAATCCACTGAGAGATAAATTAGGTGGTAACTGTAGACAGGTAGGGTGTGCACAGAGGAAGTAGGTCACTGGGGACGGGCCTTTGGGGTTTATATTTTGCCCCTGGTGAATGCAGTTCTTGCTCCGTTTCTTGATTGTGATGTCCTGAGCTGCTTCCCACTGACATGATGTTCTGCCTCCCCTCAGGCCCAGATGGAATCAGCCATCTGTGGACCAAGACCTCAGAAACCATGAGCACCAAATAAACTTCTCAGTCTCTAAAATTGTTCCTGTCAGGTCTTTTGATCACACCAATGGGGGAGGGAAAAAGAAAGACTAAAACAATATCCATCCTTTCTATTTTTTTAAATTTTGAGAAACAGCCTCACTCCGTTGCCCAGGCTGGCCTCAAATTTGTGATCCTCCAGCCTCAGCCTCCTGACTCGCTGGATTTGCAGGTATGCACACCTGTGACAAGCTGCAGTCCTTAGCCTTTCTTTGTTATGCCAAACATTTTGGTGAAACATGGCACATACATAAATCATCCCTCGATTGGGGTGGCCTAATATTTCCTCATGATTTGATTCATGTTACATATTCCTAGGTGAAATATCATAAAAATGGGGTTGTGATCTTCTCAGATGGTTACAGATGATTGCCCATCTGTCCCTTCCTTGCTGATTTTAACTTTATTCATCTGATAAAGAGGTCTCTGTGTAATTACTATCATCCTCTTGTGACAATAAATTATCTGAAGGTAGACGCTTAAAACACATGCAAATAGCCTCTTCCTCTTCACATTTCCATCTCGTGGTATTTTTTCCATGGACAATTATTGTCTGAACAAGGCACTTATAATTTCAAAATACTGATTTTCTGATTGCACCATTCCCTTCATATTTAACAAGTACCTTTTTTTTTGAAGGAAGAACATTTTATTTTCATCTGTCTTTCTTTCCATTATTTTATCTTCTCATCTGTGCATCCATTCACCCATCCATCCATATATCAGAGTCCCACCCAGGTCCTGAAGTGCTGTGTTGGATGGTTTGGTGGCAGTGAGTATCCTGACTTGTTACTGACCTTGGAGGAGACTCTTTCAACTTTTGGCTCTTGAGTATGATGTGAGTTGTTGGTTTTTCCTGGCCTCTATTGTGTGGCTAAGGAGGCTGCTTCTATATCTAATTCATTGATCGCTTTTATCATAAAAGGATGTTGAATTTTGTCAAATGCTTTTCCTGCATCTGTTGAAAGAGATCCTATGGTTTTTGTCCTTCATTCTGTGAATGCAATGTACACTGATTATTGGTTTATTAATTTGCATGGGTTGAACCATCCTTGCATTGCTGGAATTAATCCCTGTTTTCTTATTTTCTTCTTTATTGGTACTGGGGATGGAACCCAGCGGTGCTTTTGTGAGAAATAAAAGGTCTAGGGGTCCATTTTCAGAATACAGTATTTTAGCTTTAAAACATAAAATGGAAAGCCCACAGTGGTGGTGCACGCCTGTCATCCCAGTGGCTTGGGAGGCCGAGGCAGGAGGATTGTGAATTCAAATCCAGCCTCAGCAAAAGAGAGGTGCTAAGCAACTCAGTGAGACCCTGAGTTGCAAAATAGGGTTGAGAATGTGGCTCAGTGGTCGAGTGCCCCTGAGTTCAATCCCAGGTATCAAAAAATAAATAAATAAAATGACTTGGAATGTAAGAAAGGAAGCTGGAGGGAAGGACAGAATGAAAAGTTGTAAGCAATTAACACAAGAAGGTAAAAATCCACAGCCCCTTGACAAATAGGAGGAGGCCCTCTTGACCAACAGAGATAAACTGAGTATTTGCCAAGAGGCACTCAATCAAGGGGACCTTCTTGCTACCAGAGAATATAGGGAGGTGGGGACAACTAAAAGTGTATTTCTTTAAGTAACCCAATCTGAGGCAGTAAAACCTAGGGGATGTTCTGAAAGACTGTGCGCCCCATAGTACTCAGCCAATGTGGAACCAGGGGAGGGAGGGATCTTGTTCTCTAAACAAAACACCTGGTTGTACCCATCTAGGAGTCCTTCAACCCAGGCACCTGGGTCTTGTAAGACCATCATTAAACAAAAGCCTCGCTTTTTGCTGTTCCTTACATCTCTTACTCCATTCTTTGGACTTGGAAAGGTGAGTGTGTTTCTCACACTATGACTGAGCTACCTCCCTACCCCTTTTTATTTTTTATTTCTTATTTTTTTAAATTTTGGAGAAAGGCTCACACTAAGTGGCTGGCCTCAAACTTGTGGTCCTCCTATCTCAGCCTCCTGAGTCACCACACCTGGCTAGCGGGACTCCCTCTCGATCATCGTGAATGATGTTTGAATATTCTGTTAAATTCACTTTGCTAGTATTTGATAGAGAATTTTTGTGTCTCTGTTCATCAAAGATATCGTCCTGCGATTCTCCTCTGTAGGGTCTTTCTCCAGTTGTGGTGTCAGGGTGATAATACTGGATCAAATTAGTTTGGAAGAATTCTTTCCTCTTCCTTTTTTTGGCAGCGTGTGAGAAGAATTGGCATCATTTCTTTTTTAAGTGTTTGATAAAGTCAGCAGGGACACCTTCCAGTCCTGGGCTTTTCTTTGTCCTTAGACTTTTTATTTTTGATTTAATTCTCCTTACTCATGATTATTCTGTTAAGATTTTCTAATTTTTTTTAATAACACAGTCTTGGTAGGTTGTGTGCATCAAGGAATTTATTCATTTCTTCTAGGCTTATTCATAGGCATATAATTTTTCATAATAGATTCTTATTTTCCTTTGTATTTTTTGCCTGAGTCTTCTCACTCGCCTTTTTCTTTTTAAGTCTAGCTAAACAATTGTCAATTTTGTTTTGTTTATGTTTGTAAAACACCAGCTCCTGAGCTGGGTATGGTGGCATGCCCCTGTAGTTCCAGCTACTTGGGAGGCTGAGGCAGGAATTGCACTTGGTCTTAAAATAAAACCAAATGAAATAGAACACCAACTCTTAATTTCATCTATCTTTTCTATGGTTCTTCTTGGCTTTATTTCAGTTTATGATTTCTTCTTTCGGTTAACTGTCAGCTTTGCTCTTGTTTACTTAATTCTTTAAGGTACATTGTTAGTCAGTTTATTTGAGATCTACCTTCTTTTTAGATACTGGCCTTTGAATCAACTTTACTCTTATAACTATGAATTGCATAGGTTTAGGTGTGTTGTATTTTCATGTTTATTTATGTCATGATTTTTTAAATTTTTCTTTATAGAAGCTGAGCATGGTGGTGCATACCTGTGTGATCCAATCAACTCAGGAGGCCAAGAGAGGAGGATCCCAAGTTCAAAATCAGCCTCAGCAATTTAGTGAGGCCTTAAGTAACTTAGCAACACCCTGTCTCAACAGAAAGGAGTGGGGAGCTGAGGATGTGGCTTAGTGGTTAAGTGTCCCTGGGTTTAATCCTTGGTACCAAAATTTTTTAAAAAATTATTTTTCTTTGTAGATGTACTGACTGTTCAGGAGTATGTTGTTTGATCTCCTTGTTATTTGTGAATTTTCCAAAGTTCCTCCTCTTCATTGATTTTAATTTTATACCATTATAGCCAGAAACAATGTTGGATATGATTTCAATCTTCTTACTGGATAGCACTTGTTTTGAGGCCTTATATATAATTTATCCTGGAGAATGATCCTTGTGCAGTTGGAAAGGGGGGGTATTTGGCAGTTGTTGAAAAGAATGTTTTATCGTTCAGTTGTTTTAGCGGACTGTTTCCACATCTCTTTGATATTTTTCTGCCTGGATGATCTGCCCAGTGCTCAAAGTGCAGTGTTGAAGTCCCAAATTACTATTATATTGGAATCTATCCCTTTTTACATCTGCTAAAGTTGCTTTATTTATTTAGGTGCTTCAATGTTGTGTGCATGTATATTTATGATTATTAAATCTTTTTGTGAATTGATATCTTGATGTTATCATATAATGACTTTCTTTGTCTTTGTCTGTATTTATAGTTTTTGACTTAAAATCTGTTTATCTGATGTAAATATAGCTAATTATGCTTTTTTTTTTTTTTTTGGTTTCCCAGCTGCATAGATTATCTTGTTCCTTCACTTTCATTCTGTGCCTCTGCTGGTGAAGTGAGTTTCCTGTAGACAGCACACAGTTGGGTCTTTCCTTTTTTTTTCTCTCCATTCAGTCATTATATGTCTTCAATTGGGAAATTCAGTCAATTCAATTAAATGTAATTTTTGATAGATAAGGACTAACTACCTTGAACTTTGTTAATTATTTACTAGCTGTTTTGTAAATACATTGTTCTTTTCTTTCTCTCTTGCTTTCTTCCTTTGTGGGTGATTTTCTCTAGTTACGTGTTTTGATTTCTAGATTTTTCTTTTCTGTGTATCTATGATAGGATTTGCTTTGTGATTCCCACGAGGCTTACAAAGATAATCTTATACTCGTAACAAGCTATTTTGATCTAATGGCAACTTAGCCTGTGTTGTACAAATAAACTCCATGCTTGACTCCATTTATTCTTCCACATTTTGAATTTTGATGCACTTATTTACATGTTGTTATTTTGCACATACCTTTAACTGCATACTTACTTTTATCAGTTTTATATTTTTGATGTAGTCTTATTATTCATTAGCATCCTTTTATTTTTTAATTTTATTTACTTGTGTATTTATTTATTTATTGGTACCAGAGATGGAATGCAGGGTGCTTAACCACTGAGCTACATCCCCAGCCCTTGTTTTGTGTTTTATTTAAAGACAGGGTCTCACTGAGTTGCTTAGGTCCTCACTGAGTTGCTGAGGCTGGCTTTGAACTTGCGATCCTCTGACCTCAACCTCTAGAGCCACCGGGATGACAGGCATGGGCCACCACACCCAGCTCACTACTCTTTTCTTTAATCCTAAGAATTCCTCTTAGTATTTCTTATAAAGCAGTTCTCATGTTGATAAATTCCCTCAGCTTTTGTCTGTCTGGGAAAGTCTTTCTCTTTTCATCATTTTGAAGAACAGCTTTGCTGGATACCGTGTTGGGGGCGGGGTGTCTTCCAGAATTTTGAATGCATCATTCCTTCCTCTTCTGTTCTTCAGGGTTCCTGCTGAGAAGTCTGTTTCTAGCCATGCTGAGATTCCCTTGTATGTTATTTGTTTCCTTTCTCCTACTGCTTTCAGGATCCTGTGTTGTTTTTACAGTCTGTCTTGTGCCCTTACTTTTGTGTGTGTGTGTGTGTGTGTGTGTGTGTGTTGGGCGTGAGCTACTGAGGAAATAGCTCAATAGCTCAGGGAACTCTACCCCTGAGCTCCTCTCTCAGCCCCTTTAAATTTTTTTTTTTTTTTAATTTGAGACAGGCTCTCCCTAAGTTGCTGAGACTGGCCCTAACTTAGGACTGTCCTGCCTCAGCCTCCCAAGTCACTGGGACTGTAGGCACACACCACTGTGCCCAGCTCTTCACTTGTTTTCATTCTTTTTTTTTTCTCCTCTGAGTATATGTTTTGAAATGATAACCCGTCTTCAAATTCGTAGGCTCTTTCTTCTGCTAGATCAAGTCTGATGTTGATAGGTTCTCTTCTGATTTTCATTTCATTCATTAGTCTTATATTCAATATGCCTAATTCTCAGCTTCGGGATTTCTGTTTGAAGGAGGAAGAGGAGGAGGAGGAAGAAGAGGAGGAGAAGAAAAAACCATGCAACTCAAAGTTCTCGTTCTTCTCACTTATCATTTTCCTTACTTTTTAAAATCGTTCTTATGGGTTTTCTTGAAATTCACAGAGCTTCCTTAAAGCATGTATCTTGAGTTCTTTATCATGAAGTTCATACATTTTCACTTCCTTGACATCAGTGATTGGAACTCTTGTTCATTTGGTGATGTCGTGTTTCCTTAATGCATTCTCCCTCTCTCCCTCCCTTCCTCCCTCCCTCCCTTCCTTCCTTCCTCCTTTCATTCCTTCCTTTTGCAGTACCAGTTATCAAGGTCAGAGCTCACACATCCCTGTCAAGTGCTACACTACTGAGCCACACACCTAGCACTCCTCGATTGTTCTTAATTTCTGTGGTCATGCAGAAGTGTCTATGCGATTCAAGAAATAATCTTCTTGGATTGGATTATTCTAGGAAATCCCTGAGTTGGACACAGTGCTGGGTATGCCAGACACCCAGCAGCGGTGGCCTAAGTACACTAGAAATCCAAGACCTGCTATAATGAATACAGTGCTGGACCAGGTCAGAAGCCCCAAGTTACTAGGGCTGCTTTCTGTTCAGCATTGTCCAGGGTCTGGAGTCACCCAGTCACGGTGCAGGGGAGAGACTGTACCTACCACACAAGGTTTCAGTCCAGGGCTCTGTGCTCCCAGCTGGTGCCAGGATAAGTCTAAAGGTTCACTACATGGGATAAACCTGAAATATGGAGCTCTGAGGTCTATGGGTGTTGGATTTTGCTTTGCTGGTCTCAGTGTTGGGGTCCTATGCAAAATTCTGGGCTCACTTCCTTCTCTTTGGCCCAAGCAGATTATTTCTCTCTGCGCTGTGCTGCTTGGGGCTGGAGGGAGGGGTGATGCGTGAAATCTAAACCTGTCCTTCTTGTTTAATGCATTTCTTCTTTTTGTTCCACCATCAAGTAGTGTAATCTGTCACCTGGCTTCCTTAGTTCTTACGAAGACACCTTCATGGGTGATTAATGGATCACACTGACGTTTCTGCAGGGAGACTACTACTGAAACGAAGAATATTATTAAACCTTCTAATGTAGCCAATTATCATTAAAATTTTTATTTTAAAAATTCAACTTATTTTAAAAGAATAATCTGTCGTTCTAAGGAGGGATGGACACCTTACTATCACTACCTGATTGTCTTTCTACAATATTTAGAAGTTATTCCTGGACAGGCTATTTCTGCCTTCTCTATGGTATACCACTCCTACAGGTTTTTCTGTTCATTTCCTTCCAAATGGAGATTGAAGATCACAACTGATGCTCAGTGAGGGCAGTATAACTGTCCTAGTTAAAAGTTCCCCATCCTGGAGAATATTTGAAATTCTTTTCTCAATTGGAAAAAAAAAGTATCAGCTTGTCAGATTTTTGAAACAATTTTCCCACTTAGGGTACCACCATTACAACTTCAGACTTCAAAGCATTAAGTCATGAAGGTTCTTCCTAGTTCCTAGTGATATCAAAATTCTCCATGTCCCTTGATTTTTTTATATTTAAATAAGGAATGCCTAATCAGCAAGCACTAGCTTTCTGTCATCATGACTCAAAGTGAAGTAGGCTCTGATTATGTCATTCCGGGCCATAAAATCCTTCAAGGGTTTCCAACTGTTTATAATGTAAGATTAAAAACCTCTCAGAACGCCATAGGAACTCTTTGTAACAGAGCACTAACCTATCTTTCTGACTGCATGCTCACTTCTTGCCAAATATCAAACTCCCACCATCCTAGACTAGTAATCTCTTTCTCTAAACCTGCCAGGTAATTTCAGACCTCTTTCTCCTGTTCTCTCTGCCTGAGAACCCTGGCTCTCCTAACTCAGTGGGAATGTCCTATTTCGAAGTCCAGGAGGAAAAGTATCACCTCTTTGCAGTATTCCCAGGTGCCCAAGCAAAATTAATTACACCATTCTCTGTGTGGCCCCATAGAACATGGTGCAAAGCTTCATCATAACCTTACCTGCTATATTTTCCTTCTGAGTGTCTGTGTTTCTTTCTTCTACTCCACTTGACTTATTTGGCACAATTAGCAAGTCTTATGCATCTTCATATCTACACCAGGACTAAGCACGTTCAGTAAAGTCTTCTTTGAAATGATGAAAATGAATGAATCAGGGATATTTATTTCAAATATTTCAAACATTTAGATTTCTTCCTTTTCTCAATGTATTTAACTGTTCTACTTCATATTTCCCTCTGGGGGGAGAAACATAAATTGTCCTTACAGCCTTAATGCTAGTTTTCCTACTTTTTCACTTGATTCAAGCTAGTTTTTAATTTTGGGTTGCCTAATTTAACTCCACTTCTACATATTTAATTGTTACCTAAAAGCCTTACATTTTTTTACTTCTTTTGAAACCGTAATCACTTTCAGATTTTCATTTTAAAATTTCATTTATCTGTCTATTTCACTTTATTTGTTTAATTGCTTTATTACTTTATTCATTTGGTGCTTTTTTATTATTTACCAACTTTGGAGGAGATAGAGCACATGGCATTGAACAAGGTGATTTGGTGATCATGGCTTCACAGACCCCAGTTTGAAAGGCTATTCAGGCACCAAACTATCTTCACAACCCAGGGGGTCCTATCACTGAGTTATATCCCCAGGATTTTTTTTCTTCTATTTCTAGGCAGGGTCTCCCTATGTTGCTGAGGGTGGTCTCGAACTTGTGATCTTCCTGCCTCAGGTTCCAAGTCACTAGGATTATAAACACGCATGCCACCAGCCCTGACTTATGTGTATATTTTTTAAAAACTCTCCACCTTCAAGATTTTTAACTCCTCATTTAAAAGTATTTGATATTAATTTCATGCTTCTTCGTGCTGCTCATTAATTTTGTTTTAAACTTTTATTAGTTTGGTTTGAACCTGTTATTTGAAGCCTTACAAAACTCTTCCCATCTAAATTTTTATTCAACTCTACGATCTGTAAGCTTTGTTTATCCAGTTTGGTTTCTATTGCCTTAAATAACTTTTGATCAAAGTAATACTTGCATAGAGTAAAAAATAAAAGGAGAAATCACTCATAAAGAAAGGTGCAGAATGGAAATCTCACTACCCCACCTTCCGTCTTCCTCCAACAGGCCTGCTTCCTGCGGACAACTAATTGAACGGTTTGTGTTTTTAATTCTCTTGGTGGTTACCATGATAACTTTAAATATATTCTCATATTTCTTTTCTTTTTTAATTTACCAACTTTCAAGGAGATGGAGCACATGGCATTGAACAAGATGATTTGCTGATCATCGTCCCACACACCCCAAAATGAAAGGCTATTTAGGCACCAAACTATCTTCACAAGAGCCAAGGGAGCAAGGTGAGAGGCAGTAGTACCTGGATTTAGTATAATAATAAAAAAAAAATGCATTGAAGAAGGTGTCACGCCTCTCCCAAGCAGCAAAGAGATATGGCCTCATCCATCTGGGGGGAGGGAGAAGGAATTAAGTCCATGCCTTGGACTTATCATCAAGTCCCAAGTGCTGGGAAGAGTGAAACCCACTGGTGGGAAGAATCCCAGGACCTCTACTCCTAGGCCGGCACCCACAAGGTGAACACCCACCACTGCATGAGCCAGACTGGTGATTGCCTCTACCATTCCCCACCCAAGCTTGAACAGCAGACAGGGAGCAAGACTCCACCCAGTGCAGAGCAGGGCATGAAAGTCATAAAAGTCAGCATTAGACTTTGCCTTGGAGCTCAGTCCTAAGCCTGTGGTAGAAAGGCCCCAGCACCAGGAAGAAAATGAAGACCCCCTCTACCCCATGCAGAGTTTGCAGACAGGGCCTGTCAACCAGACTGCCTTGGCATAAGGCAGACACCTGTGCACCAGAGGCCCAGACTCAAGTTTTGCCGTGCATCTTCTGGGGCTCCCTCCACAGTTGCGTATGTGGGTTTCAGGTGCAACTCCATTTATGGTCAGCCTTGGTGGCCAAGGAACTGCGTCCTTCCTTGAAGATGGAACAGCTACAATAGTCCTCATGCCAGAGAAAGACTTGTAGCCCCAGTCTATCCAACCTCTATTCTGACAGGCATCACCTGTGGCTAGTTGCAGTGCCCTTAGGCCAGGAAGTCTGTAGCAGTGTAGCTCTTGCTCCTAATCCAGGACTGCTGTCAGGTCAAGGCAGGCTGTAGACTTAGTGTGTGACACGACTTGGCAGATCTGGTAGCCACAAGCATGGCACAGGTATCTGGAACTAGTCCTTTCGTGATACTCCTGCTCAGCAGGACAGAATCGTGCAGTGGACAAGGGATCTGAGCCTACCTTGGCTCCAGGGAGTACTTTGTGGGGCACACTAATGTCTTTAGGTCTTACCCAGTCACACTGAACACATCTGCAGATTTGAGTCAAACCGGGGCTTGGATCAGCCTCTAGTGCTGAAACAGTAACAATACACCAACAACAGACTTTCGGCAAACCTGGATTGAGGGCACTCTCTAGTGCTGAAAGAGTGGAAATGACTGAAGTTTCAGAGGAAATAATCAGCCTGCTTAGCACTTCTGCAAAAACAGGCTCAAACAAAGACAGAAATAAGTAATCCTTCAATGTCCAGATGATGTCACACACCCACAAACATCAAGAATTTCCAGGGAAACATGACCTCACTGATGATCAAAGTAAGAAACTGACCAGATGATAACCAGTGTGGGAGAACTCTCTGATGGAGAATGGACTTTCTACTTTGGACAACGTCTATTGACTTTCTGCTATCCCAGAAAAACCTAACACCTTTCTGTGACTACCAGCTTCTTCTTTATGTTGAGGTTTTATTAGTTCTCCTACTTTTATATTGACAAGTTCTTAACTTTTACATTCTTTTCTGTTGATGTGCTTTGTGTTTATTCTATGCATTAATAGTAAAAATTGAAAACCAGTGGAAAAAGTAATAATTTGAATATTGTAGTTACCTAAATATTGCTCATGAAGTATCAATGCCGTGAATGGATCCATCGAAAGAATCTCATTTAGTATCATGGTAGGCACTATGCTTCAAAGAGAATTTCTCAAACCCCTAGGTCTTAAATATTTCCTGTTTTAAAGTCTTTTGAACTTTCTTTGCTTCTTTTGGATGATATTCGACCACTATTTTCTTTTATTTCTCTTTTAAATGTTGGTTTTTGCTTTTGTGTGTAGTTTTTGTTTTGTTTTGCTGGTGCATCTCCTTGAAGTTTCTTGTTCTGTTTTGTTTTGGGGTGTGTGTGTGTGTGTGTGTGTGTGTGTGTGTGTGAGAGAGAGAGAGAGAGAGAGAGAGAGAGAGAGAGAGAGAGAGAGAGAGAGAGAGAGGTCTTTAAATGATAAACTTTCCGAATCACAAATTTTGGAATATGTCTCTAATTGCTTTTTTGGAGTTTGAGTATTGAATTCTAAGTTCAAAATTATATCCTCTCATGAGTTTGAAGGTATTATTTTTGCCACCTTCTAGAATCCAGGACTGCTAACGAGAATTAAGACTGACTCTTGTGTCATTGAAATAGAAGTTTTTGATGATTCTTTCTCCTTGAAGCTCTGTGGTTTCTCTAGGTAGGAGATTTTTTTTTTTTTTAATGTTAGCAGATTTTCTTTGGAGTTCTTTTCAAACTAAGTAGTTTTGCCTCTGCCTCAGGGAAATTATCTTCTAATAGATCATTAAATTTTCCTCCTTTTTATTGACTGTCTTCTCTGCCTCTAGAATCTCCAATAAGAGAAATGGCAAACACCTTTGCTGCCTAACTTTGGGGTTTTTGTTTATCTGTTTGCCTGGCCTTTGGTTCGGTTCTGTGTGAGTCTGTTGACTTTATCACTAGATCGTCAGCATGGCAGTATCGAATCTGTCGGCTGAATTTTTGCTTTAGCACACAAAATATTTTAAATTGCCAGGTACTCTTATGGTCCTCCTTTCGCTTGATGTGGGCCACAGCAGCCTGCTTTTAATTGGGTATGCTCTATCTTTTCCAATCTCATCAAAGTCCTTCATTAATTTTTTCATTGTTTTATTTTCTGAACCACCTTCATTTCTTGGAAGCACAATTATCTTGTTAATCTTCATGCTTCTCGTGTACCTGATTTCCTTTCCTTGGGTTTGTTGATCCTTGGAGGTTGGTTCATTTCTGGAGACAGGTCTAGGCTTTAAATGATGCAAGTTTCACTTGCATTTGTGTGGATCACCCAGACAGCTCTTGGGACGACTGGGTTAGTGGCTAGAGTGAGGACAGAAGAACTTAACAGGTGGCGACTTGCGTGTCTTCCATTTTTTCTTTACTTTGGGTGATGCTGGTCGTCAAACCTGGAGCCTTACCCTTGCTAGGCAAGTGCTCCAAGTTAAAGCTACACCCCCGGTGCTGGATGGGCCCTTCTTCAGCAAACCTGCCCTCCCCTTCCTGTTTTATTAGAAGTCCCCATGTGTCCCAGTTTCTTCAAACTCTGCTTTCCTTCTCATTCGTAGATTTACCCTAAAATGAGGAGGTATCTTCATGTAGCTAGGTCATTTTGTTTAGACGGTACAGCTTGGATCTTTAATGAGGGGCCAAAACCCTCTGTTACCTGCTGTACATCTTTTGCAGGAAAAGCGATGGAGTCCAACCAGACCACCCATCTCTCAGTCCTTTGAGTCAAATATATTCAACATGTTAAATTGGGTAAGATAAAAGCACAAAACTGCCTACAAATTTTGCCCATCTCTATATCCATACCTCTTTGTAAGGTGTCTTTGGAGCTCCTTGGAGCGAGAGCTGGGGTCTATTTCTCTACTTACTGAAATTTGGGCTTGGCTATGTGATTTGCTTTGTTCAGTGGGACTGCAGAAAAATAACTTGAAACACAGCCCCCCATGTCACTTACAGAAAGGGGTTTACTTTCTCCCAATGCTCTGGGAACTCCAAAACCCCATGAAGAAGCCCAGCCTAGCCTGCCGGATGATGAAATTCTCATGGCTTAGCTACCTCTGTTGTTCTCATGAGCAGGGTTCTGGACACTTAGAACATGGGAAAAACATTACGCAGCTTATTCAACTGCCAGGCCACACACAGGCTGGTGGTGGATGCTTGGAAGAGCCCAGCAGAGGTAAGCGGAGCTCATGCAGATACAAATGAGCAGACACAATCAGTGCTAACCAAAGAGTTCTATGAGGCCACTGTGTTTGGGGATTGTTTGTTACACGGCGAAAGTTGACTGATACAAACACCAACTTGCATTCATGTTCCAGATATTGTGGCTACTACAGTGAATAAAGCAGATAAGGCCTTTGTCCTTAGATTAAAAAGAAATCAACAGGTGAGACAGTTTCAGAGACTCCTAACATTCTGTGAAGGAAAGGAGCAGGGTCAGGCGACAGCTTCCCCGGCAAGTGTTGAGATCTAATTTAGATATTGTGATCAGACTTCTTTGAGTAGGTCTAGCTTGAGCTACTGTTTGGATGACGAGGAAGAGCCAACCATGTCTAAGGATCTAGGGATAGATTGTTCCAGACAGAAAGAACATCAAATGCAAAGGCACCCAGGGGACAGAAGGAAGGGGTGTGGAAAGAGTAAACAGAAGGACTTGGGCCACATAGTCCATGTGGAAGGACTCAGACTATGATTCACTTATGAATTACCTTTGTGCTTGTACCACATCTCGTCTGTGTCCGTCAGCTTTACATCTCTGTGACAAAATACCCAAGAAAAACAACTTAGAGGAGAAAAGACATATTTGAACTCAGGGTTTCAGAGACTTCAGTCCATGGTTGCCTGGCTTCATTGCTTTGGACCTAAGTCAGAGCAGAACATCATGGCGGAAGGGTGTGGTGGAAGAGTGCAGCTTGGCTCATGGCCACTGGGAAGGAGAGAGAGAGGAAAGGGACAGGAACAAGATGGAGTCCCCATTGGCGTGTCCCTGAAGATGCACTCCCTCAACCAGATCCCCACTCCTCTGGCTGCCACCACTTCCTAGGGTCCATTCAGATTACGAATCCATCAGTGGATTAATCCATTCGTAAGGCCAACGCGGTCATGATCCAATCATTTCCTGAAGGGCCACCTCTGAACTGGGGACCAAGCCTTCAAGCCTTCCATACATGAGCGTCTGAGAGGCATCCCACCTCCGATCCGTACCATCTTTCCTGTCCTTTCTAGATGTGGGTGGGGAGCCAGAGTTTTTTTTAAAGGACTCCTGGGGAAGCATTCCTCTCCCCACCAACATTTTGGGCTCCTGCTTTCCATGATCCACTTTCTTCATCGATCAGAACCCATCTGTTTCTGTATTCTAGGATTTCTTCAAAATGTCCTTCTCCAGATGCCTGCCTTTCTAGTTTCCTAGCATTTTTTATGGATTCTTTCTTTTAAAAATATAGCAGGCTCTACTTTTTTTTTTTTGCATTTTTAAAGAACTTGGTTTATGCCTGTCCTCAATTCACCATCTTTAATTGAAATTCTCTTTATCTCATTTCAGAGTTGGTGGCTCTAAGCTCATCTTGATTTATCATTTTTCTTCCTTTTGTGAGCCTGCCCGTGTTCTCTTCATTTCTTCTCTTTTACAACGTGTCTTTATGGTGTCTGGTAAGAGCTGAGGCCTCCGTAGGATATTGACTTACTATCCAATAAATATTTATGGAGTGTTTTTTTTTTATCTGTAATCAGGACGGAGGCCCATCTCCCCACCCGTTTTCTTCCCCACCTCCTGCCTTGCGGGTGTCAACGGTATTGAGGAAGTCTTGTCGAAATTCCCCCCTCTCTGGGACAGCACGGAGGAGGGACAGGGGTTCATTCTTCTCAGTTCCTTAAATTTCACAGGAGAGTTAACCCATTATTTGTGGCTTTTAATATTTTGTCATCATGCAAAAAAAAAAAAGTTAACTCTTTCATTTTTCTTTCTGTCCAAAGGTTTGCCGACATCTGCTACCTGTGTCTCCCTCTATACCTCTAAACCATCTATCTTCATGGGATTTGGGGTGCCATAAGTCAATATGGGGGTGGCAGATAGGATGTCATACCTGGGCAGGATGGGTCATGGTACCCTGATGATCATAGAAGATCTTTGACCTTGCAGGGTCAGGATGGGGTCTGGGTCGGGGTTATGATGTAAATGTGAGGTAGACCCTGAAAAGCTCACGTTCCATGATGCAGGAATGTCCAGAGGTGAAATTATTGGGTGACAGACCTGTAACCTAATCAACGGATCGGTCCATTTGATGCCTTACTCATTTGAGTGGATTCCTGGGTGGTAAATGCAGGCAGGTGAGGCTTGACTGGAGGAAGGAGCTCACTGGGGATGTGCCCCTGGGGATTGGATTTTGTCCCCAACTCCTTGACCCTCCCTCTTTCTCACCCCAGCTACCATGAACTGAGCATCTTCCCTTTGCCATGTTTTCCCACCAGGCTGTCCAGCCCAGAGCAGTGGAGTCGGCCATTCACGAACACCACAACCATTTCCACCTTGAACTCAAAATAAAGCTTTTCTCCTCTAAGTTCTTGAAAGGTATTTTGGTACCAGCAATAAAAATCTGACCAGTGCAGAAGGTAATCCATCAAATTTCCAGGACAAGACTCGTCACTCATCCCCCTAAAGCAGAGAAGTATACTTTTGGACGGAGGCTGGAGCCCTTAAAAGCAATATTAGCAATTTCCAGGATCCACTACGCGCTCATGATATCTCCTCCCACAAATCAGTCGGAGCCTTGTGGAACCTCAGAAGCACCAAACCCTGCCCCTGTCTGGCTGTGGCTTTGGGGTAGTGCCGAGGCACCCGCAGCCTTCAATCCTGGGCCCGGGAGGGTGGGACGCACTGATGTTCTACACTGTGCTCCCTGTCTCTCCTCCGAGCATCTTACAAATCCTGACGTTCATCATGTGGTCTCCGCCTCTAGGCTGCTTGCTCAGAGGCCTCTGGCTGCTTTTCTAATCCTCTCTTCCTTCCGCCAGCTGAGTGGATGCTGCTGGTGCCCAGCCCCTGACGGTGGAGGTACATCATTCCTCAGTCACTCTGAGTGCTGCTGATAACTGGACTTGCCATACCGGGAAGGGTCCTCCCAGCCACAGGGGACGGTCAGTGACAATGTCAGAGACAAGTACATCAGGCTGGCCGCCTGGCTTCAGGTGGGTCAGTGGCCCTGGGCATCAGGGTGAAGTGAGTCTCCAGCCAAGACCACACCGTGGCTGAGTGTGTGTCTCCTCTCATCCGGGTTCCCTCCCCTCCCCTCTCCAGGTAAGCGCTCCTCCAACAAATCCTCCTCCAACAGGTCTCCCCCCCAGGCCCTGGCACCCGGACCGAGACACTGACCATGTCTGATACCTTTCCTCTATTTATTCCTGTAATGAAGAGCGACTTTTCTCTCCAAACCTGCCCCTGGTCTCTCTGCCCCTGCGGTGGAGATGCACGTGGAGGTGGAGGAGGCCTCTGGGAACCGACCACACCGTAGCCCTGTCTGAAAGCCCAGGAGAGCTGCTCCCTTGGGGGATGGATGTGGGAAAGGAACTAAGAGACTTGAGAAATGAGAGCCTTCCGCCCTGGGGCTGAGCTGGCGTCTCTGAAGAGGTGCTCTCTGTCTGACCTGAGAAAAGGATTATTATTTTTTTTTTAGAAGCTTTCATAAAATCATTTAATCTCAAATCCAATATAAATACTACTCAGTGTTAATCTCTGGGAAGCAACACATCAATCTCAGCTATGTGCTTTCCCTGTGGTAAAACTAATTTGGTGAAGGGTGGGATTCTGGAGAGAGTTTGTTTCCCAAAGGGTTCAAAGTTCAAAGCCATGATTTAGTATCTTCTCCCCAAAGTTAGCCGCCCCCCCCCTAGGGTGGGGGAGAGTTAGAGCACAAAGAAAGAAAATAGGATGAATTTGTATCTGAAGCCTCTAGAGAGCTACTAAGTGAAGGCGTGAGACCCACCGGGTGGCTGAGAAATTAGCTCCTGTGCAAATGTTTTTAAACACCGGTCCCCGTCGCTTCTATATTCAATTACACATTCGGTGTTTACCATTTGGACTATTTGAAAGTGACGCTGAGATGAAACCTTTGTGAAATCATAGGGAGGCAGGAACTCAGCTCATGCATGTTTTCAAGTTGGAACACCCACGTTGAGGGAGCTGACCACCAGCACCAGGGGCCAGCAGCTGCTCACGGGGACAGTCGCTCACATGGACGCATTTAGCATCTCCCCAGCTGTGGGTTGTGCTCATGGAAGTGCAGAGGTGGAAGAAAGCAATGGCGGGGATGGATGGAAGGGACCAGCTATAGCTCAGGTCCGGCGTGGGCAGGTCCTTTAAAAATTCACACGTGGGGAGCTTGGTTCCCAGTGTGGTAAGGTTCAGAGGTGGAGGCCACCGAGGGTACTGCCCACGGAAGGAACCAATGTGGTTCTCATGGACACTGGAAAGTTCTCATTAGAAAGTGCTTATAAGAAAAGACTGGCCTCTCCCCAGACTCTGGCTTTACGTCATCTCTCCTTCTGCCATGATGCCATCCAACACTAAGCCCTTAGCAGAGCCCAGTTGATGCCAGCACCATGCCCCTGAACCTGCAGAACTGTGGACTAGGTTAATATATTTTTTTTTCTTTATCAAGTTCCAGCCTCAGGCATTCCATCACAGTAACAGAAAATACATGAAGACAGTACCTAACACCAAAGCTCTGGCACCATGGTGGCTGCCTTAGGAATTGATGTTCCAAATACACAATTAAGGGAAAGGAGACACTAGGGTATAGTCTTAGTGAAGAAGCTGGAGCTTGGACTTGTGTTCAAATAAATTTTAAGGTGGCCACAATGGTCATCCCCCCTTTTTTTTCTCCTAAGGTCCCTATGTGCATGTTGAGAAGTCAATGCTTCATGGTCTCAGGCAGGATGCTTCCTCCCAATCCCTTAGTCACAGGGAGGATTTGCTTTTCCTTAGATCTCTTTCTTTTCTGTAGCACCACATCATCATCTTAGTTGCCGAAGTTGGAAACCTTGGGCTTTGGTCCCTGGGTCTTTCCCCCATCTTACGTCTTCTCCTGCCACCATCCTCAGGGCCACCACCATTCACCACCTTCTGGCTGTGGCTCCTGGACCTTTTCATCAGACGTGACCACTACCTCCATGTCACTGGAGTCACTCACAGCTCTGGCCACACCTTGTACCTTCGCGTTCCTCTGAACGTCTCTTCCTCCAAGAGCATCGCACTGGGGCCCCTTCAGGAAAACCCTCTCCTTGGGCTCCGCGACCCACATCTCCCTCTCCACCAGCTCGGGCTGATTTTTCTGTATCATGTGAAGCTCGTGAGATGGACGATTTTGACTCTTCTCTTGTTTTCAAGACGGCCACCCCGATATCTGTGTTTCCTCCCAGCAAGGACAGAGAGATGCCACAGGGAAGGGGAAACGTGTCTGCCATCTGCAGCCTAAAGCCCCACGTGTTTAGAAATCATTCTCGTTTGCCTTGTAGAGTCCTGTGAAATTCCTTCGAAATCACATTTTGTGGGGGCCAAGCGCGTTCAGCGCGCGTTTGCTCAAAACCTCTCTTATCTACGTCAAATTCACTACTGTGAATCTTTTCCTCCTTCTCGTCTCAGGAAAAGAAATTTCCACTGGCATTATCTAACCAAGTTGAAAATGAACATGGTACACGGGCAGCGTTTTGTTCCTGTCTGTTCGTTTCCTTGTCCATTTTCCTATTGACGGATTCTATTTCTATATCCCTCGGGATTCCAAACAAGAGGATAGAAGCCCATGTTTAAATAGCACCAGTAAAAGACAAGGGAAGTGTCCCTGCCACTTCTGCAAAAGGTTGTCCGCAGGCTGTGACAGTCGCTCTGAGACATGCTCCATCAACAAATGAACCATGACAGCCCTAGAGGTCAGGGCCAACCTGACTAGTGGGGAAGTTACACATGGCCTGTTGGGAGTCGCCCCGGCTCCAAAGACTAACTTCCCCATCCCCCAAGAAGAGCTGTCCAATGGTGAGCCCTGCTGGCTCACATGATCCTTACCCACCAATCAAACTAGCCCTGCTGGCTCACATGCTCCTTACCCACCAATCAGACTAGCCCTGCTGACTCACATGATTCTTACCCACCAATCAGACTAGCCCTGCTGACTCTCCTGATCCTTACCCACCAATCAGACTAGCCCTGCTGGCTCACATGATCCTTACCCACCAATCAGAAAGCACCCCAGCCAACTGTCAAACCCTTCAACCATTAAACTGTCATAACTGTCAAACCACCCCAGCTCTATAAATATGCAGAGCTGTTCCTCAATAAATGGACATTTTCTCCAACGACGAGCCTTATTTGTTCAGTGCAGCTTATAATACTTGAAGAGTCCCTGGCATTGAATTTGATAGATAGGGAAGGGGTTGGAAATCCTTTATCTAGTTGTATTTTTTTATATCCCATGGTCCACTCTTATCAAGATCTATATCCACCCACCCCCCAATCATCAAAGTATTTTTCTTCTTTCGTGTTCTGTTCCTATAACTGAACACCACAGACCGAGTGATTTATAAAGAACAGAAGTTCATTTGGATCATGGTTCTGGAGACTTGGAAGTCCCAGAGCTTGGTTTTGGCATCCGTTCAACGTCTGGTGAGCATCTTCTGGCTGCTAGAGTCCTGAGGTGATGCAGATTGTCCCATGGCAGGAAAAAGCAAGTGACTTTCGAAGATTGTTCTTCTTTTAAAGCCACTAATGCAATCATGAGGGTTTCCACCTTCACAACATCATCTAATTGTAATTACCTCCCAAAGGCCCAGCCTCCAAATACCATTAGCATGGGAATTTCAAATTAAGTTTCTACATAAGCTTTGGAGGAGACTCAATCCCAGACCTTCAATATCATATTTTATAGGGAACAAGTCCATCTAATATGAGTTTTCTCAAAACCTCTCCATATCTATGTCAAGTTTGCTTTGGCATTTGTCTTCAACTTCTTTCCCTTCCTGCTTCTAAAGGAGAAATTTCCATTGGCTTTCATTATCAAATAAAGTTGGAAATGCACCATGTCCATGACCCAGAATTTTTTTTTAATATATACTCCTCTCCTTGTCTGTTTTCTGATTTATTCTGCTTATTTTATATAGAGGGTTTCCTTATTTATTGGGGGATAACACTTTTAAGGGTCATACTAATGACCTGTCCTGTCCCCCTTCTCTCCAACCTAGAAACCTCCTGAGAAATAGACCAGGGTTAGACACTGTGTGTGGAGTTCAGTGGGGAAGGAGGCGTGGGCTATTATAATGGAGTTCCACTCCAGGCCAGTCACAGGAGGGAGGAATGGATTCATTCACCAGGGGTGGGGACAGGAGAGTACTGTAGAAAGGTATGGCTGAGCCAGATCTCAGAGAATCAGCGGCTCGGCAGACAAGGTGGGAAGGTATCACTAATGTTTCTTAAGTGTTATGGTTTAGTTATGAGGGACCCCCCAAAAGCTCATGTGTGAGGCAGTGCAAGAATTTTCAGAGGTGCAATGATGAGATTATGAGAGGTGTAGCCTAATCAGAGGATTAATCCACTGAGAGGATTAATCCATTGGGTGATAACTGTAGACAGGTGTCGGGTGGCTGGTGGAGGTGGGACACTGGGAGTGTGCTTTTGGGATTTATATATTGTGCCCGGTAAGCGAGTTCTCTCTCTGCTTCCTGTTGTCATGTCCTGAGCTCCGTCCCTCCACCATGTCCTTCTGCCATGCAGTTCTGCCTCACTCAGGCCCAGAGCTATGGAGCTGGCCCACCGTGGACCTCAGAAACTGTGAGTCGAAATAAACTTCTTCTCCTCTGCCTTGTTCCGATCAGGACTTCTGGTCCCAGCAATGAGAAAGGGAACTAAAACAATTAGTGAAAGAAGGATGCATCACACAGAGAAAACAACATGTGCATTAAGAGTGTTGAAGTTAAAACAGCTCAGACTCTTCAGAAAAAGTACAGATTCAATACAGCTCAGCCAGGTAGGAAGAAAGAGTGGTGGTAGATGAGCCCGAGAGCCATACGGTGCCATGCACCTATAAACCCAGCAACTCGGGAGCCTGAGCCAGCCTGGGCAACTTAGCACAACACTCTGTCAAACAGAAATAAAAAGGGATGAGGATGTTGCTGAGGTAGAGTGCCCCTGGGTTCAATTCCCAGAAATATCAATCAATCAATCAATCAATCAATCAGAGCCTGAAAGCTCAAAAATAATAATTAAAAAACCCAAAATGACGGAAATAATGATACTGACAAAGACAGAAATTGTTGGTTTAGAAATTACAAAAAGAAATATGGAGAATTGACAAATAATTCCAAGAGTTGCTTCCTTCAGAGAAAGAACAGGGAGGAGGGAAAACCAGAGAGGGATGGAAGGAAGAAAGGATTATATTTTATTTAGAGACAGGGTCTTGCTGAGTTGCTTAGGGCCTCACTAGGTTGCTGAGGCTGGCTTTGAACTCGCCATCCTCCTGCCTCAGCCTCCAGAGCTGCTGGGTTGACAGGCGTGCGCCACAGAGCCTGGCTTGGAATTGTGATATTTAAGTTCAAAATCTGTAGAAAGAATTAGCCAAGTGAAGAGTGCCCGGAAAAGCGATTCAGGTAGAAAAAAAAAAGCCTGTGTGTAGGTCTTGAGGCAGAAAAGAAGACGGTCAAGTTCAAGTAACTAGGAGGGTGTTAGGGTTGGAGCAAACAATGAAGCGGAGACCTCAAAGGCCAGCAAGTGGGGTGACCCACAGTTCCTGTCTGATCAGGACTGAGGGGAGGTGGATCTGGGATGTGGGGCTTGGATTTTAAAAGCCAAAACTGTCCCAGGAAAACCTTGGTGGATCAGTCACCCTGTTGACAGGACTTATAAAAGACCCCTCAGAGGGGCAAAGGCAGAGGATGGAGAAAAATGGGTGCATTTAAGAAATGTTCAGGGGTAGATGGACAGACCTAGATGATGCCTGATAGCCAAGGCCAGTGGTGAGGCTGGAAGAATAATCAAGGATGAGCCTAGAATTTTCAGGCTTTGGAAACCAGTGGGGTGGTAACGTGCACAGGAAAGGAATACATGCATCAACAAATGACCAAATTTGTTCTTTGGCATTGACTGTCAAATCAGAGCTCCAGATTTTGGGGAAAAAAAAAATCTGGCCGGGCGCGGAGGTGCCTGTCATCCCAGCAGCTCGGGAGGCTGAGGCAGGAGGATCGCGAGTTCAAAGCCAGCCTCAGTAACTGAGCAAGGCCCTAAGCAATTTAATGAGACCCTGTTTCTAAATAAACTACAAAGTAGGGCTGGGGGCGGGGGACTCGGTGGTTGAGTGCCCCTGAATTCAGTCTCCAGTACCCACTCCCCAAAATGTGGGTACCTCATCCTTTCCATCCCCAGAGTGCAAATGAGGACCCCTAAAGCATGCTCAAGGCAGAATTCCAAAGTCAGTTGCAACCTTTAAAGAAGAGGCATGTTCCTCAGCCTCAGCCTAATAGGAGGGTAGAACTCAGGATAATGAGGAAGAGAAAACCAGAAAGACTGGGTTACAGATGGCTTCCATCCTGCATTCAGAAGGCACGTCAAGAAATGTGTTGCTCTTGCTCCCCCAGCCCTCAGACTCCGATATTTAACCCAAAGGAAATTGTCACTGAATTATGAAGTCCTTTCAAAACCAGACATTTGACACATCTGTTATAGAAGCCTTATGAAAAGCACACCGGTTGCCTGTAAATTTTATAATTATGTTAATTCAGACCCAAAGACACTCCCATGAATTTTTTTTTTTTTTAAAGCGTTTCCAACTCAGATCACAGAGTTTGTTCTGCCTGCCGTTGAGATGTAGGGAATATTTGCTCGGTTGCACTAAATTCTCTTCTTGAGCTGCCCGTGTCAGGAGAGCAGAGGACGGGAATGAAGATGAGCACCGCAGCCCGAAGATGAAAGTTTATTGAACATGTCGGCTTAATCCAGGTTCAAGTGCACAGTCCCACGGAGACCTCAGTCAGGTGTCCAGACAGGTGAGAGCTTACTATCCGACGCCTCTGCATTCCTAAATAGAAGGATGCTCTCCCTGGGCACAGAAGCAGAATGGTAGGATCAGGATTGGCTGCCAAAATGGTTCAGTCCATTTTTTTTTTTTTGATTGAACTCAGGAGCACTCAACCACTGAGCCCCATCCCCAGCCCTATTTTGTATTTTATTTAGAGACAGGGTCTCACTGAGTTCCTTAGGGCCTCGCTAAGTTGCTGAGGCTGGCTTTGAACTCGCGATCCTCCTGCCTCAGCCTCCCGAGCTGCAGGGATGACAGGCGTGCACCACCGCGCCTGGCCAGTCTTCTCTTTTAATTTAAACATGGTGCCTTCTTTCGTGGTGAAGATGAGGTATGAACAAAAGATGAGGTGAAAGGATTCATCATGGAGATCTCTGGAAGAAAAGAATGACTGATTTTCTTCTCCTTCCCAAATTGTGCAGGTCTGTATAAAATGGGATCTTCAGCCAAACCCACCACTAGATTGGGGATCTGGAGGCTTTGCTTCCGTCTTAGCTGTGAGCCATGTGCCTTAATCTATTTGCTCCCTAACACTGTTCCCCTTGCCTCCCCCAGGACCCCGGAGCCTGGGCCAGAGCTCTCGCCATTTTGTGGCCAAACAGAGCTTTAGCGAATGGTCTGTTCTGGTATCTGTAGGAGGCAGTAGAAGCTCAGAGACTAGCGCAAAGGAGATCCAAAGCTGACTCTGCCCCTTAACAACTGCTGGTCCTTGGGCAAGTTACTTCACTCTGTGAGCCTCAATTTTCTTATCTGTGAAGTAGGTGAAGATAACTATATCTATGAAGTAGGATTTTCTCATTATTATTAAAATCCTATGTAGGGTACTTAGCATAGTATTCAGCACCCAGGAAGCACTGAGTTAAAGCACCTCTTTTGGGTGATCCTGCATTGGTGCCATCTATTTGGAAGCGAGGAAGGACCCCCCTTCTCTTCCATCCTGGCTTACCAGTGCTTTAGAGCCCCGCACATCTAAGTTGCGTTATGGATAATGGAAGGCAATTTGTCCAGGAACATTGGGAAAAAATAAATATATTCAAAACCCCACTGGAGAAATGACTCTCCTCATCTATCCAGTAAGTAGCCACCCATCCATTCATGAGGATGAGGAGTTCACAGACGTGTGCACATGCACACACACACACACGCACGCATGCACACACACCCCACAATCTGACTTTCCTCCCCTTTTGCTGAACTTGCAGACTTGGAAGAGAGATCCAAGTACTAGAAAATGTGTGGTATGGTTTTCTTTCCTTGCAATGCTCTGTTAAATGAAATTGTTGCTCATCGAATTATTTTCTGGCCCTTTGTTTCAAAAGGTGTTCTTTGTCTAAAATTAAAATATAATAATAAAGTTAATTCTCCGGTGTGTTTGGCTGCAAGAGAAAGGGAGGATATGATTCTATATATAGAAGGGCCTCATAAAGAAGAATCAAAACTCTGATCCCAAATGCTCTGCAGTGTGGAGAGAAAGTTAGGGATCAAAGGCAAAGGCCTATTTCCAAATCTCCTTACTCGCTGCATTTTTAGGGTTTAGGAAATATAATGCCAGAGGTGCTTGGGTTTTGTTCGTTTTAGACTCTGGTGGCTAAGGCAAGAAATTATAGCTACCCGGGCTTTCAAGACATCCCATCAGCAACCAAATGGATTTCATCCATCAGTGTCTCTTAGTCTCTTAAGGTTGAGGAACTGTGGGTGGGAACCACATCTTGGGCCAGGGGAAACCGGCGAAATGATCGTTCTTAGTGTGAGCCGGTATGAAACAGTTGCTCAGTGGTAATCTCACCCTGTTTTATATCCAGGATCACTAGACTTTGGATTATGGACCAAATCCAGTCTATTGCCTGTTCTTATAAATAAAACTTTGTAAATAAAGCTTATGGTTAACCTAATTCCACAATCCCCCATGTTTACTTTGTTAAATAAATAGCCACCACTGACCAGAAAATCAGGTCAATTGCCCACTTTCCTGGTGGACGAGTTCATGATCCAGAACAATCATTTGCAGATGCCAACCATCAGGGCAATTCTGGCTCACTGTTTTTTCTTTTCCCAATAAAGTTTTATTGGAACACAACTATGCCCATTTATACACACACACACACACACACACACACACACACACATACATATATATACATACATACATACACACACACTATCTGGGGGTATTGGGGCTACCATGGCAGCGTAGTTACAAGAACCCACAAAACCTATTCTATTTATTATCTGGCCCTTTACAGATAATTTTGCTGACCTGTGTTCCACAAGAATGATGGTATAAAAGCATTTATGCCCAAGAAGGCTGTGCTAGAATTAAGTCATCACCTAAAATATGGTGGTAGCACGCATACTCAGATGGATCTAGTGACAAGCCCTGGACCAGAAACAGGGATGTGGCTGCTACAGAGAGAGATTCTTGTCCCCTACCCTGAAGTCAGGATGTTAATGTAAAATTGATTGGTCTTGAAGTTTTATTTGGTATTTAATTTCTGCATTTTTTAAAGTCCAGAGCTAAGAGAATACAGGATTTGGGGCAACATCATCTATTTGTAAATATTTAACTTCTATTTGCATAAAATAATTGAAGTGATCTCAGAGCTTGGGGGAAGTTTCCTAAAGGCACCTGCATGTTACCTGGGCTTGAGAAACGCAGGTGAGTGACCCTCTTACCTACTGTTTTCTCTCAGCTCTAATCTATATCCTTTAACTGGCAAACTCTCTCTCTAAAGAGCAGAGAGAGACTAAATGTTTGAGACGGTCTCTAAATGGTAGCCCCTTAGCTCTGCTCTTTGCAGCACCAAAACGGGCATACGGAAAGCATAAAAGCTGAATTTCATGTGGTTTTTCATGTGCCACAAAAATATTTTTCCTCTTGTGATCAAATTTCAATTATTCCAAATTGCAAAAAAAAAAAAAAAAAAGATTCATAGTTCAGGTGAAATACAATAAAAAGATAGAAGACCAGATGGAAACCGGGGGCCATACCTACCAATTCATGGCCTTCACTGTCCGTGGGTGTGTCTTTCTAAACAATGAATTGCATTGTGTATTTGGTACTGTATTTCTTGTAGGATTAGGTCCCTTTACCTAGGCGAGGCCTTCTATCCTTCAAAATGCTTTTCCACTCATTTTACATTTTTTTTTTATTCCTGGGGATTTTTTAACTCAGGGGCACTCAACCCCTGAGCCACACCCCCAGCCCTATTTTGTATCTTTATTTAGAGACAGGGTCTCGCTGAGTTGATAAATACCTTGCCGTTGCTGAGGCTGGCTTTGAACTTGAGATCCTCCTGACTCAGCCTCCTGAGCCACTGGGATTAGTTGAAGGCATGTGCCACTGTACCTGCCTTCAACTCATTTTTCTTCTACACTTCACCATGAAATTTATGAGCTGAGCCCAGTGGACTAATTATTGTTCTCTTGTTATTATTCTGTTGTTATTGTGAGGTTATCTTCACTTTTCCAAGCCTCTCATCTGCCCAGAGGTGCCCACAGCCCCATTCCTCACCTGGCAAAACCCTAAAGGTCCTTTCTGACACACCTTTCTTGTACAGGGCTCCCTGTCCTGCACAAAGCTACCTGTGTGCTTCTCCAGTCTCACACAGAGATCGATATCTCTATTGCAGCTAGCACGGATTATGTGGGATTCTAATTATTTATCTAAGTGCTTTATTGCCCGGTTCACCTGAGCTTCTTGAGAGCAGGAATTACAGCAATTCATCTCCATATACTGGACATCTACAACAGTATCCTGACACCAACTGGATGCTCAACCAAGATTTGCTTAGTGAATGCTCCAGCAATTATTAGTAATAGAAATAATAGCTCTCGTTTATCGAGGGCTCTGTATGCTGCAGCCACTGAACTTACGACTTTGTGTACATGATCTGAGTTAGGATATCAAGTTCAATGTTTTTCCCCCTCCCACCCAGTTGTTTTTTTATTAGGTTACGATGCCTTAATTTCACCATGAACGTTCTGTGTATTCAACAGTGGAACGTTAGCCATCAGAAACAGGCTGACGGGGGAAATAGCTTGTGTCCTTTAAATCAGATGGTGTCTTGCAATTAAGCCAATTCCATCTACTTCTCCCATACAATCCCTGTGCTCTACACAAAAGGAAAGCTTACCAAATTCTTATTAAAGAAAGAGTAAAAAAAAAATGAAGTGTTGGCATTTCAGCGGAATAGGGCTTCATCTCTGTCACTGGGCAAAATTAGGGGTATGACCTGCATTAGCAGAGTTGCTAGGACATAAATGAAGCCCAAGTTGAGTCAAAGAGGGCCCAGGGGGCCTGACTGTGCATTCTCCTCCTGGCTGCAGCCAGAAGAGTCCTTTTGTTTGGCGGTGGATGCTTTCCAAATTTAGAGAGTCCTTAATGACTCTTCAACTGTATTCCGTCCTGAGGATAATTAGTAATGCTGCTGCCTGCTGATCAGCACCAATCAATCAAACAGGCTGCACGCGGAATCTGCAGTCAATTCAGAATCTGAACCCACGCCAGGGAGGGGAAGGTGTCTCCCTCAAGGTGCTGTAAAAGCGGGGAATTCTTTAGAGAAGCAAACATTAAATAAGTAAGAGGCACTGGTAAGCTCTGGTGCAATTGCAATTCGTCTTTGTCTTATTTTTCCAACACTTGGGGAGGCATGGCGGTACAGCCTTTACGGAGAAATACTGACTTTCTCTGAAGGCTTGGGATAGCACCACCTTTCCTAGTTTCCTGTTCCAAAGCTCCTTTCCAGAAAGGTTCTTTCCTCATGTGTGGCATGCTCGGTGCTAGAATCTGGAGCAATTATAGGGCAAGCCCACGGACAGTGTTTGCCTTTGCACTGTGCAGCAAGGAGACGAGCTCTGAACTCAAGAAGAGAGAAGATTGCACTCTGGGCATGCAACCGAGCAAGACTGAAAAAGAGGAGCTCATAGACCTGCCCGTTGCATTGCATCATGCAAAAGAAGGGACGAGGTCAGTCGCAGAGTGAACAGGAGAGGTTGTCAAGGAAATGGGTCTAGATGACTGTTTTTACAAAATGCCTGCAAATGCAAGAGCAAAACCGGCAATCTTTTGCAGGGGAGAGTGGGACCTTTTGTTTTTGAGAGGTTGTTTTGTCTTTTGAGATGGAAAAAGCTTATCCACTTAAATTCAAAGAGGATTTTTGATGTCAACTACTGATCTGTCCTCTATAATGGTGGCTTTTCCAACATGCCACATACACTGAGCCCTATGGCATGTCACGTTTTGAGCTTCTCTTACTTCACTTGGCATAACGCCTTCTTGATTCACCTGGATCGTTATGTGTATCAATGGTTCCATCCCATGGATTCGACAGTTTCTTTATCCATTCACCAGATAAAAGGCATCTGTATTTTTTCCCAGGCTTTCGTGGTTATAAATAGAGCTACGGTAAATATTCACCTGTAGAATTTTTTTTTGAACCAGAGTTTTCCTAGGTCTTGTGTAAATAAATACTTAGGAGTGGGTTTGCTCGTCCTATGATAAGTATATGTTTAACTTTAAAGATAAGTTGCCAAACTTGGATCTAAAATAGCTGAACAGTTTTTCAGAATGTAAAAGTTTTCCAAAAAAGAGTGAATGAAATTAAAATTTATGGAAAACCTAAGATAAGGATCTCATAAATGGAAAGATAGCAAAATTACAGAATGGAGAACTGAACCCAGGGCACTTAACTGCTTAATGACTGACCCATATCTCTAGACTTTTTTTTTTTCTTGAGACAGTACCTTGCTAAGTTGCAAGGCTGGCCTTGAACTTGCGATCCTCCTGCCTCAGCCTCCTCAGTCATTGGGATGACAGGTGTGTTACTTTTTAATATGAAATTCCTTAGTTCAAATAAACTGTGTAGTATCTTTCTTTGGAATGGGTCCTGAGTGACACAAGAATCATTGAACTGGCAATACTGAAAGAAAAGAACAAATAGTATCAAAAATATTTGAGCAAGTACATTGGAAGCACAGCAGGTGTGCATGCTTGAACTAGTGGTTTGGAGTGGCAGAGCCTGGTGACAGGGTGCAGGTGGCTGAGCTGGAGTGGAGGATAAAGTTATTAGAGATAAGAAAACTGTCAACTGGAGGTACATCATAGAGGATGACTGGCTGGCCATCAAGGCCAGCCCAGATGATGGCAGCCACTGGGGGTGGAAAGGGACCACATATACAAGAATGATATAAAGAAAAAGTTTCAGAATATCATTAGATAAAAGTGACAAGATGAAATAAGATGATCGAGTTGAGCAGCTTGAGATTCACAGTAACAGCTTTTGGTTTTGTTTTCTCTCTTTGTCCTTTCTAATGAGGTGAAGCAATGGTCTCAAAGTGCGGAGAGAGTTTACAAGGACCACAGCATCCATACCTTCTGCTCCCTGAGGTACAGAAGTTCAAGAAAATAAATTGTTTTCCCCTGAGAAGTTGCAACGGATGTAGTGTGCTCAGGGGCCTGAGGGGTCAAGGAAAAAGGGGTATTTGTTGAACAAATGCAGAATGCATGAAGGCTACCGTGAATTTGGGAGGTGCTTTCAGATCCACTTGTAAGTTACTGATCACGTCGGAATTCATGTGGATTTGTGAAGTTCATGTCGCAGACACACAAACTTTTTATTTTGCATAGAGTGTTTGGTGTATGTGCATGTGTGCATGTGTGCGTGTGTGTGTATGTGTGTGTGTGTGTGTATGTGTGTGGCCATATATATATGTAAATAAATGTTTATGTATATGGATTCCAAGAGCTCATTGCAATGAATTTCAGGGACCTAGGTAGTCATAACTCCCAGGTTAGGATGCATCTGGAAGGTTCTTCCACTTCTGACATTTCTGGGTTCTCATCACTGATTTTCTGGTGAGGTACACCAGGCAGCCCTTGGTGAAAGCAGTATGTCTTTCGCTGGGAATTCATGTTTTCAAAACAGCAATGAGATGCAAGCTGAATGCGGATGATCCTGGAGTCCATGTCTGGGTTCCCAGGGCTCTGATTCAACCAGGAGGTCAACATGGCTGTGCCTGAGCTTGCCCTGGGCCAAACAGAACAGCAACGCAGCTGCACCTGAGGGCGGGTGCTACTCCCTGTTGTCCCTTCTGACTCACCTCTGGCATCAGGACAGCTGCTTTTGAAATGAAGAAGCTACAGAGGTTGCAGGGGTGTGATGGGAGTAGGTAGTAAACTGTACGGAGATGCATGGCCCCCCTAACAAGAAAGCAGAAAAAATAAAAGTGATTCCTCCTTCTCCCTCTCCTTCTCCTTCTCCTTCTCTTTCTCTTCTCCTTCTCTTCTCCCTTTCATTGCTGGGGATGAACCCAGGGCCCCATGCAAATGCTGTACCACTGAGCGACACCTACAGGCTCCAAAAGTGATGTAGTTATTTGTAAAGCAGGTCAATAAATAAATATAAATTTCATTAATTATGCTTCTATATTTACATCGCTAATACATTGTTGCTGAAGGGGAAAACAGTGGTAATAGTTTTTCTTTGTTTCATTTTTTTGGTAAGATGATCAACTTCACAAATGAACTGCGGGTAGTCCGTTTGTTCTCTCTCTCTCTCTCTCTCTCTCTCTCTCTCTCTCTCTCTCTCTCTCTAATTATCTGTCCACCGAGCTTTCTCATCATCAACAATTATTCTTTAATGAGGTTCGCAGTACCAGGAATGACTGGTGAGAAACTGAGTTGTTTGAAAACTTCCATTCTTAAGAAATATAACATATAAAGACAAATAATTGAACAAGAATTATACTATTTCTGTATAAATGTTGTTATATGATTTTACCAAGACATATCCTAAGGGTAAGATAAATGAAGGGGGAAAATACCTACCAAAATCATGAATAAAATGTTTCAGTGTGTTATCTCCAATTACCTAGAATCTTAGTCCCAAAAGGATTTCTTTGGATCTTGACAATAACTGTCTAATTCTCATCTAGAATAATATCATACCAGAAATAGGGAAGATAATTTTGAGGTGTAAAAAGAACCATGAGAATTCAATGAATATTAATATGTCTCCTAAAGCTATAAGGATTAAAACAGAAAAATGATGATACAAGGAACACATGTTTCAGTGGAACAGACTAGACTGTTCAGAAATACATCAAAGATGGCGGGCATCGTGGTAAATGCTTGTACTTCCAGTGGCCTAGGAGGCTGAGGTAGGAGGATCACAAGTTCAAAGCCAGCCTCAGCAAATTAGCAAGGTCCTAAGCAACTTAGCAAAACCCTGTCTCTAAATAAAAATACAAAAAGAGCTGGGGATGTGACTCAGTGGTTAAGCATCCCTGAGTTCAATCCCCAGTATCTAAAAAAAAAAAAAAAAAAAAAAAGGAAGAAAGAAAGATAAAAATCTAACAAATTTAGAATATGTCAAAATTGGCCTTTCACATTTATAGGGATAATGATTTGGAGATTGTTGCTCAATTATTTAGAAAAATGTTTGACTTACATAGTTGAGTGTGTAAAAACCTTTTTTTTTAATGAAGTCACAAAAGTTACAGGATCCAAAGTCTGCATGAAAGATATTTCAAAAAATTTGCAAAATACAAACGCTTTTAATGTGTACAGTGATCTGACAAATAAATATAAAAGGATATTGCCTCTCCCAAAGTGTCAAGACATGAACAGAAAAATATTTACCTATGAAGATACATAAATGATCAAACATGAAAAGATACACAAATGCATTAGTAATAAAAAAAACAGTCTGACAGTTAACACATTGAATGCATTATTTAATCCTCACATCAACGGATATGGTGAATTATTGGAGTTTTGTGAATTATATATTGCCTTCTCCTACTGTATCACACAGCCTGATGAGAATCTATCATTTTCTCCCTGCAATTGCTACTTGTTACCATGATGGGTGGATCAGGAATTCAGGGTATTTTCCTTACATCCCACCTGTGACTGGCCACTTGTCTTCTGCATAAGCAGATTGGACACCCAGAACCATGTTTTTCAGTAAAAAAATTCAAGGGGATTGCCTGAGTGGCATCTGTGTTGGCCATGGTCTTGGATATTGGAGCCATGGATCACCAGCCTGCATTCCCTGTTAAATCCTTCCAACTGCCTGGACCAAGTTTTTGATCCTACATTCTGACCCAGTGTATGAGATGCTGAGCCTGACTTCTCCTGCTTCACGTATCTGTGGATGTCCTACTTGAACTCTGAGCTGATTGGAGCTCAAATCTCAGCTCACAATTTTTGTCAATATGGACTCTTCATTTATTGGCACCTCCATCGCTCACAGTGGTTTATGACAATACTCCCTGGCCTCCTAACATGCTCAGTTACGGATACCAAAATCCTTCAGGTGTCCAGTCCAGTGTTCAGAAGAACATTCGAATCCTCATCTTTAGCAACCCCTGGGAACCAACTCAGTCTCACTTCCTTGAGCTGGATATTTTCTGTGCCCTGGGTGAGCCCTTGGTTATTGATTCATCCTGGGTCTGACTGGGTCACTTGCCCATTTCAGAACCAATCATATTGCCAGGAGTATACAGAGGGTCTATCAGTAAGTTCTGGGCCAGGATCTAGAAGGAGAAAAGTAGCTCCATCCAAACTACAGAGACAAATAATGAGCAAAAGTTTGTTTTTTCCATGAAACTCAGGGAACTATTATTAAAATAAGAATGAGAAAAGAGTTATGAGTCCAAAGAAGAGATGTCCCCTGTTATGTTTTGGACATGAGGTGTCCCCCCAAAACTCCTGGGTCAATGCAGGGATGTTCAGAAGTGAAATGATCAGATCATGGAAACCGTAACCTAATTGGTGCATCATCCATTTGATGGGTTAATCATGTGAATGGATTAACTAGGTGGTGATAGTAGGCAGGTGGGACATGATTGGAGGAGGTAGGTCAGTGGGACCATGCCCAGGAGTGGTTTATCTTCTCTGTGACCCCTGCTTCTTTCCTATACTTCCAAACCTCCATGAACCAGTAGCTTTCTCCTACCATGTCTTTCCGCCATGACGCTCTGCCTTGGCCTTGGGCCTAGAGTGATTAAGTTGGTCAACCATTGCTTTAAATCTCTGAAACTGTAAAGAGTTCATTTTGGTGAAATGGACTCTTCCCCTCTTAAGTTGTTTTTTTGTCATATATTTTGGTCACACAAACAAAAAAGATGACTAGCACAGACACCGGAGCCCAGAAGTGGTATCATTATCCTGTCTAACTCAATTACTTGGTTCAGGAACTTGGGGACTTGTTTGTGGGAGAAGTTTGAAAAATCTTGAAACACAGAGGGGGAGAAGCCTCAGAATGTTGTCAGTGGGGCTTCACGGGTGACTCTGGTGGGACCTCAGAAGACTGCAGTGCCAACAGACATGTAGACGGCAAAGACTGGGTTCGTAAGATTCCAGAGGGGAACGAGGGCTCTGTGGGAAACTGGACTGGAGGCCATTCGTGTTACAGTCTGGCAAAGAGTTCACCTACAATGTCCCCATGTCATGAGACCGTGGGGCTGAAATTTGAAATTGACGGAACTAAACGGGTGGAGGAAATTTCAAGTGAGCTGAGATTTCAGGTGGTATCATAGGTGTTGACAGCAGCTTTTAGCGGGGTTTATTATGAGAATCAGGAGAGAAAAAAAAAAAAGAGAGAGAGAGGAAATTTTTGAAGAACTTACAGTTTGGCCAGAAAGGTATAGAGTAAAATTGGGGCCGAGGAAGGTGTGGTTGTTAAAGAGATTACAGCTTATAAGGTACTGATCGCATCAGCATTCATGAGAATCTGTGGGATTTATGTCCAAGACACATAGCGCTTTTCATTCTGATAGAGTGCTTAGTGTGCGTGTGTGTGTGTGTGTGTGTGTGTGTGTGCATATTTATAGGTAAATAAATATTTATATATGTGGATTTTAGGTGCTCATTGCAATGAATTTCAGGGACATAGATAGTCATAACCCCCAGGTTAGGATGCACAGGGGTAAGGCTGCCCCAGTCCTTTGGAGATCACCTCTGCCACCATGTGCCCCAGATGCCAGACATGGAGCTACAGGACTAGTTTGCTCCTCTGGGTTTCATTTCACTCTTGTTTTTCTCCCATCCTTTCTTTTGTGCCCTTACTTCTTCCTTTTGGAATAGAAATGTGTTTTCGCTGCTACTGTGACCAAAAGACTTGACAAGAATAATCTTAGAGCAATGAAAAGATTATTGAGGGGGGCTCAGAAGTCTCAGTCCATAGATGGCCAACTCCCTTCCTCAGGGATCAAGGTGAAGCAGAACCTGATGGCAGAGGAATGTGGTGGCTGGAAGCAGCTCCAGACATCACACCAAGAAGCAGAGAGAGAGAGCTCAACTCAACAAGCACAAAATATATACCCCAAAGGCTCGTGCCCAGAGACCCCCCTGCAGCCATACCTACTTGCCTGCAGTTACCACTCAGTTAATCCCTCTCAGGGATTAATTCACTGATGGGGTGACGAGGTCACTAAACCAATCATTTCACTTCTAAACCTTCTTGCATGGTCTCACACATGAGTTTTGGGGAACCCCTTACACCTGAACCATAATAAAATATTCACTCTGAGCCATCGTCTATCGGATATGTCTATAACTTGCTCTTGATCTTTATAGGGGCTCACAGCCAAGTTTGTCTTGAATCTCACAGGAGACTTTGGACCCGGACTTTGGGGGCACTGCTAGAACAATTGAGACTACGGGGACTCTTGGAGATGGAAGAAATGCATTTTGCATTGTGAGATGAGCTTCTAGGAACTAGGGGTGCAATGTTAGGGTTTGGATATGAGGGCCCCCCCCCAAAAGCTCCTGTGTTAATGCAAGAATGTTCAGAGGTCAAGGGTTACATTATGAGAGACGTAACCTAATCAGTGGGTTAATCAATTTGCTGGATTGATAATTTAAATGGACCGAGTGGTAACAATAGGCAGGTGGGGCAGTGCCCAGGAAGGGTTTACCTTTTCTATGACCCAATCCTAAGAACTAAGCAGTTTTCTTCTACCAGGTCCTTCTGCCGTGGTGATCCGCCTCACCTCGAGCCCGGCATCAAGGAGCAGGCCAACTAGGGAGTAGGACATCTGAAATCATGAGCCAAAATGCACTTTTCTTCCACTAAGTTGTCCTTCTCGGATATCTTTGGTCACAGCAATGAAAAATCGCTCCACCCACCGATGGCTGGATTTTTCTCTTATTTGTACTTTATTCCCCTCAGCCCCTGCCTTGGGTTTCCTAGGACTTGGATACACTTGACCTCTCGCTTGTGCTACGACATACCTGCCTTGGCCTCCTGTGACCAGATGGAGTCCTTGTCTATTCATCAACACCCTCCTAAATGAGCCCCGCTCCCTAGCTGCGGGGTGGGCCTAGAGAACTTGAATGTCATGAGTATTAGTTGTGACCTACACCAGCACATCCTTTCTCTCAACCAACACATACCAAGCACATTCTCTGCATAGAGACTGAGCAAATAGTAGCAAACAAGGCAGCAAAGGAGACTCAATTCCAAGGCTACGGGGGAATTGGAGCTTGATGTGTGTTCCCTTTGGTGGCCAGCCTTCCTTACACCAGGAATAGGCACACCCCAGCTCTGTTTCCATCGGCCCCCCAGGAGAGTTCTCTTATGCATCGCTCCTGAGACTGTGTAGGAGTTAATCACCTCACGCCACTCTGTTGAAAAGTGTTCCGGCACATCTTCTGGAACTTTAAACTAATTTGCCTCTTGGGTCTCAAACCATCCTTCTCATGGACATTATTCTGCAGACCAAAAACAACAGAACAGCACGCGGGCTGAAATGGAATCAGGCCAGGCCAGCAGGCACGAGGTTTCCGAGCGGGTAGCATTCATCCCCCCAAACATTTACGGGGCTCCTGCGGTGGCCAAAGGATTGTGTGCGGCACCGAGATGATTAAAATGAGAGGCCAGCGTTCCCCGAGCTTGCTGTAAAGTCAGGAAGAAAGGCACGGCCACCAATGGGTGCACAACACGGAATAATGACAGGAGAGCAATAGAGTAGCGGGAAGAAGAAGTTGTAGAAATGACGGCCTTTTCAGGCTGGGTACGGGAGGGGTGGGGACTGGAGAGCCAGAGAGGTGCTCCGGGTCAGGAGACCCTGTGAACTTGAGCAGGCAGAGTGGCTGTCTCGATGTCTGATCTCTCTTGTGAGCCTCTCTTCGCTTTGCTAGTTCTCCATAACGTCTGAGCTTCAGCCTCAGAACTCCAGCTGCAGGTGCATACAGGAGACACCGGCCTTCACAGGCCTGTGTGAGCTCTCTGTTGCTGTGCAGCAAATCACCTCCAAATTTAGTGGTTTTGAATGACACACATTTGTTTTCCGTGGTATCTGTGGGTCAGAATCTGCAGTGGTTTATTTGAGAGGTTCTGCAGGGATGCGGTTGAAAGGTTGGCGAGGCTGCATCCCCATGAGGCTGGGCGGAGATGGGTCCATCTGCTGCTAAAGGCACTGTGTGGCTGTGGGCGGGAGGCCTCAGCTCCTTGCTGGCTGGGAGATTCCACCCATGGGACCTCTGCACAGGGCTCCCTGATTGTCCTTGCATCATGGTAGCTGGCCCTGCTCAAGGTAAGTGATCCGAGAGAGGGAGGATGAAGCAGAAGCCATACAGTCTTCCAAGCCCAATGCTGCCACCTCTACCTTATTCTAGTCCTTGGAAGCAAGTCACTATATCCATCCCATAGTCTGGGAGAGGGAAATGAGCCTGTAGCAGGAAGCAATGTTGGAGCACTGGGAGGTGGGTTTAAGCCCCCCGGTGCCTTCTCACCTTTGGTTCTAGGGTCTGATTGCGAAGAGGTAAGAACACAGGCTCTGGAGTCAAAATGGCCAGGTTGCAGCTCCAGGCCTATCACACCATGCTTGTGTGCAATGTGACTTGGCAAATAACCAGCTCTTTGGGCCTCAGTCTCCTTGCCTATAAAATAGGGGTGATATTGCACTCCATTTGGTTTTGGGGAGGGTTAAATGACTTAATACATGTGAATACTGTGCAAGTCATGCACACAGTACATGTGAACATATGCACAGCACCTAGGGCAGAGACTGGTGCACAGTGAATGTCCAACATGCTTACTTTTAAAAAATCTCCCACTAGCTAAGCATGGTGACTCAGGATTGTCATCCCAGTGGCTCGGAGGCTGAGGCAGGAGAATCACAAGTTCAAAGCCAGCCTCAGCAAAAGCAAGGTGCTAAGCAACTCAGTGAGACCCTGTCTCTAATACAATACAAAACAGGGCTGGGGATGGGGCTCAGTGGTTGAGTGACCCTGAGTTCAATCCCTGGTACCCCTCTTCCTACAAAAAATTTCCCATTTTAACCTCCACTTGGCAAACTCCTGTTTTCTTTCTTTTCTTTTTTTGTACCAGGGATTGAACCCAGGGACACTTAATTACTGAGCCACATCCCCAACCCTTTTTATTTTTTTGCTTTTTTTTATTTGGAGATAGGGTCTCACTATGTTGCTGAGGGCCTTATTTACGTGCTGAGGTTGGCCTTGAATTTCCAGTCCTCCTGCCTCAGCCTCCGGAGCCACTGGGATTACAGACATGCGCCACCAAGCCCAGCCTCACTCCTGTTCTTTAAGGACTTAGTTTGACTATTTCTTCTCTTGCTACATTTCCTGGATTCCCTGGATAAATCCTCCTTCTCCTTCCCTGAGGCTCTCCAGCATTCTGAATGCTTTGGAACTTTTGGAAACAGCCTCATTGTGGCTTCCTCGGACCTCCGTGTCCCCCATCAAATCACATGGTCCACGAGGTCACACTGAGTCCCCTGAAAGACCGGCTCTGTGGAGGGAAAGGGAGGCAGATTCTGAGCAGCCTGTGGAAGACCCGAGTGATTTTTACCGCCAAAGAGAGGCCACGAGGAAAAAGAGAATAGAGTTTGCAGTGGAAAGCGGTTTCCTGACCATCGCAGTCTGGAGTTCACACCGACGGCTCCCCAGGGCGCCTGGCGGAAGCCCGTGCAGGGGACAGAATCCTCCCCACCGTAGCTCTGACCCCAGGCGCCTGGGTCGTTATTAAGAATGGAACTTACAAGGAGCCCTCAAGCATTGCTCCTGTGACTGTCTCAGGAGACCCTCTCTGTGGACTCCACGTGTGGGACCAGCCTGTAACTTTGAAGCATTGGAAATCACAGTCCAGATTCCAGAAGACACAGGAAAGGGAAGTTAGAAATCAGATGTCCACTCAGTCCCAAAGACTTTCAAAAGCAACTTGTATGTGTTTGGCGTGTCCTGATGCCCTGCCCCCCGCGTCCACAAAGTGGGTCTTGTGAGCATCTGTTTGGATCTGCCAACTCCATCCCCATTCTAAACCATGACTCTCCCCAAGTTGGAGCAGGTGGAGGGGTGGTACTTCCGGCTTTATCTGCATCGAGGGGGCCCACGAGACGTGGGCCTGACCTGACCATCCACTTCAGAGCTGTCAGTCACCAGAGCAGAGGTGAGGGTAAAGGCTAGGTGTGTTCATGAGATCTTAACTCACTCCCGTCAGAATGGCAATTATCGGAACACGTAAGCAACAATAATTGTTGGTGAAATGTGGGGTAAAAGGTTCCCTCGTACATTGCTGGTGGGACTGCAGGATGGAGATTCCTCAGAAAACTTGGAATGGAATCACCATTTGACTCAGCTATCCCACTCCTTGGCATATACCCAAAGGACTTGAAATCAGCAAACCACAGAGACACAGCCGCATCAATGTTTACAGCTCTCCATTCACAATAGCTAAGCTATGGAACCAACCTCGGTGCCCCTCAACAGATGAGTGGATAAAGAAAATGTGGTCTATACACACAATGGAATATTACTTAGCCGTAAAGAAAAGAATAAATTTATGGCATTTGCTAGTAAATGGATGGAACTGGAGATTATTATGCTCTGTCTTAAAAACCAAAAGCCAAATATTCTAATATGTGGATATGCACATACAACTAAAAAAATGAAAGTATAAAAAGTTCATTGGAGTAGACAAAGGGGAATGAAAGGAAGGGAGGGAGCATGGGAATAGGAAAGACAGTGGAATGAATCAGACATTACTTTTCTATATTCATATGTGAATATAGAACCAATGTAACTCCACATCATATTCAACCACAAGAATGGGAATTTATACTCCATGTATGTATGACAGGTCAAAATATACTCTACTGTCATGTGTATCTAAAAAGAACATCAACAACATAAAAAGAATAGGTGTGTACATCTTGATCACATCATCAATCCCCTGGATCCAGCCACACCTGAAACCATACTTCTTTCTACACTTTCTGTTTGCATGCCCTTATTTCTACCGACAAGTAAGTTTGAATTGGTTTCTTTCCCTTGTAACCTCAAAGAGTTCCGACTTACATTATAGAGGTGTGTAGTTGGGATGGCAAGTATTAATCTCCTGTGGCTTCTTGCTCTACATAATCAAGCATTTATCTGAATTTTTAAAAAATTAATTAATTAATTAAATTAGGTATATATATGACAGCAGAATGCATTTTGATTCATTGTACACAATTGCAGCACAACTTCTCATTTCTTTGGTTGTACATGACGTAGCATCGCTCCATGTGTGCAATCATACATGTACCTAGGGTGATGATGTCCATCTCATTCCACCACGTCAGGACCGGCTGTGTGACTAGGCCACAGTCTTCAATGAGGAAACATATTCCTCAGTTCTGTGGTGTTCTTGGTCACACATTTATGGAGTTTCTAAGGGCAGTGGAGATTACTGCCAGGCGCAGCCCGATCTCTATACAGACAAGGGAACTGTAGAAATTCACTACTACTCCACCAAGAAGCCCCCAGAAGAGTGGTTAACCTGGACACAGATGAATAGAATTGAAAATCCACCGAGCATTTTACAAGAGTTCTGACCTGGATGGGGTAAACCTCAGGGCACCTTTTTTTCTATTGCCTCAATATTCCTGGGTTGAAGAATCGCTGCTTCTTGTTAGGAGGGTCACTTCATTTCCCGTTACTCCCAACTTCATACTCAAAGCACCAAGAATGTCAAGTGCAGTCTATTGCAGTCTACCTCAATAGTTACTTTGCATCATTTCTATAATCAATTTTTTAAATTCGTTCATAACCCTATTGAGTATTTTTTTAATTAAATGAACATGGCTCGAATGAACCGCCCTGCTCCTGTGGAAGTCACGGACAAGAACATGAGATTTCTTAATGCACACAATCCAACCAATGCAACCTCCAACAAATCTATAGAGGAACTTAAGAAGTATGGTGTTAGCCCAATAGGAAGAGTATGGGGAGCAGCTTACGATACGACTCTTGTGGAGAAAGAAGGCCTCCATGTTCTTAATTGGCCTTTTGATGATGGTGCACCACCGTCCAACCGAATTGTCCATGACTGGCTAAGTCTTGTAAAAATTAAGTTTCGTGAAGAACCTGGTGGTTGTATTGCTGCTTATTGTGTTGCAGGCCTTGGGAGAGCTCCAGTGCTTGTTGCCCTGGCATTGACTGAAGGCAGAATGAAATATGGAGATGCAGTGCAATTCATAAGACAAAGGCGGTGTGTTAATAGCAAGCCACCTTTGTACTTGCAGAAGTACCGTCGTAACATGCAGCTGCGCTTCAAAGACTCCAATGGTCATAGAAACAACTGTCGCACTCAATAAACCTGGGGAGCCTGATGGTATTATCTTGGAAGTGAAACTTAAGTCGGTACCTAATTTGTGGTACATGTCAGACAGCATGTTGGCCGGGTGAATAAGTCTGGCCATTTTACCAGGCCATAAGCTTGACAGAATTTCAACCTCTGTGTCTGGGTTATGATCAACCTGTTTGGACACTTAGCAAAAGATTCTTGCTGTTCACCGTTTAAAATGTGCTTATCATCTGTACCAGTTGACCTTTCCTGAAATCATGTCGTATTGAGTTAATGTCTTTAAACCTGTTTCCACGCCAGCATCTTACATAAGAAATTTAGAAAGATTAGGTGCCAAAATAACCCAGCACAATACTTGTATATTTTTAGAATCGTGCAAAACCAAAATTCCAGGAACTAAGAACCCTCTAGACCTAATGTGATTCATTCCTTCAGTCATTTCAAACATTCTAGGGCCTGTAGGACTATTTGCCTGCTCAGTTTTATGTTTGCATCTCTCACAGTCATACCGGTACACATCAGGTTTGCTGTTACCTATTGGGGTTTTGGGGTTTTGTTTGTTTGAGGTTTGGTTTTGTTGTTTGTTTTTTCTTTAATTTTTACCAAGTCTTAAGGCAATTATTTAATGTCTTTTTTTAAGTCTTATTTTTGGCTGTTATGGGAAACCTCCATTTTGAAAACCTCCATTTTTATAGAAGCACATGTCTTTAAGTCTCCAGAGCAAAAAAAAAAAAAAAAAAAAAAAAAACCAGCCTTACAGTTAATTCAATGTTTGCAATTTGAGATGCAACTTAACAGGGAGGACCTGAATAAAAGAAATAGAGGGGGATATTAAATATTTTTAGTAAAATGTTGCTTTTGTCTCATGCAGAACCTCTGGAATATATGCTCTTTAATTTAGTAAATATTTTTTTTAAAAGATACAGATGCTCTTATTGTAGCTAAAACAATTCTTAATCATAAAATTCCTGAAATTCTTGTAATTTTTTTTCATAATTACCAGAAGTTGCTTACCAATTTTTTGTTTGAAATGTGATTTTTTTTTCTTTTATTCCCAACCTCTTGCAAAAAAAAAAAAAAAAAGAGAGAGAGAAAGGTGGGTTTTTCCTGGTGAATTCAGCAGACATCTAATATTTTATATGCCTTGTGAGCTGTGTAACTTAATATTTGGATACTTGATAATTTTGTTTTATCGTGTAATTAATAAAATGGTGATGGGCATTAATGTTAGTTCAGCCATATATTTATGCTGTGTAGGAATGTGTGGAGGGAGAGATGAGGTCACTCTGTATTCTTGTGTTGTGGTCTGTTTGGTTCTTGTGTTTGAGAAGAGTTTGTTTGACATATTTTGATGCCCCCATTGTTTGGGGTATAGATATTTATGATTGTCATGTTTTGTTGATTGTTATGTTTTGTTCCCTTAAGCAGAATGAAACGTCCTTCTTGACCCCTTTTCTCTAGTTCTGTTCGAAGTCGGCTTTATCTCATAAGAGGATGGAAACCCCTGCTTGTTTACGTGGCCCGTGTGAGTGGTATGATTTTTCCCACCCTTTCACCTTCAGTCTGTGGATGCCTTTTCCTGTGAGATGAGTCTTTTGCAGGGGTAACATATTATTGGGTCTTTTTAAAAAAAAAAAAATCCAATCTGTCAGTCTGTGTCTTTTAATTGATGAGTTTAGGCCATTCACATGCAGGGTTGTTATTGAAATATGATTTGTATTCCCTCTCATTTTGGTTTCATTTTTGGTTTTAAACTTGACTTGGTTTCTCCTTTGATTGGATTTTCCTTTAGTGTAGGTCTTCCCTTGGCTGATTTTCATTGTTGATTTTCATTTCCTCCTCCTGGAATATTTTGCTGAGGATGCTCTGTAGTGTGGGCTTTCTCACTGTAAATTCTTTTAACTTTTGTTGATCATGGAAGGTTTTTATTTCATCATCAAATTTGAAGCTTAATTTTGCTAGATAGAAGATTCTTGGTTGGCATTCATTTCCTTTCAGAGCTTGGTATATGTTGTTCCAGGGTCTCCTGGCATTGAGGGTCTGGGTTGAAAGATCTGCTGCGATACGCATGGGTCTCCCCCTATATGTGATCTGATGCCTGATTCTTGCAGCCTTCAAGATTCTATCCTTATTCTGTATGCTAGGCATTTTTATTATAATGTGGCTTAGTGTGGATCTGCTGTAATTTTGTACACTTGGTATCCTGTAAGCCTCTTGTATTTGACTTTCCAATTAGTTCTTCATGTTTGGGAAATTTTCTGATATTCTTCCTTGAGGAGATTGTGCATTCCTTTGGTCTGAATCTCTGTGCCTTCCTCTATCCCAACAATTCTTAGATTTGGTCTTTTGATGCTATCCCATAATTCTTGGATATTCTGCTCATGGTTTCTTACCATCTTCACCGTGTGGTCACCTGTATTTTCAAGATGGTACACTCTGTCTTCATTATCTGACGTTCTGCCTTCCAAGGGATCTAGTCTGTTGGTGATGCTTTCTATTGAGTTTTTTATTCAGTTTATTGTTTCCTTCATTTCGAGGATTTCTGATTGGGTTTTTTTTTTTTTTTTTTTACAGAGTCTCTATCTCTTTCTTGAAGTAATCTTTTGCTACCTGTATTTGCTCCCTTATCTTTTTGTTGGAGTGACCAATTTTTGCCTGTATTTTCTCATTTAGGTCTGTCTTTAATGCACAGATCATTTTAATTATGAACCTTCCGAACTCCTTCTCTGACATTTCATCCATGGGTTCTATTATGGTAGTATCCTGGTGGGTTTGGGGCACTTTTCATGTTGTCTGTGTGTCCTCCTCTCTTGCAGTGCAGAAAATTTCTACCCTATAATCTTCCAGTATCCAGGCAGATTATCCGCACCTCACCTTGGTGTCAGGCTTCCTGACCCTGCCCGTGTCCCTGTGATGGAAGCTACTGTGACTAAAGGTGGGGGCGCCATAGTAAAGGTGACTCGGGATAGCAGTGGGGGTGTCCCAAGATGGATGCCATCACTTTCGGAGATGGGGCTGCAAGGGTGGGCCTTACACTGGTCTGGGGCTGCCTGTCCTGAGATGCAGCTGCTTCTAGGCCTTGTCTGTTGTCCCAAGGTGGAGGCTACTGCGTGGGGAGGGCTATGCTGATGGCTGCAGAGTCCCGAGATGGAGATAGGCTAGGCCTGGGCTCCCAGGTGGGCCCAGGGGGTGGTGCTGGGCCTGAGCTCCGGAGGGGGTCTACTGACCTGCAGGGGGACTGGGCCTAACATGAACCTGGGCTCCTGCGGGGGGTGGCGGAGGCAGTCCTAGGGCAGGGCCTGAGCTCCAGGTGGGTCTGCTGGTCAGTGGGGCAGACCTGGGCCTAACCTGCTTATCTGAACTTTGTGTAATGGACATCTCTCCTGATGGGTAGAAACCTAGTAGTTCTCAGTTCCCCCTGAAATCTCTGTACCTCTAAGAATATATTTGGTGAGAATTTTAGTTAGAAGGTGTCTGGGAACAAACTAGACACTATTTTTGAAAACTAATGAGGGGATAACGTCATGAAGTGTCCAGAACCTATCAAGCTTGAATACTATCCCTGAAAACTTTCCTGTAGGCATCCCCCTAAAGAAACAGATGGTACCATAGTAGTGGTTTACGAGGAGGATATCTGGGAAGTTAGGGAAGATGAGACTCTCAGGTGCCAAATGGCTAGCTCTCACAGACACTAGAATTTTATCACTTTTGCGTAATTGTGGCTTCCACAACATGATGGCCACAGCCACCTCCAAGTCTGGATCTGCCATCTTTTTTGTGTGTCCTTTGTCCCCTGGTCCCATCACGTGCTGGGGGAGTCTCCTGTGTTTCCTATGGACCATGGTTCTTAGGCCTGCTAACCCAAGGCCCTGCAGAACAAAAGATCCTGCTGAACACGGTCTCTCATGGCCTCTGAGGACGCTCGGCTTCTGCCCACTCGTGGTTTCCTCCTGACCCATGGCTCCTGCCGACTCAGCTCCTGCGGACTCCTGACGTCCGTTGACTCACGGCTCCTGCTGACCCTGGCTCCTGCCAGCCCAAGACTCCTGCGGGCCCTGCCTCGTCTCTTGCTGACTTCTGGCCTCTGCAGATCCATCCATGTCCTTTGGTGGAAAAGGCTCCTGCTGGCCCTGGCCTTCTGTTGACCTCTAGCTTCTAGTGAGAAGAAGAGAAGGGACCAGCCCCTCTGCAGGTTCAAGGCTTCAGAAAACCAGAGCTCAGTTCAGATTGGTATGAAATCTCCACCCACTGTGGAAACTGGAATCTGCCCCAGAGTGCGATATCTGAGCGTGTGTGAGTGTGTGTGTGTGTGTGTGAGTGTGTGTGTGTGTGTGAGTGTGAGTGTGTGTGTGCACGCCCACATACACACACAAACCTCTGCTGCACCCTCCCTGCTGAACTGACTGGATTACTTGCTTTCAGCCACATGGTGGAGAGACCACAAAGACTCTTCCATCTGAGGACCGTGGAAATGGAGCTCAGTTCAACAGGAGACCCCCGACTTCAATTCTTCAACGTATCTTTGTCTGTCTCTCCAGAGGCTCCGAGAAGCTAGTTTTTGAGACACATGTGATGGTTTTTTGAACACTCTAGAAAAGTTTGCCTTCTGTTTTAAGAGAAACAAGTTCCTCATGTGGAAATACTATTTGAATATGAAATATGTAAAAAGAAATACAACAAAAGCCCAGATATACAGACTCCTGCCGGGCAGAAGACACTCGGAAACTTTGAATCCTCCGTCTTTGGTCTGAGTGTCTTGTACAGGATGCCTAGCACCCTGCCTAGAGGAATCCAGGCTCTTGAATGCTGCGTCTCCATGGATGAGAGCTCACCAATCTGCAGGGAGAGCATCCGCCTTTGCATAGGATACATTGTAACGCAGACTTCCTGTGCAGATTCCAATATTTTTCTCTGTAATTACTTTATCCCCATGGACCAAAGGGGGAAATAAGAGCAAATTTTTTCCAATCATAATTCTTCCAATATTTATATGCAATGATCGGATCACTCATTCGTTAATCCATTCTTTAGTCCCCAAAACACATAATTATAATCTGGTCCAGAATATCAATAGTACCAAGACTGAACCTCATTACCCTACCCCATGCCAGCACATAGAAAGAAATTTTATTATCCCCAAATAAGAGACTTGCCTTATACAAAGGATTATTTCTCCTCACAACAAAAGAGGCTTGAAGATTGGCGGGGGGGGGGGGATGTCAGGCCGTGTAATATTTCACTTCTCTCTAAAATTTACTGAAAAAATTGAAAATGAGGTTTCTACCAGTCTTCCATTAAGTTGCCTTCTCAGTAAAGTCTTTTTTATATGATTGTTTTGTTTGTCTCCTTGTATTTACCTGAAAGAAGGGTGAACTAATGACTTTGTCCACAGAACAAAGGCAGCCCTTTTCTTGGTGCTAATCATCAGTCCAAATAAACTCCTTTCTGTGTCATGTGATGCCTCCTATCTGGGTTGATTTCTAACCCTGAATTTCACATATGCAAAGATAAACTCTCAAGTGTGTAGTCTGTTCCAGAGATCTAGGGGAAGCTGCTAAAGTCTGTGAATTTTAGTTACCTGGCAAATTCTACTCATAGAAGTAAAAGTTGTGATAAAGGACAAAGGATATTTATTTCTATCACTCTTGCTGCTGAGTTTATTGAATGGTAATGAATGCATATCCTTTGTTAGAGATAAGATTTCAAGTAAGTACCTTTCTGCTAAGTCAAATAAAATCTGGAAGTTATATATTTAACAGGAAAAGAACCATTAATGTCCTTCATATAGAGAGAGCTCTGACAAATCAACAAGAAAACCATAAAACCTCATTGCTTATCAATAAAAAATAGTGTAAAACTATAATATGTTAATACATAAAATTATCAACAAATTTTAAAAATATTGATTGTTGATTTGGAGTAAGGCAAATCTGACCTATCTAGAGAAATGACGATGAGCACAAACTTCTAAAAGATCCAATCTGGAATTGTTCATAAAAAACTTTAAAAATAACTAAAACTCTTTGGATCAATATTAAAATAATTGAAACTGTTTCTAGGAATTTATGATAGGAAAATGACTGGAGATTTAAAGATTTATATATAAGAATGTAACCAATTTTCAAGCAAAAAAACCCCACAGTTTTATAAATAATAGTCACCATGCTATATATTAGATTCCAGAAATTTTTTATATTATATCTGACTATTTGCACCCTTTGAAAATATTTTCAAATGTTCACCACCCCTCAGTCCTCAACTTTAGTTCTACTCTTTGTTTCTATGAATGAGTGTTACTTCCCTAGACACACACACACACACACACACACACAATGGTAACTATGGGTGGTGATAAATGTGTTAATTGTATGAAGGATTAAACAATACATACATTTGTCAAATCCTCACATTGTATACGTTGAATATACAATTGAAAATACGTTTGTTATTTCTTAAATTCTTTCTGAATATAATTTAACTAAAGTAGTTGTATAATTAAAAAAAATGGAAATTATCTAAATTGTTAAAATCATGTCCCATCATGTAATGGAAAATACACAATCATTAAAATTGTGCTTTTATTAAAATCTTATCACATAAGGAAATGCATGCTCAAGTGTAAATAACAAACTTATAAAACATTTCACTTGTTATATAATTGTACATGGAAAAGAGTCATGGATCAAGATGGGAGGAAAGTGTCTGGTTAGCAGTGGAGTCTATTTGGGGGTGGTGGATTATGTTATTGTCTTTATTTTTATGATTGTTCCAATTCCTCTGCAATAAACATGCATCACTTTGACAAGTTGTCAAGGACTTTTTAAATCTGAAGGCAAGATGGTCTGGAGAAGAAATTAGCACAAATTTCTAAACCTAGATCCAGAGGTCCTTGAGTCTGACCCCTGCTCATCTTCTCAGTTCAGCTGGACCTTGAGCACCCTCCTCATGCTCTGGAACCTTCGCCCTCACCAGGGTCATAGCACCTACCTCCACCGCTCTCCTGTCCGTTAAATGAGATGATACCTGTGAAAAAAATCCAGCAGATGCCTCGCACCTGCAGCTCCCCCATAATTATTAAAAAGCTGAAGAATTAAGTCTGACACAGGGTCCCCAAAATGAGGACACTCCTCTTAGGACAGAAGGGTTCCCCTTGATAGTAGGAAACCCTGACTTGGAATCTCTGGATCTCAAGCCAATTGCTCCATCTCTCCAAAATACAGTGGCCTTTTCTGTAACACAGGGAATCATCAAAGTACCTACTTCACGGTATCACGAAGGTCAATGTGATAATGCAGGAGGAAACGGAAAACACTGCTTATGTACCAAACCCAGCCGACTGCCCTTTTTCTTTTTACAAGTAACATTTTATTGGAACACAGGCATCCATTTGTTTGTGTCTTATCGGCGGCTGCTCTTGGCCTACGCAGGTAGGCTGGAGGTGCTGTGGCCCACAAAAACCTAAAATATTTACTATGTGGCCCTTTACAGCGAAAATGTGCTGACCCTGAGACAATGCATAGACACAACCCGAAATAGTGCCTGTCATTCAAGGGAGAACAGCTATCATTATTATCATTGTTATGGGCTAATTCTTCGGCTTAGAAACAGTTCTAAAAAAATCAGAGTCTGACCTTGTTTCCCACCGTGTTAACACCTAATTGATCCCAGATGAGTGACTCATTCTTGCTGAGTCACCCTTTAAAAACTGTCACAGCAAGAGTTCCTAGGGGACCCTTCTGCAGCCTCTCCCCGTACAGATCCGTCCACACTTTTAGGAAAATATTTTGTCTTCTGCTTTCCTCTTAACCACTGTTTCAATGCATGCTCTGTTCCCACTCGAGACACCGCACATTTCTGGGGTGAAACTTTCCCTACAGTAACTTCTCCGGCCTTAAGGATGTCACGCAGGCACCTCAGTGTCCTCCCCTGAGTGGCATGGGACCCCAATTCTTTTCTGCATAACTCAGGGGGGGGGCTCAGTCTTAAGTATCCTGGGCTCTGGAAATTCAGCCAGTGTGGACAGACGTCCAGAAAATGACCTCGCTGTAGAGTTGGACCATCGCAGGATGATGAGCTGGACCCGGTACCCACGGCCCCAAAGGCCCCAGCAATTTGGGGACATCTCTTAAGAGACATCATCATCTGAAGATGCCCAAATTCAGTGGCCGTGATGAAGCTGGAGAGGATCCCAGGCAAGAAGGGGGAGCCCAGAGTCAGCACAGGCCGACGGCAAAAGCTTTGGCTGGGGATCTTCCCATGCAGAACTCTAAAGCCCTGCTGGGTAAACCGAGGCAGGGTGGGCGTGGTCTGGATGGGGACCATCTGAGGAAAGGGACCATAGTCTGTCTGAGCCCGAGAAGGCCCAGCTCCGACACCAGGTCTGTTGGAACTGAGATGAACGACGGGGATTCTGTCCCAGCAGGGGAACAGAGAAGAGTCCACGGGAGCAGGTGTAGCCACGACAGAGAAAAGGGACGTGGAAGCCCCACCCTATACACACTCAGCCCTCTTCTAGGTCTCGCTCACCTGCAAAATTTCAGGTTTTCAGGTTAAGTTAATGCTGATGGTCCAAGGACCACATTTTGAGAACCCTGAACTTCTCGTGTGTGAATCCGAGGTACAGGGCTTACGTGATCTCCACCCCGATTTGATCTTTATCGGAACCCTAGGTAGGTGCTACCAAGCCATTTCATAGATGAACAGAGTGAGGTACAAAGAGAGACAATGGACGGTCTCCAGGTAGAATGCTTGGGAGCTGGGGTGCTCTGCTTAGCTCTGAAGCCCTCATTGGGGAATGCGATCATTTCTGCTGCAGCTTGGAACATGTCTACTCCGTCTCTGGAACAGTGTTATCATGTTCGAGTGGAGACCCAGTGTGGCTAGGGGGTGCCAACTTTTCAAGATAAGCCAAGTTCTCGTTTTTTTAGCATTGCCAATGAATTCTAGATTTCAATACACTGCAGTGCAAGCCAGAAAACACCAACCTGCAGGCTAATTTGGCTCTGGTACTGCAGTTTGTACCTCCTGTGTGTTAATGTTCCTCAGTTCTTAGTGTCCATACAAATCACTTGGGGCCCCTTTAAAATATGGTCCTCCTCTGACCCTTCTGGGATGGACTTGCAATTTTTAAATTTCTAGCAAGCTCCTGAATGGCACCTAGGCTACCGCATGGTGGTCTATACACCTGGTACCGAAGCTCTAGAACAGAGGTTCTCGCTGTGTGGTTTGTTGCTAGGCAACAACAGCATCAGCCAGGAGCCTGTTGGAAATGCCTTTTCTTAGGCCCTGACTCAAGAAAGGCTGAGTTGCAATTTCTGGAGCTGGGGTTTGGGGTTCTGCAGTCAAATGTGTCCTATGGGTGACTCTTATGCACATTCGCTTTGAAGAAGCACCATCCCAGATCAGTGATTCTCTGCCTTGGTGCACACTAAAAGCACTTGAGGAGCTTTTAAAAATACAGATGCCTGGGCCAGGTGCAACGCGGTGGCACACACCTGTAATCCCAGCGGCTTGGGAGGCTGAGGCAGGAGGATCTCGAGTTCAAAGCCAGTCTCAGCAATGGCAAGGCACTTAGCAATTCAGTGAGACCCTGTCTCTAAATAAAATAGGCCCCTGAGTTCAATTGTGGGTGTGTGTTTTACACACACACACACACACACACACACAAACCTGGAGTCTCTCTTAATTGTTCTAAGATGGAGCTAGGCACTAGGATTTTTAAAACTTCCCAGCTGGTCCTCATCTTTAGCCAAGGTAGAAGTCTCAAGAAGTTCATATCAGATTCTTCCGTGTATTTTTGCCCAAACTGGAAAACTAGGATATGGTCTTTGAGTAGCAGAGGTGATTTCCCCAAAAGTCTCGGAATGATTTTGCACAGACCCAAAGCCTATGGGGCCAGTAGCTCATGTCCTAGGAGGAAATCGCCAAGCGGCTCTATGGGGTGGCGGGACCTGTCCCAGGGCCCAAGATGCCAACACTGCTGCTATCCCTGGTCCTTCACAATTCTTCCCACGGCCAAGACCTGCCAGGAAACGAGGCCAGCACCACACTTGGCCACTCACAGGATGATAAACCAGGAGGATGGAGTGGCCAGTGGCCAATGTAACTGATCCACAGATGGCCCATCTGGTCAGGCAAAGAGGTCTGGCTCTGGAGCCTGGAGGGTTGGGTAGTTAAAATGCAGGCCACTCTGTTTTCTGGTTTTATAAGTTAATGGGTGACCGGTTAATTGTCCTAACGAGCAATAACAGTGGTGAATGACTATTCCATGTCCCCACCTTTAGTGGGATCCAACGGCTGTGGTCAGGACTGTGGTCTCTAAAGAGCAATTGAGCTTGGGAGAAAGTGGGACCAATCCAAGGCTTCCAGGACAGACCCCCCCCCCAAAAAAAAATATCAGAGTCCCAGAGGAGGATTGGACTGTGTTTCGGGACAGGACATGGAATTGTTCAGTCCACCACGCGTACAAAGAGAAGGGGTAGGAACAAATGCAGATCATCAGCCACAGAGAGGAAGCAACCCAGAGCAAGTGGGTTTTGGAGGCAGAATTTGGAGAGCATCTCAGATGACCCCAAGGTGCAGGTGGATGCAGACGTTTGAGGGGTGCCCATGGCTGAGTTGATAGGCTGGACAGGAGAGACCAAGGGCAGCGAGCCTGCTTGGACAGCATCCCTCATTCCCTCTTTCCATATCTGTCAGGTGGTCAGCATTATTTACAGAGCCCCTACTAGGGGCCAGGCAATGAATGGAGTTGGACTGAGACCCCCCCAATTTCACAGGTGGATAGTTTCAACTTGAATGGCCACGTTCTAAGGGCTCATTCATACATTCTGCAAATATCTAATGAGTACCTGAGGGATTCCGGCTCCTACGTTTAACAGTGAGGATACAATAATAAAGAAAGAAAAGAGACTGCGTGGTTACTGCCTTCCTGGCGATGGCATGCCGGTGGGGAAGGCAGATCATGAGCAAACAAACAAGAGAATGATATAAATAAATCCACGAGAGTCCAGCGCAGAAAGGCTACCGGGTGCCTATGAGGAATCTTTCCTTAAAGAAACTCCTCTTTCAGGGAAAAGACAGCAAGAAGTGACATTTGAGTTGATGTCTGAAGGGAGAATAAAATTTAAATAACAGCTGGGATGTGCTCCCAGCAAAGGAAACAACATGTGCAAAGGCCCAGAGGCAGAAAGGAGCATGATGTTAACAAGAAAAGGGCGGCTGGTGTGGTTGGAACTTAGTGAGCACAGAGAAGGAGCAGGTTTGGCGGAGCCAAATGTGAAAGGAGAGAGATTTAAATTGTGCAAGAGGAAGAACCCAAGAATGAAAGGCTTTAAGCAAGCAGGAAACCCCCAACGAGTGGCGCTAGACAGGATCTTCAGACTGTCAGACAATGATGATGTCCCTGCCGCCCGCACAAGAGCAGTTTTACCTGAACTCCAACGCTCACCCGACCAGCCATTGCCCATCAGCACCCCAAGCGAGCATCCAAGTTCAGGTTTCTTAGCCTCTGATCTCTAGTGCAGTCAGATTCTCATCATCAAAGACCTCGGAGGCTGCTGTGCCAAGTCAGATTGGAGAAAGTTCCAGAGCAAATACACAGCTGTGTGCCCTGAACGCACGTTACCGCAGGGTAGCTGGAGGGGATTCAGGATCTGGGGTGGGCTCTCGTGCACGCTTCTCATAGAACGGTTGACTGGGAGCAAGCATCTTCGCGTGGCCTCTCTGCAGCTCTTTGCATGGCTAGAAGGGTTGAATTGGGTCCATTTGGCTCCCTCTCTCTCTCTGTCACACCCACATACATATGCGAAGTTACATGGATCTCACCATCTATCTTAGATAATCTGCATGTCCATATCCGTATATCCAGATAGATAATGTCTTAGCTATTTCGTGGCTGTGACTAAAGTACCCGACCAGAACACTTTTTAAAGGAGGAAATGCTCATTGGAGGGCTCACAGTTTCAGAGGTCTCAGTCCACAGGAAGCCGGCTCCATTCCTCGGGGCTCCAGGTGAGGCGGGACATCATGGTGGAAGAGTGGGGCCCAGGGAAGCAGCCCCCATGGTGATCAGGAAGCAGAATGAGACTCCACTTGCCCGATACAAATATATACCTCAAAGCCACGCCCCCAAGGCCACGCCCCCAAGGCCCCGCCTCCTCCAGCCACACCCACCTGCCTTCAGTTACCACTCAGTTAATAGCTATCAGGGGATTAAATCCCTGATTGGGTTCAGACTCTTGCAACTCAATCATTTCTCCTCTGAACCTTCTTGCACTGTCTCAAATGTGTGCTTTTGTGGGGGGAGGGGGACACCTCACCTCCAAACCATCACAGATAAGTAGATTGATTAAGTTCTGTTATTCTAAAGCTCTTCTAGTGGACAAATCTGTAGAAAGAACACTCCCAAGAGAGACTGGACACAATTCGACCATTCCTGTGTCTAAATATGTAGAAAGTACACACTGAGGATATCCTGGAATCAGATCCTAGATCCTAAATCAAGGGACAGATTTGCCTCCTAAAACAGTTTAGTTGCAACTAGGATCTCCTTAGCATGCTCTGGACATGTTTGTAGAATGGTCAGATTGAAGGCCACATCTCTTCTGTACCCTCTGTGTATTTCCTTACATAGAGCATCTTCTTTAAAAGGCACCCAGTTGGGCTCCCAAGGAGTCTGACTCTCGGTGGTTGGGTAGAAGGATGTGGGAAAGACAAAGGACAAGCAGATTCGAATCAGAGAGGCATCCAGAGATCAAAAGCCACAGGATGGGTGACATTTTTTTTTTTTTTATTTTGGTGGTGATGGGGATTGAACCCAGGACCTTGTGCATTTGAGGCGAGTACTCTACCCACTGCGCTATATCCCCAGCCCAGTGACGTTTATCGATTACAAGTTTCCCATGCGGAATATCAGCCAGCTAACGTCCAGTTCTCTGCCCACCTGTTCAGACTAACTCCAATCCGGCCAGGATTCCGGAAGCCACCGTAGCTTCCTTCCTGGAGGGAGGCCTGAACAGAAGTCACTTCTCACTACCGAGCAGAGGAGTTAACTCACCTTTTCAAAGGAGTCTTCTGTGAGAAATGAGATCAACTGTAGGAAGTTGATGAACCTGGAGTTCTCCTGGGGTCAAGTGGTTCCTCCCACCAGGCTCCAGGCTTTGATCTCCACGAGTTAAAGACATGGCACAAACCAAGTCTGGAAAGGGAAAGTCAGACCTGTAACTTCTGGAATGTTCTGGTAGGTAAGTAATAGAAAGCTCTGCACATCTCCCCACTCCCCGCCCCCCTCCCAATGCTCCCCACTCTCCGTGTCTGGAGCATGGCAAGGTCATTCCTAACGCTAATGCCTCGCACTTGCTAGTCCCTCCACTTGGAATTCTTTGCCCTTCTGTTTTGAGTTGCCTGTTTCTTCTTATCGCTCGAATCTGAGCACCTGTGCCCCTCCTCTAAGACCATTGCCCTGGTGGTCTGGGTACCTCCTGCATCAGCCGGCCCTGTCTCCTTGATGGTGCTTATTAGTATTTACGACGGCTGAGAGCGTGCCAGAGCTGATATGTCCATTGTCTCCCCACCTCAATTAAAATGTGACCTCCAGAAAGACAGGGTCTTGGGGGCCCAGCACAGTGCCTGGTGACAAGGTGGAATTTGAATAACTACTTGAATGAAGGAATAAAACGTGAGGCAGATGGAGATGGTCAGAAAACCAAAATGATGTCCCAAAGGGAAGGGGCATCATTGAAAATGAGGAATGCAAAGACAGAAGAGGAGGGGGACAGAAGGAGGGAGGAGCTGCCGCTTCCAGAAGCTGAGCCTGGGACACTTTTCAGAGACTTGAGGTCCAGGAAAGCAAGTTCCGAAGGTGTCGAGCTGTTCCCAACACTGACCTCACCTTCTGTGTTGTGACGCCCTGGCCCCGACTCATCCTCTCGTGCCTCAGTTTCTCCATCTGTAAATGGGTTTAAAGGAACCGACCTTGCAGGGTTTGTGAGGAGACCAAAGGTCATAACATGATGACATGTGTCCTGTGCTTAGCCCACTGCACGTAAAGAGAGCACTGCAGAGATGTCCCTTAAACAGAAATTCTTAAAATTTATATTTTTTTCTATTTTCCATTTCCCTGCGTGAAATATTCTGTTCTGCCTAGTCTAGACTCTCCCTTGCTCCTGGAACACCTTTGCCCTCTGCTGTGGTTTCAAGAGGAAGTGTTCCCCCAAAATGCAAGAAAATTTACAGATGAAGTGATTGGGCGGTAAGAGGTTTCACCTGATCAGTGCATTGATCCCCGAAAGGGACTAACTTGGTGGTGACTGTAGGCAGGCAGGGCATGGCTGGAGGAGGGGGGTCCCCTGGGGACATACGTTTGGGGTTTTCTATTTTGTTCTTGTTGAGCAGAGCTCTCTCTGTCTCTGGTTCCTGGGGCCAGGTCTTGAGCCGCTTTCCTCTGACCCACTCACCCACCACCCTGTCCTCTCAGATCCAGACCAATGGAGTCAGCTGTCTATGGACTGAGACCCCTGAAACTGAGAGCCCCCAAATACACTTTTCCTCCTCGAATTGTTCTTGTCAGGTCTTTTGGTCTTTGCAGGAAAAAAAAAAAAAAAAACCTGATGAAAACACTCTCAAAGTCATGGATGCTGTTGGAGTCCTTTGTCCCCCAGAGAAGGTTTTTCCCACCGTTCTGACCCAATAGAGGAGAAGGGTTTGGAACAAGGAAGGCCCAGACCGGAAGCGTAAGATATAGCTGTAAGAGAGAGGTTGGGCGTGCTGCCTTCTCCGGCCTCGCTGGCCCATCCGTGATCAGGAGAAAGGTGCCAAGTCCTTCCAACTGGGAAATGTGGTGCTGGGATTCCAACCAAGGCTGGCTCCGGAGTGCATGAAAGGCCAGGTGTGTAAGGGTAGATAACCAGTGTGTCGATCCACGCTGACCTCGCTCCACTCCTCTAGACACTGGGGATGGTGGGGAGGGTCAGACAGGGTAGTAGGTAAGTTGCAAGAACAAAGGCCTAGGCCCTGTGTTTGGGTCCAAGCAGACAGCCTGTTCCCACTACTGGGGACAGGGTTTAAAGGGAACTACCAAGGTATCCGAAGTCCTTCAATGCTCCAGGACAAAGCCACAGGGGGAAATTAGAGTGGAAATCTGAGAATATTTGGGTGAACTGGAAGCCGAGAGAAAGGAGGGTATAGAGAGGGAGGTTTGGTGTTCACCAGCTCCCAGGACATTGCATTAAAAACAAGACTGGTTGCAGCCCCCTGCCTGGAGCAGGGCCCCTCATGACATGCTTCCGGGGTGAGCTGTTGCCGACATCCACAGCCTGGTGGGGAAGCTTATCATCTCCAGCTTATCCAGACAGGGAAAAATAATGGTTCCCTATCCCAAGAGTTGCCATGAATCAGTAGCTCCAGAATACTTAAAAGATGACCTGCCATGTGGTAAGTGTTATAAGTGTTGGCTATTATTTAATAGGCATTGTCTCTTTAATTTTTATAAGTTGGAAGTGATAAGTACTGTCAATGAGGACTCCTAGGTTCAAAAATATTAAACAAGGGCTGGGGATGTGGCTCAAGCGGTAGCGCGCTCGCCTGGCATGCGTGCGGCCTGGGTTCGATCCTCAGCACCACATACCAACAAAGATGTTGTGTCGGCCGAGAACTAAAAAATAAATATTAAAAAAAAAAATTAAACAAGTTCCCAAGGTCCATCTCATCAAACTGACACCGCCCACCCCCCCACCCCCCACGGGGCCACCTCTCCCTCCCTGCTTCTCTGGATGAGGCCCTTTGAATATCAAGTCCATCCTACATTCAAATCAAATTTATTACAGGGTGGAGCTTTTCAGATTGATCTTTAGATCCCTCCCCGTGTTAACCTCCGCATCCTCTTTCCATGGACCGGGCATGCCCAGAGGACCACTTGCAACATCAAATCTAAGTCCCTGCACAATCAGACCTCATTGGCAGCCACATGGAGGTAGGTCCCATATTTTAGGCGCTGGGTCTCAACAGGAAGCATAAGAAACCAAGTCCCTTCCCGAAGGGTGCTTAGCCTCTCGAGAGAGAGACACAGATGAGCAGATTAACAGGCAACACAGCAGGTACCAATAAGTGCTAAGAAGAAAGAAAAGGCAGTTTACCAAAAGCACCATCTCATTCTTCAACTTCCCTTAAACCCTTGCTCTCTGCCTCACAGCAACTATTTTTTTTTTTTAATGTGACCTACCATCTGACATCCATGGTCTTTCCAAGTGGCCAAGAAATTTCAGAGCAGATAGGAGGGTAACACTTAAAAGATCAACTCCGCGGAGCAGATGGCTTCGTTATTTCATGCCAATTAAGTCAATGGTTCAGCTGCCGGCTCGGGGGCTCGCTGATCAAGCGGAGAAGAGCCCCTGGCCCCGTGCAGTTATCTGACTTAATGTAAAAGACGCTAATGGAGCAAGCCAGGGGTCACACCGACAATGGAGCCATATGGAATCAGAGAAATGACACAACGGCCTCCCGGGGAGGCCAAGGAGCAAGTGGAGATGGCTGGCGGGGTGATGCGCGATAGGGGCTTAAAAAATAGCTTTATGTAATTAGGGCGATGTTGGCACTGGTGACAGGACCAGCCACTCGGGCACAGGCCACTGTAAAGGTCTCACTGCTTCACACTGGGCTCCGCGTGGGAGGAGGAGATCCAAAGAAGCGGAAGACACTGTCTCTGCCTTGAAGGAGCTCACTGTCTGGAGCTGGAAGCAGCCTCAGAAACAAACAAAAAATAAATAACAAAATCCAGCCCAAATATATATATATATATATAAAAGCGCTGCGATCCAGGGTGAGACTGACTTTGTATTTCTTGTTTCCGTTCAGGATACAAAATTTGATGGTTCCGAGACTGACTTGGCACCTTCTAAAGCTAGCAAGGCCACAGCAGCGCCCGTGAGCCTTTATCACCACATCCCCAGAGGCTCTGGAATGACTCCTGTAGGGCCATGGAGGGGTTGTCCTGCAGAGGCCACGTGGGGGACAGGCCACCTGTTTTCACACTCAAGGCAGGGTCAGCCCAGAGGCAAATGGATCCTCCTGTCCTCCTTATCCTGGGGAGAGACAGATCCTAGGGGGGGTCTTGAGGGTTGGAGAAGTAGACCTGGGCCGGGATCAAATGCTGAGTTTTCTTTCTCTGAGATTATTGATAAGTGTTACTGTTTACTCATAAAGAGCAAGTGGGAAAGCTTCCCGTGGCTCCTCTAGGTGAGCACAAGCCCTCCACGGCCTCACTCAACAAGGAAGGCTGGGAGTCAGAGTTCCCGAGGAGGCATCTGAGCCAACGCGGGCGAAATAAGTCATCATCTTGGTTATGTGTGTAGAAATTCCTCTCCATCCCCTGTGAAGCTCCGGGAGAGCATCCTCAAAAGCTAAAACTGGGCAAAATGTGGCTCCGGTGTTAAGATAGCAAAATATATTAAGGAAATGCTCAGATAGGTGTGGACAGTTAGTGTATTATAAAAGCAAGATATTGCTGGGCGCTGTGCTGCACACCTGTCATCACAGCCGCTCAGGAGGCGGAGGCAGGAGGATCTTGAGCTCAAAGCCAGCCTCAGCAATGGTGAGGCACGAAGCAACTCAGTGAGACCCTGTCTCTAAATAAAATCAAAACAGGGCTGGGGATGGGGCTCAGTCCCCCATGCTCCCTGTCCCCCCCCCCCAATAAATAAAAATAAGATTTCAAATGGTTGAAAAGGAATGGCTTATCCAACAAATTATTTATTCATTAGAGAAAGAAAATAGATACCCACTTTTCATCATCCTCAAAGGTATATTCTAGATTATTAAAAAGCAAAAAGCAACTGGGTGTGTGGTAGCGCACGCCTGTAATTCCAGTGGCTTGGGAGGCTGAGGCAGGAGGATTGTGACTTCAAAGCCGGCCTCAGCAACTTAGCAAGGCCCTAGGCAATTTAGCAAGACCCTGTCTCTAAATAAAATATTAAAAAGGGCTGGGGATATGGCTCAGTGGTTGAGTGCCCCTGAGTTCAATTCCCAGTACAAAAAAAAAAAAAAAAAAGACATTATTGATATAGCCCCTTCTTAAGTAAGGCAAAAACTCAGAAGTCCTAAAGAAAAACATTGATGAATTTGACCATGAAATTCAATGATTCCCTACATATTGAAAAATATTCTTAAAATCGGTTAAAAGAGAAGCAACAGTCTGAAAGAAGGTATTGTCGACATATATAATAACCCAAGAATTGATAGCCAGGTATATCAAGATTTTTATTAAAAAAAAATCAATAAGAAAAAATACTAGAACAGTGGAAAATTGGACAAAGAATATTAACAAGCAACACATAAGAATAAAAATTGCAAAGAAGAAATGTTTAATTTTATTAGTAACCAGGACAATGCAAAATGCTGGGTAAATAGCCTAGAAAAACACCTGGGAACAAAGGGGCACATATGTGTTATGCACTGAATGTGTTCCCTTAAAATTCATATGTTGACATGAACCCACCTCTGTGTTTTTTAATTTTAATTTTTTTCAAAGTGTTGGAAATAGAACCCAAGGCCTCACACACACTAGGTAAATGCTTGGCCACTGAGCTGCACCCCAAGATTCATATGTTGAATTCTAATCCCCAATGGGATGGCATTTTTGGGGGGGATGAGGTCTCGGGGAGGTACTTAGGTCAGAAGCCAGAGCCTTCAAGAATGGCATTAATGCTCTATGAAGAAGAACCCGGAGAGCTAGCTCAACCTCTGTGCCATGTGAAGATGCAAGGAGAAGATACCAGGATATCTGCCAATGTCTCGGCTTGGCACAGAATCACGAGCCACCACACACCTTTGTAGGTTCCAACAGCAATTCTTTATTCCCGCTCTCACACTGCCTCCACGCAGGTCCAGAGGCAATCCCGTTCTGCCGTCTGCCCGCACAATTCACCTACTCCAGGAGGCTATCTCCAAATCCCATTTTAATCTCAGGAGAACTCAACGGGAACAAGCAGCAGGAACACCCTAATCCTAGCAATAATCTTCAATCTCCAACTTCCCTAAAACCCATTGTCTTAAACTGGCAACGCCTTAAACTCAAGGAGCCGGTTACTTCCTCAAACCTGATCAGCTCCAAACCCGGATCCGCCTTGGTCCTTGAGCAAGGTCACCTTATTAAAGCATGCATGCAATGTCCCATCGAATGTCCTCTAAGCAGCATGGGGTACGCTTGGCAAGGAAATTTCGATGCGTCATTCCTACTTGACAATGGCCCTCAGCAGATATCTGCAGCAGGAAGAGGACCCTCACCAGGACCCAACTGTGTTGACATCTTAATCTCAGATTTCCATCTTCATCTCCAGAGCTGTATGAAGTACACATTGGTGGTTTAGACACCCAGTCTATGGTATTTTGTTATAGCAACTTGGACTAAGACCATAGCTCTGGAGATGAACTCTCCAAGGGCAGAGTGGTTAAATAAACAATGGGATGTCCAGGCAACCCATGCCGTGCAGCCGTCCAGTATTTAGGTGTGTTTATATAGGAATATTCTCATCTGTAGGAGTGTCCTCAATACTGTCCAAGGAAAAAAATAAAGTCACATACAGTTGGATGCCATTTCTGTTCAAAGAAAAAACTCATCCAAACCAACGGGTAAAATACATTTCTGAAAGAATACACAATACAACCAACTATGTGACTATATAGACGTAGAAAGAAATACAGTCATAGATACAAATATAAATATAGCTACAGCTGTATCCACAGCTATCGATGATGAATGTGTGGAGCATGTGATGACTGAGGTATGAATTTAATAAATTTGTTTCTCATGAGAGCCCTGGGAGGTAGTTAATTTCACTCCCATTTGTAGTAAGGAAAAAAGCCAAGCACGGTGGCACACACCCAGCCTATAATTCCCCGTGGCTCGGGAGGCTGAGGCAGGAGGATTGCAAGTTCCAAGTCAGCAACTTAGCAAGTTCCTATACAATGTAGAGAGACCCTGCCTCAAAATAAAAATTAAAAAGGGGTTGGGGACATGTCTCAGTGGTTAAATCAGACCCTGGGTTCAATCCTTGGCACAAATAAATAAATAAACAAGAAAATGTCATTCAATTTGGGGGTAAAAGGGCTAGGTTCTCAATGTCACACGTTATAACCGTCCTTGCATTATCAGTGAGCTAGCCTGTGATGTCTACTGTTACAACCGAAGCAACATCTGTCATATTAGCATCCACGTGCTGTATCATCCCTGAGAAATTGGGATAGATCCCTTCCGAGTGCCTGTCCACTTGCTCCACCCAAGAACCACCGTCCTGTTTGCACTCTGTGCCTCCATGAGTCTTAAGCCAGGGCTAGTTGGACCCAACCCAAGGAGGAACAAGAGGAGACTCCATCCCAGGAGTTTGCAGCTGTGGCCAGAGGCTTCAGGTGGCTCCCAACGGCTTCTCAAAAAAATGTCATCGCAGGACTGTGGATACTGTGCTGGGGCAGCCACTGATGACTGTGTACGTAAGCAACAAGAAGAAACCAGTCTATTAAGACGGAGTGAATCAGATTCCCCAAGAGAGGCAGAAGAGCCAAGATGACCCTCCATGTGTCCCCAACCAGAGAGAAACAAAGAGCAGCCACCTTGGGGTTTGGGGGATCGCCAACTCCCCATGAAACTCCACCATGTGTGCATACAGTCTTTGGGCACGCTGAAGTATCGGGCTCCTTTCATGCGGATCCATCATTTGGGGTCTGTGTGTATACACATTCCTCTTTCCCTTCCTTTTCTTCATAGGAGTTACTTCTATGTCATTGGCTCAAAGGACAGAGGCATCTAGGTGGTCCAGCAAACACCTCTTCTTTTCAAAACCCAATGTTCAAGGTATTTTCAGGTGTCAACAGAGAATCGGGGTCTGAGACATTTCCCCCAGCCATGGGGGAAGGAACAGAGAAAAAGTGAATAAGAATACATGAGTGATCCGGGCACAGTGGTGCACATCTGTAACCTCAGCGGCTTGGGAGGCTGAGGCAGGAGGATGGCCAGTCCAAAGCCAGCTTCAGCAAAAGTGAGGTGCTAAGCAACTCAGGGACACCCTGTCTCTAAATAAAATACAAAATAGGCCTGGGGTGTGCCCAGTGTTTGAGTGCCCCTGAGTTTAATCCCTAGTACCCCCCTCAAAAAAAAAAAAAAGAATGCATGAGTGCATTATCTGTGACCCAAAAAGACTCCCTGTACCCTGCTTCCAGCCTCACCATCAAGAAAGCCCAGGGGAAATGGCTTCATGGTGGGGCACATCAGGAGGACCAAGGCCAGTATGACCAGGAGCCTGAAGACCGTCTGCAGGCAAGGCCATGGGGGTGGACCCCACGGACATCCAGTGGAGATTAGGAAATGAAATCCAGAAATCCAGTCCAGTAACACCTTCATGCAGAATAGCATCCAACTGCCCCCCAAAGGTGGGGCCCTGGAGGAAGAGCTGGTGTGGCTAGAGCTTCTGAGGCCCCTGGAGGATCAGAGACTTGGAGGGGAAGACGAGTTGTTTCAGAAAAATAAAGAGATTTCAAGGTCTCAGGCTGAGATCTGCACCCACCTTGCCCTTTCCTGAAGGAGGCTCGAGCGGGTCCCCGTTTCTGACAAACTGTCCTTGACCGAGGGAGCCCACGTGGAAAAATAAATCAGCCACCGCCAAACACACTTTTATCAATATCCTTTTATCGTCTCAGCGGCTGGCGCATTGGATTCTTAGAGCAAAGTTCTAAAGCGGCAGATTCCCGGCCAGACGAGGTGAGTTCACTTCCTCGTTGTTTCATGTCCCCGAAGCAAGCCTTAAACCTCATCCATCTTCTCCCAAGGAAGCCTCTTGAATATTGCGGGGGTCTGCGGTGTTCAGTCGATGTCCGGGGAGTCCCTGTCTGAACTCTGTCCATTCTGCGTGGCCCTGGACCTTCCTGAACCATCCACGGCCCATTCCTACTCACTCCAGAGGAGTGCTGGCACGGGCGATCTGACTTGCCCTGCGTCTCGGGTCCTCAGGAGCAAAAAAAGAATCAGCTTAGGACCGCATCCCTGGTCCCCACCTGACCCCCCGCCTGCACTTTCACACCTGGGCTCTCGAATGTTCTGCGGTACCAGCACTTGCCCAAAGGACTCCCTCACGCCCTTTAGATACTCCCAACACTGGATCCTCTGGTTTCCCATAAGACCATCAGCCTCAGAGCAATGCCAACTTCCAGTTTTCTGCCTCTGTGACGAAGACCCTAGGGGCATATATAGATATTGCATGGCCCTGACGGAAAAGGCAATAAAAGCTCCTAAGATTTCTCCCGTAGCAGAAGCTTCCTACGAGCCCTGTATTAAAGCCCCTGCATCATCCCATCTCACGGTCACGGCTGGAAACCCTCAGGTGTGCGCAGCGCTTGACCTCCCCAGGGCTCCCTCCGAGCCCCAGTTCCCCCCAGCCGGTCACACCCAAGGTCTTCCCTAGCACACTTGACAGAATACACGGGCCTGAAGGACTGCCAGCAAATTACCCGAGACTCCCGTGCACTCCATCATCTGTCCCCCCCCCCCCCCCCCCCCCGGGAACTCGAGTTTGTGCCTGGGAGACGGCGACGAGGGCATGACTTGGCATAACAAAGGCAGAGCCGGGTATGGCCGCTGCCTCCGCCACCCACTCCAGCACATCCTTCCCTGGCAGGGTCGGTGTGACAGAGAATGGGAGACGCGGAGACTGATGAGGAGGAGGATTTATCACCCTGTCGGGGAAGAGTAAGCCAAACAGAGGAGCTGTCCGTCACGCTGGGCGCTGGCACCACGTTGGCAGCCAACATCTGCTCCGCTGGCTGCGGGTTCACCTCCGAAAGAGAAGGGCAGGCAGAGGGCTTCTAGAAAACCTCTGTGTCCGGCTGGGTCTGGGGCCACAGGACAATTTCCCAAATGGACCAGGAGTGTCCAGGGCCCTGCAGGTTACTGAACCACAAGGATCGTCTTTGGAAAGGGAGTGTGTTAGATTTCCCCCCAAAGCAAAGGCACCTGTGCCTGTCCCAGCAATCCCCAGCCGGGAGGGTCACACTTCCTCACTCCACGGAAGGCAAGTGTTGTCCCATGGCTTACTTGGGCCAGGGAAGTGGAAGCAGAGTGTCACTTCCAGATGTAAACTTGCAGAGACAGGGTATGCATGCCATATTTCTTCCCTCCTTTCCATGAGAACTGTGGGGTCCCCAACAGGGGAGTCTCTATTAACCTGACCCTGGGATGAAGCCATAATGTTCCGGAACTACAGCCGAGTAACAACGGACATGTGATATGAGTGAGAAAGAAACATTTGTGATCAGAAGTCACTGAGATTTGGGAGTCATTTATTATTGCCACTTCCTCTAGGGAATCCTGATTCAAAACGTATCTGTCAATCGCCCCCACGCACATCCAAGTTGTGTTAGAAGTGGTACTCACGGTCGAGGGGGGGGGGGCGGGGGGATGCTGGGGCCATCTTGCTTTTTAATTTTTGGTGAAGTGTCTCTCTTTGTGCACAGCTTTTTTCCCAACCAAGCGGTAGGACTTATTTCATGAGACTAACAAGGGACAAGGTTTTGTGATAGCTACCATACTAGATCCCCAAGCAGCTCCCCACGTCAAACACGATGCCTGGATATTGGGTCCAGTTTATCATACCTGACCGGTTTTTCCAGCAATCGGATCCCTTCTTGGGGAGCCTCTCGGCAAATCATAAATAATGTTCTGGAACCTACTCTAACTAGGTCACACCAACTTTCTCAGGGAAATGGGAATCTCCACGAGAGGTGATATTCAAAATCTCTGAGAACCGGTACAGAGGTATAGAATCCTGATTGAGGGCTGCACACAAAATGGTCAACCCAGGATAAATGCCATATTGCTTATTTAGCAACAGTTTTGTCCCAGAGTTTTCTATGACTCAGATATGAGTTAAGAGTATCCACACCCCAAGGGTATAAAGCACTGGGAGCTTGGTACCCAGGGTGGTGGTATTAAGGGGTGGTGTGAAGCCTCAAGAGAGGGACCTAGTGGAAAATCATTTTGTCATTGACGATGCTGCTCTTAGAAGGGCTTAAAGTGCTCCTTGCTAGTATGAGTTGATATAAAACCCAGAGTTCCACCCCCTGAATCTGTTTCCTGCTTCACCATGTGGTTTTATCCTCACCCAAACACTCTCACCGTCATGGTGCCAGTTATGATATCATGGCCATGAATCCCTCAGCAGTTCCAAGCCAGGGCTAGCACTTTTCCCTTGAATCTCGGGAACTGTGAGTTACATGAACCTCTTTTCTTTAAAAAGTAGCCTACCTCAAGCATGAATTACGGCGATGAAAAGCTGACAAACACATCACTTTATGTTTTAACTTTCTCCATTGAATTCTTCAGTCTATCTGGAATTTATTTTGGTGCATAGTGTTAAATAGGAATTTGAAGTTTTTCCCAAATAATTAACCCCCACAAGCAATTATTAAACAATCTATCACATTTTTACTTATTTAAAACATGAACATTATTAGACTTTGGGTATTTAAATCTATTTCTATGCTTCTATTTGGTTCCAAAGATTCTTGGGTTTTATGTGCACCACAGAGTTTCAATAGTTTATGCTTTATAATATGTTTAAATACCTAGAGTATCATATAATGTTTCTTTTTAAAAAATATTCTTGGTTATAATAGTCCATTTCATTTTTTCCTCTTTGTATTTTTGTGGTGCTATGGAATGAACCCAGAGTGCTCTACCTCTGAGCTACATCATTAGCGATTTTTATTTCATTTTGAGGGTCTTCCTAAGTTACCCAGACTGGCCTCAAACTTACAAACACTCTGCCTCTGCCTCCCAAGAAGCTGGGGTTATAAGGATGAGCTACTGCACTCAGCTCAGCATCTATTTTTTTTCAAATGTATTGTAAATTTGTTTTTTCCATCCTTCTAGCCACTAAAAACCTATATAGGTATATGCATTAAGGTTTCCCTGAACTTAGAGATTAATACTGGAAAATTGGAAAGACATCCTCAGAAATTCCATCTTTCTAAGAACTTGACATGTCACTTTATTATTTAAGTCTGTTTATTCTTTAAGTCTTTCCTTGTATCTTCCAGTCAAGATTATTTTTTTTATGAAAATTCTACTCTTACTACATTCATTCCTAGATATTTTGCTTTGAGGTCTTTAGATGAAGGATTCTTTTTAAATCTGCCCAAAAGTCTCGATTTTTTTTTTCCTAGCATATGTGAAAGTTGTTACATTTGTACATTTCTTTTGAGTTTGACTCCATAATTGAACTTTCATATTAATCCTAATAGTTTCATGGGCTTTCAAAGTAGACTTTCTTATTGTTTTAAAAAGGATAAGAACTTTGTCTCTGTTTTTTTCAACATGCATCTTGACAACTTGTCTTTTCTTGTTTTATTATGTTGGCAGGAAATTCCATAACAACACACAGTATGTTTTACGATAACTTAGTTACTGTGTTTTAAACATCTCATCAAAGTGTTTAAAATTCATTGTATAAGTAAACTCCAGTGGAAAAAGGTAATTATGGAGCCAGAAAGTTTCAAATTTACAGTCACATTTTCCTTTTAGTCCTGCAAGAATTTAAACAACAATGCTTTGAGTGTCTTTTTATTATTATAAGCTAAAATCAGCCCCCGAAAAAAGAAAGAAAGAAAAACACTTCCTTGTTTCTACAATCTACAAACTTGGCTAATTCTTAGGCATCTCTATCATCCTTGGCCTTGAACTTAAAGTGTTGATTGATGTATAAAAACCAAAGATAAGCACACCAGTGCATATCAAGTGCGAATGATCTCTAAAACAAAGCAGATGTGTGTTTCTGGAGTACACAGCAGACATTCCCCCATTAGTTCATAGAAAATTGATATTTTATGATAATTCAAGTGGGCTACATGGTAGCTCATTCTCTTCTCTCATTAACTAATCATGTATATCTAATTCTGGTTTTGGAATCGCATCCAGCTCTGGAGATTCCTCGCAGTGATAATGGATGCCCTCCTGGTCCTATCCCTGTCCACCATGGGATGGCCTCTACTGTTTTCCTAGCTAAGGGACATCTTGGTTTTAACAAACTATGTGGCTCAGAGCTTCAGGCCTTGGCTCCTCTGTCTTCTATCTAAAAACAATAATGATACAGAAGATAAAGACAGTAAAAAAGCAAAACGGACAACACTTCTAATACCTGGATCCCGGCAGAATTAAGTTCAGTTATTTGGGCAAATGGATTACGGGGTGAATGTGTTGGGATTAATAGAAACCAAGACCTACCGGAAACCAACGAAGTGGCGGATTGGAGGAGAACACTGGCTGCTCTGTGGCATGAGACCAAGAAAGCAGATAAGCAGCTTCTTATTAAAGTGGGTGAAAAGAAAAGGGGGACGTTACTGGAATTAATAGTGGACCTTCAAAGCAGATCAGGGACTCAGGAGGTTGGATATAATAAAATAAGGGAGAAATACCCAGCGCCACCATTGCTGTTGGCAGTGCCAGCCAGAGTGGCCCTCCCTCAACCCCGTTCCTCTGAGCAAAGCCGAGGGATAAGGGAATTAAAGGAACCTGCATTTTTAGGAGGTCGGTGGTGTGTCTGGGAACAGAGAGACCAGAGATCAAAGACACTGCCACACCCACCTGAAAGGCACTCTGCCCAGTATCCTCGTGTGGGAAGGAAGCTGCATCTCTCCAGCTGCCCACGGAGGAAGAGGCCATTTCACAGCTGCACCGTGGGGCCCAGCAGCTGTGGGAGCCGACTCCTGGCAAGCCCAAGCTGGGCCCTAAATACTGGCCTGGAAAACTCACATCAAACACCTTAGAGAGTGCCTAAGTGGCCAGGAGAATGTCAGATGCAGACAGGGGCTCACACAGGGGAATGAAGGTCGTGGAAACCCACCCGGCTCCCCGTCCCCTGGAGTCCCCCTGCTGGCAGGACATACTGAGGGACACACCTGGCCGGGAATTTGAAAGGACTTGGTGGGCAGTGATTGAGTTTGCAGACTGAACCCCAGAGACCAGGAAATGCAGGGTCTGTGGGTGACTGAGGGGACAAAGGGTTGGCTCCTGCACCACACTAGTGGAACCCAGGGTCTCCCAGGTGGACTGGCAGATGCTGGGCCCTGGAGGTGTGCTGATTTAGAGTCTTTAGACCAATCCCATCCAGCGAAGGACCTGGAGCCTACCCAGGCCTAAGCCCCGCCTCTGCCTCCAGAAGCCCCTCCCACCCCCCAGGGCTACACCCCACCCACCCCACCTGATACTGGCTTGGAAGGAAGCTGAGAACTTTTTTTTTTTTGACTCCAACAGAAAAAAAAATTCTTTAACTTTTCATTGAGAACTTTTGTTTTTTCCTCTTCTCTGTTTAATTGTGCCCTGAATGGTTCATGGACACTGATGCACATACATATGTGTTTCTTTTTTCTCATTTCCAGCATTTTTTGAAGGGGGTTATTTTTTTGTGGCTCAGTCTTTTGAGGGCTAGGATGTTTGATTAGTACATTTTGGTTTTGCTATGTATTTTCTCATTTTTTAATTTTTTAACATATTTTTATGTTTTTTTAATTTATATTTTACGTATTTTTGCCCTCACTTATCTGTTTTCTGGATTCTCTTTCTCTCTTTCCTTCTGCTAGCAGTCAATCTCCATTGTTCTCTCTTTTGCTCTTGCTTTAATTTTTTACATCTATTTTCTACCCCCCCCCCCCAATCAGCACATACTGTATCTGTTCTCTTCTTTCCCTGTTCACCATAAAAAAATGATAAACCCTTTTGCAAACTTACTGTTTTAACTGTGGGCAATAACCGACCATATTGTTTCTGGTCACTGTGACCATGAACACTGTAGATGTCACCGTAGAAACTATCTGGTTTCATGCTGTCTATTATTTGCATTGGTGGTGGTTATTATGTGTCTCCCCCTAAACCTTCAGGGACACTATGAATCCACAGGGTAGAAACTCTACCGTCTCGGATCCATACTGTGAGATGGCAGGCACACAAACAACGTGAAAACAACAGGGAAGAAATCACCCCAAGTAAACCACAATACTTCAGTAACAGACTCCATTGAGACCACCATGGAAGAAAGGTACAAGAAGACATTTACATTGTACATAGTCAAACTGATCCACAAGGTAAAGAATAATATACAGAGTGAAATCAGAGAGAAATTATAGGAAGTGAAAGATCACTTCAATAAAGAGATAGAGATTCTGAAAAAAAAAATCAATCAGGACTCCTCTAAATGAAAAAATCAATAAACCAAATTAAAAATTCAATGGAAAGTAAGACCAACAGACTAGACCACTTGGAAGATAGTTTTAGGCAATGAAGACAAAATATATAATCTTGAAAATAATGTTGACCATGGAGAAAAGATATTAAGAGACCATGAAGGGAACTTCCAAGAAAATATAAGAACAACAGGATTTGTTATATCAAATATAATATACTGATTGGGATAAATGAAGACTTGGAGATACACACCAAAGGAATGCACAATCTTTTCAATAAAATAATATCAAAAGATTTTCCAAACCTTAAGAATGAAATGAAAAATAAAATACAGGAGGCATACCAGACTCCATATATACAAAATTACAACAGACCCACACCAAGGCACATTATAGAGAAAAGCGACAGGGCACATATGGAGGGAAACCAGTCTAGATCTCAGCTGATTTCTCAGTCCAGAACTTAAAAGCTAGAAGGTCTTGAAATAATATCTACCAAGCTCTGAAAGAAAATAAATGCCAGCCAAGAATACTATATCCAACAAAATTAAGCTTCAAAATTGATGATGAAAAAAACATTTTATGATAAACAACAGTTAAAAGAATTCATAAGTAAAAGCCTGCAGTACTCAATATACTCAATAAACTATTTCAAGAAGAAGAAACAAAAAAATAAAATTGAAAACCAGAAATTGAGGAGCTGCACTTCAAGAATAATCAATCAAAGGAAAGCTACTTCAAATTAATAACCAAAAATAAATTAAAATGACAGGGAATAAAAGGCATTTCCCAATAGTAACATTGAATGTAAATGGCCTAAACTCATCAATCAAAAGACATAGACTGGCAGAGTAAATTAAAAGACAAAACCAAACAACATGTTATCTCCAAGAGACTCACCTCATAGGCAAAGACATCCACATACCAAAGGTAAAGAATAGGAAAAAACATGTCACTCACATGTTATCTTGTAAACAAGCAGGGGTTTCTATTCCTTATATCAGATAAAGTAGACTTTAAGCCAAAGTTAATTAGAAGGGACAAAGAAGGTCATTTCATACTGCTTAAGGGAATGAATGACACATCAACAAGATAAAACATTTGTAAATATTCATGCTCCAAACAATGGAGCATCTATGTACATCAAACAAACCCTTCTCAATTTCACAAATCAAGTATACTACAATACAATAACACTGGATGACTTTAACACATCTCTCTCACATCTCTGGACAGATCTTCCAAACAAAAACTAAAAAAAAAAAGGGCTATAGAATTAAAAAATATCATTAATAACTTAGCTAACAGACATATATATATACAATATTTCATCCTTCAATGACTGAATACACTTTCTTCTCAGCATCACATGGATCATTTTCGAAAATAGACCATATCTTAGGCCATAAAGCAACTCTTAGAAAATAGCAAAAAATAGAGATAATACCTTGTACTCTATTGGATCATAATAAAGTGAAATTAGAAATCAATGATAAAATAAAAATAGAAGCTACTCTAACACTGGAGACTAAATAATATGCTATTTAATGACCAATGGATAGCAGAAGAAATTGGGGGTGAAATAAAAAAAATACCTAGAGGTTAGTGAGAATAACGACATTAAACTTATCAAAATCTCTGGGACATTATGAGGCAGTTCTAAGAGGGAAGGTCATTGCGTTCAGCTCATTCATTCAAAGAATAGAAAGTCACCAAATAAATAACCTAAAATTACATCTCAGGACCCGAGGAAAAAAAGAACAAATCAACACCAAAAGCAGTCAAAGACAGAAAATAATTAAAATCAGAAACAAAATCCATGAAATTGAAACAAAAAAAAATTTTAAATCAAGGAAACAAAAAATTGGTTCTTTGAAAAAATAAATAAAATCGATAAACCCTTAGCCAAGCTAACCAAGAGAAAGAAGGAAAAAACTCAAATTACATCTGTAATGAAAAAGGAACTATCACTAAGAACACTACTGAAATACAAACGGTAATCAGAAACTATTTTGAAAATTTATATTCCAATAAAATAGAAAATGTTGAAGACATAGACAAATTTCTTTTTTAAAAATATTTATTTATTTTTTACATGAGCTCTCATTATTATTATTATTATAATTATTTGCATTACAATTCTTAATATACCTTTATGCCACAATTTATCATATCTCTGTATACAAGATATGTTGACACAAAATGCACATCTTCATACATGTATTTTGTAGAATGATGAGGGTCCTCTTCCACCATCCATGCAATTCCCCTTCTCTCTCCCTTTCCCTCCCACCCCTCGTCCCCATCAAAGGACCTAAAAACAGCATACTACAGGGACACAGCCACATCAATGTTTATAGCAGCACAATTCACAAAAGCTAAACTTCCGTGGATGAATAGATTTAAAAAATGTGGCATTTATACACAATGGAATATTACTCAGCAATAAAAAATAATAAGATCATGGCATTTGCAGGGAAATGGATGGCATTAGAGCAGATTGTGCTAAGTGAAGTTAGCCAATCCCCCACAAAAAACAAATGTCAAATGTCTTCCCTGATGTAAAGGGGGGGGTGAATCAAAATGAGGACATTGACAAATTTCTAGAGACATAGGAAGTACCCAAACTGAATCAGGAGGACACAGAAAACTTAAACAGATCAATTTCAAGCAATTAAATAGAAGATGTCATCAAAAGCCTACCAACCAAGAAAAGCTCAGGGCCAGATGAACTCTCAGCCACATTCTTTCAGACTTTAAATGAGTAATTAACACCAATCCTCCTCAAATTAGTCCATGAAATAGAAAAGGAGGGGACCCTTCCAAACTCATTCTAATGAGCTACTATCACCCTGATACCAAAACCAAAGACACATCCAGGAAGGAACACTTCAGACCACGTATCCCTTATGAACATAAGTGCAAAAATTCTTAAGAAAATCCTGGCAAATTGCACCCAAAAAAAAACATATTCAAAAGATATTGCACCATGATCCAGTGGGTTTCTATTCCAGGGATGCAAGGTTGGTTCCACATAAGGAAATCAGTAAATGTAATCCACCACATCAGTAGACTTAAAGCCAAAAATCACGTGATTATCTTCATCGACGCAGAAAAGACGTTTGGTGAAACAGGACATCCATTTATATTCAAAACACTAGAAAAACGAAAGATAGTAGAAACATGCAACATTGTAAAAGCTATGTCTGTTAAACCCAAAGTCAACATCATTCTGAAAGGAGAGAAATTGAGAGCATTCCCTCTAAAAGTTGGAACAAGACAGGGATGAACTCTTTCACCACTGCAACCTAGTCCTGGAAAGTCTTGCCAGAGCAAGTAGATGAAGGAAGGAAGGAAGGAAGGGAGGGAGGGAGGGAGGGAGGGAGGGAGGGAGAAAGGAAGGAAGGAAGGAAGGAAGGAAGGAAGGAAGGAAGGAAGGAAGGAAGGGCTGAAACTATCCCTATTTGCCAATGAAATGATCCTATATTAAAAGCCCCAAATCTCTATCAGAAAACTTCTAGAACTCTTTAAACAAATTCAGCAAAGCAACAGGATGTAAACTTAACAAGTTGTATTCCTGTACACCAATGATGAATCGGCTGAAAGAGAAATTAGGAAAACTATCCCATTCACAATAGCCTCAATAAAATAAAATAAAATGCTTAAGAACCAAGTTAACAAAAGAGGCGAAAGACCTCTATAATGAAAACTATGGAACACTGAGGAAAGAAATTGAAGAAGACCTTAGAAGATGGAAAGATCTCCCTATCTTGGATAGGCAGAATTACCAAAATTACAAGCAATAAATGTAGGTGAGGATGTGGGGAAAAAGGTACAACTATACTTTAAACTGGTGCAGCCACTCTGGATATCCATATGGAGTTTCCTGAAAAAAAACTAGGAATGGAACCACCATTTAATCTGGTTATACAACTCCTAGGTCTGTGTTCAAGGGCTTTAAAACCAGCATCCTACAGTGAGGAAGCGACATCAACGTTCATAGCAGCTCAACTCACAATAGCTAAGCTATGGAACCAACCTAGGTGCCCTTCAACAGATGAATGGATAAAGAAAATGTGGTTTAGCACCATGGAATATTACTCAGCCATAAAAAAAGAATGACTTTAGGATTTTTGTCAGTAAATGGACTGATCTGGAGACTATCACACTAAGTGAAATGAACCAATCCCAAGTAACCCAAGGTCAAATGTTCTCTCTACTCAGATGCTAAAATACCAGAGGGTGGCAAAGAGTAGAAGCTCAGCGCATTATACAAAGGGGAACGAGGGGATAGGAATAGGAAAGACAGTGGAATAAATTCAAAATAACGTTTGTATGTTCCTATATGAATACATCACCAGTACAACTCCACCTCATGAACAGCCACAAGAATGGGATCCTAATTAGAAGTCATACTCCATGTGTGTACAGTACTTCCAAATACACTCGGCTGTCTTTGTGTACCTAGGAAGAACAAATGAAAACAATAAAAACTGAGACCTGCTGGGATTTTCCTTTTGTTGATTCAGGAAAGCAAGAACACCTGAGCTCTTTTGGAGTCTGGTGACTCCCCTCTGCGTGACATTCCAGCTGCGCGTACATCGAGGTCCCTTGAGATTACAATGGAGCTGAAGCTTCCTCCCACTGCCTGGTGACTTGGTGACGCTGTCGCACCTCATGCCTGTGTCGGTGCTGATGCTCACAAAAGGGAACCCACCGCGCCGCCCGTTGCACAAAAGTTTAGCCTGCAGAATTTTGTGCAGAGCCTAACACTTAACCATGATAAGGGATCCCCCGTGGTTCCTGGTTTGCGGATTTACTCCAGTACGCCTTTATCATTAAGTTAGTGTGCGCCTTCTACTTATTAAAAAAGTTTACCAGCAGCAACCTTGAAATAATGCATGGTTACCTGGTCTCTCAATTTCTCATGTGCCTGGCTAAGCGGCTGAGGCTGGCCTTGAACTAGCAATCCTCCTGCCTCAGCCTCCCGAGTTGCTGGGGTGACATGTGCCTGGCCCTCTTGGATCTTTGCATACCTCCCTCCTGCTCTCCCTTGTTCTCCCCTTGCTGCCTGCATGGTCTTTCACATGGCAGCCACGGAGTGGATGCAATTTACTTTAAAATGTAAATGCAAAGTGTACTCCTCTGCTCAACATGCTGCCGTCAGTTCCCATCTCACACAGATGCAAAATTCAATCTCCTTACCATTGTTTTACAGCCCCGGTGGTCTCAGCCCTACCTACCTAGGAGTCTAAGCACCTATCCCAAACCCCTGTCCCCTCCCCTCTCTGCTTCAGCTGAAGAAGCCTGCCTGCTCCTCTTCCTCAAGTTAAATCATGTGTATCACAGTTCCTCCTCCCCCACAGTTTTGCCTGGGTTGTTTCCTCCGTTTCCCTGAATTTCTGTGCAAATATCAACTGATCAGAGAAGCGTTCTTTGCCCCCTCCCCATTCTCTTCATTTTTCTTCCATAGAACTTATCACATAATCAATCATATATTTGTTCCTTTCTTTAGGACTTATTGGCTGTTATCAATTTGTTAATATTTGTTAACAATTTTTTTCAACCAACCCCCCCTCCCCACTAAAAGAAAGTTCCTAAACAAGTTTCAGTTCTATGAAAAGTAGAAACTCAGTCTATTTTTGGTTGTCGATATATGGGTGATGCTTGAGGCAGTAGTTTGCAAAGTAGATGCTCAATAAATACTTGTTGGATAGACAGAGGCAGGGAGGGAGGGAGGGAGGGAGGGAGGGATGAGATTTAAATACTGTCAAAGTAAACAGGAAAAAAAAACATGTTTATGAACAAAGAATCCAGGAGCCTGCTGTGTGACCCACATGGTATGGGAAGTAGGTACTAGGAAATATGGGGGACCACAAGGAACCACAGCAAGGATCCAGGAGGAAGAGGTGGGCAGGAGCCATGGACAGATTTCTTCCTTTTCAAGAATGAGGAAAGGGAAAGGGGACACGTGGGACCCACTTCAAAAAGAGGGAAAAAAAATCTTGCCAGTTAACCAACTGTTTTTGTAGGTAACCGATTTCATAGAGACTCCATGCCCAAAGAATTCTTCCTTCATCCTTAAATATAAAGAATATATATAGAGATAGCTGCTCAGAGTTGGTTTCTTTCTGTGAAATTTGCCCACAACTAGCTGAACCCTGGAGGTTGGGTTTTTTTTATTCTGCTCAGGAGTGCTGTGCTCGATTTTGTCTTTGATTATTACGTAACAGTTACTCCTCTCCCTTGCTTGCCAAAGACCAGATCTGAATTCCCTGAATTTTCCCTCTTCTGTCCTCCTGACCTATGTTGTCTCGTCAATCCAACACATTCTCTTGAACTTTGCCTTCTCCAGCTTCCCGGGTTCATGAATATTTACCTCTGCCTGAGCTTTCTCGTGCCATTTCAAATTCTGTGTGGCCAGTGATGGGTTTCCTTTTACTTTCTCTTTGTCTCGGGCCGCCACGTTTCATCTCGGATGCTGAGAGATCCCTTTTCTATTTTCACAGAGTGAAAACACACGTTACATAAGATGAACTTCTATTTTTCTGAGATACCTTGTGTTGGGGATCCTATATTCTCTTATCTTTTCTGTATTGAATTATCTTTCTGTGGAATCCAACTGACTTTTTTTCCCCCTTATTTTTTGAGCCTCGATGGAAGAGACTTCCATCCTCGTCATACATTTCATATGTATGAAAATGATCGTGGAGGGACTTCTTCCACGTAGCTATCAACCACCCGCAGGCGTAAAGAGTGTCATGATAGTTTCTGGATCAATTAAGGGACCTGCATTCGTCAGGTTTTTTTATGGTTTAGATATGATGTATCCCTCCCCCCCCTGCAAAAGCTCATGTGTGAGACAACCCCCATGAAGGTTTGGAGGTGAAATGACAGGGTTATGAGAACCTTGATCCAATCAGTGAACTAATCCCCTGATAGGGCTAAACGGTTGTCAGGTGGGGTGTGGCTGTAGGAAGTTAGTCATTGGAGCTGTGCATTTGGGTATGTACTTTGTCCTAGTTAGCAGAGCTCTCTCTCTGCTTCTTGGTGCAATGCCCTGAGCCGCTTTCTTCCACCTCACTCTTCCGCCATGATGTTCTGCCTCACCTTGGGCCCTGAGGCATGGAGTTGGCCATCTGTGGACTGAGACCTCTGAAACCATAATCCCTTGGTCACAGCAATGAGAAAGCTGACTCAAACAGCGACCAAAATTTTCCAGCCACCTCCTACCTACCTACAGTTAGCTCCCATAAATCCATTCCGATGACTAATCCAGTAAATGGATTCATCCACCGATTAGATTACAGCTCTCTTATTCTAATCATTTTACCTCTGAACATCCCTGCATTTTCTCACACGTGAACTTTCAGGGGGTCACCTCATGTCTTCATCATAACAGGACCTATTGGGTTGGATTGGATAGGAAGCCAGTGTTATCGGCGGTCTCTGCCTTGTTTTTACTTTGTGTTTGGTGGAGTCACTGAGCTGGACACCAGTTAGCTTTATTCTCTATTTGATGAAACGTGACCTCGGCTTCCAGTAGACAGTGTGACTCTGCTAACCTTCCTAGTGTCCCTGCCCGCTCTATCAGGGAAATATGGTCACAGAGAAGACACTGTTTAGCAGCTCCCTGCTGGATGTTAACATTGTGGACTGTGGAGGCAGCTGCTTCTTGTTGGATGAATGAAATCCACGTGGAGCTTCCCACGGGTACCATGATGGATCCTTCCTTCTAGACGTCACTCCTCTGAGTTTAACAATGACAGCAACTCTGCTCCTCTTCTAACTTGTGCCATCTCTCGTTATGGACCTTACTGTCTTCCTTAAATCTAGTCCAAACAGCTTCTCTAACTCTAGGAGAAATTCCTTGAAGCCGGTAGCATGTGTATATATCATCTTCTCCACTTTCTCTTATAGAACTCTTTGTATATTCCTAGGGACATTTTAGATCAGAAAAAGAGTTGGTCTTGAGTGTCCATAAAGCCATTCCTCTGACATATAGGAAATGAACCTATCTTCACTGGATACATAGATAGGTGGATAAAAAAGACCCACTGGATACATAGATAGGTGGATAAAAAAGACCCACTGGATACATAGATAGGTGGATTAAAAAAGACCCAAGACACTGGGTGATTTCCCAAGTCTTTCCACACCTTCTGACTCCTCTTATGGAGTTCTTATTCACATGCCCTTCCTTCTTCCAAGCCTTTATTAAATACCCTTTTTTTTTTCCTGTAAAGATTTTCTACTCAACTAGGTCTAACGTAGTTTTAGCCACACCGAGCTCCCAAAGCATTTTTCTCAGTATCTCTCTTCCTACTTTCATCTTTGTATTATAGTTATTTATGGACCTGTCTTATTTCACCCATGCCATCAACAAGACAGAAATACTTCCTCTCTAGATGGAGCAGCCTTGGATACCCTCTCGCATGTTTATGGGATTTAAGATTGAGAAAAAACAAGAGGCTGGTGGGAATTGCCAGCCCCATAGAGCTGACTCCCATCATCTCTCAGCATGTCCTGGAAATCTTCGCCATCCGTGGAGCTCAAAGTCACACTTGAAATCCTGGCCTTGGCAACAAAGAGTGGGCAAATTCCTTTAAAAAAAGGTCAAACATTGAGTATTTTAGGTTCGACAGGCTAGAGAGCCTTACATCTGCTTAACCCTGCTGTTGAGGCATGGCAGGCTCCATAGGCAATCCATAAATGAGGGCAAGGCCACCTACAACTCAAGTTTCAATAAAACTTTATTTATAAAAACAGGCAGCAGCCAGGAGTTTCAATAAAACTTTATTTATAAAAACAGGCAGCAGCCAGCAGGTTGTAGGTGGCCAACTCCGTATTATAGATGGTGGACTTCTCCAGTAGGAAAGTGGAACATAGGAAGGATTCATAGGAAGGATTTTGTGTTCAGCTGTGGGCACACACATCACAAGCCAGCTGGCCATTTTGGAAGGAGGAGATCTTCCCACACTACCAACCAGCATCTCAAGGGTGCTGAACAACTGACTCCTTCAGCCAACAGCACAGCAGGGTTTATCAAGAGCCTAGGAGTCACAGGGAGAAAAGTCTTTGCACATCCCAGTCAGGTGTTATATCAGACTTGGTGGAAGAGGTGACCTAATTCTCCATAAGTCAATATGGCAACATCTCATAAGACAATCTTTGAAAAATTCAACGGGCAAGCACCACTCTGTAGAATATTTTAAAGAGGTCCCATCTGTGACTTTTTTTCCCCCCCTCAGCAAACACAGATTCCAGCGAAGGCAGCTGTTTGCAGAATCTTATGGCTGCTAACTCTGCAAACTGACCTACTTCTTCCAAACTCGGCTCTGTAAATTGCGTGGTTTGAACAAGCCCTGTGTGTGTGACAGGTTTCTTTTTCAGATACTGCAACCTGGCTGCTATTTCATTATTGCCAACTTTGAAATTAGCCTTGATGGTTTCCCAGGCTTTAAAGGGAACTCTTAAGGGGAAAAAAAAATAGGCAATTGATTAAAAAAAAAAAATGGTCACGTGCTGAACACATGTGAGGTTTTTCTGGTTCCTATCACTCTTCCCAGGCAATGTCCTCGTTCGGGGCCAGATGCACACCTTATTCACATTCCTGTTGGTGTCCTCCACAGATCTTAGTGTCTTTCATGTAGTAGCTGCTCAAGAAATATTAATGCAGTGAGCCAGGTGCAGTGGTGCACTCCTGTAATCTCAACCACTCCGAAGGCCAAGGCAGGAGGATCTCTATTTTGAGGCCAGTCTCAGCAACTTAGTGATGTCTTGTCTCAAAATAAAATATTTTTTTAAAAAAAGAACTGGAGATGAAGCTTGGTGGTAAAGCACTTTGATTTGATTCCCAGTGCTGCAAAATAAATAAAGAAAAGCCGTGAATGAATGCATGTATGAATGGGAATGAAAAGAAATAATAAGAAGAAGGAAAACAGGGAATGTTGGGCATAAACATTTGATGTTTCTCAGGTTAACCAACTCTGTTCATTCGTTCACTCATTCATTCATTAATAAATATTTATTGAGCACTTTCTCCATGCCACATAATTAGACAGTGGTTGGATAACCCCCACCACCATATCTAGGTGTATAAGACCTATTGGATCAATTTTGAAAATGATTTCATAGATGTCTTACATGAGGCTTAATTCTTACATTAAACCAGGCACAGTACCACACCTGTAATCCTAGAAGCTTCGGAGGCTAAGGGAGGAGGATCGCAAGATTGAGACCAGCCTCAGCAATTTACCAAGGCTCTAAACAACTTAGTGAGACCATGTCTCAAAATAAAAAAATAAAAGGGGCTTGGGATGTCATTCAGTGATAAAGTGCCCTGGGTTTAATCCTCAGTACTCAAGGAGAAGGAGAAGGAGGAGGAGGAGGAGGAGGAGGAGGAGGAGGAGGAGGAGGAGGAGGAGGAGAAGGAGAAGAAAATTCTTATATTAAAGAAGTAAACTTGAATTCTGAATATGACTCTTGTATCCATAATTTTGTCACTAATAAAAATCACAAATATTTTCATATCATCTTAATGTTACTGCATATGTATTATTTATAGGCATCTTCACTTTGAAATTAAAGTAACTATTAGACCCACTGATAGATCATTTTTATATAGTGTGTTAATAAAAACCACGTGGATTATCATATTGCACATTTGGATTCTTCCCAAAATACATATTTTGATAACTGTAATTTGATATAATTTGTTTCCTTTATGTATTTTATTTCAGGCTTTTTAAGTACATTATTTTGAGACTGAATTTATAGGTTTCACTAAACTCCCAAAGAGGCTACCCACGGTCTAACACTTTTACTGTAGAAATCAGAAACATAGACTGTGGAAAAAGACCTATTAATCTTCACTAGATCTGCATGGAACAGAGAATGGTTAATAATCATTACTCCTACTGGGCATGATGGAGCACACCTGTAATCTCAGCAGCTTGGGAGGCTGAGACAATAGGATCGTGAGTTCAAAGCCAGCCTCAGCCACAGCGAGGTGCTAAGCAACTCAGTGAGAACTTGTCTCTAAATAAAATCCAAAACAGGGCTAGGGGTGTGGCTCAGTGGTCGAGTGCCCTTGAGTTCAATCCCTGAAACCAGAAAGAAAGAAAGTGGCAACTCATGTTACATGGCAAAATAAATTATTTTTTTAAAAAATAATAGGTATTATTACTCCTACTAGTTTTGAATGGTTTTTGGCCTCTTCAATGTCTTGATGGGAAGCCGCAGGAATCAGAATGAATATATTACCAACCACAGGCACTTTAGACCAATATACTCCCTTGTCTCTCCTTTGATATACTCTCAGACAACCTATATAGAATTTCCCCCTAATAATGGCTCAAACTTACAAAGCTCCTACTATGTTCAACAAGGGCCCATCACCGTACGTGGTTGAACAATTTAATCTCCATAACAGAATTGCAATGATACTAACAGCATCCTCATCTTAAAGATGAGAACATTGAAGCTCAGGAAGGCCGAGTGATCTGTCAAGGTCAATAGTTAGGAATCCCAGGAAAGTTGGCCTCAATGTCCGAGTACGTACCCTCTCCCTCGTGGCTCAGGGTGCATCAATCCAGAGTGAACATTCAGTCCCCATTGACTGTAGGAAGTTGTGTTCCTGTGTCCCCTACCTTGGTGGGATGACCTCCTCCTGACACAGTGGGCTTCCTCTCCATTTTTGGCCTACGGAGGAAACTCAGAGGTGGTTTTGGGAGAGAGGGATTTTGTTTGTCGTTGTTGTTTGTTCTTACTTATTTGGAATGCATCTACGTGTTTTGCACTTTTGGAGCAGATTGATGATCATTTCAACGTTTTAGGATTGGAGAGCTTAGACTTTTGCGTGTGCTCATTCTACCACCTTGTCTAGAAGTCTTCGATCCATTTTGTTGCCTGGGTGTTGTTTCCAAAAATAAATAAATTACATAGAATGGCTTCTGAATTCTTGCAGAATGAAGTAAACAAATTCTGTGGCAGGGTAAAATGGTTTGACATTATCCAACCTTTCCAGTTTGGTGACCTACCACAGTTCCCTGGATTCTTCCCACCTTTTCAACCCTTCTAGAATATTCACTCTCTTTTCATAGAATCTGAATCCCAAGCACTTGGAGCAGTTGGTCTAGGACTGTACTTCATCACACTATAACCCTAGTTTGTGCCCCTCGGTCCCCTCCCAATTCTGAGCCTTTCTGAAACTCGAGGGTGCATTCCTCTTAGTCTACAATGTTCCAATGTAGGTGAATCCAACCTCCATCCCTCACCCTGTCCCTGGGAGCACGTTTCTAGCGTATATTCTACTTCATTCCCTTGGGGCAGAGGATCAAAATCCACAGATCGTCAGAGTGCCGAGTTTGAAACGTCGTTGGATGAATTTAGGTTTAATGCATACCATCCACTATTCTTAGGTTAGGAAGAGGCGATGCGGCCCGATCCCTTGACCATCAAGCCGATGTTCTTTAAAATCAACGTCATCCCGGATCGGACAACACCTACTTGGCCTGTCCCGGTTCTGAGCAGCCAGTGCGGGATTAGCTGCAGCCTTTCCTGATGCTCTCTTTCACTCAGCCTTTGCCAGCCCCCTGCCCCCAGGTCCACAGAGTTCAGCAGCCGTGAAAAGAAGTCTCATGGAGTGTGTCTCAGCTTCTTCTCGCCTCCATCCATTGTTCTCCCAAAACAGCGGATGACAGCAGAGTTCTGAAAACCTTCCTTCTGTTTGTCTTCCACTTTGATGGGAGGAAGAAGAGCTGGACGAGGTCTTAGCGACCCCCTTCACTCTGATCCTTTCTCTATTTAGGAGAAAGTCCCTGAGTGTCTCCCTCAGGGGTACCATCCTCCCCAAGTTCTGTGCTAAGGTGAATTTTTCTCCTGTTTTAAGACTCCTTTGGTTCATCAGTGAAGGCCTGGGAATGCTTGGGCCACTGGAGAAGCAGCTTCTCCAATCCCCACCCTCATTTCCTCCTCAGAATGGAGAAATGCCAGTCACCTGTGGCCAGAGACAAGGACATTGCCTGGTCATGGCTGGTCCTGAGCAGAGTGCTCGTGATCAGAGCCAGGCATAGACGGTCGCCTAGCTTCCTCGGAAGGTTTGTACTGGGTTGTCTGGCACCAGTCCTAGTAATGAGAATGAGTGGGCTTTGATTCCCATTGGCCACTGTTCCACGTGTATAGAAATCCATCCAGAATAACCCATACCAGACCAGGGCTGTAACAGGGACCAGAGTTTCAAAGGTAAGTCGCCATCACGATTTGACCCAATTATCCCACTCCTTGGTGTACACCCAAAGGGCTTAAAATCAGCATGCTGCAGTGACACGGCCACATCAATGTTTATAGCAGCTCAATTCACAATGCCTAAGCTAGGGAAGGTGCCCTTCGACAGATGAGTGGATAAAGAAAATGTCACACACACACACACACAAAATGGAATAGTACTCAGCCAAAAAGAAGAATGAAATTGTGGCATTTTCCCATGAATGAATGGAACTGAAGATTATCACGATAAATGGAATAAGCCAATCCCCCAAACCAAAGGCCAGATATTCTCTCTGATGTGCATATGCTAATATACCATAAGCAGCGGGTAAATAGAGAAGGATAGAAGTACTTTGGATTAGACAAAGGGGAATGAGGGGAAGAGAGGAGAGATGGGAATAGGAAAGACAGTAGAATGAACTGGACATCACTTTCCTGTAATCATGTATGAATACACAACAAGTGTATCTCCACATCGTGTACCACTACAAGAAAGGGAAGTTACACTCCATGTATGTAGGATATGTCAAAATACATTCTACTGTTGTGTGTAACTAAAAAGAACAATTTTTTTTAAAGGTTGGTAACCACTTTGGGCGGATTCGGTGAGATAGGGCTTGCAAGGGGATCCTTCAATGCCCACGGGCCTTCTGGACTTCTGTGGACGGAGAGTTCAAGGAGAAACAAAAACACACCACAAAGACAGAAGACCGTGACCAGCTTTTAGTCTCATGGCAGGACTGACCACACTTACAACAACATTATTCTTCCCTACACAGGGAAAGGGTGTTTGCAGGAAATCCACTTCTCTCCAACATGTCGGCTTTGGAAACCATAAGAAGTCATCTGCCACTCACAGTCACACACCATCAATTCGGCCAAATAACTTCATTTTCCAAATGCATAATACCTCTTGCATTTGGACAGCTGTCACCGAATAGACGCGGTGACGGAGACCTTCCCAGACAAACTCATTGTCAGCTGTGCCGTGTAGGGTAGAAGGTGGGTCTGTCTGGGGACCTGGGATTTTCCCAGCTGGAGGGAGTTCACTTAAACTTTCCTAAGGCACCAACTGCACATGCTCTGCTCTGTGTTTGCTTGTGGATGTGTTCCCTGGACACACAGGAGACAGGAAATAATTCTTCTGGGGAAAAGGCAGAAGCAATGTCATAGAAAAAGAGGTGCCAGCGATAGAATGTCGACATGAACAGACATGAAATCGAAAACTTCAGTAGGAGTGTCTTCCTGCATAGCTCCCACCATCACATTGACAGTTGACAAAAATGAATCCACACACTTGGCTCTCACCCTCCAAGTTCCCATACAAAGAACCCCAAGAGAGAGTCCTGGAGCCAATGTCTGTCTTGCTCCATTCTGTGCTTGCTCTGAAAGAAGACCAGAGACTAGGTTTATTGCTACGACGAGAGGAGGTGCACACCTGTAATCCCAGCTGGAGATTAGACTGGAGGATCACGAGTTCCAGACTAGCCCAGGCCAACATGGTGAGGATGTATCTCAATTAAGCAAAGAGTGAGAAGAAAGAAAAAAAATTCATGTCTTACAGTTCTGAAGGCTGGAAGCCCAAGATCAAGGGGCGGCCTCTGGTGAGGGCCTTCCTGCTGCATCAAAACATGGCAGAAGACATTGAGTGGGTGAGCGAACACAAGAGATCAACTTGCGACCCCGAGCTTTTTAATCACTGGCACTGACCCGCTCGTGAGAGTGGAGCCCCCCATGGACCCCACTTCCCAATATGGTTGCCTCGGGGATTAACGCAAGGTGTGGGGAAGACACATTCCAGTGACGTCCACTTCCAAATGTAAATCAACGGACGATGAACAACCGGCTCTGTCTATTCAAGTCTGTCCCCAGAGAAACTGGGGAATAGCACGTTCTATTTTCTTGTGGCTTGTTCCATTGCAGCAACTTCCTACTCTAGTGTGGGTGAGGGGTCTTTTTTCTTTTTTTCCCCAGGGCAGGAAAATTAAAAATAAAAATGAAACATCAAATAAGAAGAAGAAGCCACTTCTCCAAAAATCATGTGCAACTTTGTCAGAGGACTGACCATTGACCAAAGCCCAAGTCCTCTCTGCTACCGAGTTTCGCCTCCTCTCTCTTTGGTCGGCTGGCTTCTGTCTCCTGTGTGCCTGGTCCAGGCACCAGTCAGAAACCTGAGCAGGGTCACATGGGTCCTGCCCATGTGAATCCATTTCCTGCCGTTGTGAAGTACAATGTCAGTGAAGGTCGGCTCTCTCCCCCAAGGGTTCCCCAGTTTGGAATTAGGAATTATTAATTATTGTACCCAATTTGCAGTTGGAAAAAAAAAACACCGAGATTCAAAGGGAAATTACTAATCAGAGCTCTATAGTTCGTAAAGGGCTAGGTGTCTTCGTGGTAGTTTACTAGAGGAATTGGGGACTCTGTGGGTCTTTTTAAAAATTTTTTTTCATCTGCACTGAGATAGTAATTGCTGTTGGCTACTGTATCTGCTCCCAAACTGAACCTGAGCCACACACTCTTCAAGAACTTCTTCAAGTTCATTTCTTCTAATAAAAAAAAAACCCATAGGGGTTCATAAATGCAATTAGGAACACGCATTTATGGATGAAAATCAATGAAGCTTAGGTATTCAAGGTCATGAAAAATCCCAAGGGAGAACAGGAATAGAAATATCTAGCCAAGTCTTCAAATTGAAACCTTCTCCACTTGATAAAGCTTCCATTACTAGCTGCAAGGTGCTGACAGATGAGTTCACCTCTCAGAACCCTCAAACTCTATCTAAACAATGGGGATTATAATAATATTTACCTAATACAGTGCTATGATGGGGATCATCAGAGATGATTGTTGTTGAAGGCTACTTTGGGATATTATCTAAGTGCTTTGTGTTCTTTCCACATATAGATTCAATGCAAGGTTCCATTTCCAGAATGGAAGAGTAGAGTCAAAATACTGATCCTCCCAGAGATAATAGCCATAAACTCTGGGAAAAATGCTCCCCAAACAATCAATTGCCTCAGAGCTGTGGAGTTTGGGGGAAAGCAAGAGATTTTGGAGGGGAGTCAAAAGATTTTCTTCATAAGATGAGTTTCTCATATGGGGGATTTTGCCCTGGTGGCAGACCTCAATCATGGTGTAGTGAGGCTAAAACTATAGAAAAGTCACTGAGCTTTTGACCTAAGAAGCAAGGGAATGAAACATGGCACAGCCAGAACTTCCTAAAGAGTGATAGGGATCTCAAAAAATGGAGAGAGTCAGAAAGGAAGAAACCTAAATTCTGTTTACAAAACCCTGCTCAAGTTTCTGACTGATACCTGGACCAGGCATGCATGAGATAGACGACAAGCAGTTCAGATCAATTTAGAATGTCGAAACTGAGATTTGAGTTACTGCCAGCTGCCTAACTAAGTTAATGCAAGTCCAAAACAGCAACATTCTCTGGAGGAACATAACAGAGTCCAGAACATCACATTAACTGTGTCCTGGATACAATCCCAAACGACCCACACTCAGCATAAGAAGACTAAAGAATATATGACCCATTCTCAAAAGAAAACACAATCAACAGAGACCAACCCTGAAACATGTCAAATGTTAAAATTATCAGATAAGGACTTTAAAACAGCTGGTATAACTATGCTCAATGTGGTAAAGGAAAACATGTTCAAAATTAATTACAAGATACAACACCTAAGGATCAGTTCCCTTTGGCTACCAGCACGAATTACCATAAACTTGTAGATTAAATGAACACAACAATTTATCCTCTTATGGTTCTGGAGACCAGAGTCTGAAATCAAGGTGGTGGTTGTATCAGATTGACAACTCTGAGAGACAATCTTTCTCTCCTGCTTCCAGATTTACTGACATGTTTGTTAAGTTTAGGTCTCATATGGGCAGTCCAGGATAAAATATCTCAAATTCTTTAACTAAATTACACCTGAAAAGATCCTTTTTCCAAGTGAAGTAACATTCCTGGGGCCCAGATATTAGGAGTTGGATGTATTTGGGAGGGACCATTTTCCAATAGACTACAAAGACAAAATGTGGTTTTGTGTAGATGAGGTTAAAGTTAAAAAGTTATATAAATTATTAGCACTCAACAACAATCTAAAAAATGTTCACGATCTAAGGTGGAAGTAAAACACTAAGATGAAATAACCCTAGAAAAGTAGTTTAAAATAAAACAACTTAGGAATTCTTGCGAGGATTATAGGCACAATTCCTAAACACACGGGTTCCTAATCTATAGAACCATCAGGTGGAAGTATTATTTCCATTTCATAAATGAGACTCATCAGAGTTAAAGAAGCAATGTGCATATCCCAGGACACTCCATCAGTGTAGTGTGGTCGTTAAAGGTCCTTTGAATGTCAGCTTCCTATAAAGAAGGATCATAGCACGACTTTCAGAATTCTTTACAAGGACGATACATAAATGTATGTGAATCTATTGGCAAAACATCTCATATTTCTGATGCTCCTGGATTGCAAGCCATGGCTCTTTTTATTATACCATGAAGTATTAAATAAAAAATCTAGGGACATTATATCATCTGTTCTCTCTGCACAGACCGCTTCCCGCAAATCCTGAGTTCTTCTATGGCTGGGAACAGAAAAGGAGATCCTTCCTTCTCTTCTTCCCCTAGCTCTTTCTCTTTCTTCCTCCAGAAAGCGGAAAAGGCTTCTCTGCCTTATACACACAATCAAAAAGGCTGATAAATTACTATATTTACAAAGTTGTGCAACCATCAACTTTAGAACACTTTCATCACTTCCCCAAATCCACTCCCAAAATAGCAGTCACCTACTTTCTGTCCTCACCATATCCGTATGCAACAACTAATCTACTCCCTGTCTTTATAGATTTGTCCTTTTTGAACACTTGATGAAAATGGTGTCATACAATAGATCTTTTGTGAGTGGCTTATTTCACTTGACATAATGTTTCCAAGGTTCATCTATATCGTAGCTTGTATCAGCCCTTCACCACTTTTCACTGCCAAATAATACTCCATTGTATGGATATACCACATTTATTTACCCATTGATCAGTTGGTGGTCACCTGAGTTGTCTGTGCTGTTTGACTGCTATGGCTAACGCTGACATGAACATTCACATATAATTTCATGTGGACATATTTTTCATTTCTCTTGGGTATATATACCTAGCAATGGACCTGTTGGATATGGTAACTCTCTGTTTCAGTTTTGGGACCAACCTATCTTCCAAAGTCACTGGATCTTTAGCATTTTATACCAGCAGTAGATGAGGGCTCCAATTGCTCCACATCCTTATCCACACTTATCATCTGTCCTTTGATTACAGCCATCATAGTGGCTATGAAGTGTAATTGTGGTTTTGAGTGACAATTGACTCATGGTTAATGATGCTGGGAAACTTATCAATGCTGATGGATCATTTGAATATTTTCTTTGGAGAAATATGTATTCTGATCCTTGGCCCTTTTAAAAAAATCAGTTTGTCTTTTTCATGTATCATTTCCATAGCAACACACAAATAATTTAATTTTGATCACATTCAATTATTTGTCTTTTTTGTGGCTTGTGCTGACTTCTTGTTTGGTACCCCCAGCCAGCCTGTATGGTTTCGCGCCTCGTTTTTATGCTTATCTGAAATCTTATTTATCTTTTGGTATACTTGTTTCCCACGAGACTCTAAGCATTCGGCAGGCAAGAAGTTTGGTGTTGTAATCACTGCTTCCAAAAAAAAAAAAAACTCATACCTAAAGTAGGCACCTGACAAATATGAATGAACATCAGATTCTTTACATTGCCCCAGCAAAAAGCAAGCTGTTCAAGAGAGCATGTCAGCGACAGGAAGGCGAGGGAAATGTGGGATTAGGGGGTCTATTTATTCCCTTCCCAACGGCAGTTTTCAAACCAGCCATTCTCCTTTCTCACCTGGAACAGGGAGGCTCTGTGAGTTCCGGGGACGTGCAGCCCCTTTGCTCAGAGGTGGCCTGGGGCAGGGTCTGGGCTGCTGGTATGGAAATGCGGCTGAGCTACAGTGAGGCGACATCTGCTCATTGGAATGGGCCAAAGGCACCAGCAGCCTCACACACACAGGGCTTGATTCCAAGGACCGACAGCCACTGGGGGTCCCCGAAGAGCTCTCACTTGGACATGGTTGGGAGCAAACACGATAGTCGCTCAGCTTTGCAAATGGATCATCGTTTTGGCCATTAGCCGGCTCCCTCCTGTCCCGCGTTCCAGGCTCTGTCCCCTCTCTACACATCACCGTCATTCCCAGGGTTGGTTTTCAGATGGCTTTCTTTCCTGGTTGACTTTGTTAGAAAAAAAAAGAATGCATTTGGCCCATTTCATGCAAAAATAAAAACAAAAACACAGAGGCTCTTAGACGGTTCGTTTTATCTTCCCAGAATCCCAGCTCCGTGGGTCCCTCTTATTACCACCCTTTCGAAGAGTCTTCTGAATGGGGTTTTATGTCTGAGAATAATATCGAGGATGTTCTTTTGCTGGGAATAGTGAGGTTCGCACACTGTCAGCCTCTGATTCTTCCAGGTTTGATCAGGAAGGCCCCTCAAGCCTAGGTTCCGTTTGCTCCCGTCCCCTAATGAAAACTGACCAATTAGGGGCCTCTTCTGGACACCCACCAGCAGCCTCAGCCTCAGCCGCTGGGTGGCCGAGCAAGGATCGGGGACAGAGGGTAACAGGTCCGGGAGGAGTCATCAAATCCATGGACGATCGCCTGGTCTCTGTGAGAGAGTTCTGTTTTCACATTCCATGTTCCCTGAGAAAGATGGAGTCCTCAACCTGAGGTCTCTACGTTCAGTTCTCTTTAAACTGATGTTCTGTTTTGCTGTGTTTCTTAATACCGATACTTGGTCATTGGAATGACGTGGGGAGTCATTTCAAAAGTGCTAAAAATCTCAGACCCTGCTCCAGACCAGTGAAATCGTCATCTCTGGGTGGCGAGACCAAGGATTTCGATCCCCTGGGGGGTCCCAATGTGCAGCGTGGAGCCCTACATATTTAGCCTCAGAGGACGGCCAGGGACATTAAGAAGGGGTAGGGTCAACGTGGAGCTGGGGGCTGGGGTTAGGGCATTTGAGGGGGATCACGGGGCAGACCGTAGCCTGGCTGGTCAAGATGGAGGCCCCGGTCTCTGGGATGGAAATAGACATTGATAGTGGAACACACTATGGTTTGGATGTGCCCCCCCACACACACACACACTCTGTAAACTCCATGTGTTGGAAATTGAATCTCCAAGTCCAGGAGTTCATGGTATTTAGAGGTGGGACTTTGGGGAGGTAATTAGGACTAGATGGGATCTTGTGGGTGGGGCCTCCCCAATGGCATTAGTGGCCTTTAGGAGAAGAGGAAGAGAGACCCATGCTGGCTGGCCTGCACTGTCTCCCTGTGTGATGTCCCCTGCAGGTTAGGATGCAGCAGGAAGACTCTCACCAGGTTCCACGAGGATCTTGGGCTTCCCAGCCTCTGGAACCAAGAGCCACGTGAACTTCTATTCCGTTTTAGCAACAGAAGATGGACAAAGGCCAGCCCCATGTCCCGTACGTGCTGCCTTGGAGACGATGTGGGTCTCCCGGGGAGTCCTCTGATGGGGCCTGATCCCCAGCACCAGAGCTGGAGAAGAGGCAGGGGTGGGGGAGGCAGCCAGAGGCCTAGCCAGCTCTGCGAGCCCTATTTTCTGAGAACGTGAATGCATTCTGGTCCCCGCTGGTCCCTGGGGGTGGAGACTATTCATAAACTCTGTGTCCCCGGGGGAGTCGGCTCTGGAACTAGGGCAGGTTCAACAAGTAGGTGGCAGGCCTCTGAAACCCCAAATTGGAAACGTCAGGAAGGACAGGGATGGGGCCAGCCGGAGAGGAGGTGGCCGGCCGAGACAGCGAGCGAGCGTCTTCTAAGGGTGAGTGGGTTGGCTCTCTGGTCCCTCTTCTCTGGCTGTGTCCCTGCTCCCTGTAGCAGTGGCCTTCCAGCTAACAGCGAGGGCGCTCTTTAAAGACAAAAGCAAAGACCTCATTAAATAGAGGAATCCAGGGACTGGGATGAACAGAAAGAAAACACTTTCAGCTGCCCCTCAGGAGGCCCCAGCCGAACAGCACTCCACAGTGGAGAGCATTAGCAAGGGGCAATTCCTTAATGGACTGCATCTCTGCAGAGGCCCAGCGTTTCTCAATGCGGTTGGGGGAACTTGCACCCAGCCCTGTCCCTCGGGCCCATGATTGATTCAGCCCCAGACCCAAAAAGGCCAGGCTGGGAGAGACCTGGAGAACGGGGCTGCAAACCACCCTCCCAGGCCCCTGCATGCTCTCTCACACAGAGCGGCGGGCATCCCCTAAGGTGGGCCTGGCTTTTCCGGTGGGCAGTGTCCGAATTGACAAAGGAAAAGTGGAGAAGAGTCAGAACCTTAATCCTCTCTATTGTCCTGGCGTCCTGGGAATGCTGGATGTAGGAGAATCTCTGCTTAGGCCCAAAGGAAGGGGAAAAAATGAGAATGTTCTCGCCCCCTGGGGCTGCGGCACTGAAGTCCAGGCCACTTTCATCCTATCAGCTCAGCGGGGCCCAAAGCAGGAAGCACCTGGGCTCAAATCCTGGCTGTGTGTCCGGGTGGCTGTGAGGCGTCCTCCATTCCCTTAACCTCTCTGGGCTTGAGTGAGTTTTGTTACTTGTAGATTCAGGGAAATGGATAGCTAGCTCATAGAGTGGGATGTGAAGATTAAACAATATAAAATACAGAAGAGCAGATAGCAGCGCGCGCGCGCGCACACACACGCGCGCGCACACACACGGCATTCTAGATCATCCAAGACACCTTCCCGATGGAGATACTCATAATCGTTGATATTTAGGAAGCATTGGCCAAGGGCTAGGCCCAGGGCTTTGATCTCTGCTTAATGCTTCTGATGACACTGTGGGTGAAGGATTTTATTTCATTCCTTTACTTCTTTGAGAAAAAAGATAGAGACGTTTTCTCTCTTGGCTAGCAAAGGAGAAACATGGAGGATTCCTGTCCCAGACGCTGTGTTTCTGCCCATCCTGGGGAACAGGGATTTTTTTTCAAGTTTTTTTAATTCATTGATTCTTTTTAGTTCTATGTAACGTTGGGATACATTTTGACAGAATCACAAAAGTATGGAGCGTCACTGGCTGCAATTGTGACCCCAGCACTTCCCTCTTTCTCCCCAATCCACTCTCTCTACTCTACAGATCTTTCTGAAATTATGATAGTTTTCTTTCTTTCTTTCTTTCTTTCTTTCTTTCTTTCTTTCTTTCTTTCTTTCTTTCTCTCTCTCTCTCTCTCTCTCTCTTCTCTCTCTCTCTCCCTCTCTCTCTCTCTCTCCTTCTTTCCTTCCTTCCTTCCTTCCTTCCTTCCTTCCTTCCTTCCTTCCTTCCTTCCTTCCTTCCTTCCTTCCTTCCTTCCTTCCTTCCTTCCTTCCTTCTTAGAGTCTGGTGGATGTACTTGGTGTTGGGATTCTCTGTGGTGTATTCAGGTATGTCCATAGGATTTGGTCCGATTCATTCCACTACGGAGGCTATTCCAGGCTACATTCCAGGTGTTCTCTGTTGTCATTCAGTTGTTAAGTGGGGACACAGCCCGTTCTTGGTGCCATGCCTGGGTCTGGGTTCCTTCCTTCCCGTGGTGGGTGTGGGCTGGAAGACAGGTAACTCTGCCAAGGATGGGGAAGAGAGGTGATGGGGTCCCCCCTAAGATGAGCAAGGGAGAGAGATTGGGGAGGAGCAGGCAGAGAGGAAGAGAAAGAAACATAATCAATTTTAGAATAAGTCCCAGGGGCAGAGCGGCAAGGGCTGTCTTCACAGCACGAGGTGGACCACTGTGACATTTCCCCACCAATTCCTACATTCCATTTCTACGGAAAAACAGGTGAGGACATCGGCAAGCCCCTTCCTGCTGAGAGAGGGCAAAGCTGGGGGAACTGACCCATCCTGCAGATGCTTTTGCATATGGGAGGCCTCTAAATTCTCAGTTTCCGTGAGCAGTTCACCGACCTGATGATTGGCACATGTACTAAGTGACGTTTTTGTTAAACATATCGTGGTGGGAAGACAGTTCTAAGATGGTCCGCAGGGGTTCTCATATGGTTTCATGCAATACCCTCCTTGGAAAGTAGAATGAGCATCATTTTAATCAATAGACTACAGTGAAATGATGGGATGTTACTTCATTAGTTTTCTACCTCTGCATGTATTAGTCTACTTGAGCTTCTATAACAAAAATACCATGGACTGGGTGTTTTCAACAATAGAAATGTATTTTCTCACATTTCTGGAAACCAGAAGTCCAAGACTGAGTTTCTGGTCAGCTTGATATCTGGTGAGGGCTCTCGTCCTGGACTTTCCTTGGTAGATGTACACAGAAGGAGAGAAAGAAAGAGAGAGAGAGAGCATGTACTTTTGGTGTCTCTTCTAATAAGGACACTCATCCCTCAGATCTAGACCCTAACCCATGACATCATTTCATCTTAATTCTATCCTTAAAGGCCCTGGCTCCGAATACGGTCACCCAGTACAGTTCAGGCTTCAACGTATGCATTGGAAGGGGGACACAATCCAGTCTATAATTCTGCATAAGAATCTGAACAAATATAACAAATGGACTAAAACAATACAAATGTGTCATCACACTGTTTGCCTGGGCCAGGAGCTTGAGGACAGGTTGGCTGGGCTCTCTGCTCAAATTGTCACGCATCCGAAATCAGCCGGGGAGTGCTCTTCCAAGCTCATTCTTTGTGTTGGCAGATGTGGGTTCCTGGCGGCTCTAGGACCGTCTCCTTGCTGGCTCTCATCTGAGAGATGAACGCTCCCAGCAGGGGCTGTGGTCACCTGCAGGACTTGCCACATGGTACCCTCCCTCCGCAAGGCAGTGGTGCTGGGCAAAGCCTTCTCAAGCTCTGAAGCTCTGACTTCAGGACCCAGACTCAACCCCCATATGGGTTGAGTCGACTTCGAAAGGGGCCTTTGTGACGATGCCATTTTCCCCCGCCTTAGGCCAACGGAGACCTTCGCCACATTTACAAAATCTCCTTGACCGTATAATGTGACCTAATCAAGGAAAGGACGTCCCATCATATTCACAGTTCTGGGATGATGCAGGATGTGTCCATCAGGGGAACATCTTAGAACTGGACATTCTCCAGTCGATAGCCTGTGGGGTGCTGAGGCCCTCAGTCCAACATCCCACTAGGAACTGGCTCCTACCAACCACCATGGTAGTGGGCTTGGAAGAGGTCCCTCCCCCCCGCCAAGCCTTACGGTAGCTGCAACCCTGGCTGACTCCTCAACTGGGAGAGGACCTCGCCAGTCCCCACCCAGATCCTGACCTACAGAAACTGAGATAATGAATCCTTGGAAAGACTTAAAACTTATTCTCAGGTGTGGTGGTGCATGCCTGTAATCCTAGCAACTTGGTGGACTGAGGCAGGAGGACTACAGGTTTTGCTTCAGCAATTTAGAGAGTCCCTAAGCAACTTAGCGAGACCCTGCCTCAACATTTAAAAAAAATAAATTTAACTTAAAATAACTTATTCTTGGCAATCTTCAGATATATAATACGCTTTTATAACTTTCATATAAAATATACTTCTATGAACTTCAAATACATAGTACCGTTTTCTTGTCACCATGAGGTACAATAGATCTCTTGAACTTATTCCTCTGGTCTAATTCTGTGTCCCTTGGCCAGTATCTCCTCTCTCCCTGGTAAGCTCTATTTTATTTTCTGCTCCTCTGAGTTTGCCTTTTTTAGATTCCACGCATAAGTGAGGTCATACCCATGGGTCTTTCTGTGGCTTATTTTATTTAAGATAATGTACTCATCCACGCTGTCACAAACAACAGCATTTTGCTATTTTTTAAGGCTGAATGGTATTCCATTGTGTACTTACACATTTTTATTTTTTAAATTTCTGAAAGCAGTTGTTTTCAATGACTAAGCTTTGGGGTAATTTGTATGTAGCAGTATATAACAAATACAATATCTCTTAACAAAAGCACAGTGATAAGACTAATGTGTGTGTGGACTATTTCCAAGAGACTGAGTGATATGCTACCCAATAATATTCCATCAAATATCATCCACATGATTTTTGAGTGAAAATGCTTGTCTCATTATAAGTCCTGCTTTATGTTCAAGAACTGTGATATAATGTGGGAGGGGTGATCTTTGAAAGATAGATTGGTCTGCTGACTTGATACGTGATCCTACCTTTCTTCTCTCCACCAGCCCTCCCCACCTCAATTGGACTCAGGATATCACATATCTCACACATGCTAGGCAAAAGCACTATGAGCTACAAAGGGGGTAGCCCTTGGATACACATAGAAAAGCACCCAGGATTCTGCAATATTTAAGTGGCATGGTTCACTAGCATTCAGCAATTTGGTGCCCTGGTACCACCTCGCATCACGTGACTGTGCCCAGCATAAGCATCATCATGTTGGCAAGAGACATACCACGAAACAATTAAGATGGGCCAGATTTCCTTCCCTTTGTGAAAGATAACCATCTAAACATCCAGTCCTCCAGCAGTTGCCAGACCTAGGGCGAGAGTCGAAAAAATGGAAGCCTATTAAGTCTAATAAGTTGTAAAATGAAAATCAAGCTATTGACGATGAGATAAAATAGATCCCAGTCTCCTTCCTTGATACATATATGAAGGAATTAACAGCCCACCAAAGTGGCATGAAAATTACTTGAAACTGAAAACATTTCAACCATCAGCAGCTACCAGAACATTCCCAGAATACAAGCAAAGGCCCGCACAACCTCAGCTGCTATTTAACCCCCTCAGAGGCCCGTTCTCTACTTGGGAGGAGACTGACCCTTAGCCCTGGGATACGTGAGTTCAGCTGCCCCTTAGCATCCAAAAGCCCCAAAGAAATTTTCATATTTTTCCATTGAAATCCTAAGCCCACCCTCACCTTTTTTTATTTATTTATTTATCTATTTATTTACATGAAGGTGGTAGATAAACCTTGATCTCTGGCCACTCTCTGGTGAATTGCTCAGCTCTGAGTACTCCTTCAGGCACCTCTAAATAACCCTTCTCATGGCGCCTGCTGCGGCTGGTTCATTCACACTGTGAACTTCAACAGGTAGAAGAAACGCTTTCCTCCCAACATGCACCTAGCCAGTCTAGACCTCTTGTAGAATTTTCAGCCTCACTCCACGCTCAGGGAAAGCCGGCTCTTGGCCGTTGGTCCACTCCCAGCTCTGACACAACATCCTCATGTGCACATGTGGGCATCCTGGCCTGCACGGCCAAGTGCTGTCCACATACCCCCAGCTCCACCTCTAGGCAGCTGCTCCTTGGTCACTGCCAGACCTAGGAAGACACAGGCCCTCGATCCACCTCTGTGCGGCAAACCCAGGAGGGAGCTTTGGCAGGTGCTGAAAATGAGCACCGGGTCACTGGGACAAGACTGTGCAATTTTGAAGAATCCTGCACGGTCTGCGAGAGCGTCAGCTCCACCATCTCTCTCCCCTTGGCACCACAGCTCTTTCTCCTGTTGCAGGGTGGTGTCGCCAGGAGAGGAACAGAAAGACCCTCCAAAGCACCTTGGTGATCCCTCTGGCCCTGCTCCAAGGACAGGGTTGTAGCAGTCAGTGCCCGGAGGAGGGTGGTCCACATGCTAGATGGAAAACGGAAGGCCCATCAACTGGGACGTGTCGGAGACACTGATCTGGCACCTGGGCTGGTGGGATGCCAGGGGGAGATGGCTCTGGACAGAAAGAAAGCCAAGTTGACTGGATGTATTTTCCAGTTGGGTAGTCTCAGTCACTCATCAGGGAAGATAGGCCAGATGGAGGAGGTGAGTCTGCTCTCCACATGGATGTTGAAGGGGCCCAACAAGGTGGATCAAGACAGAGTCCCCAGGCAACCTCCAGACTAGCAGTAAGACGATGTGACCTTGTGCCCAGTTCCCACATCTTTGGTACCAATTTATGGCTTGCTGAATCCCCCAGGTCCCTCGCTCTGGAAACCTTCAAGGTTGCCAAATGAAATAGTACAATTTCCAAGCCCATCTGCTAGGAGAACCAACACTCTTCTCTCTCCTGCTCCCTGGATGCATGGTTTACACCTGCAAGGTAGCAGGTCCAGCAAGCAAGGCCATACAGCTGGGCACATGTGGACATGTGAGTCACAAAAAATCTGGGTTCAACTCGCAGCTCCACTGTGGTTTTGTGGACCTCTCTCAGCATCTGGGCCTCACCTCTAGAATTCAATGCATCAAGTGTTCAGCGTGGGACCCAGAATACAATATCTGCTTCATGAACATCTGTCAAGTTGAAATGGACTAAGCTATTCACAAAACTGTCTTCAGCCAGGTGCAGTGGAACACGCCTCTAATCTCAGCAGCTCAGGAGGCTGAGGCAGGAGGATCACAAGTTCAAGGCTAGCCTCAGCAACTTAGCAAGACCCTGTCTCTAAATAAAATATAAAAAGGGTTGAGGATGTGGCTCAGTGGTTAAGCGCCCCTGGGTTCATCCTTGGTACCAAAACAAAAAAATAAATTAAAAAAAATTATCTTCTATCCTAAAGTATGCTTTCTTTATGGCCAATGACCATATCCTTTATATCAAGAATCTGTCAGTGTCTCATTAAAAAAAAATCATTTAGGGCTTACTATATGTCAAATACTATCCACAGCCAATAATAGAATGCTAGGTCATGGTTAAACAGAGCCTGATTGAATCAAATAAATAAGTCAAGAGATTGTAACTTATAATTAAGAAACCCTCACCTACCTCTGAAGCCCATAAAACGTCTATAATTGATCTCGAAACCTCCTCCTGGAAATACTCAACTCTTTCTCTCTCTCCCTCTTTTGATCCCCATAAAGGAAACAAAACAACACGTTTTCAGACAAGCTGACCTATTAGGTAGATCTGTAAGTAGAGATTCCACCATCACCGTGGTAGCCTCCCGTTTCTCTGATCTCATTCGGGGAAAACGGCTGTGCAGTTATCTGCCATTTTTTTTTTATTAACAAAAGACCTCAAATACAGATTCCCAGTGGGGGAGAAAGCATTCCTTCCCCAGAGTCGGCAATGAGCAGAAACATCTTTATAACAGAGCCGCGGCACAGAAGCACCCTGCCATTTCTGACAGTGTCACCTGGGTGGAATGCGTCTCCACTGATTGTCAATAAACCACAACCAGGATTGATTTCCACATTTCACTCATAAGCCTAATGCAGACAGTTGAAATATAAAAGATAAAAGGACAATAGTGGCTGGTGCTATCTGTCTCTTCCCTTTGGCCGGACGTGGCCAGAGCGCTGTCCCCGCGACTGAGAGCATGAGAGGAGAACGAGACCCACCCTGGACCCCGTATTGGCCACACGAATCAATGAATGAGGGAAAGACGCATGACGTCTTTGCCGATCCTCATGAGCAGTGATAGGAGCTACTCAGATTTTTTTGTGGACTTTGTTCTCCTGAATTTGGAAAGCCAGGCCCTTTTAGAATCTCAACTCTGAAATTTCAGAACCATGGACAGAGAACGGCAGCTTCTAAAGCTAGAGGAGAGGGTGAGGTATCCTAGGGGGTCTGCAAGGCACCGGGGAGTATTCATTTCCTGGGGTCTGTCTGCCCTGTTAGCAGGGGGTTCCTGTCTGGGTGTGACCGACAGCCTGTACATTGGACATTGTTCCTTTAACCCCTCAGTCTCCTGGAGTTGCACTCTGATGGTCTGGGGGAGTTCCCTGCATAACAGCTTCGTGGTTCCTCCTCCTACAAGGGATTCTGTATCCCAGTTTAGCTCTTCCCTGTGTATAGCAAAGGGCCTGAGATTTCACGGGCAAGATGAGAGGTGACAAAACGCTGCCGATTGTCAGGTCTGGAGGGCTGCAGATAAGAATGTTCTCAAAGAATTGAAGGGGAAGGTTCTGACCTAGGAGGGCATCTGCCTCACCTCAGGAAGAAAAAGAAGATCAGTGAGTTCCCCCAAGAGCTGGGTGTGGAGGTGACTCAGGGGCAGGCGAACAGAAGGAAGATTAACGAAGGAACAAACTGGTCACCCACAGATCTACCATGACTGCACGTGACGGAGGTGGAATAAAATCCACTTCTAGGAAGATCATCCTTTCTCAGAAGCTTCCACTGTCAATGTGGACCACAAAAGAAGTGCTTGGGATGGGCTTCAGGAAGAAAGACAGACACAAAGCCATCTTCAATCGAGGAGGAAGTTTAGAAGAGACTTCAAACCTGAAACGGTGAATCACGTGGAGTTTCCGCAGGCTTAGATTGACACATCTAAATCATACTTGAATATAAAATTAAAAGGTCTGCTGGGTGCTGTAGCATATGCCTGTGATCCTCCTACTTTATTCTCCAAGTTCTCAGGAACTTGGAGAATAAAGTAGGAGGATCACAAATTCGAGGCCAATCTGAGCAATTTAGGGAGACCCTGTCTCAAAATTTAAAAAAGAAAAAGACTGGGGATGCGGCTCAGTGGTAGATTGCCCCGGCTTCAATCCCCAGTTAAAAAAAAGAAAAAAAGTCAAAGACCAGATTGGAAGGACGTAAGACTCACCCTGATTGACATTGACTTGATTATTTTCCGATGTGCTGGTCTCATCCTCAGCATTGCTTGACTTTGAACTGGTTTCTTCCTGTGAATCAGGTAGAAATAGGAAAAATAATTCATTCCAAACAGCGGAATCTCCTTAAACTCAAACCACCCATGAGCACACATGAACAGAGACTTGAACAGTCTTTGAAAATATAGGAATTTAAACTGTGTGGCACATTAGTTCAACTAAACAGAGACCGCTTGGGTTGTAGCTCATGACATGTGAAGCATTAATATAGGATAAAGAAGGAAAGAAATAAGATTATTGAATGAACTATAAGGGGATAATTAGTTAGGGATAATTAGTTATGTACTGAAACAAATTTCAGGCAGTTCACAGTTTTTGCAAAATCAAACAGAAACAAATGATTACAAAGAAATGAATATTTATCAAACGTCTGGGAAGAGAAGGAATGCCTAGATTGAGAAAAAATTTTCTAAAAATCCCAAAGGAAAAGAGGGGCAGATGCAATATAAAAAAAAATCTTCTGTCTATAAAAACCTTAAAAATCAAACTTCAAAGGAAAACACATTTTGAAGCAACTATTTTAAAAGACCATCATGTATTTATATATTGGAGTCAATAACAAATATTTAATAAAAACAAAGAAGCCAATAGATGATTGGAGAAAGGACCTTGAAGATCTTTCCACAAAGAGGAAACCACTGTTTCACAAACGTGGGGGAAATGTTACAATATCTGTCCCAATCAAAGTCATGCAAATAAAAACAACAATATTCAATGTCTTTCCAATTAGCTAGCCTTGTAAAATGATCACAGGTGTATGAACTGGGTGTTTTCTTACAAGGCAGATCAGGGTGCAAATTGGCAGAGGCTTTTTAAGAGAGTTATTTGTAAATGTGTGTTGCATGCCTTCAGAAGGGCACATCTTTTGATCTCGTAATTACACGATTGGCGTGCATAAGCTTAGTGAGAGAAACCAAAACCTTGGTGGTGGGCCAGAGTGGGGCCGGGCTGAGCCTGTCAGGAAGACGCATGACCGCAGCATCAGTAATAGGAAGGAAAAAATTCAAATTTAAGTGCTTGGTTAAATAAGCCATGCCATAATCCTTGCATAGAACATTATGGAGTCATAAAACGCAATGTTCACAAAGACGGTATAATGTAGGAAATGCTTATGATATAATAGTAACTGAAAAAAAAAACACAAGATAAAAATTGCACATAGAGAATGGATATAATTATGTAAAATAAAAACTAGGCACGGAAAAAAAAAAAGCCCCTGAAGAAAAGTCATTAAAATGTAAATAGTCGCTACGCATGAATGATAAAATTGTGGATGATTTTTAATTTTCTTTTCTACTTTTCAGGAATTTTTTTTTTCCAATAATGAAAGGGGGGGAAAAAAAGAGGCTTTTTTGAACATTTAAGATTTCTGTTCCTGTAGACATCTTGGGTCATTACGAATGTCGAAATTTTGCTTCGGGCCAAGGTCACTTTTGGAGATCTTTGGAATGCAGTTCACATACCAGAGACTATTCGATAAAGTCTCCAGCATAAAACCTCTAATTGTAAATGGAAGGAGAAGCCCAGGCCGGCCACAGAGAGGTGCTCAGGAAATAGCTGTAGAAAGCAGTGGACGAAAGGGTCATTCCAAGCGGAAGCTAGTTTTCAGTCTCAAACTGCAGCCCTTATCAGCTGCCTGCCACTGTTGAAGCATCTTAATAAATGAACTCATTTAAAACTTCCAACAGCCGAGGAGATAAGTCCCATCCCGTCCCCTGTTTTAGGATCGAGGTGAAGTCAGTTGGCCAAGATCACAGTGTGTCAGGTCGGGGATTCGGAATGGAAACCCTGATAGACAAGGTGCAGCCAAAGCTCCTCCTTCTCCTTGAGCAAGGGACTTTCCAAAGCTCTCCTCCTAGCAAGAGCTCAGTGACCTCTACCGCCCTGGCCAGGTTGGGGGCACTGGGGTTGGTTAGAACAGGTGCCAAGTGGCTCTTTGGTCAATTCTAACTTTGCTCTAATCATCACAAAAGCAAGGGCTGCAAAGAACGGTCGTTGGCAGATGTTATTTTTTTCCCCTAATTTTATGGAACACGAGGTCCCCAATCTGCCCAGTTCATTCATACTCTGGTTTGCTCCACAGTCATACGAAGGAATTCCTCAACTCATGAAAACCAGGGAGAAGGGTGTCTGGTACCACTGCCTACAACTCCTCCAGTCCCAGCGAGGTCCAGCGATGTTCCCTGGGGAGACCCCTCACCCTGTGGATCCGTAGAGAAATGGACATATTGCTGCAAGACTGAATGGGTGCAAGCTTTAAAACACACGGAAGCCAGGGGCTGCGGCACCTGCCTGTAATCCCAGCAGCCCAGGAGGTTCAGGTGGGAGGATCGCAAGTTCAAAGCCAGCCTCAGCAACTTAACTAGGTCCTAAGCAACTTAGTGAGATCCTGCCTCAAAATGAAATATTAAAAAAAATCGGCTGGGATGTGGCTTAGTGGTTAAGTGCCCCTGGGTTCAATCCCTGATACCAAATAATAATAATACAGTTAGAAACACCCCTGGCACATGAATATTTGATAGGATTTATCAGTTATTTTTACGATTGCCACAACCACCATTAAGTGTCTATTTGACACAATTTAGGACCAATAATAAATTAATTGAAAAAATTAAGTTCATAAAAAAAATACACCTGCCTTACATGCTTTATTTTAACATAACCAGGAATTGTATACTGTATCACCGATATTTTGATGTAAGTCAAAAAGCCTTTCTTTGGGCTGGGAGTGTCACACGGAGGCACACTGCATGCTGTACAGAAAACCGTCCAGCTAGCAGGTGGAGTGGTGCACACCTGTAATCCCAACGGCTCTAGAGGCTGAGGCAGGAGGATGGCAAGTTCAAAGCCAGCCTCAGCAAAAAAGTGAGGCGCTAAGCAACTCAGTGAGACCCTGTCTCTAAATAAAATACAAAATAGGGCTGGGCATGTGGCTCAGTGGTTGAGTGCCCCTGGGTTGAATCCCCAGTACCCCCCAAAGATACCAAAAAAAGCAAAAACTGACCAGCTCAAAAGCAACAAGGGTACAAAAGTCAAGTGAGAGTCAGGAGGACAGGTGAAACCTTTATAAATTGTGGGATACAAGCCATGGTGAATGTAACCCCTTTGCTGGGCTCTGGGGTTTGCATTATTTTTCTGAAATACCTTCTTTCTTTTATGATCTTTCTCCCTTGCTGAAATAAGATTTCTCCTGGTGGGCTATTGTAGCATGTTCCTGGTCTTGAATCCAGGAATTCGAAGGAGAAAGAATCTTCACGGGCCATTTTCTTCCTCCCTCCATGTCAATCACACTGTGCTAGAACGGTACACCAAGACATATCCTGACAGCTCAAGACTAATTTGGCTTGGGACCCATGGCGAGAAAGAAGTATTCTGCCCAATGATCCCAGTTTAAAAATAAACCCAAGAATAACAAGCTAGTCCTGCACTCAAGAGGGAGCTTAGAAATGAATTTTTTCTTTCCTTTTTTTTTGTACCAGAGATTGAATCTAGGGGCTCTCAACCACTGAGCCACATCCCCAGCCCTTTTTATTTTAAATTTTGAGATAGGATCTCGCCAAGTTGTTTAAGGGCCTGGCTAAGTTGCTGAGGATGGCTTTGAACTTGCCATCCTCCCTCCTGCTTCAGCCTCCCAAGTTCCCAGGATTATAGGTGTGATCTATGCTGACCAGCAAGAAATGGATTTTTTTAAAGCCATATGAAATCATCCAGCAATTTCCCCCCAAGGGACGAATAGCTATAAAAATAAAGTTGCTTTCCCAAAGCATTTCACTAGACCAGAAATTTTATTATTCAGTGTTTATATGTTGATTCCCTGCCCCCTCATTCCAAAATTTAAGTTCCTTTGGAGAGAAAGATCTGTTTTGCTAATCATTGAATCCCCAGTGTCTAGTACCTAGCAAGGATCTCAATAGTTGACTGACAGGTTGACCCACAAGAGCTCTCCTACCACCTAGAGGTGACAGAAGTGCGGTGTGGTTAGGCAGTATGGCTAGGATATTAAGAAAGGACTCTCTGATGAGACAAGGCAGGGGCATTTGGGTTGAGTCCTGAATAATGGAGAGGTAGCCAAGAAATGATATAAGGGAACAGAATTCTTATAGAAGAGAATTCTTTAAGAAAATACCTTAGATTGGGTGATTGACAAATAGTCAGGATGTACTCCTCACAGTTCTGGAGGCTGTGAAGTTCAAGATCAAGATGCCAGAAGATCTGGTGTCTGGGGAAGGCCAGCTCTCTGCATCCAAGATGGCGCCATCTTGCTGGGTCCTCGGGTGGTGGAAGGACCAAGCAAACTCCCTCTGACCTCCTTCATAATGGCACAGATCCCATTCGTGAGGCAGAGCCCTCAAAACCTCATCGCCTCCTTCAGGTGTCACCTCTTAGTACTCACCACAACGGGGATGAGGATTCAACTTGGATTTCGGAGGGACATTAAAACTTGAATCGCTGTTGGCTATCATGGCCACCCGCAGAGAAGTGACAGAAAAGGAATGTGTCATCCCTAAGTTCCAGAGGAAGGTCTGGGCTGAAAACACCTCGTGATAAAAACCCTTAGTCTCCATGACAGACTGGGTGGCGTTGACCCCCAAAGGGCGCTCTCATCCCCCATGTGACTGTATTTGGAAACAAAGTCCTTAAAGAGTCGACTGAGATTAAATGAGGTTGTGAGGCACGAAGACAACCATCTGCAAGCCAAGGAGGGAGGCCTCGGTTAAAGGACTTTTGATCTTGAACTTCAGCCTCCAGAACCGTGAGATGAATTTCTATTGTCTACGACATTTTGTTACAGCAGCCCTAGCAAACTAATACAGTCTCCGGTAACACATTAATCCTCACCAACACGAGTCTCAGCCCTTCTTACTCTCTCCTACTTCTTTTTGAGACTGAGGAGATTCCTGAGATGTGGGACTTCAATGCTAACACCTGGAAAGTCTCAGAGAAATTCACTGGTCACCGGGTACAGCCATAACCCTCCTGTATTCTGTCTTGAGAAAGGTCAAAAAAACAGAAGCAAACAATGTTTTTTTTTAAAAAAAAAAAAAAAAAAAAAAAAGGTTTTTTTTCCTACTGCTTGTCCTCTGGGAATACCACTGACCCAGACCCATGGGTGGCAGTGCAGAACATCGTCCCTGGGACGATGGAGATGTTTTCAAAGGTTTTAACTGAAACGTTTAAGTGTGAGCTTTGGACGGGCCAATGTCCTCTGAGCTTCACCTACAGGAACACACATAATCTTCCAAAACTCCTATGAAATGATATGTTAATCAGCTTTTTTGTTGCTGTAACCAAAATATCTGGCAAAAACAATTAGAGGAGGGAGAGTTTATTTGGGACTCATAGTTTCAGAAGTCTCAGTCCGTAGACAGCCACCTCCATTGCTCTGTGCCACTGGGTCTCTGCAATACATCAGTGAAGCTGAGCTCTGAACATAACCTACTTGAGAAGTTTTTCCCATGAATATGTTTAGCTGTGGCCTTGATGCCAGATGGTAAGACGTTTCCAGAAACATCACTTCTCTCTAAGTGGCCTTGCAAAACTCGCATAGGGTTGTTCAGGGGCTTAACTAAAGATAACTCAGGGCAAGCACTTAGCAGAGTGCTTAGTGCACAGTAGCCACTCGGTAAATATTTGCTGATGACAATAGGCACCCCCACCGATGCCTGCTTGAATCTCTTCTATTATCAGTCTCTACATTTGCTTTAGGATTTTTTTCAAGTTCTTCAAGCAAAAACTCAAGAGCTGTGTAATCCTCCAACTCAACCCCTTGGACACACTTTTGTAAAAGAGTAGAAAAAGTAAAGGTCCCAGCATCCTCACACCTGCCACCAACTCTGGAAAGAAGGAGGCTGCCCAGTTCTTAAGGATGGAAATTGTCTGCGGCTGATTCTGCCCAGCAGGTGCACGAGGCTCCAAAACAGGAACATATCCCCTTGTCCCCCGGTTCCGCAGAGGAACCGCTGCAGAACGCACTGGTTTATTTACGGCAAACGTTCGGCCCCTGGTCCTGTCTGATGGAAGTGAATTTTTAAGATACTTTAAATTCAGGATAAAGCAGCGAAATGGGAAAATCTTTACACTCCAATAAGACATCATTACGGGCTAGCATATTGCACTCTCAATATCAGACTGAAAACCACCAGGGCATGAAAGGGACCCAGGGCATCAGCTCGATAGATAGTGCCCTGCGAGGGAGGAAGCAGCTCTGGGGGCGGGGGTGGGGGCTCCTTAGTAAGGACCCTCCCCTCAACCCAGGCCTTTCGAGGTTTTCAAAGATGACATGGTTTGGGGTCCTCTTCCTGGACACGGAGTGGAGGTGGGGGGAGCAGACACCGTTTGCATCTTTACGGTTTTTCGAGGGTGTGTTGACTTGTATCGTGGTGGGGGGATGGGGAGGTTAGGAAGGGATCATTAGAATTTCGATGGCAACTCTAAGTAGCTGAGTGGCTGAGAGTCCTGGTGGCCAGGACACAAAGAGGAAAAGCCAACAGCAGATACCAGAAGGCCCTAAAATTGGTCAGTTGCTCTTAAGGGGGGGGGGGTCTCAAGTATGAGCCAGGGAAAGGGAGAGAGAGGGGAGGGAGGAAAGAAAGAAGTTAACAATGACGCTGGGGGGGGGGGCATTCTCTATTTCCTGCTTGTGTGTGAAGGAGGGACCTGCCGTGGTCCTTTATGGATACAGGAGCTGAAACCCAGAGAAGTGGAACTTCTTTAGGGTGGTGGCCTGATTCAAAGCACACGCCACCCACTCTTCCCCCTGTCTCCCCCCGAGCTGAGTGTTCAAGGGGACCCCTTCAAGGCTGGTGAAATTAGCAGGCGCACCCAGCACTGCCCACCTCCCGCTCCGGGTCAGGCCCTGTGACCGAGGCCGGAAGACAGTGTCTCATGATTTTGATAAAAGTATTCACATTTTATCAATGAAGACAGTGGTTCAGAGAACCTCGCAGAGGCCACACAGCTACTCTGCAAAGAGGGGGCCTGCACTCCTTTTTTTTTTCTCTTTTTTTCAATCGATTTTTTAAAAATAAATAAATGACATCGGAATGCATTACAATTCTTATTACCCATATACAGCCACACGTTTTCCTATCTCTGTATATAAAATATGTTGACACCGATTCCTGTCTTCATACGTGTACTTTGGATACGGATGTCTCTCACATTCCACCATCCTTGCTAACCCCCTGCCCCCTCCCTTCCCCTCCCACCCCTCTGCCCTATCTAGAGTTCGTCTATTCCTCCCGTGCTCCCCCTCCCTACCCACTATGAGTCAGCCTCCTGATATCAGAGAAAACATTCGGCATTTGTTTTGGGGGATGGGCTAACTTCACCTAGCATTATCTTCTCCAACGCCATCCATTTACCTGCAAATGCCATGATTTTATCCTCTTTTATCGCTGAGTAATATTCCATTGTGTATATGTGCCACATTTTTTATGCATTCATCCACCGAAGGGCATCTAGGTTGGCTCCTACCCATTCTCTCTCACTTCAGCTCAAGTCTCGGCTCAGCTATTAAGGAGGGACCCAGTGGCTTCCACCCGTATAAGCCTGTGGCAAATTGCAGAATGTTTCCACAAAGATGCCTGTGTCCAAACCCTTGGGCATGGGAAGATGTCACTTTTTGTGGCAAAAGGGATTTTTTGGAAGGTGGAGGTGCAGGAGGCAGGGTACTGGGATTGAACCCAGGGCACTTTACCAGCGGGTTACATTCCTAGCCCTTTTTTTTGAGACATGGTGTAACTAAGTTGCTAAGGGCCTCACTAAGTTGCTGAGGCTGGCCTTGAACACATGATCCTCCTGCCTCAGGCCATGAGCCAAGGGAGGCAGGTGGCCTTTGGAAGACGGAGGTGACAAGGACATAGCGTCTCCTCTAGACCCTGCGGAAGGAACTCAAACCTGCTGGCACCTTGACTTCAGCCCAGTGAGATTCCGTTTAGACTTTTCACTTCTGGAACAGCAAGATGACGAGGTGTTTGTGCTGAGCCACTGGAAATTGTCATAGGGTGTTGTTACAGCAGAAATAAGAAGCTCATACACAGCCTCACCCTCTTGTGTGTTAAGTGGAAACTAGGATCTTGGGCCTGCCTGTTCTTTGTGGGTTTGATGAGGATGGAATGTCTGGTGTCCTATGAGTCCTGGGAAGCCACTCCCTCTAGGTCACTCCACATGGACTAGGCAGCCGAATCAATTTTTTCTACCCAAGGAAGGCCCATTCAGTCTGTCCACATCTCAGCTGATATTCTTCCAGAGCTCTCTGTTCTGCTTACTTCAGAAAATATCTAGCTAACGTATTGCAATCAGTGAAGAATATAGCCAAAAGCCTCAAGATGCAGAGAGATCAAATTCCTATGATGTGATGTGAGCTCCTGGATCAAGCTCTGCCTGAAACCTAAATTACCCTTGAACTTTTCAGTTAGACAAGCCAAGAAATTTCATTTCTTGCTTAAGCTGGTTTGAGTTGAGTCACCGTCACATATAACCTAAAACATCTGATGCCTCCTACTGTGATTCTGGACCACAAATCTTTACTACAACCCCTGTATATAAGTGGCATTACTTCCTTTAATGGATGTGAAAACTGAGACGTGAATGAGTCAAGCCGCTTGCTCAAAGCGCAGCAACTCATACATCATAGTGAAATTCAAACCCAAGTTTGAGTCCAAAGTCTTTTTTTATTTTTATTTGTTTTTTTCCACCAGTACCAATCTCTAACTTTCATTTAACTTGAACACAACTCAGGGGGCCGTAAAGTCAAATTGAAAATGCTGTTTCTCTCTGGTCCTTACTCCCGACACTAAAAAATAATAGATCACCCTTGTTGTTAAGTCCTATGATGGAACCTCTTAAAAATCTCTGCTGAAAATCTTATTAAGTTTCTGCTCAGAATGTAATGCTGGGTAGTAAAAAGATACAAGCTCTTTGTAAAACAGTTTATACCAGAAAACACGTCGTAAAGCTGTTGCCTGTCAGGCGGTGGCCCAAGGAACCGTTCCACTTAAATTCAAATAACACCTAGAACAGTTAACGGCGGATGACTTGGGTTAGGAAGGGGGTGTCGGCTCGTTGTTTGCCCACCTGGTTGTAGGGGAGACCGAGCCTTGAATCCAGAATGAGGGGAAATATCAACACACGATCTCCACCCTCCCTCTCTCTTCTGCATTCCTCTCCTTCTGAACCCTGTTCTCTGTCTGCCCAACGGTGCATTTTGAATGCTGTGGATCTGAACTTGGGGGGCAGGGGAGAAGGGGTCTCTTTGTCCTATTTATGTTCCTGATCAGGGTCTCATAAGTCCAAGCACCTACAGAGGGATGTTGAAAGGTAGCCATCCAGGGTCACGGTCTTCTTTAAAAACTCCTGTTCCTTTTTTTTTCTTTCTTTCATCTCCAAACCTGGAAGATTACTATTTGCACCCAGAATGACACAGGGGGTCTTCAAACATGCCATGTCTTTGCATTTCCTCATATTTAAGAAGATGTGGAAAGAAACATAAATGGTACCATGCTTTGGTGACGGGGACACACGGCGGGTGTGACGGGGATGGGGTGGGGATGGGAGAAGAGGCCTGTGTGTGACGGAGCCGTCTGTCCTGGAGACCAGAAGTGCTTGACGGAGGCAGAGGGAGCAGATGAGCTGGCACAGAGAGTAAGTCCAGACTGGGACGGGGTGGGACACGGGAGAGTCTAAATGTCTCACTGACAGCGAGAGGAGACGGCACCGTCGGGAATCTCGTTGTTCATTTACACAGGGCTGAGAGTGGAGTCCGGCCTCGCAGAGGTGGTCAATAAATGTGTCCTGAATCAATTCCTCTGTCAATGAATAATGACTGAATGCTGGATGAGGACTCAGGCAAGAAGATGAGCCTGGAAGGGACTCTTACGTGGAGCTTTAAATTCATGCCATTTAAAGGGGCATCCTGTCTGGGCGCGGTGGCACCCGCCAGTCATCGCAGCGGCTCAGGAGGCTGAGGCAGGAGGATCGCGAGTCCAAAGCCAGCCTCGGCCAAAGCGAGGCCCTATGCCGCTCAGGGAGACCCTGTCTCAATAAAATACCAAACAGGGCTGGGGCTGGGGCTCAGGGGGCGAGCGCCCACCTGGTTGTCAAGAACTGTGGGGAAGGAGGCGAACACACCGCTGGCCATCAGGAGGTCACATCAAAAACTGCGTCTTCTGTTCCTCGGCCCAGAACCATGACCCTCAGCCTCCGGGGAAGCCACAGCTTGGAATCTAGAAGGACAAGAAAAGAGATTCAGAAAAGGCAGCTTTGTTGGAAAGCTCCCCAGCTTGTGAGATCCTGCTGGGGGGAAGGAAAGCAGCCTCCGGGGACCTGTCAGGAGGAGGAGCCAGAAAGCCAGCCAGGTGTCCCCCGAGCAGGCCTCCCGAGAGCCAGAGAAAAGCCAGGATCGACCCCCCCCCCACCGTGGTCTCTCTGTGTCCTTCCAGGACGTTGCAAAGACTCAGCCCGTCCCACTGGGTCGGAGCCCCGGTGACACGTCCACGCTCAGCCACGAGGATGTTTGCTGGACATTCGGTCACCGATGGCTGACTCTGCCCGTCATTCGGTCCTTCTTGGGCAACCCCCGGTCACCGCCCCTTCTGCAGCGAGGACATTGCGCTGGCCTTTGGGGAAAAAGGAATGAAGTGGCAGGATTTGAAACTGGGCTTCTGTGGACAGTGCTGTGTGTGTGTGTGTGTGTGTGTGTGTGTGTGTGTGTGTGTGTGTGTGCGTGCGCGTGTGGTTTTGATTTTTATTGATGTTTTTGTTCTTAGCAATGGAGGCAACCCCTCGATGGTTCCATTGGGGGAGAGAGAGGGAGCTGGGGGGCTGAGCCCCACCGTCTGTACCTTCCCTGTTTCTCAGGCCGCTCGCTCCTCTCAGAGATTCTCCTTGTGGCTGAAACAGAAAGATAAAAACTTCAAGGGCCACAGCTGTTCCTCCTGAACCCGTCTCTGTTCCCTTCAAGCCAGAGGTTCCGAGTCGCTGTTGACATCTCTGCTTCTTTATTTCGCTCCTCACGGGGCTGGTTGGTTTGACTTTGAACATCTCTCTCAGTTCTCCCTGCAGCCCCCCCATCCTACCAGCACCCCTTTCTTTGAGCATTACCACCTTGCGCTAGAAGGGATTATGATGATGATGGCCTCTCTTCCTGTTCTAGCCAGGAAGGGTTTGTTCTGGAAACCATAGTCTGTACTGTGGAGTCTTTAGAGATAACGTCTCACTAATTGGCTTAAAAGCTTCGCTAAGTTGCTGAGGCTGGCCTCCAACTCGAGATCCTTCTGTCTCAGCCTCCCAAGCCGCTGGGATTTCAGGCATGCAACCACCATGCCCGGCTACTCCTGCTGTCTTTTTACAGAGTTCGGGTCTCATCTCTTGCTATTCTCTCCTTTCAACCTGTGCCCAGCCACCGTACCTCTCACTGTCCTGAGAGTGAATGAAATTATTTCTGGGCTGATCCCAAGGTGCTCTTAAGACTTTGAATTCTCTTTTTTCCCAGAATCCTTGTCCCCTGGAACGGTGTGTCTTCCGGGATCCCCTGGCCTGTCCTTCAGAGGTCTCGGGCTTGGTCCCACGTCGCCAATTCAGCTCCGTCTGCCTCCGCAGCGTGGCACAAGGGACCTGCCATCACCCGTCCTTTGGAAGCTGCAGGAGACAGTCCTCCTCCCTACAATTTCATCCCCGGGATTTATTCTTTGAAATAAAGCACAAAGGACAAAGAGGGCCACGTCCATTCACGAGACGTGGGTCGTGGGAGAAGACGGGGCGAGTTAAAGCCGTTATCAGCAAGGAGAGGAGCAGGGAGCAGCACAGATGAGCCTCCAGCTCTGTCCTCCTGCTCCACGCCCTGAGGCCCCTCGTAGAATGTGACCACGGTTACCACCCAGGACCCCAGGAAAAGAACCCCAGCTTTCATCAGGAGCCCAGGACAACCTGCTGTATCCTGCCAGCCAAGAAAGACAGCGATTCCTAAAAACTGTACCGCAGACCTACGAAGTAGATGGAATCCCTACAACTTGGGAGGCTGAGGCAGGAGGATCCTAAGTTCGAGGCCAGCCTCTGCAACTTAGACACTCTTCTCCTGTGCTAGGGGACAGGTCATGAAAAAAATTGCAGTTAGGTGGGGAAAATAATTTCCAGAGTTGCATAGCACAGTAGAGTGACTATAACTAACAATCATTTATTGAATACTTCAAAATAGCTAGCGGACTTGGAAAGACCCGCGGCAGGAAGAAACGGTGGTGGGTGAGGGAACGGATATGTTAATTACCTCCATTTGATTATTACGCTGTGTATAGGTATCAAAATATCACACCGCACTCCATAGAAAGTATAATTATCATGTATCGATTAGAAACAAAATCACCCTGTGCTGTGGGATGTAGATGTTTTCCTAAAAGGAACGGAGCCGCCTCTGGGAGAAATGAAGCTCAAAATTAAGCGCACAAAACTCGATTTTGATTATAATTATTTTATTTTTTTATTATTGAAAAAAAAATCACACCTATCAACATGGTCTAATAAGCAAATGATACACTGTGAGAAGTTGGTCTACCTCTCAACTCCCGTGCCCCGGACCCTCTGCCAAACACTTGTGAACCTTCCCCAAAATATTCCACTTACTCCGAAAATAAGTGTCTGCAGATTTTTTTAAATGAATCGAAGTCTAACAAAAAGACTAAGCAGCCCGGCGTGGTGGCGCACACACCTGTCATCCCCGCAGCTAGGGAGGCTGCGGCAGGAGGATCGAGAGTTCAAGGCCAGCCTCAGCAACTTAGCAAGACCTTGTCTCAAAGTAAAAAATAAAAAGGTCTGGGGATGTGGCTCAGTGGTGAAGCACCTCTGAGTTCATATATACACACTATATATGTACAATATATACACACTAAACAATGCTTTGTTGTTTTTAACTCAAAATACACTTTGGTGATCAGCCCATGTGCACTCATAGACATCTGGGTCCTTTGTGACTGCTGTGTACCCAACTGGATGGAGGCTCATGGTTCATGTCCCTCTTCGCAGACCCTTGTTTTGACTCATAGACATTATGTTGTGGCATTCACGTGGCAGCATCCGTGACACGTGCACCAAGAGGGAATCCTGGGTCAGAGTTTTGAAAGTACCCACTGATCCCTGCAGCTGGAAGCCGCTCCTCCGTGGGAGAGCTGGCCAGGCGCAGGACTGGCCCAGTGAAGTCCTAAGTGCATGCTCTCAAGTCGCCCCAGGGCAGCTAACGTGGAGAGGTCTGCCGTTTCCAAACCTGTTGTCTCTGTATGGCCCCTCGCATGGCATTCAAGGCTTTTTACTGTCTTGATGCATCCAGGTGATTTAGGTCTTGTCTACGAGCAAAATGTCTGCTCAAAAACTCGAAAGCAGCTGGGTATAGTGGCACATGCCTATAATCCCAGCGGCTCGGGAGGCTGAGGCAGGAGGATCATAAGTTCAAAGCCAGCCTCAGCAAAAGCAAGGCACTGAGCAACTCAGTGAGACCCTGTCTCTAAAGAAAATACAAAATAGGGCTGGGGATGGGGCTCAGTGGTCGAGTGCCCCTGAGTTCAATCCCTGGTTTCCCACCCCATACCCCCCAAAAAACTTGAAAGCAAATAAGAGATGCCAAGAGGAACTCAAATTATGGCTAGTGTTCTCCAAAGCACAGAGATTCCTGGCCCCATGTTACCGTCATTAGCCACATGCAAAGAGTTGGAGAAAAAGAATTCTTAGCAATTTAAGTCCCAGGCATACCCAACTAGAAATAAAGTTGTAGATCCGACATTGCCCATAGAGCACCTCCCATACATACACACCTTATGTTATGACCAAAGCTGAGTGGAGCCCAGACTGGACAGTCCCTGTCCATAAAGGGCAGCCTCCACTAACTCAGCTTTGCTTCCTGTGGGCCAACAGACGTAGTCTCACGAGAATGTACCCAGCTTCAAGACAAGTTAGAAATCCAGATTTGCATGGAAAACCTCCCAATTGTGAAGACTCCAATAACAACATTTCAATCAGTCAACCCTGTGCGTGACAGAAACGAAAGTGTTGTCAGTCAAATGAGGCCCGAGGACCTCTCTGCTCCAGGGGTATCCAGAAGGCTCACGTGTTCTTCTCCCTTTCTCTCCAGACAGGTCCACCCCAAAACTCTGCATCCGTGTTTCCAAACCCAAGTTAACGGAAAGACGACCAAGGTCTGCAACTGACAGCTACAACAGAGCCTGGAACAATTGGAGACACCAGAGGACGACATCGCATATGACCAGCCACCCCACGGAAGGACTTGGGCCACAGAAGTGACAGGGAGGCGGGTCACCTTCAGAAGGTGACAATGAGGTGGCTTCCTGCAGAGCCTCCTCGGCCATGTCCCATTTCCCAGGTGGCGCTCGTTCCTGGATCCTTTGAGATGAGTCATGTGCTCCTTCCTGAAGCCCCTCGGAGGAAGAGCAGAAAATCCGGGGACCCCTCACACCCTCTTGCCTTTCCCCCCTTTGAGTGGGTTGTGCAGATTTCTCCTTGGAACAGCCTCTTGTACCTAGGGCGCGTTCTGGGAGGAATGTGCCTGCCTCTTGGGGAACTCACCCGGGGCAGCAGAGGCACCAGCAGATGTCTCCCCCATCAGACCAGAAGGTGGGGAGACGGGTTCTCAGGCCACCTGAAAACAGCACCCCAGAAAGATCGACCAAGGCGTGCACAAGAAAACAAGACGGCTTTAGAAGCAGCGTGACCCCGACTCCTCATTATTATTCTGGGAACCTAAAAGACTCTGAGGTTTGAAGTCCTCCGTATTCATTTTCGAAACCTTGCTGGGAATTGCTGGTGAATCCAAGAACTCTCCATATGTCCCCACGGGGTTAGCTCCACTACCCCCTTCGATACCCTCTCGGGTGATATCTCCTTTTGGGAAATGATTGAAGCCTTTGTTAGCTTTGGGTTGGTGGAATGATTTTTTTTTTTCCCCAGGTTTTGGAGACGCACCTCTTGCCAGTTCAAGAAATTCCACCCCTTAGTAATTCCTTGGTTGATTTCCTCTGCAAAATGTTCATGAAGCATGCAGTTTGCTTCAGACACTGGCCCTGGTGTTGAAGTCACAGGTCACTCATTTATAGTCAACGTCCTCTCACTCCTGAGTTTACAAGGCTTCACTTGGTCCCATATGATCCAGCATCTCTTGACCCAGGGTTGGCTCAGGGGTAAGTTCCTGCCCTGAAATTAGGATCTTATCCAGAAAAACCCAAGAGCCCAAGGTGGCTGAACTCACCCATTGCTGCTTGACATTCTCATGAGATTCTGGAGGAATTCCTGGTTCCCGGATCCAGGAATGGCTTGCTTTTTTTTTTTTTTTTTTCATCCACAGAGACTCCAGGTGCTTCTTTCTACCTGTGCCCTTCAAGGCCAGGAGCACCCAATACCCTTCCAATAAGCCCTCTTTTGTGTGCATTTGCTCAAGTCTGTTTTTATTGCTTGCAAGCAAAGAACGTCCACAGATGTTGCAGCTGCTTCCTGCTTATCTGGGCACCGAGTTGGCATGGCTACCTCATCTCATGAAACCTTGAAGGGTTTTTGTTTCGTCTTTTTTTTTTTTAAAACCAGAGATTTATAAAAATGACTTGTTTAAAGGTCACTGAATCCAGACCACGGAATACACAGAATATATTTCACTCAGTTTGCTCCCCCTGCCCCGTTACAATCTCTCTGACCGCACCCCCCCAATCAGTAATATCTAAAATACAATTTATTGTCGTTTTTGTGGTGCTGGGGATGGAACCCAGGGCCTCGTTCCTTCTAGGCAAGTGCTCTACCACTGAACCTCATCCCCAGCCCTAATGGACACTTTGAGTAATGACTGTTTTTTTTGTACCAGAAATGGAACCCAACGGCTCTTAACCACCGAGCCACATCCTCAGTCCTTCTTATTATTTTTATTTGGGGACAGGATTATGCGACGTTGTTTACAGTCTCACCAAGTTGCTGAAGCTGGCCTCCAACTTACGATCCTCTTTTCTCGGCCTCCCGAGTCACTGGGATGACAGGCGTGCACCCCCCATGCCCTGCTACTGATGACAACTGATGTCTTCTTACCGGAATCCTGATACGGTTTCTGAGGCAGCAATGACCCTCGTTCCTTCCCATCTTGGTTTCCTCTGTGTTGTAACTAACCCCCTTCTCTATGCGTCACGACGGGGGCATTGCTCGTTGCTCAGTGTTTGGAAGATGCTCGCACATTCTACTTAGTGATCGCTTTGTGTCAGGGCGAGCACCCCAGCGGCTTGTCTTTCGGGCTGTCTGTGTTATTGAAGCTTCAAATCAGTCCTATAGGTGGTATCAGATGCGTGACAAATAGGCGGTCTGTGTCTTTCTGAACGGAATTCCTCCAGGACAACAGAAAACATAAATTGCTCTGCTTATTTTCTGAGTCCAGACAGACAGTACCAACAAGCACAGACAGCACATGCCCCACCCTGGGGACCAGAACCCTCAGCCATTTGCCCTACAGGAATGTGGGTCCGGGATTGCAAATCTTCCCAATTCTTAGGACAGATTTTAAAATCTGGATGTGAGGGGAAATCTACCTTTTCTTTTTTAAGATGGTGTCAATGAGCTCAAGCAGGAATTAATGCTTTGAGGACCAAAGAAGGCGCATGGGTGGGCAGGTGTTGGCCGGGGGGCTGCTGGTTCTCGGCTCTGGGTTTCCTTCTCCTGTTCCCACACCCGGCTCCCACGGATCAGCCTCCCGGGCTGCAGAACCCCGAGCTCCACACGTGGGCTCAGCCTCATCCTCTCGCCTGGTTCAGAACTGACAACCTCTTGATCCACTTGCTTTGTGGCATGGCTCTAGAATCACCCCCGGCTCCCATTCTCATGTGCCCTTGACCTTATTCAAGGTCATCTGGCCTCCACCCTCCACGGGGGGATGTTTCCAGGGAACAGAGTCCACCCATCAGCTGGCTCCATAAAAAGAAGCCATCTAAGACGCAGGGAAAACGTGGATTTCAAAGTAAAACAAGTCTACGTTCAGATCCCCCAGCTCGGCCACTTAGCTTGCGGAAGGCACAGCTTTCTCATCTGTGAAACAAATACCTGTTTGGGGAATTCTATGCCATCACATGGGTCAGCACATGGTACTTTTTGCCTAGGAAGAGGGTCGTCAGGACACTTATCCTTCTATCATTGCATGTCCAGGGTCCATGACGAAGGTGTCAGATCTCCCCTCCACACTGTGGTCTTTCAAAACTGAGAGCTGGTGTCCGTGTCCCCCTGCTCTGCCTTCTCTTCCCTAGACCCGGGAGCACGAGGCATGTGTCAAGTGCAGAGCAAATCTGCATGAACGCTCCTGAATCTGGGGTAGGTTTGTGGTCCTGTAGAGACCTTCTGGAAGTCTGCCTGAGGCACGGTGGGTCCTGGGAAAAGGGTCATCTTTGGAAGACCATCTCCAGGAGATTCTCATTCAGCCTTGATGCTCCTATTTGAGGTTGGGAAGTAGGAGTAGGGAGAGGTTCCTTCCCATCCAGCCTGGGAGATTGGTGCAGCTACACAGCTCATAGCGACCCCTGCCTGAATCTCTAAGGGGGAGGCAGTGTGTGCAGACATGGGTTTTTCAAAAAAAAAAACATGGGGATTTCAAGCGGGGTGCTTAAATGCTCCTGGGACAGACACTACTGTAACTAGTGGGTAGGAGAGACCCACAGGTTTGTCCCTCACCTCTGCTATCTCCGACAGACAGACACCATCTCCAGCTGACGGACCCCTCCCAGGACGAAAGGGATGTTGGCTCTGGAGAGCTTTTACCCATGAGACCCGCAATCACTGCTATTGTTGGGTGTGACGGTGTGTAGCCGACAGTGTCTGTGACTTGACAATCAAGTGATGAGCTACCGACGAGGGAGATGAACCAGACGGCAGTTGAGGCTGGAGGCCACTAACATCTGAGCCTTTGCCTACCGACCGTTCACACCCGGGACTCTCGGATAACAGCTCCCAATTATGATCGCATTTATTGAGATGTTACTCTGCGCTGAGCGCTTCATACAGATGCTACCACGTCAACCTCACAGCAGATCTATGAGAAAAGTAATATCACCAGTGTGATTCATAGATACGGAATCTGGGCAGATGCAAACAGAAGATGAACTCACCAAGCTTTGGAGAAAGCCACAGAGAGAAGAAATATCCATGCACAGGTGACCCACTGGATCCCGATAGTCCTCCGAGGAATGCCCAGGCTGTGCCAAGCCGGGTTGGAGGCCCTGGGAAGAGTCCGTAGACATAGATGCTGTTCTTGTGTGGTGTCCGCTTTACAGGAAAGGAGGAGGGTCAGTTTCTTCCACAGTTTAATGTGCATCATCACCTGGGATCCTGTCAAAGAAGCAAACTGTGAATCAGGGGGTCTGGAGCAAAGCCCAGGATTCTGCATGGGGAGTGGGGGTGATAATGCTACTAGGTAGCACGGACCGAGGCAGCTACAAAAGAATGGAACTTTCGGTTACAAAAGTGGCCTTGTGAGAAGGAGAGTAGTTGCAGCCCCAGCTTGATCAACCACTGAGCCAATCCACGGCCACACGAGTGAAGGGGAGAGCAGAAAGAAATGGAGCAGCCAGGGGTCTCTCCTTAGTTCTCGCTGTGAATTTAAAATGCAGTTAGCCGTCAGGTAATTAAAGCCATTGCAAATTAAATGTAAATAAAACTGCAAAACTGATCCCATTAGTTGTTTAATATTAATTGAATACGATGGTAATAAGTTTACTATGATGGTAAATTGGCACCTATTACAAGAATGTGATACATATTACTAGACACAAGGTTCTTTTCTCTCCAGCAAGATTCCTCTAATTTTTTCATATGAGCTACCACTAAATCCACTTTTATATAGCTCACTGTGACGTTGTTGGGGCCTCTCTCTCAATTCAAAAGCACCTTTAATCTCTCATGGCCATCTCTTAGTTTTGCAGTAGCTTGTGACAGTTGAAGTCAGACGCCATTGTTCTTGGTGACGTCAAAATCAAAATCTTGATTGAATCGTCCGCCTAAGAAGTTCACTTCTTCTTTTATTAAAAAAAATGCCTTTCAATTGCAAAAGAGAATCGTTGTTTGTATTCCTGCCAAGATTATTCTAAATGAATGCAGGGAAAAGATGTTAAATGGCTTTAATTTTTTTTTTCTTTCATCAAAACAGTGTATTTTTTTTTTAAAAAAACTCCCTATTTTTTTTCTAAACATGTACTCTTTTCAGTTCCGTCTCTTTCTGCTTCACCGTTTCTTCTGAATTTTTACTTTTACAACATCAGATGGACGATATTTGCATTTTTTTTTCCTAACGTGGTAATTAATTTCTTCTGAGCTTTATCAGTATGGGATTCTGAGCCCTGAAAACCAACAGCGGTTTTCTTAAAATGACTGTGTGACTGCTTCACTACACGCCCGTTGCTCTCTGTGATGAAATGTTCTTTCTTTTTTCCTGGAGTTCAATTTTTTTTCCCCCAGCTAATTACTTGAGACATATTTTTTTTTTCCCCCTTGGTTCAACTTGTCCTAAGAATGTAGTGTTCTGTTGAATCCTCCTGTTACCCTGGAGACGCCCTCCTGGGCCTTCCCCGTCTGATGATGTCTTTATCCTGCCGTCTTATTTATTGATACTTTAGCTGTACATAGACCCTTCAGTTGGCGGGATTTGTTCCTTGGAAGGTCAAAGGCTACTAATATCCAGAATTAGGGATGGAGAGTCTAAAGCTTTTTGTTTTCACTTTGCCTCTCTCTCTCTCTCTCTCTCTCTCTCTCTCTCTCTCTCTCTCTCTCTCTCTCTCTTTCAGATTCTCTTTTTTATCCTCGGAGTTGTGATATGCTGGGGTCATATTCTGGGGGAGTGTGGGGGTTATTTTATCCATGGTTCTGGGCTGTGTGTGTTAGTTTGCAATCCGAATATTGCATCCTTTCATTCCAGGGGGGGAAAAAATTCCTCATCATTTCTTTACAATTTCCTTCTGTCATTTGTCACTTAGACGCTCACCATCCTGCGCTGAATCTTTGGCTGCTTTCTCCTATCGTCCACCTCTTTGGGTTTTTCTGTTCTGCTTCTGAGGGATTTCCTAGGTCTAGTCTCCCATCTTCCTGTTGGATCCCGGCTGTGACGACAAGCACGTCTCCACCACGCAGAAGGCCTGGTCTGTCGCCTTTCCACCGTGTCCTGTGATTGCTTTAACGTGGCCCCATCTTCCTGAGTCACGCTGAGACACACGTTGGAATTCATTTCGCCTCCCCTCCTGCCCTTGGCTTGACGTCGGTCTCCTCTGGACTTCTGTTTGGAGGCTGTGTGTTTTCTGGTCTCCTCCATGCTGGACCTTCCCCATCTGAAGAGCTCAGGGCTCGGCAACAAGGCCTTTCAGTCTGGGGAGAGGCCCAGGCAGACCACAGGCCGTGGACCTTGCTGATTTTGCCAATCTGCTGTCAGTGAAACCCATGTGAGAAAGCCCGTGAGCCATCACCTGTGACCCCCTGCTGCGATCTGACTGCTGTGCGCCCCCAAATTCACTTTCTGAAACCTAATCCCCAGTGGGACGGTATTGGGAGGTGCAGCCATTGGAAGCAGACTAGGTCCCAGGGATGGAGCCTTCATCAGTGGGACTGGTGCCCTACCCAAGGTGTCTCAGAGAGGTCCCACCGCACTTCCACCATGCAAGAACACAGCAAGAGGTGGCACCTAGGAACCTGGAAGGGGGTCCTCACCAGACACCCAAGGGTTTCCCAGCCTGCAGAATGGTGGGATGTACATTTCTGTTGCTTATAAACGATTCCGTTCCTGGCATTTTGTTACAGCAGCTCAAATGAACTAAGACAGCCCCGGAGTGACAGAACGTCAAGGGCATTCCTCAGGAGACTGCCAGCGTCTCTGGAAGAGAATGCTGCGTTTTTTTAAAGTCTTAGAACGGAGGCCCGGCTTCTAGGCATCCTGCCCTCCAGGATGTGAGCGAGGTCGACTTCTCCTTCATAGACTTTTGATTAACCGTCTGCTTTTCCACACCTCGCGACAACCACCCTCTCTTGGACCTGATTTCCCAGTGCCCTGGCCCCGGGGGTCATGGGCCTCCCTGTTCACTAGAACCTTCTGCCCACACCCTGGGCTGTGGTTTCCTCTACTCTGCTTCACCAGTTTAAAAATCCTCCGTGTTTTATCCACCTTACAGGAATTGGGTGAAATCTTTCTCTCTTTTTTTTTTAATTTTTATTATCGGTTGTTCCAAACATTACATAGTTGGGTGAAATCTTTTTCTTCCGATGACTTTCCCCCCTTTGATATTTAAACATTTGCTTTGTCTGTTCCTTTATTACCATTTTGTTGAGGTAGAGAGAGAGAATAAGCTCATGTGGCCAATCCATCCACTTTAACCTAAAGTCATTATTATCACTTTATCGGTGAAAACACCAATCCACCTGCAGCCCAGTCTGCTTGCTCACACCGTGGGTGTGTGTGTGTGTGTGTGTGTGTTGCCGGGGATGGGACCAGGGCCTTGTGCATGCTCGGCAAGTGCTGCACTACTGAGCGGCAACCCCAGCCCCGCCTTCCCACGACTTTAAAGTCATCCCGAAACGCATCACAAAGGTGCCCACCACCGGGGTTAAATGCAGGCAGAAGGTTTTCATTCAGGTATTCACCCCTCAGATGTGGGGTGCTGAACCCCTACTCTGCAAAGCCACTGGATCCAGGCTGGTCTTTTGTCGTGGTGCTGCATTGAAACACAAGGGCCAGGCCTTCGAACGTCCACGTGACCTGTCCCCAGAAGGCTGCTGCTCCTAAGCATGGGCCACCACCGTGGGCCAGGCAGCTCCTGTTAGCTGCGCGGATTCAGCTGAGGACGTCACCGCTCAGCTCTCCCCAGAGCTGGGGCATGAGGCCTTCGGTCCTCAGGGGGAATCCTGGCAGGTCACCACAGCATCTGTGACAGGTAGCAGAGTTAAGAAGGCATGAGACAGGCCGGAATGTGGTTCGACAGTAGATCACAGACCTCACATGCACGAGGCCCTGGGTCCAGTCCCCAGCACCCACACCCACACACACACACACACACACACACACACACACACAGCATGCAACTCAGCATGCAACTCAGCCTTAAAGAAGAATGAAATGATCGCATTTGCTGGTAAATGGATGAACCAGAGAACATCATGCTGAGTGAAATAGGCCAATCCCAACAAAACCAAAAACCGAATGTTTTCTCTGATAAGTGGATGCTGATCCATAGTCGGGGGTGGGTAGGGGAGAATGAAGGATCATTGCATTGTGCAGAGAGGAATGAGGGGAGGGACGGGGCGGTGGGGATGGGAAGGACGGCAGAAGGGGACATACCCTATCTACGTGTATGACTACACTCCCAGGGTGACTCAGCACCCTGTGCAGCCAGAGGAAGGAGCAGCTGGGCTCCATTTGTGTACAATGTGTCCAAAAAAGAGCATGAGACCCACTCCTGATGGTGGGGGGAATTACAAGGCACATGTTTTGAGGTCTTTCCTGCTTACCCCAAGCCCCTAGCAACAAAAATCAATAAATTTTAAGAAGCAATAAATAAAAAATGCACCCACCTCTAAGATACAAACATCTTAAAACCAAAAAGATAAGCCCGTACAGGTGGCACGCTGCCCTCACATGAGCTTCCTCCACGGCCACAAGGTGACTTCCCTATGGTGACAGGAGAAGGTCCCGCAGCCATGGGAGCCCCAGACCTCCTTGTTCACATTTTACGGCTGTGAGAAGGTATCATGAACATCTTCAAGCACACACACCAAGAAATTCCTTTCCTCCTTTGCTGTGTCATGTGCCAGTCCAAAAACCAGCCAAGGATAACAGACCTGCCAATCAGCCGCCCTGCCGAAGTCTGGCTTGGCACAAATCAGGAGCCACTTGTCAAAAAGAAACTAACTTTATTTTTAGAACTACAAACGCCAAACAAAACAGCTCCAGGGAAAAACCCTCAGAGCCCAACTGCCACCACCGGCTTCCACAAGCCTCTCTCCCCCACACCAGCCTCTCAACCTCCCACAATCCTCCTGCTCTTGAGGCCGATTGGCTGGGTTGCGTGGGCAGAGCCAAAGAAGTCACCCAATGAGCAGCTCCGTGGAGGAGCCAATCAGCTAGATGTTGCTGGGGCCGCTGTGAGCCAATCATCAGCTGGCAGTCTGAAGGGCAGGGAAACAGCCCAATGAACATCACCGCAGAGGAGCCAATCAGCTAGATGTTGCTGGGGCAGTCTGAAGCTTGCTGGCAGCTGGAAGTTTGCTGGGGCCCCTTTGGCTGTGGCTCTCAACACCGCCAGAGGTGGTTCTGCCGGAGAGGGCAAAGGGCAGGCGGGAGTTTGGTTCCTACAAGAAAATGGAAAACCAGCGTCCCTCACCATGTGCAAGGGACAGGAGCCAGGATGGTCGCTGGACACCAGGAGTCAGAGTGGCTTTCCCACCTCCAACAGGCAGAAGGGCACGGTCACAGCTCCACCTACCATGGCCAAGTGGCCCATTGGTCCCAGCGTCAGTTCAACATCACCAGCCACAGCCGGAAGCCAGTGAGGGAAACCGGACCGGGGGGAGGCTCCCCAAAGCGGCTGAGTTGGAGAGAAAGAGGAGGGGTCGAGTCCATCACTGGAGAAGGACTTGTACAAAAATCATAAAATGCATAATAAGATCTAATGCGAAGGAAGAAATCCATCTACTCCACACGATGGGGTGACTATTAATGAAAATCATCGGATAATCTGAAGCCAGCGTTAAAGTTATCATGATTTATATCCTTGGAAGAAACAAGGAACAGAAAATATACTTTTTTTTCTTTAAAGAACAAGAAGTTTTGGAGGTGGACACCAACGGTCATAAAATGTATATTTCAAAATGTCACTCAGGGATACTGGAAATGAAAATTATGGTTATTTTAGTCAGCTTTTTTTTTTTTTTGTCATTGTGACCAAAAGACGTGACAAGAACAATATAGAGGAGGAAAAGTTTGGCTCACAGTTTCAGAGATGCCGTCCGTGGGCAAATGACTCCCAAGCTCTGGGCTTGGGAAGATGCAGGACCTCGCAGCAAAAGGGCGTGGTGGCCAGGAAGCAGAGAGAGAGAGAGAGCTCTGCTCAGCAGGGACAAAATATAAACTCCAAAACCACGGCCCCAATGACCCACCTCTTTCAGCCAAATCCTGCCTGCCTACCATTGATCATTATCCATGCATCAATCCCTGGATTAGGTTATGCCAGTTACAATCTAATCACATATGAGCTTTGGGTGCCACTGCATGTCTAGGCCATAACCATAGTCATGAAGATTTTTTTGTTTCAAATCATAGATGGTAAAAATACCAGACGGGGTATTGTCAGCAAGAATCAGTGAATCGGAAGATATTATGAGAATTCAACAGAATGCAGCATGGAGAAATTTTTAGAAATTTATTTTTTCATTAAAAAGTAGTTAAAGAACCGGGCACAGTGGCACATGCCTGTGATCCTAGCAGCTTGGGAGGCTGAGGCAGGAGGATCACGAGCTGAAAGCCAGCCTCAGCAACTGAGAGGTGCCGAGCAACTCAGTGAGACCCTGTCTCTAAATAAAATGCAAAGTAGGGCTGGGGATGGGGCTCAGTGGTTACTGCCCCTGAGTTCAATCCCCAGTACACCCCCCAAAAAAATGTAGTTAAGGGACACAGGGAATAGACTGATAGGCTGCAAAAGGTAACAGTGGAATAAAGCAAGTGGCAGAGTTGAAATATTTAAAAATCTAATGGCTGACAATTTTCCAGATTTGTTGAAAGATGCACCAAATCGAGGTACGTAAATGAAAATAGTTGCGCTTCCCTACACATCTTACAGAAATTTCAGTATATCAAAAAATAAATAAATAAATAACACTGAGAGCTACCAGCAAGATAGGGCAGATCCTCATCCACGAGGAGGACAACTCATTTCCGGCCAACTTCTGGTCAACAGCAACTGATAGCAGAAAGCGATGGAGTAGTAATATGGTGTCCTCAGAGGAAAACCAAAACCTATAGTTTCAGATCTGGCTACCTCATCATTCAATGTGCAAGCACAATAAAGTCAACTTGCAAAGATGCAAAGAATGTACTTCCTCCCAGACGCTCACTGAAAGAACAAGGAAAAGACATCATTCAGAAAGACAGGGATCAGATGGACAGTCCTGTAAACATTTGGGAGTGGGGGGTATCTACTACACGGCTGACATTGATCTAGACACCGGTGGTTCTTGATGCTTCCTGCCCTTATGGACTTTATAGTCTAGCTCTGAAGAAACAGATAGAAGACCATCCCAGGCAGGAGGTGCCGAAGAAGGTCTATGGCTACCAAAGCTTGTGGATGTTACGTGAACCAGCAATCACAGACGAGGAAGTCAGCCACTCATGGTCCAAAGAACTGCAGCTCACAAGATTGATGAGTCCCATGACCTTCACAGGCAAGTCCTGATCCTTTCAGTCTGACAACAACCTGTTTTTCATGGATTATTAAAAATGAGACCATGGAACGTATGAATTCTCAATCCCTCCTTCCAGGGGGAACGATGTTAAAACTCTCTATGGAGACATTTAAAAGACATCCGCCTTTGTCTACACGCTATTTAATTCCTCTGATTTTTTTTTTTCCAGCCCTCGCTACGGATCATCGTTATATTTGGATGGTGCGGGTTAGAAAGGGGGATGGTGGAAGTGGAATCCGTCTCCAATGAAATAGCGACGAACAGAAATAAAAAGGAAAAGCCTGCCCTTTAGCCGGCTGTGCTTTCTGAGAAAGAGATGTGCCCATGAATTTGTTTCCCTAGCTACTACGCCGAAAAATAAAAGATGCACTATTTGGTCCTTTTATGGCTATTAGGATGATAAAGTGTCACAGAAAGTTATTGCATTTTAAGACAGTATTCTTCATGCACAGACTCTAGAGAGCAGGAAGAGATGGGGGAGACATCCTCATGGACAGAAATAGTTCCCGGGCTTATAGGTCTTTTTAGAAAAGTTCTGTGTACCCAGGAGACAAGACCCTGCCCGTGGCTGTACTGTGTGGTCTCAGGAGCGAGCCCACAGGTAGTGCCTCTGAAGACAAATACAATGCAGTGACTCTGATACCGGGACTTCTGCACCCAAAGGCACATAAAATCGTCTCGCCGGCTGATTTTGTGCTGAAGGAGGAGAATTTAAAAAAAAAAAAGACATTACATACCATGTAGCAAACACACCACCAGTTCAGCCATGTTGTGCCTTTTCAGGATTTTCAAATAAGGATGTGAAAGCCGAAGGGACTGTCTGATATTGTAAATGGTTGGGAATTTTTTTTTTTTGAGAAGGGCAGTGCTGGGGATGGAAATGGTTGGGAAATTGAGTTCTTCCCTTCTGTCTTGGGACAACATTGGGTTATACATTCTTGAAACTGAGAAATCCATGCCCTGGAGTTGAATAGAGAGATATTTAAGGGAAGGAATTTATATATATATATATAAAATAAGCAAAAAAACAAAAATTGTCTTGGCAAGTAACCCAATCCAATCTTGGGTATCCAGCACAACCTGATTACATCACAAACAAAGGGAACAGGTATGTCCACCATTGATTGGGTCTTTTCCAAGATTCATAAGCTTCATCAATAGAAGACCTTTCCCTCTTGTCCTAAGAGACGTGAGCAGATGACCCAACCTTCCTCCGGCCCTTAAGCAGCACCATCGTGAAATCTAATCGGAAGAGAATCTGTCATTTTAAAAACATTGTAACATCTCGACCTGCCCGACATTCTCCATCACGCACTGGGCTTACATCCCCAAAGGCCCCCATTGCTTCTGGATTTAAATGAAACCCCTTAGCGTAACAACGTGCCTCCTCTTATCTTTGCCATGTATATCCCCCCCCCTTCCTCTCTGCCGCACTTCTCTGACATCTCTTCCAGTTGGTTCCCGAATTAGCTTCAGGAACTTTAAGAGCGTATGAGCTGGCTGACCTCATCCTTCCTAGCCCACACCATAGAGAGATGAATTAAGGGCCTATTACCTTCAGGTTCTTGAAATGGAGGAGTGACCAGAGAAGACATCTGTGGTTGTGCAAATTCCCCATCCCTCGCAGATGGGGTCCACTGAGATGAAGGCGGCCGGCATCAGGCAGGATATTTGTTGCTGGATTCCTCTTGGGGAAATAATTCTGACATTCTGGTGAAAAGTGGCATAACCTGCTCCCGCCTCCCAGATTCAGTGCTGTTCCCAGGTCTCTGTCTTCCGCCATCTTTAACTCTCCACCCATTAACTCCCATGAGTCCAACGGCTCCAAGTCTCTTATCTCAATCTCAAAGTTCACCTCTGTTCTTGTTCACCCAAATCGACACATTAAACATAAAACAGGCTCCACACCTTACAGCCAATCTCTTATTACTCCAACTCTTTCATCTCAACTAATGAATCCAGTTCTTAGTGATAAGGACATGATAGAAATACTAATGTGGAACCCAGAACAAGGCTTGCACTTACCTCTTTAGTCAGGAGACACTTTCAAATCTTTCTTTTTCCTCACAATTTCTACTTCCTTTTCCCCTCCAAGACAAAGAAAGCATAAGGATCCTTGACGTAAGACACCTGACTGTGTGGTATTGTAACTTATATATATATATTTCTTCTTCTAGCCAGCTAATTTCAGTCAACCATAAATATGCCTATGTTAAAGGGCTAACCCCCAACCATTTCTAAATGAATATTAATGGTCAGGTTGTGAAACGTCTCACTCAACTTTATTTACTGTAGAGCAAGACTTAAACAGAACATACATGTTTTTCTGCAATTTGGCCTCCACCCAATTTTAAATCATAGCTCTATGTGCCTTGAAAGTATCCCCACATTTCCTCCGTAAATCTTAACCATGCTTCAAGGTCAAATGGCACCCTAACAAAAGGGTAGAATCGGTCAACTCCTCAGCGGAGAGAAGTACTTTATTGTTGACATTATTTAGAATCTTTATTGCTGACATTATTTAGAACCGCCAACAAACAGTGCCAACAGGAAGTGGGCTGATTTTGAATTGGTTTGTTATTGGTTTGTTGGTTTCTTCTAGTTCCCTACAATTACTTGTAGCTAGGCAGAGGGTTCGCACTGGTTTGATTAATGCATCACGAGTGATCATAGCTAAGAAAGTGGAGGCACAGAGAGGTTAAGCAACTTACCCAGAGTCACAGAGAATTGTCTGTAGTGCCAGGATTGGAATCCATGACTGTCTGATTCAGTTAAAGTTGTCAATAATGTAGAAACTGGCCCTTTATACCCTGTGGAACTGGGAGAAGACTGACCTTTGTTTCATATTAGCAATGTCTGGCCAGGTCAGAGTATCTGAGGTCAAGGAACGTGCAATTTTATTCTTCGGACAAATAGTATCCAAAACGGGAAAAAGTCTCCTAGTTTAATTTTTTGAGCATGTGCTAGACCTTTCCTTTTCCTTTTGAGGAAATATAAAGGGGGAGGGGGGGAAAAAGCATTCACAGGTTTTTCAGCCTAATTGAAATATTCTCTGTATCAAATATGTTCAATGTAGTAGAAACTACAGATGTTATTGCTTTAATTTTATAACCCAATTATTCTTTTATTTCCAGTTGTCTCCTGGATAAATTAACTCTTATCAGCTATTCAAATAGGTAATTATCATAAAGCTAAATACCACACAACCTCGTAATCCATGTCAATTTATAGACTCAACTGGGATAAAATCATGCTCTGGAGTCAGAGGAAAGAAAACTCCAGATTTTTATTATTTCTCAACATTTTCCCCCAGAATACCCCAATGAGACTTAACGAGGAGATGATTTCTTTGTGTGAGGGAAAAGGATCTAGAGATGGCTCTTTTTATTGCAGCAGGACGAATGTTAAAATCCAGGCAAAAGAAAATGAGTCTGGAATCCAGATCTGTAATTGATCAGCTGTGCAACTTTGGCCACTTTATTTTATTCCTTTGCATTTCCACATCTTGCTCTGCAAAAGAGAGGTCTGGGATAGTTTATCTCTTAAGATCCTTGGTAGCCATAAAAATCCAATGACTTCGCGCTTGTGATAGTACTATAGTATTCTGGCCAGGGACATCTCAGGAGTCAGAGCCTTGTAATTAGAATAATAATAAGGTCAAGTCCTGTGACCTTCTAGCACCAAATTGCATTCAATCCGTGTATGGTCGGAGGGCAAGGGCAGGATTAAGGTGAGACAAAGGAGGAACTCACATCAATGCAAAATTTAAGGAGTGACTCCCCAAAACTCCGTCATTGGAGCTAAACATCATTTGGATGCGGTTATTCTTAAAAACCGAAATGAATGCAAAGCCCACAATGAACCGGTATCAACATTTTGAATAAAGACCGGACTAACATCAGGGAGGAGAGGTCTGTGTGAATCAAAACGGGCTTCTTTATGCCGTGGACTTTTAAGAGCGTCCTTCCCCTAGCGCGAAGGCTTTACCGAGCAAAGGTCGATTGACTGCGCTTGAAGCTAATCTAACCTGGCGAGGGTCCTCGTGAGCAGGACAGGGCTGGAGGGCTGCTGTGTGGGACAGCTCAGGGTAAGGAATGCAACCGAGGCAAATGACCCTGAGCCCTCCGGGATGGACAGAGGCAAAGGAGGATCTTGGGTTCCTAATGCTGCCGATTATGAACCAGCCACTGTGCATGTCTGCTCCGGGTTCAAGGCTGAGGATGCAGTCCTTATGTGGAGCATGCTGACCTCACCGCAAAGGGACTCTCATACCCGTCCTTGGGATAGCATGCTTCAATGCTGCTCAGATTTCATTGGCCAAAAAAAAAAAAAAAAAAAAAAAAAAGTTATGAGGTGTCTAACCCTCACCCGGAGGGCAAAACCCAAACATCATGAACACAGAGCTGTGTTCCACAGCCCGCCCTCTCTTCCAAGATGGACCTCCCTCTATTTTACATAATGCACCCAGAAGAAACTCCTCCTCTCACTTGAAAGTCTGACCGTGGCTTTAGGCACAAAACCCAAGATCTTTCTATCAGGCCCAGATAGGGTAGCTCTGGATCCAGAGCCCTCTGACACACCCAGCACACACTATCACGAGAAGAGGGTGGGGTGACCTTACTCTCCACTGTCACATAACAAATAGTCCCCGAGCCAGTAGGTCAATCAGTCGTTTCGAACAACAAATATGTACTCACTTGGTTTTTTTTTTTTTTTTCCGATAAGTCATGCAGGAGTTGCTAAATGGTATAGGTCAGTGTCTCTCAGGAAGTTGTCATCAAGGTATGAACCAGGGCTGCGGTCCAATAAAAGCTCCACGGAGCAAGGTTGCCCTTCAGGACCATTCGGGAAGGAGCAAGAAAACTCACATGGGGGATGGTAAACCTCAGCTCCCTGCTAGGTGGGATTCTCTGCAGGCCACCTCAGTGTCCTGCTGACGTGATTACCCTCTCCTGGAGGAGAGTCTCTAGACACAGCCGTTGGCTCCAGAGTAGAGAGAGAGAGAGAGAGAGAGAATCCAAGATGGAAGTCCTCCCCTTCCATATAGGGCCCCCATTAAGCCATTCAATCACTTCCAGCCATCCAGGGCTCCCCAGCGGGGAACCGCAGCCTTGTCGATGTCCAAAGACAAGTAGCCATTCTCTAGTGAATTCCCAACTCAAATAATCATGAGGAAAATAAAATGGCTTTGTTTTATGACTCTAAATATTGCAGTGGGTTGTAACAGGTCAATCATAGGATAGAATACAACTGGGCACTTGTAGCCCAGTGCGGCCCGAGTGCAGCCATTGGGTGGATGGAAGCGAAGTCATGTGACGTTGTCTTTGGGACTGGGTTGCATCCACAAGCTATACCGGCCTCAAGCAGTCATACTGAAGGTTTGAAGTTCCGTGAGGAACTTGTGAAAGATTGGAGAGAAGAATATAACATATATCTTTTTTTTGGTAAAAAGTTTGGAAACATTTTTTGCCAGAGGTAATGTGGAAAACAAGATTCATATAAATGAGCTTCTCAACTTAGCTAAGGAGATTCCCAGGAAGAATGTTGAAAGTGTCAGCTGGATTTATTTAGCTACATACAATAAAGTAAAAAATGGTGAGAAATGAGCTAAGGGGGAAAAGAAGAAAACTCTTTAGTTTTTAGTTTCGAATAAGAATTTAGAGGAAATATAAAGGTGCCAAGACCTATACGTTTAAAAATAAAATCATTCCACATTCCCAGATTTTCCAGACACACACACACAAAAAAGATCTCAACATGAAAAAGAGCCTCAGGATAAAAATCATCTCACGGACGGGACATTGTTTAAAATCTCAAAAATGTTTATGGGAATAATTCAGGAACCCTCCCAAATAGATTTTTAACAAAAGACTCTAAACATCTTAAGGCTGTTGTCTCACCACATGCCAACTCTATAATGATGCCAGAGAGGGGACTATAATAAAGGAATTTGTGAGTATTGTTTTTGCCTAATGGTATGACGCCTAATAAGATTTATAGGAAACTCACATAGTATTTAAGATAATTAAATTGGTGGAAACGCCAGCAAATTCTACTTAATGAATTGGTGGAAGGATCATCAATTCTACCGAAGGGAAGATAAATACTACAAGATGGAAAGGGGCTTTTGTATTTCTAAACTTCCACAGGAAGAAAGGAAGTTGTGAAGGGACCTAAGTTGCAGAACTAATCTACGTCTCCTGGAACCGAATGGTATCAGAACATGGAACCAAGGACTATGGAAAATCATTTCCAGGGAGTAAAATTGGACCCCAAATAAAGGAACCAGTAACATGGTCCTGGCTTGCTTTTAGAATTGCAATTAATTTCCTCTTAATTGCATATAACTGCTGTGTGTACTCTATCTCCCCAAATTTTTGTCCATTTTGACGATTCTATATTTGCCTTTGTATTGCCAGTTGGGTGGATTTGGGAAATAGAGAGCTTACCCCTGCAAGTCACAGATATTTAGAGCAAGAGGAGCCATACACAAGGAACCACATCCAAAGACCTCATCCATGCAAGATCCAATTTGGGTGACTATATCCTGGAATTTGAATCAGTTCCGTGACGGGGTGAGGCTTTGATGGTCTTGGAAAATACGGAATGTGCCTTTCAAGTTGGAGTAAAGGTATTTGTGGCTAAAGGGCAGATTGTGGCAGATGGAAGAGGGCCGCAAATTCACTGGAACCCATCCCTGTTGTTTACCTTTTGAATCTGAGCTGACCCATGACTTCTTCAGTCACTAGAGTGTGGTAGAAGAGAATTGGGATTCACCCTGCCGGTTCAGAGCCTAGCCTTTCCAAGACGGGCAGTTTCCACCTTGGTCTCCTTGGAAGTCTGACTGAGCTATGCTGCAGGAACAAATCATTCCAATATCTCAGTGATTTTCCTCATGACTCTTATTCCTGGTTCACTCTGTGTTGACGGCAACTCTGGCCCTCGATGGGATCCTCATTACAGGTCACAGGATGAACGGAGCGCTCAGTCTGTATCAGACCAGACCTGTGGTAGAAGGATAGTAAAATAGGGCAACCATATGTCATCTTTTGGAGCTTCTCCTCGAACATGTCACACCTTACATCTGCTTCCAACCCATTGCCAAAACAAAACCAAAAAAACACAAAACCAATCATATGGTCCAAACCTTGCTGCAAAGAAGCTTAGAAGGGTGAAGGAGGTCATGAATAGTGGGTAAGCAGTGAGTGTCTTTGTCCTAGTGAATGTCATCAACCTCACGAGAACTCACCTGGCTCTGAGGCCCATAGTATCTTTGTGTCATAAATCAGAAAACCCAAGACAAGACAATATCAAATTTCCTCTCCATCTGAAGGCTTGGGGGGCGGGGGTCTTTGTTGGGTTCTTAATTTAATTTTGAGAAGTTCAAAAAAGCAAGACAGAGACACACTGTGTAGAAGAGCTCAAAGCCCGAAAGCTGGTATTTTCCATGAAAAAATTTGGAAAAGAGGATTTTAATGATTGTGCCCTAATTAAAGTCTTTCCTGGAAAACATCCCCAGAAACTCTTTTTTAAATAAAGTACTCTAGCAACATCTGGGACTAAATTTTAGGAGTTCCAAGATGGGAAGCAGAAAGACTAGTTGGGAGACTATTGCAGTCAACGTAGGCTCAAAAATAAAGAGTTCTTGGCCAAGGTGAGGAAGTTGGAGGTGGAATCAGGGAATGCATTCCAAAGACATCACACGGATAGAAAGAACTTCAGGAACAAATGGTAGTGGGTGGGAAAATTCAAAAAAGTCAGAAATTAGGGAGGAAAAACAGTATCGCAACCGACTTCCCAAGTCAAAAACACGGGGGATCAAATATTTTAAAAACAACAATTTTAAATCCCAGAATGAAATAAGGGCCTATCTCATTGTCTTTCTTTTCAAAAGGAAGAAACTCAGAGAAAAATTAAACGTTGAGAAATCCGACTACAAGACTTTTCAAAATGCCTGCACTCTTTCAAAACACAGTGTAATGCAAGGTCAGAAAGGAAAATAAAGAATAAAAGGAAGGGACACACAACAATAGATGATGACTGTCTTCCATATGTAAAAACTGGCTACAAATCAATGACAAAAAAAATGAACTTAGAAGTAAAAAAAAAAATGGTCAAAGACACCAAGAAGCAACTTGCAAAATAAGCCAAATCACTGACAAACACACAATGCTTGTTTTCATGGGTGATCCAATAAATTCAAAGTTCCAAATGTGACATGAAAATTTTCCATCAGCTCGCAGATGCTGAAACTATATACAAAACCGAATGTTGCCAATAATTTCAGATAAATAATGTCTCCCAGTCGCTGTTAATGAGGGTATTAATCAATACATTTGTTCTGGAGGGAAGTATGATAGTAACCCAACAATTTTTTAATGAAAACATCTTTCAACCCAACAATCTGACTTTAAAGAATTTATTGGAAGATCATCTATGTGCAAGTTTTGGTTTTGTATGTGTGTTTGTTTGTTGGTTGGGGGGTTTGTTTTTGTTGTTGTTTTGTGCCGGGGAGTAAACCCAGATGCACTTAACCACTGAGTCACATCCCCAGTCCTTTTTTATTTTTTATTTTTATTTTGAGATAAGTTCTTGCTAAGTTGCTTAGGTCCTCACTAAATTGCTGAGGCTGGCCTCAGACCTGTGATCCTCCTGTCTCAGCCCTCAGAGCCACTGGGATTACAGACAGGCGGCACGGTGCCTGGCTTTTATTAATAATCTTAATGCCCAGTAGCAAGGTAATTTGTCGAGCATCTCATGTACAAGTTATCCTTAAGATAACCGCAGTCAGTGACACATATTTCCAAAACTATCAGTCTCTCTACTCTTCTTCCTGCAGTACAGGTGTAATCCTAAGTCCCAATCCACCCAACATTTTTCTATTTTCCATTCCAGATGCTAGAAAAATGGTCTCTAGTATCATATCCCATATTTGCATTGCAGGTCTCTGAGTGAGATATTTTTTCCTCTATCTAATGGATTCTCACTGTTTGATGAAAAAAAAAAAGTCCAAAAATAGGTACAAAACAGTGGAGGAAAACAGCATAACTACAAGGACTTTATTTGGAAATATGCGTAAGCCGGAAACATTTGGGCACAGGCCAGGGCACATACACTCTGTTGCGGGGATTCTGAACCTCAGCGCTATTGACGCATCTGGCCCAAAGATCATTTGTCTTAGGGACATGTTTACATCTGCCTCTACCTATAGCAACTTTCCCCAAGGCCGACAATCAAAAGGGTCTCCAGACATTGTCAAATATCCCCTGAGGGCAAAATCACCCAAAGTTGAGGACCCCTAGTCTATTAGGACAGACAGGGATAGGTGGTAACAATTAAGGGATAGAACAAATAAATGTCACGAGAGAAAAATGAGTTTCTTGTGAAATTTTACTACCCTGAAGTCTTCCTGAAGAAAGAAAAAAAATATTGCAGTTGCCTCGTGACTTTAAAGATGACCCTTTTGAAAGGGGAGGTGGGGACAATTTGACAAATAGGGAAACTGTATCCATAGGGCCATGTACTCCCCATGAGCGTGGGTATCTGGGAGCAGGGGCTGTCTATAGGGAAAACAAACTCAGATCATTATTTGTGAGGATTGGGATTCTTCTGGAAAAAACAACTCCTTAGGAAAATCAAGAGGCTACCTATGGATGTCTTTGTTAAGAACTTTTCCTGGGGCTGGGGTTGTGGCTCAGTGGTAGAGCGCTCACTTAGCATGCATGAGGCACTGGGTTCGATCCTCAGCACCACATCAATGTAAAATAAATATATTGTGTCCACTTAAACCCAAAAAAGTGAATATTTTAAAAAAGAACTCTTTTCCTGAGAAGCCAAGACAGAAACCTTCACAGGTTTGAACTCCGACAGAGTTTCGCTTCACTGTTGGTCTCTGTTAACTTCCCACGGCAAGACAGGATCTTCCTGTGATGTCACCCTAACTCAAGTTTTTATTCCAGCCAAACATACTTTATGATATAATTCATAATCTCATTCACCAAGCATTGCTGGTACCCTACCAAGTGGCTATTCTTTTTTTAGGTAAAATTAAAATTTTCCATCTTTTTCTGGTTTCTCCCTAACATTCCATAATGGAACATAAGTCATTAATTTTTTTAACCCACATTATATTTGCAATATAGCAAATAATTCTTTCCCTGCCATTCTGCAAGGTATATTGGATCTCAATTCGTTTCAAAAGGCTTGCTATAGACAGAAAACATGTCCTCATTAATGGACCAACTGACTGGGAAAGGTGGGCTGGTACAAAGCAGATTATGTTATCTTCTCTCCAACTGTACACAAAATAGCATCCCTCAGGCAATCGTGGTTGGTAGAGCCGTCTTTAGAATGAGAACAACTCCAGGAAAAAAAAAATCAAGGAAGAGAAAAATCATTTAATCACCATTTTTAAAACTACTTCAGCGTGATAAAGAGATTGGGGAGATAAAGGGTAATCTTACTTACCTAGGGGATGATAGATGGAGGAATAATTTTTATGAGTCAACTCTGTACCATTCTGCATTGCTTCTGTTTTTTTTTTTCAAATTATGCGTCAACTTTAAAATCAGAAAAAAATAATGTTATTATGTAATAAATAATTCAAAAGAAATTTCCAGGGGATGAGGATTTGGCTAAGAGAATGGAAAGAGAGCGGCCAAGAGGTAGAAGGAAAAACAATCAGAAAATTGTCAAAGAAGAAAACTACGAAGTGATTATCACAAGAGAGGATGAGACGGGTTCAAAGGCTGTACGGGGGTCAACTCGGAAAGGGATTCCTACGGTGCCATTCCATCCAGTGACTAGGAGTGCTGTGGTGTGCTTGGAAAGTCTTAGTTCTGTGACTGTGGAAGAGGCTGAAAGAAAACAGCTGAGACTTGCCGAGAGAGGAAGAAGAGAGAATCTAACCCGGAAAGCGGATGACCGCTGGGTAGTTTTCTTTGCAAGGTTCTGCTTTTTTAGTGAAAAAAAAAAAATGAGATCAGAGACCCTGGATGGTCCCTGTCCAGTGACGGAGAGGACATAAATGTTGGGGACAGGATGTGCTGCATGGGCCAAAGCAAACTTCAGCTTCTGTGAACCCTGACTGAAGACAGCCCAAGAGGAACTGTCTCCTGGATGAAGCCCCCCACTTCCCCAGAACCCCTTTCCCAAGGACAATGTCCGTCCCTCTCTGATGAGCTCCTGACTCTCATGGGACAAATCTATTCGGAAGTTCGAAGGTATCTCAACAGGAGGCTATCTCATCGAGGTCACTGCCTTCCTAATGTACTAGCCCTCCCGTGCTCTGATCTCCTACAAACCGCAGCACCCTCTACCTACTGTCCAAGGCTAGAAATGGCAGCGGAAGGCTTCATTTCCTCCACATCTTTTTGACTTCAGCTCCTAAGCTGGTGTCCAATTTGTCTTCTCGTGTTCCGTCCTCTGCCAATTCTGAATATTCTTCTGGGTCTTATCGTTTCCTTTTTAAATTTTTTTTTAAATCGTTCTAATTAGTTATCCATGGCAGTAGAATGCATTCTGACACATCCTACTTCAGTGGAATATAACTTCTCGTTCCGTTGATTGTACGTGGTGTAGACTGACACAGGTGGTATAATCATAGGGTCATGGTGGTCAACTCACTCTACGATCATTCCTACCCTAGACCCGCTTCATCATTGCTTACAGGAACGATAAGATGGTTTCATAACATATCTTTCTGTCTCCGGTGTTCATCCTTTTGTTCCATTGAGCACGCACACCCAGTGGGTTCTGCAAAACCTAAGACGATTGAAAACCCTTTCATTGCTCTTTATCAACCCCATTATGATGAGGGAGCACCTTAAGAGGAAGGAGAAGTCCCTCTCCTTTATTGGCCCAAGACCATCTCCCTTACCAACATTATTTATTACCAGGCTTTCTCACAACTTGATGCTTTAATTGCACGAAACTACCTTGGCAAATTTGCAGCTGGGTCTCGGAACATAAAAATTCCGTTTTCTTGGAATATTTTCTTTCTTTTCCTGGAAAATTCCTGCTTAGTCAATGAAAAGAATGTCATTTATTCCATGAAACTTTTATTTTTCTCAAGGGGAAACAGATTGTTCCTTTTTTTTTTTTCTCTGCATCACTCATGCCTTGCATGATACCTGGAAACCAGGAGGAGATTTAAAAAAAAAAAAAAAAAACTGAATGTTCGTGATCTGCTCGGAACACTTGCAGAACAGTCAGCCCAGACAACAAATAAGAGTCATAAACAGTTTTAAAAAAAAAAAACCCTTCTCTTAATCCCCAGCCCATTTCTTTACAGCCATTTGATCATTAAAGCAGTCATTAAGTCAATCTGTGGATGCTCTCCAGGCACAGTAGCAGGGGCCAAGAAGACAATAACAAATGCACGTATCTTGCTCTTAAGGAGCACAGAATCTCTTGGGGTTCCTGCCTGTCCACTCATCTCTCTTTGCCTCTGAACTCCTTGCTGAAGACAGGAATCTGCTGGCTCATGCTCCACCTTGCATTTTGAACACAGACATACAGAAGGGTTTGGGGGCTCCCCTGTCTGCCCTGGCTTGGTGCATTCTCAAAACTCTAGGGAGAACATTTCTTTTTAGCTTGGGGACACTGTGAGAACACAAATGGCCACCCTGACCCTTAACTGGTGTGCCCAGCTGAACCGATCCCGACTCCTTTGAAAATCATGACTAACGAATTTCTCAGTCCCTCTCTCTCTCTCTCCTACGCCTTTCTGGATGACTCCTGACTCACAGTAGTAGTGTTGTCAGGGTTTTCCCCACGGTGTAGAAGGCCCCAATAGTGCAGGAAGGAGGGTCTTCTACCCGGACAATCACAGGTCAAACTATCCTCTGCAGCTCTGCAGGGAAAAGAGAGACGTGAGGCTGAACCGGGAGGCTGGGGAGCTGGAGGGAACTGTCAGTATCAAGAAGGTCGCTGAGTCTGCCCTGGCTGCCAAGTTCCTGGGACTGTTCCCAGACTCCCACAGGGCTGCTTCAATCTGGCTACAGACTCGGTGCCATCAACCAGCATCTCCGGCTCATTCTGTGGAGTGAAGCCAGGTTCCTCTGGGGTCTCAGATGCTTTCGCGGGTGTGAATGGGGGCACCTCAGGAAATCACGTTCTTGCTCTCAGCCCTCAAGTTCCTAATTTGTGGGCAGAACTAGAATCTAGAAATAATGCACTGTGTGTAGAGTATATTTTTAAATCGTATCTATGTGGGTCCACCTGAGGCATCTTGAAGAGGCTCCTGGGCAGGACCACGGACAGATCCCGGTGCAGCCTCCCACTGTGTCTAAACCACTTCTAAGAGGCATCTGCACATTCGCAACCACAGAAATAATCAAGTTTCCATGGGAGCCCGGGTCCCTGAGTCACTGAAGCATCCTATACATTTTGCATAAGAAAAAGCACAGGATAACCTGAATAGGGAAACGTGCCCGGGAATAATAGCAATGAGCATTTCTAGAGCACTCGTTGCCGGTTGCTTTCTAAAAGAATTGTCCCCGTATTAACTCATTTCACTCTCCGAATGATTCTTTCCACTTTACAGAATAAACAGAAGGCCTCCACAAAATCTCCATCACTTAAGTATAGAACTCGAGACACATCTAAGATAGTTTGATGGCTCTTGAAAACGTTATCCTTCAAAAAAGTCTGCTTTATGCTGTATCACTGTAATTTCGACACAAAGTATACACACATTTTTTTTTAATTCATTCTCTTTAGTATGGGGGGTTGATCTGAAGACACTGTCTTTATTTGGCTATGGAAAAAATATTTTCTTATGTTATCTATTGTCTATTATTAAATAATTCCATCATGTTATCTATTGTCTATTATTAAATAATTCCATCTCTCTATTTTATTTCTTTCCCTCTTTTGGGGGAAGTGGCTACCAGAGATTGAACCCAGGGCCACTCAGCCACTGAGCCACATCCCCAGTCCTATTTATATTTTATTTAGAGACAAGGTGTCTCATTGAGTTGCTTAGCATCTCGCTTTTGCTGAGGCTGGCTTTGAACTCATGATCCTCCTGCCTCAGCCTCCTGAGCTGCTGGGATGACAGGCCTGCGCCACCACACCTGGATCTTGTCCTTTTTTTTGAAACACATCTTCATATATCTTGGTAGAGTCCAACTCACCCAAAATCTTGAGTGTGGACAACATGTTTAACAATCGTAGTCTTTGACTCTAAGTGTATCAGAATCTTCCATAGGAATTTTTGAAAATGCAGATGTTTGGAATCTCAAAGATCCAGATCCAGGAGGTTTTGAGGGGAGCGCAGGCAACCCTATTATTAAACTGTCTACAGGGAGCTGTGTAGCTTAGAAGCCAAGAACCTGTTTCAGCATCAATAGGCAATAAGACTTCTCCTATCTCATTGCATTTCTCCACCTGTGACAAGTAGGTAATTGATGAAGGATTCGGGAATTCTGAAGTCTGATCAAATATGATCAATAAAAATGAGAAAGAGGTCATATCATGCAAACGGGAGCTGAAGACGCCTTGGTGTGCATCCCTAAGTTTCTTCCCATCTTTCTGACTCTGGGCTGGGAGTCTCCCTTCTATTATGTCTATATGGCCACAAGCTACTCCTGCATAAGTTGTGAACAGTTCCCTCCATTTATTTTCTCCATCATCTGATCATATCTGCTTTCCATCGATGAGGAAGGCCTGGAGTGTCTTGTGTAGCATTGGCAGCCTTTCTTCCCCTCTATGCCTTGATGGATTCCCTCTTTCCCACTACTCGTTCGTCACTTTGAGAGGTTTTAAAGGCAGGAGCTCCCTGCAATCTCACGAGCCAGTTTCTCCCTCCACCGACTCTGTACTTGACCCTGGGTGGCTGCTGTATTTTTCTGCTATGGGAGAGGACTTCCTCCATCCAATTCATGGAGAATTGCAATCCTTCTCTCCTCCCCGGAGAAAAGCCTTGAGGCCAAGCGTGGAGAGATGACCTTCTTCCTAAGGTAGAGTCGGCAGCTGGGCCTGGGAAGAGCTCTTTGCCTCCTTCTCAGGACCTGCGTGTCTTCACCCACATTCACGTGACTGCCCTCCCTCCCTGACATATGGCCAGTGGTCACAGGGCTCGTCCTCAAAGGAGCTTCCAGCCGGATGTGAGCTGGAAAAACCCCTGGTTCATGCTGATCCGACTCCAATGCAGAGCCAAGTTTGAGGCTCGCCCTGCTTACAAGCTGGAAGCTAAAGCACCTCTTAGCAGGTGATTGTGATGCCAAGTGGCAGATGCCCGTTTTCATCTGAACACGGAGATTGTGTTGAGAAAAATAACAGAAAGGACAGTGAAGACTTGGCACCCAGGTCCCAGAACCAAAATTTCTTTTCTACAAGCAACAACAACAACAACAAAAAAAAAAAAAAAACTACAGAACAGGAAGAGATGCCCAAACTCTCACAGGGACCAGATGTATTTTATAAATCAAGAAAAATAACGATATATAGCTGGGCAGGGTGGCACAAGCCTGTAAACACAGCTACTTGGGAGGCTGAGACGGGAGGATCAAAGGGGCGAGGCTAGCCGGGGCAAACTTAGCAAGACTCTGTTTCAAAGTAAAAAGGACTTGGTGGTAAAGGTCTCCTGGGTTCAATTTCTAATATCACCAAAAAAAAAGGAAAAGAAAGAAAAAGAATGACATGGTAATATGCAAAGGATAAAGAGTGATAGCAATATTTTAGTTTTGACTCCCATTCCTGACTCCTCTTGCACAGAAGGAGACTAATTAATACTACCCTGACCAATTGGAACACAGGACCATTGGAACAGTGAGGACAACCTCTTGTCTCCATCTCTATTAGCCGCAATTGGGAAAAAAAGTATCCATCCAAGTCTTAGAGGGTCCCAATCTAAGTTGCTCAGTAGAATGGCAACCAATGACCAGGTTGCCCCCAATCCAGTTGCATCAATATCCCATTGTATGAAACAGTCAGTATTTTTAAAGTTTCCCAGATGATTTCAATCTGCTGTCAATATTGAGTGGGCAGGCTGGGGTTGTAGCTTAGTGGAAGAGCATTTGCCTAGTATGTGCAATGCTCTGGGTTCCATCCGTAGCACCATTTTTTTTTAAAGGCAGTTCTGAGGTGAGTATTGGGAATGGGGATACCAAACGAAGGAAGTTAAAGATAAGCTTCACAGTGCAGAAAGATTTGTTTGTTGTTTATTTGTTTTGGATACCAGGGATTAAACCCAGGGATGCAAAACCACTGAGCCACATCCACAGACCACTTTTGCTTTTTACCTAGAGCCAGAGTGTTGCTTAGGGCCTCACTAAGTTGCTGAGGCTGGCTTTGAACTGATGATCCTCCTGCTTCAGCCTCCTGAGTCTCTGGGATTACAGACATGCGCCACCACACCCAGCTGGAAGGTTTTGATACTAAGCTGTGCATCTCACGTGATTAAGGCAGTGCACGGACCACGGGTACTTCTATAATGGTAGGTTGTGCACCCAGACTTTAAAGCATTCAGCATAAATAACTTCTTAAATATGTAGAACAAGAGAGGAAAGCAGAGAGAACATGCAGATGAGAATCCACTGGATTGTTAAATGGGATGTGATGAAATGGACATTAGTGTCCTCTAAGGCTCTATTAAGAATCCCACATTAAGCTGGGCACAGTAGTGCATATAACTTTAATCCCAGCAATTTGGGGGGGTTGAGACAGGGGGATCTCAAGTTCAAGGCCAGCCTCAGCAACTTAATGAGACCCCGTCTAAAAATAAATAAACAATAGAAAGAGCTGGGGATGCGGCTCATGGGTAAAATGTCCCTGGGTTCCATCACTAGTACAAGTAAATAAATAAATCATAATCAAAGAATCCCAAGTTGTTGTCATGGTCTTGCCCCATATGAGGGCACAGAGACCTGTACTGACACCCTCCACGTGCCCCACACTGCAATGCACAGCAGACCTGCAACGTGCAAGACCTCACCTTACCCTCCAGAAGTCGATCGTGTGGCGAGAAAGATGGATAAACGACTAATTAGAGCAGAGGACACCTTCCAAAAGATAAAGTTTCAAATGACTATTGGAGCAGTGAGGAAGGCGTGATAGGATTAAATCTGATGTGTGGCCAAGAGAGCCAGACAAGACTTCAAAGCATAGGCGATCATCGAGATGGGACTGCAGGTGTGAAAAACAGTTTTCTCTGATGCAGTCACGGGTGGTAAAACCTTACAGGCAAGGAGATCTAAAAAAAAAAAGTCAAACACATGAAGAGTTTGACAATTGTGTCAGAGTGGCCATGACAGAGTGCCAGAGGTAGGTGGAGGTGAAATGCAAAGTCCCCTTAATACCATGTTTGGTGAGCAATGGCAAATCAGCTATTGGAATGCTTTTGAAAGGCGAGTGACAAGAGAATACTGGTGTGTGGTGTGTGTGTGTGTCAGAAACCTTTTTGGCTGTGGGTGAAGTTCAAGTGCAGTAGCAACACATGGAAATGATGCTCCCTAGGTTATTACAATGACCCAGGTGTACGTCTGTGATAAAGCAATGGACACGTGGGAAGAATACAGAGGGATTAAAACAAGGGAGGTTTCAGAGAGGCTGGGAACTTGAATGGGAACTTGGCTATAGGGTAGAAAATCAGGAAGGATTTCTTGATTTCTAGCCTGAGTGAATGAGAGGCACCATCCACCAAAATGCGGGATAATGAAAAAGGGACAACTTAGTAGATGAGATGTCAGGTTTGGGTCTGGACAGAAAGTCGGTCATGTTATTTGCACTATTGGAACGGGAAGACCCTCCCAGGCCCCTCCATTTGTGCTTCATTAAGCACATAGTAAAAGCTCCTCCTTGTTCCAGAGAGCTTTTTGAGAAAGGATCCGAGCTTGCCTTTCATGACAACTTGAAACTGTCAGTGAAAAATGTCTCATGCTCAAAACCCCAAGGTTGGCTCTGTCTTTGGGATTTGTGGAAACCAGTGGTTGTGAACTCAAAGTTCTTTTGGAGCAAAGCAGACGATTCAGATCAGGTGGGAACCGGAGAGAGGCAGAAAGTTGAAGCCCTGTCGAAACGGAAATGCTCTTCCTTAGCTCCAAATGGTGGCTCTTCTTAAATAGGGGATCTGGGTGGAGAAAAGGGACAGAGAATGGAGGAGCAGTGACTGAGATTGGGGGTCTCTGATGACCTCCTGGCTGTGGCTCACCTGGTCCCTGGGAAAGTTTCCATGCAAAGGCACAGGGACCTAGCTGCAATGGTAACATCCTGCCTGAGGAACTTTCTGCAAGAGTCTTATCAGCTTTGACCTCGATCTCAGGCACACAGCTCCCAGGGAGGGAGGGACACTCATGCTAGACAACCACAACGTTTCACCAGCTCTGCTGCTCCTGAGCCTGCTCACTTAACAGTAACTAAACAATGCGCTTCCTTGACCACTACACAAAGCTCCTAACATTGCACGTTGCAACTGTGGATTGCAACTGTGAAAAACTAGAAACCAGGTGTTTCTAGATCTGTAACTTTCCTGAGTACAAAGAATAGTGCTTGCCTATTCTTTGAACAGATAATGAGACATATATAAATAAAGATTGCTGGCATAACTCTTTAGATCTGCTTCTCCATCAGAGAGCAGCACTGTACTTGATCCCATATTTTCATATCTGTGTGTGTCTCTCTTTTCTAATCTCCCATTGCCCCTCACTGGTACCGGGAGTTTGGCCATGCTGGTCAACGGTGTATCTGTGTTGTCTGGGTGTTTCAAAAGAAATTGGGTTTTATGTAAATAAATTTTTATGAGAACTCTCACATCTTTGCATGTTGACAAATAATTCATTTTTAAAAAAATTGCTGGGCTGGGGTTGTAGCTCAGTGGAAGAGCACTTGCCTAACGTGTGAGGCCCTGGGTTCAATTCTCAGCACTGCATATAAATAAATGAATAAAATAAAGGTCCATCAACATCTAAAAGAAATTTAAAAGAATAAGAAAAAAAAAAACACTGTGCTAACCAATGACATTTATCTGTGACCCTAGACTTTAAACCTTCTTGAAGCCAAAGATTTACAGAGTTGGTTTGTGTTACCACTTTAAGATAACTTTGTGAGAAAGAACTCCGAAAGTCTCTTTCAATTATAAAAGCTGCGCTTTTCATTGACCCTAAAACTAATTCTTCCAGATCACTCATGGCCCTTCTCTTATATTATGCCAAGAATCAAGGAACAAAGCCATGTTCGATCCATTTGTGTCGTTTGTGATTTTATTGACTTCATCATCATCCCTGTCAGCCTTCCTGTTTCTGAACAAATATTGCAGATTAGTCTGTATTCATAGGACAGTACTTTCACAGATACAAAAAGTTCCTGACTCACAACAGTATTCTGTTGGGCCATAAAAATTGACTCTAACCTCCTTACATTAGAAGACATCAGAGCCGGATACACAAAGTGCATTATTCAAAAATCATACTGCCAGTTTCCGACAGAGCATGTCTGAGAATCTAGATATACCAACCCTCGCTCTCCCACATGCCTGGGCTACAAGTTAATAGTGTATTTAATTAATAATATTTTTTTTCAAATTGCTGCATAATGAACAACTAGGAAATATCAAGGCCTGCAACAATAAGCCATTATTTCTTACCCAAGTGCCTACAGGTCAGCTGGGTTCTGCAGCCCTCAGCTGAATTGTCCTGGGCTTCATTCCAGATTTCACATCTGCTTCAAGTCAGCTGGAGTGTCCCTGCTCCCATTCTGGGGCCTAGGCTTTCCAGGAGGATGAATAGTGGCTACCTGAGATATGTCCTTGTCACAGAAATGGCCAAAAAGATCCAGGAGGAGGAGGCAGAAATACACAATACTCTAAAAGTCTAGACTCCAAATTTCTCTGCTGTCATGCCAGAGGAATGCTGCCCATCAAAGCAAGTCACGTGGCAAAGCTCAACACCAAGGAGACAGGGATGTCCGTAACCCCTGGAGATGGGGTGGGACGAGATTAACGTACACTGAACATTAACCCTGACGGTCACAGCTCACACTTCCTGAGGGAACGCATCATGCCCGGCATGGCTTCAAGCACTTTCCAAATATTACTGAATGTAATCTTCATGAGAACCCTATGTGGCCTGCAGAGTCACCTCCATTTCACAGATAAAGAAATTGAGATTCAGAGAAATTAAATGGGTAGATGGATGCACAAACTTTTACTATTCGGTGGCAGAACAAGATCTGCAGGAGCAGATGACGTGTGCACTTGGCCACTGTTACGGTTTGGATGTGAGGTGTCCCCCAAAAGCTCATGTGTGAGACAATGCAAGAGGGTTCCCAGAAGAAATGATTGGGTTACAAGAGTCTTAACCCAATCAGTGAATCCATCCCCAAATGGGATTAACTGGGTGGTGGCTGAAGGCAGGTGGGGTGTGCCTGGGGGGAGGTGGGGCAGTGGGGTATACATTTGCGTCTGGCAAGTGGAGTCTCTCTCTGCCCCCTGATCATCATGTGAGCTGCTTCCCTCTGCCACACTCTTCTGCGGTGATGTTCTGCCTCTCCTGGAGCCCCAAAGGATGGTGCCGGATTTCTATGAACTGAGACCTCTGAAACTGTGAGCCCTCACGTAAACTTTTCCTCCTCTATCATTATGCTGGTTGGGTCCTTTAGTCACAGCAGCGAAAAAGCTGACTCAAACAGCCACCATAGAATCTTGGAATTCGTTGCGTACCTTTAGGATCCCCATGCACCTCTGAGCCCAGAGCCACGTCAGCTGTATCAACCCAACAGCCGATTCATGCCTGAGACCAGGTGGTTGCAGTCATGGTCCAATCTCTGCAGGGTCAAACTTCTTTGATTACAACATGCAAAGGGGACGGAGAAGGGCAAACAGGACTTTAAGGGGGAGACTGGCTCCTTCAATGGCAGCAGTTGAATTCCATGTGATTTCAGGAATCATGACCCTCCCCCCCCCCAAAAAAAAAAAAAAAAAGAAAAGGAAAAAAGAAACTCTGTGCCCAAATCACAGTGTGCAACTCTTGGGTAAGAGGTGAGTTGTTTTACATGATAGCTTAGCCTTTGAGTTACAACAGTACATAGGAATGAACCCTTTTTTCCTCATGAAACATAGCCCCAGAGACTGTATAAATAACTGAAGCTGATTTAACTTGGGAGTTCAGACTGAGCCCACAAAGGGACGTGACATTAAGTCAAATGTCACTCTCAATTCTTTTGACACGTATTCCCAAACAGAAAAGGGCAAGACCTAACAAGGACATTGGTCATGGAGGAATAGGAGATGAATTGGGCCCAGGGTCAGAGACCATTGATCTCTGATGTTCTGATAATGAGGTAACCCAATATTTCTATAAGCATTTATTATGCCCTAGATCTTAATGCAGGGTTTCCCTTTTCGTCCCTGCTGAAAGTTGCTGTTCTGATTTTTTTTTTCTTTCTGGTTCCCTCTACTATCTCTTGAGATGGAGAAACTGCCCCCAAGTTGACCGAAACTTTTCTCCAGGGATCAGGCCCCGGACTTGAACTGGCCTCTGGTCTTCACTCAACTAAACGTAACTCCAAAGTATTTTTCAAGCAACTGCTGCTAGAACTGATCTTGTTGTCCACCAGCCGAGACCGAACGGTGACTAAATATCTAGAACTTTTAATCGCCAGGAAAGTTCAGGGAGAGTTTTAGACCTTACATGAACCAATTTCAGAGGTCAATAGGGAAACCAGTTCAGATCAGACTTACCAACACTGGCATCACATTTAGTTATCTACCACTGGGTGATGTCTCCTCCATGGCTGATCTAGAGCTCAGTAAAAAACTGTGGGCTGGGGTTGTGACTCCAGTGGTAGAGCGCTTGCCTAGCACATGTGAGGCGCTGGGTTTGATCCTCAGCACCATATTAAAAAAAAAAATCAAGGGCTGGGGTTGTGGCTCAGTGGTTGAACACTTGCCTAGCACATGTGTGGCCCTGGGTTCGATCCTTAGGACCACATAAAAACAAATAAATAAAATAAAGATATTAACTAAATAAATAAAATAAGGTATTGTGTCCATCTATAATTTAAAAAATAGTTAAGAAAAATAAAAAGACCTGGAAAAAAGTTTGGCTCACTGCTTGTGTGGCTAAATTGGATTTTACTGTAACACAATTATATTCATCTGCTCTCGAGTATCTACACTTGTTTCCAGACTGAAATAGCAGAGTTGAGGGTTTGTGACAGAGTGCACTTGGCCTGCAATATTTATAATCTGCCCTTGTACAGGAAAGGTTTGCCAACCCTGTTCTTGTCCTTTGGATATATTAAAGAGAGAGATGTCAGGATCCTGAGTTAAGCATTTTGTTTTGCAAAGCTTAGTGTCTCAAAGTCCATCTTGCAATTGAGATGGACATATCATGAATTATTGTATTTAAAGCTTAAATATTGTGGCAGCTTTAGGGAGTGTCCACAAATTCTTTGAGAATCCTTCCACAGGGAGGTGGGTGTCTATGTGCCTTACCCTTTGATCTAGACAGGAGTGTGATTCACTTGTAACCAATAGAATGTGGCGAAAGTGATGCTTTGTGGCTTCTAAAGCTGTATCAAAAAAAAAAAAAAAAAGAATGCAGTTCAGTTTTCACCTTGTTCGTTGGAACCCTTGTGTTGGAGACTTGAGCCACTATTGAAAAAGTTTGACTGACCTGAAGCCACCATGCTGCAAGGAAGCTCAAGCCATCTGGAGGGGGCAAGGTATAGGCTCTCCAGCCAACTGTCTGTGCTGAGTCAACTGCCAATCATGCAGGTGAGCAATGTTGGACATCCAGCACAGTTAAATTTGTCAATCACTACAGGACCTGTCGATATCTGACTGCGATTTCATGAGTATTGAGTACTTTCTGATTCGCAGAGAAAATTTAAGTGACTGGGTTTTTTTAAAAAAAAAATAGACCTTCTAGTTTCCAGTTCTGTCTACACAAACCTTAGGAGTGGCTACTCCTTTCTGACCATGAGTGAAAGTTTCAACAAACTGAACAACACATTTTGGGTTTGTAAAAACGATGGATACGCAGGGCAGCTTTAGGGAGTGTCCACAAATTCTTTGAGAATCCTTCCACAGGGCAAACCACTGGTTCCAACCCTGAAGAGTTAGCTGGGCTCACAGGAGCAGAGGTTCACCAACAGAAGCCAAGCCAGGAAACCTTCATATGTCACTTACAAGTCCCTGGATGGTTGGTGTGGACATGCTCAGAATTAAAACCTCCAAGAAGACCCAAACATAGGAGGCCCCATCATATTGGGAGTTTTGTCTCCAGTGGCCCGACACATAGAATAGCAGAGGGAAAAAATCCATCATGCTTCTAGTGCAGGGAAGGGAAAGGAACCCATTGTTTAAATGTTTTATTTATTATTTTTAGTGTATTGGAGTTATACATAATAGAAAGGTTTAGCAAAACATTTTTTTTTTAAATATACTAGAGAATTTTGTTATTTTTAATCAAGTCTATCCTCAGGAGAAACTATTTAACCAGAGTCTAACCTGATGGTGTCACATCATAGCCTAACTGACCTGGAGACAGGGAAATACCCAACTCCAGCACCCCCCCCCCACACTCCCTTCTTAAGGGACTTAAGACTTCTGAAGTTTTCCCAGTTCCACTTAAGGGGGCACAACGAATAACCTGTGAATCCCTCAGTTCAGAGGCACAGGCTCCATAAAACACTGAAACCTAATCGTAGAGTTTCAGAACGTTTCCCTTCCCCCATACTTTACCACCACATAACCAAGGGCCTATTTGCAGTCGCTATTTTTATGTCATTCTTGCCCATAATCACTTCAAGTAGCAATGATCTAAATAAAACCAATTCAAAGACAGAAATTATCAGAGTAGATTTTAAAAAGATCAAACTCCACATTATCTATAAGCAACCCACTTTCAACAGAAAGACATCCAAATTAAATGGTTGGAGAAACATACACCATGTTAATCAAAAGAAAGCAGAAATACCTGCATTAATTTCAGAAAGTACAGGCATCAGGGTCAGAGAGAACCAGTGCATACCAATAAAGGGTCAGTTCTCTAAGGAAACGTGACAATTACTAACATGCATGCACCAAACAACAGAGCATCAAATACATGAGGCAAAAACTCCTGTGGCTGCAAGAAGAAATAGATACGTCCACTGTTAGAGTTGGAGACTTCAACGCCTCTCTATCAAAGGTGGGCAGACTCAGCAGTCATAAAGTCAGCTCAACACCACCATCACTTGACTAGATATGATTGACATCTACAGACGACTTCAGCCAACAAGAGGAGAACACACAAACTTCACAAGGTCCCATGGACCATTCAACATGGTAGACCATAAAATGCCCCTTAATGAATATAAAAGAACAGAAATTCTACGATATCTGCTCTCAGAACACAATGAAATTCAAGTAGAAATCAATGACAAAGTGATAACTAGAAAATCCAAAAATACACAGAGATTCGACAAAACGCTTCTAAATAACACACAGGTTCGAGAAGAAACCTTGAGTGAAATTTAAAAGGATTTTGAACTAAAGGGAAATGGAAGTTAAGTTTATCAAAATTCGTGGAAAGCAATGAAATCCGTGTTTATAGGGATGTTGAGAGCATTGGATGGATATATTTAAAAAAGAAAAATGAATGAATTTCAACCATTTAAGTTTCCACCCAGAAAAGAAGAAGAGCAAACTAAATTGAAAGTTAGAAGAAGAAAATAAATCACTGGAGCAGAAGTCAACAAAATTGAAAACAGGAAATCAATAGAGAAAATCAACAAAACCAAACATTAGTTCTTTGAAAAGATCAATAGGATTGATAAACTTGGATCCAGGTTAACAAAAAAAAAAAAAAGAAAGAAAGAAAGAAAGCATATTACAGTGACACAGCCACATGAATGTTTATAACAGCTCAATTTCAATAGCTGAACTGAAGAACCAACCTAGATGCCCTTGGACAGATGAATGGATAAAGAAACTGTGGTACATATACACAATGGAATATTACTCAGCCTTAAAGAAGAATAAAATTATGGCATTTACCAGTAAATGGGTGGAGCTGGAGAATATCACGGTTAGTGAAATAAGCCAGACCCCAAAAAACCAAAGGCCAAATGTTTTCTCTGATAAGCAGATGCTAATCCATAATGGCAGGGGGTAGGAGGGGAGAATGAAGGAAGTTTGGATTGTGCAGAGGGGAGTGTGGCGAGGGGAGGGGGTGTGGAGATGGGAAAGACGGTGGAATGAGACAGACATTACTACCCCACATACATGTACGATTACACCACTGGTGTGACTCCGCAGCACGTTCAGCCAGAGGAAGAAGAAGTTGTGCTCCATCTGTGCACGACCTGTCAAAGTGCATTGTTGTGTCATGTATAACTAATTAGAACAAATTTTTTTATTTGAAAAAATGAAAAAGGGAAAAAAAATAAAACCTGTGTACTAAAAAAAAAAAAAATTAATGATTTCTCTTATAACAAGAGTCTTCTCCGTCCTCAGAGCATCTCTGGCTGATGACTACATGTGGCCAGAAGATAAAGCTGGCAGTTTTAACCAACCCACAGGGGAACAGCCAAGTCCTGAGGACCTGGAAGAAAGACAAGAAACAACTCAACTCATCAGGGACCTCTGTAGCAGTCGGGTCACAGAGGCAGGTGCTACTTCCAGTGTCCCTCTGAGGACTGCAAATGACTCAAAGGCTAGGAATTCGAGGCCCAGGGGGGTGCAGCTGACCAGGATTTCCCTGGTGACCTTGTGTAAAGGTGCTAGGACCGCTGGACGTGGGGAGAGCTGGGTAAGAATGGAACCGTAGCTAGGAGGACGTAGGACAGAAAGGGACGGATTGGGGCTGACGGCTTGGCCTGCACTGAACCTGCTTTCCCTAGGAGAGTCACGGGAAAGAGCATCCGGCAGAATCCCAAGAACCCAGCGGGACTTGGGACTGGAAAATCCAACCGCTAATGATGGTTACTGTGACCCGCGCGCGTCTGCTAAGGAGGGACAATTCTCTGAAACCTGAACACCCCGTCATCGGAACACCTGAGACGCAGGGCATGGCGAAGCCCGTAAGCAGCTCTGCTGAAAATCAAATTGTACATTTCAGGCACCAGCCTCTCGGGGGAACCCGACCCACACACACACACACACACACACACACACACACACACACATCAATGCAGCCGGTTTCCTACCTGTCACGGTGGCCGAGCAGGGAATACGGAACAAAAGTGGGACATGGAGAGACTTTTAACTGAGATGTGAAATGATCCAGGGAATTAGGAGAGGGAAGTAAAAATGGGAAATGCAGACAAGAAAAGAAAACAGACAAGAGGGGAGAGAGACACCAAATTGAGAGCCGGATCCTGTCGTACGGTAATGACTTGTTGACATCGCCCATCCTGCCTTAAATTGAAGATGGGAAATATGGTAACTTTCATGGTACTAGCAAAGTTCTTAGAGTAGGCTTTTTTTTTTCCTTTTGGTACTAGGGATTGAACTGAAGGGCACTCGACCCCTGAGCCCCATCCCCAGCCCTATTTTGCATTTTATTTAGAGACAGGGTCTCCCTGAGTTGCTTAGGGCCTCGCTAAATGGCTGAGGCTGGCTTTGAACTCCCAATCCTCCTGCCTCAGCCTCCTGAGCCGCTGGGATTACAGGCATGGGCCACCGTGCCCGGCTTAGAGTAGGCATTTAATAAAGATGGATACAGAGGGAAGGAGCCAGAACAACTCAAGGCTTGTGGTTCCCTGCATGTAGAATTTCACCAAGCTTTTCCTCAGTACCCAGAGTTCTTCCTATTTAAATATGGACCGCCTCCTCTCCTTCTCTCTCTCTTTTACAGCCCTGTTAAGAGCCTGGGAAATATCCATGACTCGTCTCTCTTCCTGGCCTCGATTCTTCTTCACCATGATGCTGAAGTTGCCTGCAATCGTTTCTTGTATCCACTACTCCTTCCAGCCCCTGGTATCTCTGCCCCAGATCACTGCATGACAGCTGCAAAAATGCCGTCTTCCTCTTTGGTTCCCAGGGAGCTCATAACCACACAGAAAATAAACTATATCAAGTCCTTGCTCAAAAATCCCATGGTACTTTCCTAGGACCCACAGGCCAGAGTTCAAGACCCACATGGCCAAAATGGACACTCTAAAGGTGGAATCCATAGCTTCTTGAGAAACCCTCCCAACTCTGGGACAGAGAAATAAGGGAATCCATGTGCTCGTGTATTCGTTCCATGAACATTTATTGAAAGCTTACTGCATGCATAACATTTTCCTAAGCACTAAAGAGCCAGCAGCTAAGCTAGGAAACTGAAATTCCACTTTTAGAGGATTGCATTCTAGGACAGGGAAATCGTTGCAGCTAAAAGATACGGAGGATATGGAGACAGAGTGTCCCAGGCACCGTGCAAGGGGTTATGGAATCCTAGGCAACTCTGTGAGGTAGGTGCTCTCTTTATTCTCATCTTGACCATAAGGAGAATGACACACAGATTGTAGAGAGGGGGGCCTGGAATCTGCACTGAACATTCCAGAGCCTCTTCTGTAATCTACTGCTCTCCTCAGTGCCTGGAAGGGTGCTGGAAACTTGCAGAACACAGCCCTGCCAATCACATCCTTGTTGCTCATCTGCATTGTTGGATTCATACCCGGTACTTCACATTCCAACTGGGAAAAGGAGAAATAAGGAAAACTGGGCAGCTACCTAGCATTCCCAGAGTAAGTGTTGTAGTCGGCTATTTTTGCTGCTGTGACCTAAAGACGTGAGCAGAACAATTACAGAGGAGGAAAAGTCTATCTCAGGGCTCACGGTTTCAGAGGTCTCTGTCCATAGAGAGCCAGCAACATCCGTGGCGGAAGGGTGTGGCAGAGGGAAGCAGCTCAGATGATGGGCAGGCAGCAAAGAGAGGTCTCTACTTGCTGGATACAAATACATGCCCAAGCCCCGCCCCCAATGCCCACCTCCTGCAGCCAAGCCCCACCTGCCTTCAGTTACCACCCAGTTAATCCCACCGGGGGATTAATTCGCTAATTGGGTTAAGACTCTCTCCACCCAATCATTTCTCCTCTCAGCCTTCTTGTCTTGTCTCACATGTGAGCTTTCAGACCTCCAGACCATAACAATAAGACAGCCACTCTGTGCTGCTACCGGCCTAAGAGGTCATGCAGTGGGGAGCTGACGAGTCAGAAGCCGGGTCTGAGCTAGAAACTTTCAGTGCAGACCTGTCAATCTCCAGAGGGACGCAGTTCGAAGATCCCTTCCTCCATTCCCTGGGCAGCCACCTTAGTGGTCCAGCTGTTAAGACTGACACCCTTATGGCCTGTCCCCTGCATTCTGTTTAGCAGTCTGCATACTTCGTCCCTCCTGCTAGATAACAAGCCCTTGAGACGCGGTCCTACACTGTGGGCACCATGCCATCTTGGACACGTCTCGCTGTAGAGAATGGGCCTCTGATTCCAAGGATTGCCCTTGAGGATGCCCCTTCAAGGTCACAGAGGGAATGAATAAACTAGGAGTCAAGCCTCAAAGGAAGGCACGTCCCATTCCAAAGCCTGTGCATTCTGCTCATGAAGAGTGACTCAGGAAAGAGCAATTGCTTAAATGGCACACCTGCTGGTTGGCTATCATTCCCTTGTAGGTTATTTCCAACTTTTCTCTCCCAGACACACACACACACACACACACACACACACACACACAGAGTTCATCACTGACTTTCCTAAATGCCCCATAAGATATAGCTCACTTCGAAATTGAGCATGTTGTGACCAAGTTAGGTCCTGGTCTAGATTTTCATCTCCGAAACACTTTGGGTGTGTACTTCAAAACAGATTAAAAACAACAACGACAGCAACAACATTTCACCCGCGTTGATGTTTTTATCTCTTTAGATGAATGGGAATTCATTGCTATTTTTTTTAAAGGGGAAGCATTTTCTTTTTCTTCCAAGGACACGAATCTCTTGGAAGATTTCTATCATTTCAACTTCATGGGGATACCCTAGCTCCCCACAAGTCTGTAAGGGTCAGGGTCCCAGTAGGAATCACATAACACACTCAGAAGAGGTTATTGAAGAGAGTTTGATGAAGGGGCTATTTAGAAAGTGGTGGGCATTGATAAGGGACTTCAACACCTCAAGATAAATTTAGCCAAAACCATGACCACCATGATCGGAAGAACCCAAGGAAGGAGTGCTTAGGAAAAACCCAGATGAGCCCCAGAGAAGAATCCAGAAAGGAGTCTGCCTCTATAGAAGAACATACCCACGGCCCAGTTCCTTTTCAAAAAGTGGAGAAGTCAACAGTGCATAGAAGAGACAGAAATGCATCCAATGCCGTACTTGGAAAACACACGATAACCATAACAAGTGTGCATTTAACATCCGAAAATTCAAATTTGATGCAGAAAGGGAGGCGAGAGAATGGCTTTAAATGGTGCAAGAAATTCTGCCCAACACGCAAACCGTACGCTCATGTATGAAAGTGAGCGTGATGGAGAAGGCACAGGCCCTGTTCCCCGTCAATCACGGTTCCCTGGAGCCTGTCCCAGTGCCAGCGTGCATGGGTTCACCACACTGAGAGCGAGTCAAGTGTGTGTGGAGGCAGCCCTCTGTGTGCTTTAATTACCTACTTTAAATGACTATAGATGCTGATATTTATGCATATGTGCAGCTCTGTGTGCAGAAAACCATGCGACCTATTCTTCAAAAAGTGGTTTAGTAAATTTGCAAGGGTCTTAATGCCCTAGAGCTATAATCAACACTTTTTTTTCTAATTATAAAACACCCAGGGGAAAAAATCTGAGGATGGAACTACCCATTTTTGACACACAGTTTTCTGTCCACTGACTTTAAAGCCTCGCTCCTGCCTAAACTTTCATTTCACTCCCCTATAACCCCTTAACCACCAGGCAGGAATCAGGAGTCCACTGTGGAAACACGCAGAGAGTGAAAGGACATTCCTTAGTAGGATAATGATTTAAAGTCTTCAGAAAAATGAAGCGACTTTTATTTTTATATATAACCTTTAAATTTTTTTTTAATTTAAAATAAATTTTTGCATGTAACATTTTTAAAAAAAAAAGTTTTAAATGCCAACTCTCTATGGTCACAAATAAAGGAGTCTTTAGTCATACAAAGAAAACAATATGGAATCATTTTCCATTTAGTCCTAAGAAGCAAGGAAAGGGCTTTAATTCTGGATTGGTTAGAACGCATCAGTAACACTCCTGTTAACTGGTGAACTCTGAACTCAGTGTCTGCACCGACTCTGTGGTACCCCAGTAACAAATAACCCCCAAGGGTCAGCGGAGAAGGGCTCTTTTCCACTCATTCAGCAGAGGCCTCTTCTCCCTGTCACTATCCTCCTCTATGTAGGACTCCAGGTGACAGAGCCCCCCCCATCCATATCAGACACTCTGGTCACAGTTAAGGGACTGAACTAACCCAAGTGGTCGGGAGAGAATCTTTCAGAAGACTGGAAATGCACCCCAAGAAGTCACATGCCAGAGCTTCATTTCTTTAGGACTGTAGTTAAATAAAATTTTAGAGAATGTACCTCCATGTATAAATACATATTTATAAATTCTATATGCACACACCTATGCTAATCTATGATGCACCTTATTAAACACACACAAAAATAAATATTTAAAAGATGAGTAAAATAATTACATTTTCTAATCTATTTCTCACCCAATATGATATCTCTCACCCTCTCTGGGACATCTAAACCCCATTATGGGGACCCCCTGCTTTAGACATCATCATTGAAGCACTAGTAAGTAACATCTTTGGCCACATTTCCAATCTTCTAAAAAAATCCTCTGCTGACTCCATAGATTGGGTTCAATAACCTAACTGCTTACATCCTCTATCTAGATTTGATGATCAAATGATCCCAAAATCCCCATCTTCCCATTCCTCAGCCTCATTCTTAGAAACCAAAGAGGGCTAGGTTTTCCTATCTTATTTCCATGTCTCTAGTAACATGTATTTATGTATGTGTTTAGCTAAAAATAGAAAACATTGATTGTGGAAAATATTTAATGTGTCCTCTCTCCCAAAAGCACTTAAAATTACCTGTAATCCCGGATACAACCCCAAAATTATAACTGTTCATATCTTGGTACCTTTCCTTTGTCTCTGCACAGCTATTCTTATATGTAATCTTTAAAAAGAAATGATAATGAACGCCCTGCTATGTAATCTCCTTTTCCCACAGAATACATTGTGAACAATATATTGCATATTCTTCTACATCATCTTTATAACTTTTACCATTTTCCTTATTTCAATGGTAATATACATTCATTGTGAAATCTTATTAAATGCGCACAAGCAAAGAGAAAAAATAAAAAATCACCCTCTTTCCATTACCCGGACATAACCACTTTTAATATTTTTGTTAACATGTGTTATATTTTTTGTCCAGTTTCTTTTCAATACACTCACTCCCATTTTCCATTAATGGGAAAGCTTATGCCTGCTCTTACGTAAACGGTGTTATCATTTTATGTGTAGGGTGAACACATTTCCGTATCATGAAATGCTATTCTACAGCATCATGTGAGTAACTCTGGATGACAATGTTTCCAAAACTGATGTTCTCTAAACATTATCGCTAAAAAAATAAAGTTTAATAGGTTGAGAAAAAATAATTTCCATGATAAAATACTGCCTATTAGGACCGATAAGGTACATTCACTGTGGAAGTCAAAAAATCCTACAACTAAAAAATTATTTGACTCTATTTCATATGGTGTTTCTCAAATTCATTTTATCTGACTTAGCTTTTTTTTTTTTTGAGGCACTTTTAAAAAATACAGAGTAGTATTAACTTCTATGTGTTCTTGTCCCATCTTCTTGAACATCTATGTTTATAATTTTAATTACAAATATCAGCATGATATATCAACAGATAATGAGCATTGTTGTTTGTAGGCCTTATGCCCTTTTGTGTGATGTACAATGGCTTGAATAAAGCAGAATTTGTTGAAAATCAAGTAGATTTTAAAGATTTCTTTCAGAAAATACATGGCAAGAGTTGTTTTAACATGGCCAGTCCAGCACGGGATATTATTATTTAAAAAGCAAGAATCTACATAAATAACTGGTGTTCCTATTTCAAAAGCAATTAATGTTTATTATAGAAAAATTTAAATTAATATAAAAAGAGAAAAAAGTTGGGCATGGTGGTGAATGCCTGTAATCCCAGTGGCTTGGGAGGCTGAGGCAAGAAGATTGCGAGTTCAAAGCCAGCCTCAGCCAAAGTGAGGCACTAAACAACTCAGTGAGACGGTCGGTGTCTCTAGTGGCTCAGTGGTTGAGTGTTCCTGAGTTCAATCCCCAGTACCCCTGCCCGCCCCCCCCCCAAAAAAAAGAGGGAGAGAAAAAAAGTCACCCATCATCCTACAACTCATGGATAATGACGAGCTATCTACATGGAAGATAGTATATACTCATGGATAATTTATTATTTTAAAAAAACCTATAATTATATAAGCTCCATCTCATGCTGTTTCACACTATTGTATCTTTAACGTATTATCTCATTTCTTTGATTTACATTATTTGTTAATTTGTTAATTACCTTGATTCTACCAAAGTTGAGCCATTTTTCGTGTTTATTATCTCGAATCTTTCTCTGAGTCATTGTTTATTTTTGTCTTATGCTTATTTTCCTGTTGAAGTCATTGTCTTTTTTATTGTTCTGAATGCTCTTTATGGATTAAGGAACTTTACTGGTTTTCATGTATGTTGTAGGTGTTTTTTCCAAGATGACCGTCAAGTTTTCTAGTTTACTTATGCGGTTATTTTACATATGTAAATTTCTGATCGTGATGTAGTTAAATCTATGAAAGTGGTTTGCTTTACACATGGTCTTCATGTCATGATCAGAAGTCACTCCTAGGGTGGCAATATGGCTTGTGTTTGCCTAGAAGTCACTTCTGTATCTCAAGATATCATTAGTATTGGTAGTTTTCTAAAAAAAAAAAAAAAAAATTTAAATCTTTGGTTCAATGGGGGAAACAAAAAGCAGCTGTCAGATGATATCCAGAAGTTTGGGAGGATGCTCTTTGACTCATATTTTAACTTTCCCCACATGTTAGGTTATGATGCTATGCCAAACCTTTTCTCCAAGCCCAACCCAATCTTCTCTTCCTTCTTCGGTCACCAGAATGTTAAAAGCCTATCACATATTCCCCTTTGAGATGTCTCCAGTTTCAATTATTATCATGCAGATTGGGGCATGTCTTTTGACAGGAAGTTCTGTCCATTTTTATTTATTTGTTTGTTTGTTTGCTTGTTTATTTACTTATTTATTTGGGGTGCCAGGGTTTGAACTCAGGGACACTTGATCACTGAGCCTCATCCCAGCCCTATTTTGTATTTTGTTTAGAGACAGAGTCTCACTGAGTTGCTTAGTGCCTCACTTTTGCTGAGGCTAGCTTTGAACTCGAAATCCTCCTGCCTCAGCCTCCCAAACTTTCTGGGTTAATTGTCATGCTCCATTGCACCCAGACTCCCCACTTATCTTCAACTTATCTCAACTAAAATTGTTTTATATCTTGTCACGTGATAGTGTATACAAATCATTCTTGAGTCCATATGCCCCTTATGTAATCTCTCACCAAATATCTTCTCATATCACTGTTATTCAATCTAATACATTCTCTTGCTCTGTTAAAATAAATTTCTCCTGATCAGGTGCCACCAAATGGCACCTGATGCAGTAAAGACAGCTATTAGGGGCAACTTTCAAGGTGTCAGGGAACAGGGATAGTGAGATCGGCTTGATACGGAAAAGAATAGAGGTTTGGGGTTTTGCTTTTGCTTTGTTCTCAAACAGAAGTTTTGGATAAAAGAAATGAAACAGTGGAGAGAAGATGGAATTTTTAAAAAAACAATAGCAGGGGGACTTCTTTTACAGATACAAAACAAAATAGATGAAAACCATGAAAGAACAATATAAATCAAAATTGGAAAAAAAAATACAGGAATGAGATGATTCGACCACAGGAACATTTAAAAGAGAAGCTGACGGAGTTAGTTTAGAATAAAGAAAAGAATTTGAAATAAACATACGAAAAAAATCATTTCAGAAGCGAAGCCTGCATCAGAAGAAATACCATAGCCAGAAGTTCTATGTGGATTTATTAGTTTACCCAGCTATCCGCCTTCTAGGAACTATTTCAAATGTACACAGACAAAAACACGAAGAAAAAAAACTGTTCATTGCGACGCCATTTGTAATCGAAAGAAACTTGGGGGGGAAAAAATTCCCTTCGATGGGATTCTGGCTTGTACAGCCATGATACATCTTTACGTAACAGAGTACTATGGAGCTATGGAAGATGTTTTAAAATATTTGTGCATATCACTGTAGGAAATATGGTTGAGCAAAACAAAATCAAAAAGGTGTGTGTGTGTGTGTGTGTGTGTGTGTGTGTGTGTGAATCAAAATTTATTTTTAAAAGTGGTAACAAAATGGAGACGCTGGACTTCTCCAAATATACTATATTCTGCAGATTGGACTTTAGAACAATATCTTTATAAAAAAACAAAAGGAAACACTATCATAATTTTGTACGTGGATGGAACAAGATTAGACATTATTTGTTAACTGCTGAAGCACGTCCAGAGGGCAGAAGGGTCGTGGTACTATTTTGTGCTTTTTTAAAGTGGCCTTTGTGGCCAGCTCACCCAGTTCTGCCCATGCACCATCCCTTTTCCCATTTGAACCTAAAGAAATGTGTTCTGCCCAGAAAGAGGAGCAGAAAATGCAGGGGAAGGAGCCCTCTGTTGTTGGATCTGGCTTTGCTCCTAAATCTTCACGCGGACGTTGAGTGAAATGAGGGGGACCATCTGGGCGGGAGGGCTGCAGCCTTAGGGGACTCTCTCTCCCTGAATACCTGATGCTGCTGCCTCTGCACCGGAGCCCCAGCGCCACAGCCTCGGGGAAGCATTTCCATTTCCCAAGACTCCGTGAGCTATAAAACACCTCCCAATCGGTTTTCTGAAACCTAACTGCCCTGAGGAAGCCTGTGCATGGAGGTGGAGAGAAAAGGAGTGGAGAGACCAGACAAGAGCTTTGGAGACTTTTGCTTCTCTTAAACTCCCCACAGGCAACTCTTCCTCCAAGCCTTGTCCTCCAAAGTGGGGCTGGAAATCCTCCACCACCTGCTTCCCCCCCCCCCCCCCCCGTGGCCCATCCTCCTACCCCAGGGGGCTGTGTGGCGGACACTTTAGGAACTTCACTCATTTTTTTTTTTTTCATTTGCAATTGGCTTATCGAAATTCCTCAAAGATTTTTTTTTTTTTTTAACCTTTGTATGACTTTCTTTTCTGGCTTCAGAATGAATGGGAGTTTCTTTCTTTCTTTCTTTCAGGTACATTTCAATGGAATTTTGGAGAAAGGGAAATTATACGAATTAGTTCGAGATGGCTGCCATAACCATGCACCATGGACTGGAATGGCTTCAAACCTGGAGACTTATATTTTTCTCACAGATCTGGAGGCTGGAAGTCCATGATCAAGACAGAATGGGTCTCTTCTTCTTTTTCTTTTTTTTCATTTGTTCTTTTTAGTCATACATGACCACATTATGTATTTTGACACGTCATACACATGTAGTATAACTTCCCATTTTTGTAGCTGTACATGAGTCACACTGGACGTGTATTCATATAAGAACATAGGAAATTGTGTCTGATTCATCCTGCTGTCTTCCTTATCCCCATCCCCCCACCCTTCCCTTCATTCCCCTTTGTCTAATCCATTGAACTTCTATTCTTTCCCTTCCTACCTTATTGTGAGTCAGCATCTGCAAATCAGAAAGAACGCTTGGCCTTGGGTTTTGGGGGGATTGGCTTATTTCACTTAGCATGATAGTCTCCAGTTCCAGCCATTCACCAGCAAATGCCATAATTTCATTCTTCTTTAAGGCTGAGTAATACTCCATTGTGTATACATACCACAGTTTCTTTATCCACTCATCTGTTGAAGGGCACGCAATTTGGCTCTCTAGCCTAGCTATTGTGAGTTGAGCTGCTATGAACATTGATGTGGCTGTGTGACTGCAGTATGCTGATTTTATATCCTGTGGGTATAGGACAAGGAGTGGGATAGCCAGGTCAAATGGTGGTTCCATGCCAACTTTCCTGAGGAATCTCCATACTGCTTTCCAGAGGGGTTGCACCAACTTGCAGCCAGAGTGGGTGTCTCCTGAGCCTCTCTCCTGGACTGTCTTCTCCCTTAGTCTTCAGATGGTCTTCCCTCCTCCTGTATCTGTCCATATTTCCTCTTCTTACAAGGACATAAACGGACTACATCAGGGCCCACCCTAATGACCAAATTTTAATTTGATTATCTCTTCTTTTAACTTATCTCCAAACGTGGTTGTATTCTAAAAATCCTGGGGTTTAGGATTTCAGCACAGAAATGAGGCAAAGGGGCACCGTTCAACCCCAAACAGATGTCTTGGCTCTGATTGCCATCTCGAATCACTTGGCGTAAGACTCCTGGGAGGGAGAAGAACTGACCAGTAAAGAGGACGTTAAGGGGGCGGGAGGGGAATTCAAGGTGGAAGGAAGTGGTCAGCAATGAGATCCAGGGTACAGATCAAGAAATTCTCCATCGTGACCCAAGACAGAGGCAGGAAACGAGAAAGAGATCTGTCTTTGGGGGCAGAAAGTCGAGGAGTTTCCTGCCTGGTGGCTTCTATTTTCTTTGTGAATTGAGAGGCAAGGACATCAGCTCAAAGTGACGACAAAGAAGAATTAAAGAAATTGGGAAGAACCTGAAAATAACAGCCATGGATACCGCATGAGAGACCCATCAAGATGCTTGTCTCACGTAAGTAGGGGTGAGAAAACCGGCAGGGAAGAGAATTGATTGCCATCTCCTATCAACATTGGAGAGAATTCCTGATGGAGCTGAGACTTCCATGTTTTGTAAACATACACAAAAGAATGTAAATATGTACCTAGTGGAAGCGTCATTGGCTCTTTGGAAAGAAAAAAAAAATCTTTCTAAGCATAAATACTGCAAAAAAAAACGATGAGTTTGACTACATAATTACAAATTTCTGCTTGTAAAAATACAATTAACATAAATATTGGACTGTCACTAACCATCAAAGAATCAATGAGAAACATTCTTCACCTATAAAATTACTAAAGACGAAAGAAAGATCACACCAAGGTTTGCAGGTATAGGAACAGGTATTTGTCATGACTGCAGTTGGGAATATAAATGTTTATATCACATTCCTGGTACTTACTTGGCAAGCTCTATCAGAGCTTGGGTCAAATGGCTTTGTCCTTCCGTTTATGAAAAACTAACTTAAAGACATAATCAGAAATGTATAAAGGGATTTTTTTTTTTTTTTTTTTTTTTTTAGTATCAGGGGTACTTAACCACCAAGCCACATCCTCAGCCCTTTTCTATTTTATTAGGGACAGGATCTTACTGAGTTGCTCAGGATTTCACTAAATTGCTGAGTCTGGGTTTGAAGTCTCGATCCTCCTGCCTCAGCCTCTGGGTTGCTGGGATTACAGGTGTACGCCACCACACCCAGCTGCAAAGGGATTTTTATAAACCAGAATGTTCATTGCTAAATCACTTGCAATTCTAAGGAAAATCATAAGAAGCAACAACCTGAATGCACAATTTGGAATTGATTACATAAATTTTGATATAGCCACCCTCTGGAATATTATGTAGCTATTAAAAATAATGTTGCAAAAGAATGACTAATGGCACGGAAAATGTTGGCAATGCAGTGTTGGGTAGTAGTAGTGCCAGTGAGACAGCGGTGAACTGGAGGGGCTGACCCTGGGAAAAAGTCAAAGTGGCAGATACTTAAATAAACCACCTGGGCCCATGCCGAGGTCAGACTGGGAGACACGGCACAGCCCAGAAAATGACTTAGGATTGTGAGATCAGGTCCACTATGATCTGCATGTGCACAAAGGAATGCGGACAAAGGACATACAGGGATTTCACTGATTTGTTTTCTTGAGGTTTTTTTTTGTTTTAGGGGGATTTTTTTGTTTTTGTTTTGGGAGGGTGTTTGTGGGTCTTTTTATTTGTTTGTTTGTTTGTTTTGGTATATTTTTTGAGGCAGCATCTCACTAAGTTGCAGAGACTGGCCCGGGACTTGCCCTCCTCCTGCCACAACCTCCCGAGTAGCTGGAATTCCAAGTGTGGGACACCTCACCTGGCCTGAGATTCTTTCTCAAACTCTCCATCATCTTTGGAAAGTTCTTGCTGTGTTCTGGGAAGGCTCCCCATCACGACTGTCTCCTTCCTAAACAAGAAGCCCAGAAGGAACTTTCCTGACCTCCCTTGAAACTCAGGCGTGGTCATGTGACCTGGGTACTGTCAATCACATAAGCCCTTCTGAGATTTGAGTTTGGACGAGAGCAACCTGGGGAACAGATGCCAGGTGGAGGCTGCTTTTTTGATCAGAATACTTTGGCAGGCACGGGGGAGGGGGGAGCTGGTGGTGTCTTCAACCAACAATGACTTCACTGGGTTAGTCTCCTCCCTGCAGATGTTCTACAAAGACACCCCTGGCTGTGCAGCCTGCTCGCCAACTCAGCCCCCACCTACAAGCCACCTACCGTCTTCCTTTCAAGATCCTTTCTGCTAAATGGAGTTAGTTTCGAGGTTTGCAGCCAAGCTCAGTGAGTGACCACCGGACCTCCTCTGGGCTCAACACTAAAAATAGATCTACCTCACCGGAATCCTCCCCTATTTGTCTGGCTCCTCAAACAGTAAATGGCAGAGGTTAGAGCGGATCCCCTGATCTGTGGGAACCCAGAATTCAATCTCTAACCCCATGCGAGTCTAGTCCTCTGCAACTCTCTTTCTAAGGATGGAGCAATTTCAGTGGAAACATCTCTGAGTTTATTTCGCTGTAAGTAGATAGCTATGCGTCCTGGGGAATTTTGTCTCGTCCCCGTAAAAGAAATGGACAAGGTGACCATCTTTCTATTAGCCTAAGATGGTACTGGTAGCATGAGTCGGGCAGAATCTGCAGGTGACCCAAGGGGCTGGGACCCCAGAGCCCATCGGTATTTGCCCAGTTCTGGAAGCATCCGGAGTTACTTTCAAAAGCCCTACTCACATTCCTAGAAGGTTGTGTAGACCCTCCGGCCACCCGCATCATTGGCCTCAAAACCCCTTTTCCAGATGAGCTACCAGGACTTTGCCAAGAGACGCTAAGCAGCAGATTCCAGTGGATGAAGCGCAGAATCGGCACGAGCAAAACCGGCTGCTCTCCAGCTCTGGGACTTAGTGGATGGGCCTGGGCAAACCACAGGACCGCTCTCCGGTCCTCCAGGTCCTCCCCTGAAGCACTGAGGAAGGTGGTAGGGACCCAATGAGATCACGCAAGCAGAAGAGCTCTGAGCCTTGAGAAGGAGCACGCAAACGTGAGGACGGTTATTAATTTAGAGAGGAATCGAAGGATCTAAAATTGTCGTGCATTTGAATAGTGTTTCTTATTTTGCAACATGCTTTTCTCATTTTTGTCTCCCCATGTGAGGAAACTAGGGCAGTTATTATTATCTCCGTTTTACAGATGAGGAAACAGAAGGACAAGTGACAAAGGCATCCCTGGAAGCCGGGCATCCTGATTTCCAACCCCACATTTCATGCTTGTGTGTTTTCATTTTCCCCGGTTCACTGTGCAGGAGACGCGGACGAGAACTTAGAGGGCGCCTGTCACTCATGAGGTCGGTGTTTGTCCCCAGGGATCTGAGTGCTTGGGGAGGTCTTCAGGTGCAATGCTCTTTTCAGGCTAAGAAACGGGTTTTCTAGGAAAAATAAATATAGAGTTGCAGGGTTTCTCAACTTCGATGGAGGGCAGGTTAAAACCCAGAATTAGACCAATGCTAACTGCTGAAAAAATTCCCAGAGCGTGGGTCCGTTTTCTGCGGCCAATGACATAATGCTGAAGACAGGGTGAGTGATAAGGCAAGAGGGTTTCTGGTTCATGGTCCTGAAGGTGCAGGATGGAGGAGCCACACCTGGTAATGGCCTTCTTGATGGCAGAGTCCCAAGAAGGCACAGACCATGCGATGGCAAAAGTCAGGGAGGGTGCGTGTATAGATCCTCCGTTCTTGCTCTCCCTCCTTACAAAGCTACCAGAATGCAGTCCTCCGAGCTCCATCCTGGTGACCCTGTCTAGTCCTAATTACCTGCCAAAGGCCCCACCACTAAACACTATAATGAGATTAAGCTTCTGCCCTCTAAATACCTCACCATGGTAGCCCAGAGGGGACAAATCGTATGCAAACCGTAGCACCCAGAGTACATTTATAGGAGGGCACCCCAGTCCCAGCACCTTCCTCTGCCACCCTTCAACTCCTGGGCTGGTATTGGTGTGTGGGCTGCACTCTCTGCACCAGCCGTAGCAGCCTCGGGCTGTTCTGGAACCATCTAGCAGAGCACTAACATCTAAGAAGAATGCTCAGGCTGAGGATTCCCAGACAAGTCTATTGTCATCATCATCAACCTAACAATTATGGAGAGAAAATTTCAGGCAGTTTGTCTTTTGAAGAGCACTTTTACACCCACCGGGATTCAAAACAAGCCCGTGAGATAGATTGGCACCGTTCTTAGCAATGATTTCCCAAAGAACATGCAGCCGAATAGCTTTTATTCTCTGAACGATGAGCAAACCCAGTAGTTAGGTTGCGTGACCGTGTCAGGCTGGACTACCATCCGGCATAACCCTCTTGACACAGTGTGTAGGGCAGCTGGGCCATTTGATGGGTTGACCCCACAAATTGTGTGCACCAGCTTCATGCCAAAGCCTAAAGAGGCACCGTGCATCTCCATGTGACCAGCCGCAAGAAGAGATGCCCTAGGAAGCGGCTACTCCTGAAGCACGAGAAGACACGTGGACAAGACCTGCACATAATTGTCTCCCCAGAGCTCCAAGAATGGAGAGTCGGCTTGGAAAACTCACACACAAGCCGTTGACCCCGGAGCATGAAATCAAGGCTGGATCTTCTAAACCTGTGCATTACGGGATAGTTTCCTACCAATCGTTAAGTGACACAGTTGCTTTCACTAGAAGTATTGACTGGAAATTACAGAGCCTACAAGTATTTAGCAAAAGCATGTATATTCCTTATCCTGCTAAGTGAAATACGCCAATTCCAAAAAAAACTAAAGAACAAACGTTGCCTCTGATAAGGGGATGCCGATCCATAGTGGGGTGGGAGTGGGTAGTGGAGAAGGAAGGAACTCTGGATTGTGCAGAGGGGAGTGGGAGGAGGGGTGGGGTGGTGAGGATGGGAAGGACGACGGAATGAGGCAGACATTACTACCCCATATACACGAATGATAACACCACTGGTGAGACTCGGCACCACGTTCAGCCAGAGTAAGGAGAAGTTGTGCTCCATTTGTATAAATGTGCCCAAATGCATTCTACTGTCATGTATGACTAGTTGGAATAATTTTTTTTAAATATATACATTCTTGATTCTTTGTATCAGGTAAGAATTTATATATACAATTATAATTATAATGTATATATAATTATAATAATTATATATACAATTATAAATTGTATATATAATATATAATTGTGTATATACAATATATAATTGTGTATATATATATATTGTATATATAATTGTATATATATTATATATACATTTGTATATATATATAATTATATACATATAATTTATATATAAAATATATACTATATATATATATATATATAAAGCAAGAAATGTTCTCTTTATCTTTTTTTTAAGTAAATTAGTTACAGCACTAAGGGTTTTTTTTAAATCTATTTATTGGTTCTTTTTGGTTATACATCTATTTTGACATAATTATAAAAGCATGGAATCTCTCTTTTGGGGGAGGGGCCAGTGGGTACTGGAGATTGAACTCAAGGGCACTTGACTTCTGAGCCCCATCCCCAGCCCTATTTTGTATTTTATTTAGAGACAAGGTCTCACTGAGTTGCTCAGTGCCTCGATTTTGCTGAGGCTGGCTTTGAACTCACGATCCTCCTGCCTCAGCCTCCCAAGCTGCTGTGATGACAGGCCTGTGCCACTGCACCCAACGTGGAATCTCTCTTGTTCTAATTCAGGCCCCTGCACCTCTCTTACCCCTTCCCTCCCCCTGCCCCAGCACCAAGTTTCCAAGTGCTCAGTGATGGCTTATCTAAGAGGACTCGGTACTCAACTCCTCCCACAAGACATAGTCTCAGGTGACAATCTGGGCACATGTATCACCAGACCTAGAGGGGTCCTCATTTCCACCACTTCTCCTTCCTTTCTGGCACTCTGTCAGCAACATTGCTGTCGTGGGCAAGTTCAGTCCGCCCATGATGGAATGGAAATATTTGCATTTTCCTGGCTGAAGCCACACTGAAAGTCCTTGAATGATATTGAGTCTGACATTAAGAAGAGTTTGATGTCCGTGTAGTTTAGAGCGTTTGCATTGAGTCCAGATGTTATCAGGAACACAGAGACAAGTCTGTTTCCACATTTATTCAAGACTTCTTTTATGCCTCTTGGAAGGAGTTATATTTGTGTTTACCTCGGTCCTGCACATTTCTTATCAAGTGCATGATCAAGTGGTGGTGGTGGTTGTTTTTTTAAGAGGTCCTCCCATTGCCAGGGATAAATGCCAAGTTCCTTTGGATGCCTGAATGTTCTTCATCACCTCTAACAACCTTGAGCAGCCTCATCTCTGGCTCTTTCTCAGGGTCCCGCTGGTTCATTCACGTTGGACCTTCCAAACAGACCACTCCATTTGCTTGCTTTGTATCTTTTAGGTGCCTTCTCCTTTGCTTAGGATATGCATCTGACCATCTCCCTTTTGAACTTCAAGGTCAAGCTCTAATAGTACCACCTCTTCTTTAGTAGGACCAGGTAGGGGAGGTGCTCAGGATGCAAAATTTAAAGAGGCGCTCACTCTCGGGGCTGTGCAATCGCATCCTTAAACTTTGTACCCTCGGCTCCTCCTTCACTCCCTCCCATCCCTTTCCAAAAGCAGCTTATCAATCCTGTGTGCAAACTCCAAACCCCTCTACATTTAGATCCTGGGTTGCATTTCTTTAGGAAAGAGATAATCACTCACCATCTTTGTAACAGCAACGCATTTGATGAATCAGTAAAATAATAACCAGCATACTTGACTACTCATGTGCATGGAGTGCCAGGCTTGGTGCTGTGTGCTTCACATGAGTTGATTGGTTTAACCTTCACAATAGCCTATTTAGATAATATTGCTTCTGTTTTACTGACAAAGAACAGACTAAAAGCCGTTCATTGCAATGTTTGACACAATGAGAAATGGAAAAAAAAAAAAAACTGGGATTTGAATTCAGATCTACGGATGCCAGATCACGTGTGTGTCACGGAGCAGGATGACTTTTCTCACTACACTTATACTAAATAAGAATTGAGGTGGGGGGAAAAGATCATTTTTCTTATGTTATTCAGGATCTAAAATGACCACTGCAAAAATATCAATCTGTAAAGTCAGCGAGGTTTTCTCCGATGAGCTGACATTAAGGTATGTTATGTTCGTAGTGAAAAAAGTCTTCAAAGGCTCCGATATTGGAGAGATGATCCTAAGTGCTGGTTCCAATCTAGAAACGTCAAGACAAAAGGTCCGAGTAATGATTTGGATGCCTTTGACCAAGGACAATTACTGCCCAAAGGGATCCGAACTCTATTGATAATCCAGCCAGAAAATTGTGCCTCGTTGGCACTGGATCGTTTGCTAATCAGAGGTTATAGAGACAAGGCGTCTCCCCGGCAGCCAACGTCACATTCTGTCACTTCATATTCTGTGGGAGTCCTTCTTGCCCAGGACAACTGTCCCACGCGTCCCCTGTTCTCTGCTATTCAGGGTGCGTAGGGCTAAAAAACAGAGAGCTGTTTCCCAGGGTTGAGAAATGACACCAAGCCGGGAGTCGCGACTTCAAAGGCTTTTCACATCAGGGAGTGAACTTGACCGGGTGGAAAGTGGAGCAAGCTGAAGGCTGCTAGCTGGAGTCATCATCCTGTTTGATGCTCTGGATTTCAGATGCGCTGCTCTCTAGGATCCTTCCCGAGAGACTTCCCAGCCCAGCACTAAGGGGGTCCTGGAGGTGGTCCTGTGACTCATCTTTGAGCTCCTTTCATATACAAATCAACCAGAGTCCTCAGCGCCCAAAACACCTGCCTGAAACCCCAAACGACAGATGCTTCCACTTAGGATTACTCTTCCCCTGATCTAATCTCACCAGAGTCAGGAACCAGACGACTGGAGACAGCACACTGGGGGTACCCAGACCAAGCAACCCTACACCTGCTGACCCTGCCTGGCCTTGCCCTTGCCTGCAGAGACCACACTGACCTCCCCTGCCTGCTTCAACCCCCACTCCCTCAGCCTCCTGACCACTCCTGGGGCTGTCCAGTGCCCTGCCCCCGAGGTCTGATGGGAAATCCTCCTCTAGGGGACTGTGAGCAACACACTGTGTTTTCGGTAGCGGTCATCTCTCTATCTGTGGGCCTCCCCAGACCTGAGCGATAATAAATATCACCTCTATTTTAAAACACATGCCCATGTAAAGGGAAAAGCCACCTGCACCTTTCTAGCTGATCACAGACAGACAAGCATGAGCCCGACAGGACAGACATTCTTTTTTCCTGAGAGAAATCAGAATCCCAGCTTTGATTCGTCTGTGCAAATTTTGATGTTGCTAAGAAATTCACATTTAAAGTGCTGTGAGGTTCACGTGCGTACCCAAACGCAGGAGCTCTGCAGAGAACAGGGACAGAAGAAATGGTACAGCCAGACCCAGTAGCGGCAGAAGATAATCTGTGGCATCCCATCCGGCCCTGCCGGAACTGACCAAGCGAGAGTAAACACCGAGCTGTGGATCGGCAGCATAATCTCTTTGATCAAATACTTTTCGAGTTTTTCTAACCTGACTCCCTGCAGGAAATACATTTTGCATTTCACCATATACACATCCTTATCTACCTATCTTTTTTCCTGAAATTAAAGTTTTCCCCTTCCTATAGGATATCTGACTTGGTATTTTTTTCTTCTATCCCATTTCATTTCATTTCATGTTTTTATGATGCTGGTCACTACCCACTACGTTGACTTCATAACCTGTCACTGGATCGGAAGTCACAGGTGGAAAAAAAAATGATGCCAATGGAAAGATTAGTACTATTACATCCATCATGGTACAGATGAGGAAATGGAGATTCAAGAAAACTGGGATTTGTCCACTGTTTCACAAGATGAATAGCAGGGCCAAACCTAAAGCTAATTCTCAAATCAAGACCATTTTCTTTAACTTATTTATACCCCCCAAATGTGTAGAATACACACACATAAGTCACAGTACAATCAAAGAGGCTGAACCAATAGAATAAACACACATTCACATATTTATGCATATACCCATATATATTCATGTTCAAGTAATGTAAGGTGAAATCTATAATAAATTCACATGCATGAACGTAAATATACACACATACATGGTAGTTAACTACTGAGGTAATCCAATAGTGTGTAGAAGTTTATTGTCTTAATATTTGATGCTGGAATTGAAGTTCACACAGAACAAGAATCATCCAGAGCCCTGAGAACAGACTGAGGCCATGTCTGTTCTTGCCATCCCTGAGCTCCGTGATGTGAAGGTACTATACAGGAGGAAGAAGGCATTTCATCATGGATGAGTGACACACATTGTGTTAGCTTTCTGTGGCTAGGACAAAATAACTGAGATAAATCAACTTAAAAAGAGAAAAGGTTTACTGTAGCTCATGGCTTCAAAGTTGTCAGTCTAGAGTCACTTGGCCCTGTTGCTTTTAGACCCTGTAGAGAGGCAGGTCCAAACATCATGCTGGGGAACACGTGGTAAAGCAAATCTGCTCACCTCAAAGTGGCAGGAAGCAAAAGAGAGCAACAGGAAGGAACTAGGATACTCCAAGGGCACGCCCTGATGACCTAACTCTCTCCCACTAGGCCCCGCCTCTTAAAGGGCTCATCACCTCCAAGTAGCACCATAGATAGTCTTTAGTCCATGAGCTTTTGAGAAACATTCCAGATCCAAACCGTAGCACACATGTAGCCCAAGAGTAAGAGTTATTGAAGGAGCATCCAGAGGAGGCCCAGACCCTCCCTAGGCTGAGGGGATGCACCCACAGATCAGCCACAACCTGTGAACCACAGCATGGCTACCCCTTCCCTTCAGCCTCCAAATCTCTCAGGAGTCTCTCTGTGACCCACACTTTCTTTATGGACTTAGAAAGCATGCTTGTAGTTCAATTTTAAAAATTGAATATCTATTCAATTATTCGAATCAAGAATACACAGTCTCTATAGATGAGAAAAATAGCACACTTTGTTTTTATTAGTCTCCGTTCCTTCTCGAAGTTGGTTGTTATCTGAAGTCTTAAACCAGAGTTCTTATTTTCACAATATTACCATTTTATCATGGAAATCTTTCAAAGTTTATTCGTCTTTGCACCCTGCTAATTGACAACAATTCCATATCTGTACCCTGTGTTCATTTGATTCCATCAGTTTCTGCCGGTCCTTTCAGGATCCAAATTTCCTTTTCTAAGATTTACTCATTTTAATTCATCTCTACACTAAAATTCTTTGTGGTGTTTGTTTGTTGGTTTGCTTTTAATGAGATACTTTGAAGGCCTTGCATAGATGGAAATTGTCTTTCTATTGCTTTCAAATCTAAATAATAAGTTTACTCTGGAGTTATAAACTTCTCTCCTCAAAATTGCATATGTGACGTGCTGTCTGGGATATACCATTAGAATAAAAGGCTACATGGAGAAATACATGTATATCAAACTACATTTGTATAAGAAAGAAACAGACACAAATACACCCACGTACAATGTCTGTGTTATACACATGTATGTTGTAGTATTTTCAATTGTTTTAATTAACATGCATTAATATACTATATGTTACATGTTAGATTATGTAAAATGGGCACATTTCATATTATCACACAAAAATATAACATATTGTTTCAGCATGCCATTTATATATGCCTTCATATGTGAAATATATTAAATTAACATATAAATATATTAAAAACAGAATAAAACCTTCACCTTGAAATTTTTTTTTTTAATTTGAAAAGGGAAGAAATACATTAAAGCACTTAGGAATGGAAAAGAGATTTCTTTGAATAGAACTTGCATTATAGAACTGTTTCTTTGAAGCCACGTTAATGTTTTACATAATTATAAAAGAAAGCTAAATAAAGAAAAGGCAATCCCTAGACTCCAAAAGTTAATTTAAACAAATGAACCCAGTTAGGGACTCTGTCGATGATCCCATCTCACCACAGAGGGAGTATTCCAAGTGACTGCAAAAGCACAGTAATTTGACTCTACAGTAATTTGACAAAAACATGGGGAAAAGAAATGTCAGTAATGGTTCTCAGTAACAGTAGCTTAGGTGACAGTGTTGGTGTTGTTATTCCAAGATAACAATAAATCAAGTGAATAAAGGCATCTGTGGCATTGAGAACTGACTGTTGGGGCTTGGTTCAAAGGAGAGACAGATGTGAGATTGATGAGATCAGACAAAAGCCCTGTAGACCTGACTTTGAATTAGATATACACTTAAGATAAGTGTCATCTTAAAAATTGCATGTATCCTAGCTCTGTCCAGGGAGAGTCCTAGATATAATCACTAGCTCAGGAACATTGAGCACCCTTGGTACCCAGATTGTGGTCTCTTTTCCCAATGGAAAAAAAAAATCAGAGATCTTTGGAGAGATGGTCAATTCCATGTCTGGAAATTGTCTTTCTATTGGGCAAGAAATGAAGAAGTCTGAACCATACAAGAAAGCTATCAAAGAGAATGAGGCTGTCCTTCATTGTCTTTTGGCACTTCATCTGAAGTCAGCCTTGATTTTCTCTTTATGGGTCATTTATTTTCCACTCCTGCTTGATAACTGCTTTTTTTTTTTAAATCTTCGAAGCTCAAATGTTTAATCAGATTGGGCTCTTTGATATATTTTTTTCTGGTATCTGATGATCCTTTTTTTTGTTTGTTTGTTTGTTACTAGGGATTGAACTCGGGGGCACTTGACCACCGAACCCCATCCCCAGCCCTATTTTGTATTTTATTTAGAGACAGGGTCTCACTGAGTTGCTTAGCGCCTTGCTTTTGCTGAGGCTGGCTTTGAACTCGAGATCCTCCTGGGTCAGCCTCCCGAGCTGCTAGGATGCCAGGCATATACCACTGCACCTGGCTGATCCTTTGTTTTGCTAATGAAACTTAGACACAGTGTTCACCATTTCAGATACACTTTCATTGTTAGACTGGCAGGACCCTTCTCTTGCACTATGTATTTATTTGTTTCCTTTTATTTTCATATCCCCTCCAATTCCCCTCTGCTTCTCCTTCCCCTTGGCAGCTATTTGAATGTGTTAGATGTGCGGTCTTTTATTTCTATATGTCCTTGGAAAACTGATAATGTTGTTTTATGCATATGTATTTTTAATTCACATAAATGGTATTGTGCTGGGGACCTCCTTTGCATTTTACATTTTTGCACTAAGGAACATGTCAATCTGGGTGAGTTTCGGGGTTTTTCCCCCCCTAACTTGAATACTATCCCATGGTGTGCACACCATGACTCTTACTTATCTATACCCCAATGATGAAACCTAGATTACCTTTAAATCCTAGTACAAGACTTTTGACAAATGTCTTTGGAGCGTCACCTTGAAGACCGAGGAGGTGACTTCTGGAAAAATATCCTGAAGTGAGAATGTTGTGTCATATGATCTCTGAATATCTAACTTACACCTTGATTTTGCTCAATTCAGTCTTCGGTAGTTGTTACATATTTCCTTCATACATTTCCTTGTGACTTTTCTTTGAAGACAGGAAATTATTCGGTTGTTTGAAGAACATCTTTGCCTACTGTAGTTATCATTTTGGGTTTGAATTTTTTTTTTCTATTCCTTTATTTTATTCTTAGCTCTGACTCCGTACCATTTTTTGTTCTGCAAAGAAGAAAACTTCTAAAGTTTGCCCTCTTTTATTTCCAATTCAATTTCCCTCTCTGCCAATTCCATACTTCACTATTGCAATAGACTACTTTTAAATGTGTCCTATCAAAATTGCTCACGTTCATGCAGAACTTTTTTTTATTCCTAACTTTCCCCCGGCCTCATTCTTCTTCACCAAATTCTCATCAGGTTATTCTTCATCTTGTGTTTTGTAGGACACAAGCATTTTTGAATCTTGGTTGAACAAAACGGAAACTTTTAAAACTTTACATTTTTTTCCCATAAGTTTGTAGTACTCTTCTTTTCTTTCTTTGTTCTTTTATTTTATATCCTAAGTTCGAATTTCTTGTATATTTTGCCTTTTAATCATCCTTGCAGTTCTGAGCAGAACCGATTTTTGTGATAAAATGTGGAGATGACATTGTTCTTAAGTTCTACATTTTTCCAAGTGGATGCTTCTCAAATATACCAGTCAAATCTTATCCTGAAAGACTGATGGTAATAGCTCAACCTTTTCTTGTGACTGGGGTTTTTTTTTTCCCTTATACTCAGAAGTCTTAAGGATTTTTTTTTTTCTTCCATCCTTGATACCCAGTTATTTCACCAATATCAGATAATGATACTTGGTATCAATATTTTATAGTTCATGTTTTCTCCCCAAAACCAATTCCCTTTTATTCAGGAAGCTTTTCTCTATAGTATCATTGATACTTTTTTCTTTCACTACCTGGCTTTGGTTTTCGTTATCCAGGACCACCAATTTGATGTGCATTGCAATTCCGTTTCCCTCCAATCATTCCAATGTTTCGTTCTTTTGATTTAATTTTTCCCATCTTCAAAAAATTTATTCCTAACTACATTTTTAGCAAGGCCAACTCTTCTTGTTGATGCTTTCACCTTTAATTTATGATATATTTTTTTTAATTAGAGCTTAATGGGTCTACAGACCAGCTAGGTTCATCCCGACAAACTCAGACACCCATGGAAATAGGTTTCAGTTCATGATCCACCTTTCCCTTTCCATATTCCCTCCTGTCCTCCCCCTCCCCTCTGTTCTCCTTCCTCTATATTTTATGATTTTGTTGGGGGCATCCTTGTATAACCACTTTTCTTCTCCTTAGTGTGGTTTTTTATTAATCTTTTTATTAATGTCTTTGGTTTTGTAAGCAAGTGTTCAAACCATCGTCCCCCCACCCCAATTTTCTGGACCCTATCAATTTTCTAGACTCTATCCTACTTTTCTTTTTCTTTTCTAAATTTCATTTATCTTTGAACAGGAGTCTTGTCTCCTCTTTAGCTCGGAGCTGAAGTGTGGCGTGGGGGCAGACTGGGCGAGAGCGAGGACAGCTGGCCATTCTGAATTAGGTATTCTGCCTCAGAATACATTCTTCCTCGCTGGGCTGCTGGGCCTCCTCTCTAGCTCTTAGCATTTTTCTTCTTTAGGTGGTATCTCTGCTTACATGTGTTGGAAGAGCTGGTCTTATTTAGCTTGCAGTGAAGTACTCTATCTTCCAAGCCTTCATCTTACGATTTAGCGTCGATATGTCTTCTGTCCCCTCCCCTCCCTCCCCTGCCTTCTGCCACCACAATGCCTTCCTTCTTGGTGATCTGTGCTTACCCGGTTCCTAAGTCACCTCCCACCACGGCGCCACCTTAGTGGACCTGTGGGATGCTTCTGAAGCCCACTCATCCTCCTCGTTTCTCAGACGCCATATGTGGGGCTTATATTTGGAGATCCCTGCCTGCTGACTGAAACCCGCAGAGGTCTATCTCTACAGGTCATTACTTAGCAGAGTCCGATTGAACCACGTGGAGCAGATACTCTTCGTAGATTGTCGTTTGGAACTTCAAGTCTTCCCTAGTTTCGTCCACTGCAGCACTGTATGGTTGTTCTTCAAGTTTTGTGCTTGATTTCGTTTCAGGAAAGAATGAATAAAAACACTTCTAAGTCATGAAAGGTTTCGGAGAGAGTAGATCTTAGAAAAACCCCTCTCCCTTTAGCAAGAAGGACGGTAGAAGACGAGGTGAGGGTGGGAGATGCAGGAGGCTGGACGTCACTCCAGCCTGGAAAGAGGAAGACCGTTTGGGAAGGAAAGCTAATGAATTTAGGCACAAAGACAGAGGATGGGATGGATGAAAGATCCTGGGCTGAGAGGTAAAGAAAAAGTCCTCTGGCTCCAATGTCATCGGCTCGGAGAGAAGTCAGAAGAAAATAGACAAAAGAGTAATGCAACGGCAAAGAGAATTTCCAGAAGAAAGGAAGGTAGGATTGCCCAAGGATTAAAAGGTTGGCATTGCATTTACAGGTAAGAAAAGTCATTGCCAACCCTAGTGAGAGTAATGTCACAGTTAAGAGCAAAAAGATGCCTGACAGCAGGTGATTACATTAGGTATTCTGCTTTGGGCCAAACTTCTTTCAAGTTTTCTTCATTCACCAACCCGACTTTTTGAAATGTTCTCTTCACCCATCAGTCACCTGCCATCAGGCTTCCTCTGCCATTTACCTTCCTCTTCCTTCTTATCCCAATTTAGCTCAAGAGAAAAGTCCCTTGTCAAATGATACACCACACCCCAGAACTATAGGGTACCTCGGAGCAATAATAATTTATATCTCTATGGAAATTTAGTGCAAAGGAGCTTTCGCATGCACGAACTCAGTTCAAATTCACCTCACTAAACTATCTCCGTTTTATTGATGAGGAAACCGAAGCTCAAAGAGATAACCACAAAGCAACTTTCCAAAGGATAAAAGAAAAAAAAACAATGAAATCATCTTGTTGCCCAGAGCTGGGGTATATAATCCCACCACTCAGGTCCTAGTTCATCTCGGGGTCAGCATCCTTGAATGTAGCCAAATGGAGCCAACAAGTGCAAGACCACCATGCAGATTGTCAAATGGGAGATTTTCATTTCCAATGGAATAAAATTGCCGAGTCCAGTTGGCTTCCTATCAACTCCTCCAGAACACTTTCTCCACCTGGGTATTTCCATGCAAGACCGTTGCTGGTTCATGGCACTAATTAAATATTTTTGCAATATTTACCAGTGGTGTGTCACACCATTTATGAATATTTCTTCTGCAGAAGGGAGGAAACAAGAAAAAGTTGGTTTCCAGTGACGGCCTTTGTAGCAAACCGTTCGATAATAACCCTCAGAAGCAGCCTCCGTGCCTGGGTGAAATCTTTCCGGAGTCTCCAATCCCTTGTAGAAAAACCATTTCTCCAAATGCACAAGCATTTCTGCTGAGCCACTAAATAACTTCTGCCTGCCCGTGACAGGGACAGCCTTCAGGTGATATGATAGATGCCACACAAATAATCAATCGATACACTGGTTTAAGTCTCCGTCCCTCCGTTTGGCATTGTGTGGGCTAATTGGATGATAAAATGTGATGAATGTGTATTAAACTCAGCCTCTCCCAGGATGCTCCCAGGGGTCCTTTCCCATTTTCTCGCTGACCTTTTAGAGCTCAGCCTTATTGTATGTGAATGCAATTAAATCAATTTGTCAGATATTTGCATTAGTCGGGCTTGTTCAGAATTCAATTATTCAGTGTCACTTTACTGCCCTTCAGAGGCTTGTGCGCTGGCTCGTGTTCAAGTGACTGATAAAGGCAGGCCTGGGTGATGGTGTCGGGGTCCAGGCCTGTGCATGTCTTCTCTCAGAGAGAATTCAAAAAAAAATCCAACTTACCCAGATCCCTTCTCTCGGGAGATAGAAAAGAGAGACTTGATACAGCTGAACTTCAGTGCTGGCTGTCCCAATTGCTGGGAGGGTGACTTGAAGATTCTATGCAACCTGGGTCACCTCTTCTGCCACGTGGAGTTGCTTTCCTCTGAGCTCCCTCTGAAACAGACCTCGGGAGCTGGATTCAAGTGCAAGTGTTTATTGGGGGAGGTGAAAACGGCAAGCACCAAGCAGACATCGAGGCAGCAGCAGAGCCATTCAGAAAAACAAAGGGCAGGGAGAGTAAGTGAGCAGGTTGCCAGTGGGGGAAATCAGTGCTCGGTTTTATGGGGAACTCTGGGAGATGGAGTAGAATCTTCGCCAGAGTTGAACCAAAGGAGCAAGGAGTTTGGGCGTATTTCTACCAACTGCCTGTGCATTATTGGCGGAGAGCTACCCTAGCCGTATTAGTTCCCTGGCACCTTTAGACACACACACCCTAACATGGGCTGAGTGTCCCCTGAAGCCAGAGAAAACTCTCAAGCAGAGGAGGCACAGATACCCTCACTAAGAAGCCCCGTGGTCATGCAAATATGGGAGAGCATCCGTGGCGCACACTCCAGGGGACACACTTCATCGTGAAGTCAAAAAGTAACCATGCATGTAAAGTCCTTCCTACTATCCCTGGCACAGAGCAAAAGTCTGCTGCAAGTAATAAGGCAAGACTATTATTCCTAGAACTATGCAAAGCTAGGAAAATGGCTTTCCCTAGACAGGAAGTTCAACTGCAAAGCTAAGTTCGTGGCAGAGGGGAAGCCACTGTCGCACATGCCTTCCTGGTGGGGGTGGGGGAAGGGGGAGTCGGAGGTAAAGCCACGGAAGGCTCACGGAGCATCGGAACTGGGTTCTTAAGGACCAGCAGGTGGGCACCAGCAGACAAGAAGAGTAAAAACACTGTCATCAGGAGGAGCAGCATGTGCAATGACACTGAGATAACACTGTATCTGTTTGGCGGCTGCTTAGGGTTTACAATGGCTGGGATGGAGGAGGAGAGACAGCTCTAGGTCTTGATACCAACATTCAGGTCACGAGAGAATTTCTTCCTCCTTCAAGGGCATCCTGGTCCCGTGCTATCCTCGAAGAAACAGGTGGCTTTGGGGAGTACTAATGCAAAGCATTTAATCGACTCTTTGATGGCACACAATGGAAATCATTTATAATAGAAACACACAGACTCATGAACAGGGGTTCGAAATATCTACTGCACGGGGAAAAAGAGAAAATACGATCATCTTTTAGGTTGAAAAATAACTTCAGGGTTTTTCATTGAGCCCAACATGTTCCATGACTTCAAAGAAAAAAAAAGGAAGTTAATTCAAACTTAGATTGCATTCATGGAAATCATGCCATGTTCAGATAAAGGGAGGGAGGGAAGCTCACTTGGTCTGCACTATGTGGGCAGCTCAGGAAGCAGCAGTCCAACTTGAAATGCCATATCTTTCCCAAGGGGCCCTGGTACACTGAAGCAAACCCAGGAGAGAAGGAGCAGAATTCTAAAGTCCCAGAGAGGGAGAATCCAAGAGCAGGTTGTAGGGTGGCTGGGCTGATCTGGCTTCCACTGTGAGAAAGGGATTTGTTTGACTCTGTGTGATTCCAGAGGCTGAAAACCCAAACTCCAGTGAAATCTACTTCAGCTGAGTGGAACAGAGCAAAGCCATTCGAGAATGGACAGGTCAGCCCTGGGAGGAAGTTCTCTGTTCTTGGGAGAAAGAACTCTGCATCATGTGAGGTGAACACCTGACCGAGGGTTTAGATAAGATGCTCCTTCTTAGGATGGAATCAAGCTCTGAAGACCCTTTTCAAACCAAGTTCCTGTGGTTCTATGACAGGGATCACGAGGAGGCACACCACCAAAAAAGGGGCATTCTGTAGGATGGACGGAAACGGTGCCACCTCTAGTCGTCAAGAAACTCAAGACAGCATCTCTGTGTGGCCGGCTACCCAGGGTTGGATCCAGGGGAATGAGAAAGACAAGAGTTTCCTTTGTCATTTAATAGAATGAATAGGCACGGCGGCCCCTCATCAGCCATCGAATGAGTCCTGGTACAAGAAGAAAGAGAAAAATGGCGAGGGAAAGAAATAGAAGGGACAGCTATGATTTATGTTATTAGGAGGTTCTTTTATTGAATTCTGCTTAACTCTTATAAAACGTCTTTGGACTTGATGGTGTTACTAGATTAATTCTTTCTGCCATGAAATGGCCTTCCATGAACATGGGTAGAGACAGGGGTCACATCAATCTCCTCTTGGAGAAAGAAGGGACACTTCCGGCTTTGTTTCTGGGCTAAAATTGTCCTTCTTTTTGAACAAAACAAAATGCCTTCTGAGAAACATCCTAACGCCTCCCTCTGGAAACCATGATTCAGGTAATGCTGCTCGGTCCTTGTGCTTATTCATGTGTGGGCCTTCGGGTGTCACCTTGGCCCCACCTGCTACAACCCCCTGTTCCCTTAGCTCAGACCCTGGCAGCCGTCATTTCTTGCAAACTGTGATGCAAACCACCGAACCACTCCCACCTTGTGCTTCCCCCCCCCCCCCGAACCCCATGCAAAGTTCTGGATAACTCCCTCCCCACCACAAATGGAAGCTTCTAGAACTGGTCCCCGCTCTGCCCTCCCGCCAGGCCAACTCTCTGAAATGATCAGGGAAACTTCCTAAAACATCCGTTTTACTGAATGAGCTGCATTTTCAAAAAAAAACAAAACAGGAACTCAGCAGTCCTAGGGTAAGCGCCTGTGTGAAGAAGCCTCACCTCTGTGTGTCCGTCTGCGGTGTCTGTGCATTGGCAATCCCACAGTTGGAGAGGCGCCAAAGAGCAACTGGGCCTTAAGGTTGTCTCGAACCACAATTGGGAAATGAAAATGATGTCAGGGCAGGGCTTGAAACTGAAGGTTAGACAGGACAGCCAAGCACTCCAGCAAGGACCTGCCACCAAGAGCTGGAAAGGAATCAGAAGCCCTGTCGATGCCTCCCCGCCCTTCTTCTGTCTCTCTTTGCTCTTTCTCTGCCCCCACCGTCCACCCCTGCTTTTCTTTCTCTCCCTCTCCCGACCTCTCACATTCTTCTCTCTTTCTCGATGCTTTTCCAAGGCCAGATGGCCTTTCCTCTCTGTTCCCGGGTGTCCAACTTTATTCCCTCTCTTGGACTGGTTCTTGCTGACTTAGAGAGCCAAAGTCAAATGTGACCAAATGTGGCTGCCCCATGGCTCCTGAATTTGCATATTCTTGCTTCAAAATAACCAGAAGTAAATAAATCACATCCTTCAGAGCCAGTTCCACGTTCCTGGGAGGAAGAAGATCCAGGAGCCATTGAATATCACTGTTCCATTTATGGTCAAATGTCCCACCCTGGTTCAATTAGCATGATCCAGGGGCAGGATCATCATATGGCTCAAAAGTGGCCTCCATCTCCCATCCCTGTGGCGAGGGGGCAGAAGTTTCTCAAGGAAGGGGACTCATGAGATGGCAGGGGCTTTAATCCTCGAACTTTGCTGCACCTCCATCACAGATCGCCTTGGAAAAGTCCCTCCACTGTGGCCAGAACTGGAGAGTCTTTACTGTAGGCACACTGTATCCTGATCCCCACTGCCTCTCCTCAGGTAGGAAAGCAGAGCCTGTGAGATGAGACACTTTCCTAATAGCATATTTACATGTTAGTGAGGTAGATGACACTACGGTCATCTTTAAAGTCATACTGATGACTTAATTCAATTTACGATTGTGGAATCTAATAAGATGGTTTCCACTGAGAGAGAGTCAAAGACCCAGGTTGTGCATGTGTGCAGACGCATGTGCACTCATGCATGATCATGCATACACAAGAATTAAAGAAGGCAAAATAGAGAAAGGGATATTTTTCTATGAGATATCCATTTAAACATGCTCACGTGTGCTAGAATCTTCAGAAATACAGAATGAACCTGACCAAGACTTTGCCACGGCTTGGATATGGTTTGCATGTGTCTCCATGAAATTCATGTGCAGGAAGATGGTCGCAATGGATAGAGATGGGACCTACTGGAAGATAATGAGGTCACCGGGAGCCTTGCCCTCAGAGGGGATTAATGTAGTCCTTGAGGGACCCCAGTAAGTTCCTGTGAGGACACTGTTATAAAGAAAGTGAATCCGGCCCCTGACTCCCTCCTGCTTGCAGTCTCACCACATGATCTCTCTCCCTCTCGTAAATGACTTTGCTGTGATGCCATCCCTCATATTGTGATGAAGCCAGGAGACCTTCGCCAGAGCTCAGCAGATGCTCTTGGACCTCTAGATCTGTGAGCTAAATGAGCCTCTTTTCTTTAAAAAGTGTTCCAGCTCAGGTATTTTGTTATAACAACAAACTTCATGCGTTATACTGAAGGAGATGAATGTTCCATTTATATCCTCTGAGATGAAAAGCTTACATTCTCCCCACTGTAAAAAGTGTGGCTTCTTTATTATATATATTTGGGGAATTCCCAGGTGTACAGCTGTTTATTCATTAACAGGTAAAATGGAGAAATTAAGAATTGTATTAGAAATCAGACTAATCTAGATTCCAGTCCCACAAAAATTTGGTTGTTTGGATGTTTCTGAACTTTAGATTTCATAATTTATGAAATGAAATAATCATAGAATGTTTGCCTCCAAAATATTACTGTAGGGATTGGGTCTGTGGATATTATCATATCTAAAATATAGCTAGCTTTCAACTTCCAAAAAGCTAGGGGAGAAAACCCAACTAAATCCAAAGTAAGCAGTGTAAGAAAAAAAAAACTAATAAAAAGACAACTTAGAAGTCAATAAGACAATAGAAAAAGAAAAAATTCGATAAAGACAAAACCATGTTGTTTGAAAAAAAGGGATAAAATTGGTAAACCTCTTGTCAGACAGATCAGAAGAAGAAACACCAAAGATACAAATTAATATTAGGAATCAGAGGTAATGTTACTAGCAGAATCTATAAATTTTAAAGGAAAATTATAAAAATACTTTAAACAACTGTATGCCAATACATTTGATAATTTAAATGAAGTAGATGAAGTCCCTTAAAGATAAAAACTACCAAAGTTTATCTAAGAAATACATAATTTTTAATAGCTGTACATCTATGAAAAAAAGTGTAATTTTAGTTAGAAACATTCACACACACACACACACACACACACACACACACACACACTTCCAGGCCAAGTGTCTTTAATAGTGAATCCTACCAAAAATTAAAGAAAAAATAGCCAGTATACACAAACTTGACCAGAAAATTAAGAGGAAAGTATTTCACAGTTGGTTTTATGAGGTCAACATTATCCTAACAGCTAAACCAGACAGAGACATTAAAGAAAAACCAATGGACCAATATCCCCCATGAACACAGATTTTTAAAAATGTAACAAAATTTTAGTAAATCCAATCCATCAATGTATAAATAAGAAAAATATGTCATGACTAAATAGGGTTTTTCAAGGAATGCAAGTTTGACTTAACATTCAAAAATCCATGTAGAATTTTTTTTAAAAAATGAAAAGGGGAAAAAAACCATATTAACTCAATAGACAGGGAAAAGATATTTGACAAAATCCAACATCCATTTCTAATTCTAACAAGAATTTAAACTTACAGTTCATGAAGAATAGAATGAAATGCCCTTCACCTGATTAAAGGCATCTCAAAAAAAAAAATCTATGGCTAATATCATACCGAATGGCTAAAGATGGGATCCTTTCCCTTTAAGATCAGGAGCCAGACAAAAATGTCTACTCTCCCCGACTTCCGTGCAACATCGGCCTAGAAGATTCTGCCAGTGCACTAAGGCAAAGAAAAGCAATAAAGGGTGTTGAGATTGGAAAGACAGATTTAAAACTGTCTTTCTTCACAGGTATCATGATTATCTGCGTACAAAATCTGAGAGGATCTACAAAAAAGCAACTGAAACTCTTCAGTGTGTTTGGCACAGCTGCGGAATACTCAACCTGCATGGTGTTTATGTTGATATCCTAGTAATGAACAAATGAGACCCTTAGAGCTTTAGGATGCCTCCGAGAAATGTAAAATAAATCTGCCCCCCAAAAATGTGGAAAACCTACACACAGAAAACTATAAAGCATGACTAAGAGAAATTGAAGAAAATAAATAAATGGAGACACCTAGCATGTTGGTGGGTCAGAAGATTCAAAATAGGTAGGACATTGGTTCACCCTAAACTTATTCATAGATTCAATACAACCACACTCAAAATTTCAGCAGGCTTTTAAAATGTAGAAATTAACAAACTGATTCTATCATTTATGTGGACACACTCTCAGGCTTAGAGTCGCCAGGGTGACATTGGCAAAGGTAGTTCGAGTTCAAGGGGGACTAGCACTATCTCATTTCGAGGATTATTTTAAATTCATAAAAATTAAGACAGTGTTGGTATTTCATTGTTCTATTTTTTTCTAGATAGAAAATAGCACAGAGACTACAGAAATAGATCTACACCTTTTAGAAACTCATTTTCAACAAAGCTGGTCGAGACTGTCAGTGGAGAAAGGGAAGTCTTTTTTTTTTTCAATGAGTGAAACAATTGGATACCTACATACAGAAAGTAATATGAATAAAAAGGAACAAATTTTGACCCAGATCTCATAGTATTAAAAAAAATTAACTCAATTATAAACCTACACATAAGACTTAATTCTAATATACCTTTTAGGGAAATAATTCTTAGGTGAAAAACTTTTGTGACCTTGATTTAAGCAAAGATTTCCTGTCTGCTACATCAAAAGCACAATCCATATAAGAACAAATTGATAAAATGGACTTAATTAAAATTTAAAACTTCTGTTCCTCAAAAGAAATAGTTAAGAGAGCGGAAAGACAAGAGGTAGAAGGGTAGAAATATTTGCAAATCAAATATGATATCTGATAAAGGGCTGTATCCAGAATACATCAAGAATTCTCAAAACTCGATAATTTTCCACAAAACTCATTTTGAAAAGTAAGTAAGAGATCTGAACAGATACCTCATCAGAAAATATATACAGATGGAAATTAAGCACATGAAAAAGATAGTCAATGCCATTAGTCGTTAGGAATGCAAATGAAAAAAACCAAATTGCGATACCATTACACACCTATCAAAATAGCTTCCAAGGGTTGGCAAGGCTGGGTGGAATTTAAGTTCTCATGCACTCGTGGTGGAAATAAAAATGGTAGAGCCACTCTGGAAAAGTTTTCCAGTTCCTTAAAAACTAAAGCATATCCCCACCATGGGATCCAGTCATTCCATTTCTAGGAGAAATGAGAGCACAGAGCCCATGCTACCACGGAGACTTGCGTACAAACCATTGTAGCCGTTTCCTTTGCGTTGGTGCCACCCTGCAAGCAACCCCAAGGCCCCTCAGCAGGCCAATGGATCAACTCTGAGATACTCACTCAAGAGACTGTTCCTCAGCAACAAGAATAACGAATTCACGATACATGGAAGACACCCATGTTGAATGAATTTCAAAATAATTATGCTGAGTTAAAGAAGATGGGGAGGGAGTATATTTCCTACATGATTCTATTTAAATAAATTCTAAGAAATGCAAATGAATGCACAATGTGAGAAAACATATCAGTGGTTTCCTGGGAAGAGAGGAGCATGGGGTAAGGAAGGAAGGGGAGGGATTTCTAAAGGGTAAGGGGACACCTCCAGAGCTGATGGATGGGTAGGATCACCTTATTGGTTGTGGTGATGGACCCACAGGTGTATCCAGATGTCAAAACTTACCAAATACTATGAGTCACGATTTATTTATCACAAGCAATTATTTTTCAATAAAGCTAGTTTATACATCCAAAGCAATTATCCCTCAAGAAAGGCGTTAAAATATGTAGGTTATTGTCTAATGCATAGATATGCACATGGTTTTTAGAAAGGACTGGAAGAGTCCACACCAAGTTGTTAAGTAGGCATTGCACTCAAAGGTGGAAGGGTTTGAATGAAGACTCATACTACGTATCCACAGTACCATTTAAATATTTTACAAGAATATATTTATGAATTATTTGTGTGATTGTACAATTAACATTTATTTTAATGTAGCCAAAGACAGCAGCAAGCCTTATCTATCATAGCTAAGGAAAAAAAAAAAACTCTTTCTGGCTTCAGGTCAAAAGACATTGTAAATGAAAACATAACACCCATCACCTCCACCTACCTACCTCTGGGTGGAAACAGGGGAGCGCTAAGACGCAAATCGTGCCCTTTGGAAAGATTTTAAAGGTGAAGAGTTATTTTTATAAAAACGTCTCCGCGTTCCCTGCGTCACAAAGATGCCACACTCTTTACAAAGTGTTAATAAGGGCGGGTCCTTATTTCTACAATGGGGGAGGGGAGGGATGGTGGAGTGGAGAAAAGGAACTGGTGAAAAATGTGGACTAAATGGAAAGAAGGGAAAAGGGAGAAGAGAAAGAAAAAGAGGAAAGAGTGATGAGGAAGAGGGAGAAGAGGTGGTGTGCCTTAGGGCGACAGGGGAGGATGAGGACGGAGGAGAAAGAAAAGTAGGTGACCTTGTGGGTGGGGGATGGTGATGGTGGTAGTGGAACTGTATCCGTTTTTATCCATCTTTGACTATGTATCTTGAGTCAGCTTCTAATATCACAGAGCCCTGGGACAGGGAACAAGGTAGGTTAGAGAAGTTCCTGATTTGGGCAAAAGGTTCACCTGCACTCAGCTAAAGATACCCCCCAAAACTCCACCCCAAAGAGGTCTGAGTTCTCAACTCCCCGAGGCACACCACCCCTGGGGCTTGTACCCAAAACCCACATTGGCCCCACCTGTGACCACCCCAAAGATCACACACCTTGCTCAAATCCTCCATTTCCCAGCAAGCGCCCTTACTTGTAGCAATGGAGTATTATTCCAAAATTTGTCTTTGTTCCCTCTGTCCTTCATGTGCATTCCAGTTACTAGTGCTACAACAGCTAGATGGAGGCAGAGACGGGATTTCAACCGAGTGTGTTGTTCGATGGACCCAAAGGAAAATTGGGTTTGGGGGGGGGGGACTGGCTGTTGGCTGCAAAGATGGATTCTGTCCGTCAGGTATGCAAGGGGGAGTCATCGGATGCCTTGGCCCACCTGTAGTAGGCCTGGGTGTGAGTCACAGGCAGACAGTCCCCAGGAGGAAGAAGGAGTTGGCACTGAGTCACTGGGAGTCTGGGATCAGACTGTGTTCAACATTTCAGGGGGAAAGTGGACCACAAAGTGTGATATAAAAATAAGCCAACTGCCACGGTCTGTCTGGGCACAATTCAGGAGCCACTTGTCAAAAGAAACTAACTTTATTCTTAGAACTACAAACGCCAAACAAAACAGCTCCTCAGGAAAAAACCCTCAGAGCCCAACTGCCACCACGGGCTTCCACAAGCCTCTCACCCCCACACCAGCCTCTCCACCTCCCACAATCCTCCTGCTCTTGAGGCCGATTGGCTGGGTTGTGTGGGCGGAGCCAAAGAAGTCCCCCAATGAGCAGCTCCATGGAGGAGCCAATCAGCTAGATGTTGCTGGGGCCGCTGTGAGCCAATCATCAGCTGCCAGTCTGAAGGGCAGGGAAATAGCCCAATGAGCATCACCGCAGAGGAGCCAATCAGCTAGATGTTGCTGGGGCCGCTGTGAGCCAATCATCAGCCGGCAGCTGGAAGTTTGCTGGGGCCCCTTTGGCTGTGGCTCTCAACAGCCAACAAGGGAGGAAACATGGCAGCCGGAAGGGAGTGAGCCTCCCGGGCCCCGTGCCACTGGCCAGCAGATCTCACCTGGTCAGAATCCTGCATCTCTGAGAGTGTTAGAGGACCCCATCCAGCTGCTCTCCACAGAAATCACCAGCTGAGACCCCGCGCAGGGCTCCGGGCCTCAGGGTGCGAGTAGGACCCAGAGCCGGAAGTTCCAGGCCACACAAGGCTCAGCCAGTGCCTGAGCAGAGTCACCTCTCAACACTCTGCAGGTCACCAAGACTTCACTCCCACACAGGTCACTCAGCTGCTACCTACCCACAGCACAACTGCCATCACCCAGCTCCCCACGTCACTAGGATCCCCCCAGCCCTGAGAGCAGGCCGCCGCCATCTTGGCTCAACATTCTCACTATATTAGCTGGGGGCAGTTCCCAGATGGGACCCCAGCCACCAGGTACCGGGTTGCCCACCTTACCCCCTCCCCAGTGGCGGTGACTCAACACAGTAGCTGCCCAACACAGGTGGACAGTGTGACCAGAGAGCCGCCCACAGGAGCCCCGGGGTGAGAGTTTCCTCCATTGGGAACTGCTAGGGGAGAGGGAGAGACCAGGAACTGGGAAACCTCCAGGCCAGAGAAGGACACAGCACCCGGCGCTCACGTCATACGAGCCAGCGGTCCCAAAAAAGAGACCCATGAGGTGCAGTCTTTCTGCAGGGACTGGCTGTTGCCACTTCCTGCATCCAGGCACCCTGCGCCAGGACCAGTCTTCCCACCCTGGTTACCTCCACCATACCGAGGGCAGAGACACCAGTTTACCTACTGGAGGAGAAGAGAAGGAAGAAAGCTAGCTACAACCCTAGTTTCTTCCTCCAAGTTTTTTGTTTGTTTGTTTGTTTGTTTGTTTTTTCTCCTCTAACTCTCTATTCTCCGGCCCTCACATCCCCAACATATGTGAAACCAAGAACTTTCCATGAAATAGGACTTTGAGGACTGAGTCATCTGAATAATATAATACAGAGGTGTTGTATATGCCCCCCCTTTTTTTTGGTTTTTCTTTTTATTCTCTCATTTCCCCCCCTCCAAATTTTACTGTTTTAACATCTGTATTTTTCTAAATACATATGTGTGTTTGTTTCATGTACTCTACTGTCATCCCACATACTTGCCTACCCTAAATTACTTCCCGTCTATTCTCTTGCTACCAACCCTCCTCATTAGATCTCCCCTTCACACTTCCTAAAATATATTAACTCTATACCCTCACATCCTGCCTCCTCAGCATTTGGTCCTACTCTCCACCCCCAGTTCATTGTCCACCATCAGAAATTGTAAAACTTTTTACAAAAACTACTGATTATATTTTAGATAATAATTGAATCCAACATTTCTGTACATTGAGACTAAACTGTAAAGGTCTTAATAGCAACAAATTGTTCATAGGTTATATATTGTTGATATTGGGGTCTGTTAACATTGTCCTTTCCCAGAAAAGAGAGGTCTTGGAGCCCTACAAGAGCACTGCAAACCTAAGGGGTAAAAACAATAACAATCTAGACCCACAGAGCTGGAAAGGAAGACCCACGAGCAACATGAGAAGACAAGGGAAGGAAGTGCCCCAAACAAATGAAGACACCACATCATTAGAACCATTGGCAGCCACAGCAGAAGAAATGACAGAGAAGGAGTTTAGGATATACCCTAAAATGCTCTGTGAACTCAAGGAAGATATAAGAGAGCAAATACAGGCAGTGAAAGATCACTTCAACTAGAAGCTACATAAACAAATACAGGAAGCAAAAGATCACCTAAACAGGGAGATAGAGGTGCTAAAAAAAAAGAAATCCTTGAAATGAAAGAAAGAATAAACCAAATTAAAAGCTCAAATGAAAGCATCATCCACAGAGTAGACCACTTGGAAGACAGGACATCAGACAATGAAGACAAAATATATAATCTTGAAAAGACCATAGACCACACAGTGATAATGGTAAGAAATCACGAGAAGAACATTCAAGAAATATGGGATACCATAAAAAGACCAAATTTAAGAGTTATTGAGATAGAGGAAGGCATCGAGGTCCAAACCAAAGGAATGAACAATCTATTCAATGAAATAATATCAAAAAACTTTTCAAACATGAAGAATGAAATGGAAGCCTACAGGATGCCAAATGTACAAAATCACAACAGATCCACACCAAGGCACATTATAATGAAAATGCCCAACATACAGAATAAGTAGAGAATTTTAAAAGCCACAAGAGAAAAAAAAATCAGATTACATATAGGGGAAACCAATTAGGATGACGGCAGATTTTTCAATACACACCCTGAAAGCTAGAAGATCCTGGTACAACATATACCAAGCTCTGAAAGATAATGAGTGCCAACCAAGAATCTTGCATCCAGCAAAATTAAGCTTCAGATTTGAAGATGAAATAAAAACCTTCCATGATAAACAAAATTTAAAAGAATTTATAGCTAGAAAACCGACACTACAAAACTTCCTTGGCAAAATATTTCATCAAGAGGAAACAAAAATCAACAATGAAAATCAGCAGAGGGAGGTAGTACCCTAAATTAAAAGCTAATCAAAGAAGAAAATCAAGTCAAGTTAAATAACAAAAATAAACAAATGTTGCTGGGAATACAAACCATGTCTCAATAGTAACCCTGAATGTTAATGGCTTAAACTCACCAATCAAAAGACATAAGCTAGAAGATTGTATTAAAAAATACCCAACAATATGCTGCCTCCAGGAGACTCATCTGATAGGAAAAGACAAACACAGACTGAAGGTGAAAGATTGGGAAAAAATGATACCACTCACATGGACTGCAGAAGCAAGCAGGGGTTTCCATCCTTGTATCAAATAAAGTAGACTTCAAGCCAAAATTAATAAAAAGGGATAAAGATGGACATTACATACTGCTCAAGGGAGCCATACACCAACAAGACACAATGATAATAAATATATATGCCCCAAACAATGGTGCAGCTATGTTCATCAAACAAACTCTTCTCAAGTTCAAGAGTCAAACTGACCAGAACACAATAATCTTGGGTGATTTTAACACACCTCTCTCACCACTGGACAGATCTTTGAAACAAAAGTTGAATAAAGAAACTATAGACCTCAATAACACAATTAATAACTTAGACTTAACTGACATATATAAAATATTCCAACCTGCATCAAGTGGATACACTTTCTTCTCAGCAGCACATGGATCCTTCTCTAAAACAGATCATATACAATGCCACAAAGCAACTCTTAGAAAACACAAAAAATTAGAGATACTACCCTGCATTTTATCAGATGATAATGGAATGAAATTGGAAATCAGTGACAAAATAAAAAATAAAAATTACTCCAACACCTGGAGACTAAACAATATGCTACTGCATGAACAATGGGTCACATAAAATATTAAAGAAGAGATTAAAAAATTCTTAGAGAACACAGACAAATATATCGAAATCCCTGGGACACTATGAAAGCAGTTCTAAGAGGAAAGTTCATTGTATGGAGTTCATTCCTTAAAAGAAGAAAAAGTCAACAAATAAATGACCTCACACTACATCTCAAAGCCCTAGAAAAAGAAGAACAAATCAGCAGCAAAAGCAGTAGAAGGCAAGAAATAATTAAAATTAGAGCTGAAATCAATGAAATCGAAACAAAAGAAAATTGAAAAAATTGACAAAACAAAAAGCTGGTTCTTTGAAAAACTAAATAAAATTGACAGACCCTTAGCCACGCTAACAAAGAGAAGGAGAGAGAGAACTCAAATTACCAGTATACGTGATGAAAAAGGCAATATCACAACAGACATTACAGAAATACAGAGGATAGTTAGAATTATTTTGAAAACTTATACTCCAATAAAATAGAAGATATTGAAGGCATTGATGAATTTCTTAAGTCATATGACTTGCCCAGACTGAATCAGGAAGACACGCACAAGTTTAACAGACCAATATCAAGTGAGGAAATAGAAGAAGCCATCAAAAGCCCACCAACCAAGAAAAGCCCAGGACAAGATGGATACACAGCCGAGTTCTACAAGACCTTTAAAGAAGAACTAATACCAATACTCTTCAATTTATTTCAAGAAATAGAAAAAGAGGCAGCACTTCCAAACTCATTCTATGAGGCCAATATCACCCTGATCCCAAAACCAGGCAAAGACACATAAAAGAAAAAAAACTTTAGACCAATATTTCTAATGAATATAGATGCAAAAATTCTCAATAAAATTCTGGCAAATTGAATACAAAAACATATCAAAAAGATTGTGCAGCATGATCAAGTGGGATTCATCCCAGGGATGCAAGGCTGGTTCAACATACAGAAATCAATAAACATAATTCATCACATCAACAGACTCAAAGATAAGAATCATATGATCATCTCAATAGTTGCAGGAAAAGCATTAGACAAAATACAGCCCCCTTTATGTTCAAAACACTAGAAAAACTAGGGATAACAGGAACTTACCTCAACATTGTGAAGACTATCTATGCTAAGCCTCAGGCCAACATCATCCTAAACAGAGAAAAATTAAAGGTATTCCCTCTAAAAACTGTAACAAGACAGCGATGCCCTCTTTCTCCACTTCTATTCAACATAGTCCTTGAAACACTGGCCAGAGCAATTAGACGAAAGAAATTAAAGGGATATGTATAGGAAAAGAATAACTTAAGTTAGCACTATTTGCTGATGATATGATTCTATACCTAGGAGACCCAAAAAGCCCCACCAGAAAACTTCTAGAACTAGTAAATGAATTCAGCAAAGTAGCAGATTATAAAATCAACACCCATAAATCAAAGGCATTTCTGTGTATCAGTGACAAATCCTCTGAGAGGGAAGTGTGGAAAACTACCCCATTTTCAATAACCTCAAAAAAAGTAAAATACTTGGGAATCTACTAACAAAAGAGTTGAAAGATCTATACAATGAAAACTACAGAACCCTAAAGAAAGAAATCAAAGAAGACCTTAGAAGATGGAAAGATCTTCCTTGCTTTTGGATAGGCAGAATTAATATTATCAAAATGACCATCCTACCAAAAGCACTATAGAGACATAATGCAATTCTAATCAAAATCCCAATGGCATTCCTCATAGAAATAGAAAAAGCAATCATGAAATTCATCTGGAAAAATAAAGAGACCCAGAATAGCTAAAGCCATCCTTAGCAGGAAGAGTGAAGCAGATGGCATCGCTATACCAGACCTTAAATATACTACAGAGTCATAGTAATAAAAACAGCATGGTATTGGCACCAAAACAGACTGGTATACCAGTGGTACAGAAGAAAGGACACAGAGACTAACCCACAAAATTACAATTATCTTATATTAGACAAAGGCATAAAAAACATGCATTGCACAAAAGATTGCATCTTCAACAAATGGTGCTAGGAAAACTGGAAATCCATATGCAACAAAATGAAATTAAGCCCCTATCTCTCACCATGCCCAAAACTCAACTCAAAGTCAATCAAGGACCTAGGAATTAAACCAGAGACTCTGCGTCTAATAGAAGAAAAAGTAAGCCCTAATCTATCTCCATCATGTGGGATTAGGCCCCAACTTCCTTAATAAGACTAGTAAGGCACCTGTAGCACAAGAATTAAAACCAAGAATCAACAAATGGGAAGAAACTAAAAAGTTTCTTCTCAGCAAAAGAAACAATCTGTGAAGTAAACAGAGAGCCTACATTCTTGGGGCAAATTTTTACCCTTCACACATCAGATAGAGCACTAATCTCTAAGGTATATAAAGAACTCAAAAAGCTAAACACCAAAAAAACAAACAACCCAATCAATAAATGGGCCAAGTACATGAACAGATCTTCTTAGAAGAGGATATACAATCAATCAAAAAATATATGAAAAAATGTTCATCATCTCTAGCCATCAAAATTAGAGAAATGCAAATCAAAACTACTCTAAGATACCATCTCGCTCCAGTCAGAATGGCAGCTATTATGAAGACAAACAGCATTAAGTGTTGGTGAGGATGTGGGGGAAAAGGCACACTCATACATTGCTGGTGGGACTGCAATTTAGTGCAGCCAATATGGAAAGCAGTATGGAGATTCCTTGGAAATCTGGGAATGGAGCCACCATTAGACTCAGCTATCCCTCTCCTCAGTCTATACCCAAAGGACTTAAAATCAGCATACTCCAGGGACACAGCCACATCAATTTTTATAGCAGCACAATTCACAATAGCTAAACTGTGGAGGCAACCTAGATGGCCTTCAGTAGATGAAAGAATTAAAAAATGTGGCATATATACACAATGGAATATTACTCAGCAATAAAAGAGAATAAAATCATGGCATTTGCAGGTAAATGGATGCAACTGGAGAAGATAATGTTAAGTGAAGTTAGCCAATCCCCAAAAAAACAAATGGCAAATGTTTTCTCTGATATAAGGTGACTGACTCGTAGTGGGGTAGGGAGGGGGAGCATGGGAGGAATAGATGAACTCTAGATAGGGCAGAGGGGTGGGAGGGTAAGGGAGGATCGGGGGTTAGCAAGGATGGTGGAATGTGATGGACATCATTATCCAAAGAACATGTATGAAGACACGAATTGGTGTCAACATACTTTATATACAACCAGAGATAGGAAAAACTGTGCTCTGTATGTGTAATAAGAATTGTGATGCATTCCGCTGTCGTGTATTTAAAAAATAAAAGCAATTTTAAAATAAATAAATAAAAAACAAAACAAAACAAAGCCAACAAGCTAGGCACGATGGTGCACGCCTGTCATCCCAGCAGCTTGGGAGGCTGAGGCAGGAGGAGGATCGTGAGTTCAAAGCCAGCCTTGGCCATGACGAGGCACTAAGCAACTCAGTGAGACCCCCGGGGATGTGGCTCAGTGTTCGAGTGTCCCTGAATTCAATCCCTGGTTCCAAAAAAAAAGAAAGAAAGAAAAGAAGAGAAAAAGAGAAAGGAGCAACTGAGAGGATTCCAAGGTGGCTGAGTAGAGGTGCCATCCTTCACCTTCTCAGAACCAAACAACTCATAATAGCTGCGCTTCACGGTAAGTGACTGAGGAAGAGCCTGGAGACCCAGTGAGACATGGAGACCGGGGAGGGGAGTGCAGAGAGAGGAGCAGCTTCACTAGCAAACCTGACCCCAGCTCCATGGTCGGGGGAACTGGCCACAGCAGGAAAGTGTCAATGAGAGTGGGTCCCCGTGGGTCCCTGGCCCACAGACACACGCAGACTGGCTCCAGGGAGCTCTACTGTCTCCACTGTCTACTAGGAGCCCAGTGAAGGGGGCCATCTCCAGGTAGGACAGATGAGGCTGGACACGGGGGAATTTTCTGGAAGCAGGTTTATTTCAGCTGCAGCGGTCCAGAGGGTGCTCCTGCCTAAAAATCTCTGCACCAGGAGTCTGAAAATTCCTTTAGGTTTATACTCACTGGGATGATTATATGATAGTGGGTGGGGACATACTCTTTGTCCCATATTCTTAGGCCAGACAGAGGTTTTACAAGTTGTTTTTTTTTCTTTCTGCAAACCTAGCATATATTTAAAAAAAAAAAAAAGAGGAAGGTACAAGCCACAATGCCCTCTGCAGACGTTTTTGCTGATGTCCTGTATGAACATCTTTCTGACAAGAAGAGAAGCTCAAGTATGGGGGGGGTCCCCTAGAGAGGCTTATATGTTACCCATCTGGTAGGGCATGTCTTTGGTAGGGGCACCTGTTCTGCTCCAGTCTTTAGTTTCCTTCAAAGAAGACCCACGGTGTCTCTCCCCAACCCACCAGAGCAGAGGCTGCTATGTATGATCCCGCTGGACTGGCCATGTAGCTGCGACCTCAGCACCAAGTGCAAGCAGGTCCCCATACTCTAAGATTATTTGTCTTTCTTATCACTGGAATCTCACCACTTCCTGGTTACAACAGAGGTGCAAAATCCATACCTCCCAGACCCATGCATGCAGTGCTCAAGATGCTAGCAGGGCGGGAAAGGGGTGCCCACGGGAACCAGGGTTCTATGGGGGACTGGAGTTAGGATCATCAGCCACCGGAAAATGCTACAGAAATGACAAAATCTTCTTGGTAGGCGAGGGAAGTGCGTAGAGATCTAAACTCTACAAAAACACACCAGGCGAAGACTTAAAGGGTGGAGGAACAGAACTGCTCAGGAATAATCCTCTGTTCCCCAATCTGCGAGGAAACTCATTTCTCCTTTCTCTTGCACAAACTTTCAAGGACTACAACACAAAGCTCCCCACCAGGATCTTCCCCCTTAAAAGGAACCTGCTGGTGTTCACTGGGAGATAGCACTCTGTCTCTGTGATGGGATCCTCTGCGAGAGTGATTGGCATTTTGGAGGTCAGCCCTCCCGTAGGATGCTGGACCTCAGTGGACTTGAAAGGGCCCTGTTTGTTCCGTGATGAGCTTCTTTGACGCACCTGAGGCCGCCGTGCCATAACCTTCGTGCAAATCATGCCTATAAGCAAAAAGGCTTCTCGCAAAGGGTGGGTGTTTTTCTTTCCCACGTCGAAAGTGCTTTCTTTCCACACTTTGGTGGCCCCGGGCCCAAAAGGCACACTTCTTCACAGTGCCCTTCGAGCACCTGGGGAGCCCTGAAGTGGTAATTACCTTAGAAAGTGTTTTCTCCAAGTATCTGGCCGCAGAGAAATAACACGCTGCCTCCCTTTCCATCCATCTCACGGAATTATGTAAATAGACCCAAAGCCAACCAGTTTAAATGATTATAAAATGGATTTCTAAGTGTTACCTGTGACCAGACAAGAATGCTAAGAAAAAAAAAAAAAAAAACAGAAAAAAACTTAAAACGTGCTTCTTCGCAATCACTAAAATGAAAGGACAAAATACTTAGTGAGGAATTTTTCTGAGTAAGGAACCTCTTGAGCCTCGTTGGCCTGGTCCAGCATGGATGAGGGATGTCCTCCCGCGGCGCTGACCACATTTCATGAGACAACTGAGGGAAGGAGCTGGATTCGGAGAACGTAAAGGTGATTTCCCCAAATGGAAGATTAGTTCTTCAACTTTAGCTCCGTAAAAATCACCTGGAAGGAAATTAAAATGCAGAGAAAATTCTGCTCCACGACTCTGGGTGGGAGCTTAGACATTTCCAAGTTCCCAGGTGATTGCCAACACCAAGGGTCCGTCGACCACACTCTGAGCAATGCTGGCTTGGAGGGAAAACAGGGCAGAGTTCTGTGCGACCGTGCAAGCTCCTTACTTGGTTACTGTTGAGGATCATCCTGCTCTGACATACTGGGACTGTCAAACCTGCCTCATCAGTACCTAGGGTGCCTGTGTGACCCAGACTGGCCAATCAGCCAAATCCAATCATTACTCCAAGGGTGAGCTGTGGCCAATCAGAGCCCCCAGGCATGCTGGGGGGAAAAAAAGGGAAGCTCTTTCCTTCCTTCCAAGATCCTAGGAAATAAGGACCATGTAATTCAAAGCTACAAGTAGTCTTTCTTTGTAGCTGATTAGAAAGAGCTTGCCTAAAATAGATCAAATACAAAGGGGAGGGGAGAAAGGAGGGCTGAGGGGGGAAAGATCTGATCGTGCTCCTCCTACTGCACACAGGTGACCTGGAGTGAGATTGCAGGACATCGTAGTCCTGCGAGCTGAAGGTTACGTCAAGACCCAACAGCAAGTGCATTGTTCAGAGGGATCCGATTCACCTCCTGTAGTAAAAACTAATGGTCTCTACAGGGCTCATCTTAAAGGGGTATGCTGAATTGCTTGGCTGATGATAGAGCACCCCCGCCCCTGGCAAAACACAACGACCTTTACCTGGACCTGCCAGCCCTATATCCAGTTTCCAAAATGATGGAAGATGGGAGGACCATCACGTTTCTTCAGCTTCTCAGTGAGGGATTCCAACAAGATCCAACCCACTCTAAGTCCCTAATCATGTGTATGTGTGTGTGTGTGTGTGTGTGTGTGTGTGTGTGTGTGTGTGTTCTTTTTTTTGTCCGATACACCCAAGCCAGGGTGTCTGGTAAAATGCACGGGCTCCGCACCCAAGTTCGTGGGATTCAATGCTAGCTCTTTTCCTATTATTGCATCTCTCTGGATTTCAGTTTCCTTGACTGTAGAATTAAGAACCATGATAATAATAGCAAATGTTTTATAGGTATTTGTTGTGAGTTTGCAATGACTGTTTCAATAAGAGCCTTCAACACAGTTCCAGGCACATAGGAATCATTCCACACATTGTCCATTATGGCAAGTGTGGGAATATCAGGAAATATCATTTCCCTAATCAATAGGCCAAAAAAAGTGATGTTTGATTATGATAGTTTACATAGTCTTCTCCTCTTTAGCACGAGAGCGTTGAAATGTCATCTCGTCCACTCTTATAAGTCAGGTATGTAACCCCTGCCTGACACATTGTAAGTCCTCCATGAATGTAGTAAGTGAGTGAATAAACCAACAATGATCATAACTACCATTAAATGAGCACTTATTCTGTACCAAGCACTTCACAAATTTTACATATAATCAAAACAACCCTACAGCATAGGTGTCACTTGCCTATTTGAAAGTCGAGGAAAATTAATGATCAGAGAGGTTAAGGAATTTGCTTGAGTACAAATAGCTGGTAATGAGTGACCCTTCCCCACTACACCAGCCACCAGCTTTCTCCAACCACTTTTTTTTTTTTTGTACCAGGGATTGAACCCACCAGGGACACTTACCCAAGGAGTCACAACCCCAGCACTTCTTATTTATTACTTTGAGATGGAGTCTCACTGAGCCACCTAGGGCCTTGCCCAATTTGCTGAGGCTGGGTTTGAACTTGAGATCCTCCTGCCTGAGCCTCCCCAGCTGCTGAGATTACAGGCATATGCCACCATGCTTGGCTTCTTCAACGTCTTTAAAATAATAATAATAATAATAATAATAATGAATTAAAATTATTGTAGGCCCTTTGGGACTTTTTAATTATTTAGCAATGATAAATAAGTGATTAATTTTTGTTTTAATGTTCTATATGTTTTGTTTAATGTTCTATATGTCACGATTAAATGTAAATATAGCCCCAGTCACTGAGCCGCCGCCAAGGACTCCGCAGCCTCCCCCTCCAGGAAAAGGAATCGTATCCTATGTCCGCTATCCAGAACCTCCACTCTTCGACCCCTTTGCTGATGCAAGTGACGGTGACGAGCTGCTTGCTGCTGGCACTGAGGATTAGATCCATATAAGAATTCAACAGAGAAACGGCAGGAAGACCCTTACTACTGTCCAAGGGATCGCTGATGATTACGATAAAAAGAAACTAGTGAAGGCGTTTAGGAAGAAATTTGCCTGCCATGGTACTGTAATGGAGCATCCAGAATATGCAGGAGTCATTCAGCTGCAGGGTGACCAGCGCAGGAACCTATGCCAGGTCCTGGTAGAGGTTGGACTGGCTAAGGACCATCAGCCGAAGGAGGATCAGTTCATGGGTTTTAAGTGCTTGTGTGGCTCACTGAAGCTTAAGTGAGGATTTCCTTGCCATGAGTAGAATTTCCCTTCTGTCCCTTGTCACAAGTTTAAAAACCTCACAGCTTGTGTAATGTAACCATTTGGGCTCCGCTTTTAACTTGGACTGGTGTAACTCCTTCATGCAATAAACGGAAACGAGACGTGCTGTCGAGTCTTGAAGTCCCTCATTTAAACAGAGGTCAGGCAGTAGGTGCCTGGCAGTGTCCACCCTGAAACAAAGCAATAAGGTGATGTTTCAGCAAAGCCCAGAGCCCCAAGATCAGATGTCTGTGTCTGACCAGAAGCTTCTCAACTCTCCCTGAGCTGAGGCCCCTGCCCTAAGAGTGTCCTGACCTGATCAGGAGGAATGGGGTACGGCAGCTGTACCCCTAGAAGGGGGCCTTTAGTAGTTTTTTTTGGGGGGGGGGTTATTTTATTTTTTAAAAAGAATGCCTGGTGTCTAACCTGACCAGGTGGGAAGAACTCAGAGGCCACCTTCCTTCCAGGGAGGTGATGTGACATCTGGCTTAACACCAAGGTCTTCTTTTTTAACTAGATGTATTGTAGCTCAGGGGTGTCCAAAACCACAGAATGTGAGGCCAGCTTAATATCAGTTAAACCTGTGACAAGGGAACAAATTCCAAACTGATGTTATCAGTCCCGTAGCTAGCTGGAGAGCTTGCAACTCACTAGCAACCGCTGCCCAGTGCCATGTGAAGTGATAAACTGGTTTTTGGTTTTCTTTTTCCCTTCCAGTTTTAATGTCATGTAATGTATTTAAACCCTTATTTAAATAAAACTTGTTTTCTGAAATTTTTTTTAAAAATGTAAATATATATTTATAAGTATAAATATATTAAATAGAAGTAGAAAATAATGCTAAAGTATGCTATGAAGATCCTATTACAGTCTTCATAAGATTAAGACAAATTTTGTCTTGTCCCCATTTGACATAGAATGTAAAGCCGGCCGATGTAAATTATTTAGGAAAGAAAAAAATATATGAGTTGATTTCAGGACTGAGTTTTACAAAGTTGCAAGATATTTTTTTTTAAAAAGACAATAACTCCTTTTATGAATTGATGCTTGGAATTCTAAATTTTGTGCTTTTTTTTTACATATAATTGTTCTAAATGATAAGATGCAAGAAAAGGTTTCTAGCTGAAACTCGCAAGCACTTCTCTACAAATAACACATTGCAGGTGTGGAGAGTCATTATTCTCAATAAATGAAAAGCCAAATTGGATATAATTGTCACTGCAGCTTCTATTTTTAACATTGGCGTGGAGGGCTATTTCGGCATACCATATAAGACTTTTTACCCGTTGGATGCGACTTTCAGATCTGGGAAGGTCAGTCTGAAGTCAATTTGCAGTCTATTAGGATACTTCATTCCTTAGAAACTTGCTGCACTTCACTATCCCTGATCTACATACTGTCTATGGTCGTATTAGGTCCTACTACAGGTGTACATTAGATAACAGATGACTATGACACCCAACACCAAAATGACCCCAGAAATTCACCCTCGAGATGACGGAGCCCAGTCTTCTCTTACTACTGGAGGGGGGGGGAAGGAAAAACCTCATTCTGTGATCAATGGTGCTTTCCTTGCCTTAGCAAAAAGGACTGCAACTTCTCTCACGTGCCCCAGGGTCTCCAAGTGCACAGAGCTGGCGCTGAAGACTCGCCCGCCATCAGCTGGAGCACCTCTGGTCTGTTTAACCCCCTGCGCCACCCACGGGTATTCCTTATAGAAAGAAAATGCAATAAGAGAACAAAATCACATCAGGTTGTAGAACTCTCTGGCCCCGTCGTCTTGGGTTGGAAACAAAGTCTGCTTATTGGGCAAGAAGATTGAAGAGGCCTCCGTTAAACGGAGCCCCCACTGATCTTCTGCAAAAGTCTAATGTGGCGGGAAGAAGAGAGACAGCAAAGACTTGCATCTAACAGTTAGGTTTGGACCAATGGGTAGCAGAACAAAACCCAAAGGGAGAGCCCACCAAGCAGATGGCCTGAAGGACAAACAAACTAAGGGTTAAGCAAAGGACAGTGGGAAAAGAGGTGAGATGGGGGGTTAAGGAACTTGACTGTAACGCTACTTGTGTGAAATGGCTCAGTGACAGGGGGTGGACAAAGCACCAGGAGCTCACCAGTGGGTGAGCCGAGTGGAAAGGGAACAGGGTGTTTGTTCTGAGAGCCACCCAAGAGTGCGGAGGTGCTTGCCTGGAGTCAGTACAAGTCAAAGGGGACATTCTGTGGGGAAGCACCCTTTTGTGTCCAGTTGCCCGTGTCCCTAAAGGGAAATGGCTTGGTTTCCAAGAGCTTCTACCCATGGAGAGCTAATAGGGTTTATCCTCCAGAGAAGAGGTGGATGAATCCACAGGAGAGTTCAGATTTGAGCCCTTGTGGACCAGGATGAAAAGCAGGAGTCCAGAAGGTCTCACATCCAGACTTCTGACTTTCTTTCCAAATGAGGTTGATAAAACCCAGTCTCAGAGAGCCGAGTCTGACGGGAAAGAACAAAGTGTATCTTAGAATTTTAAACTGGTTTTCCATGTTGGAGACCTCCCCGCTCTCCTGTAGATGCATCCACCTCTTCTCTGGAGGATCAGACTTTTGGCTCATCACCAGATGCCACCCTCATGGCTGGGATAAGGACAGGGGGCTCTGTGAGTACCCCAGCCTCATCCTGAAAGGGAGGCCTCCTTCGACACGGATCCCTAGATGCTTAGCACATCCTACACCCAACCTTGCCTAGGTCCTCGGGTTTCTGATTGGTCTGCCAGTGGGGACATCTGTAGGAAGCCAGAGAGAAAAAGAATTCTGAGGTCAGGTCATTTGACCCCCAGTTCTGGCCTTTTGAAGTCACCTCCCACTGTGGACTGTGGCCCCTGATGGGTCAATATCACATCCAGCATACTTGTTCTCTCTCCTACTTGTCCCCAGGTGGTAACAGGTAGCTGCCACTAACTAGATAACCGCGTTGACTTTTGTGATTTCCCAACTGCCACTCATCTGCAGAGTCCTTTCAATATAAACTGTCCTTGAATAATCTTATTCTGAGTATCTTCCTGTCGAGACCTTCACAATATATGTCCCTCATCCACTCTCTGCCACGTGTAGTGTACCATGAATTAATATTTCATGAATCCACTAATTATCTTGTGAACGGCCCAACTAGATCACATCGTACCTTTGCACATTAAAAGCATTAATTATGTAAATGGAAACATTTCTTTTTTAATAGCTCATTTTGGCAGGGCTGTTTTGGCCTCCAACAAAATAGAAGTTGTCCCAGCCTTTCCTAATTCCTGCAAGCCCTGATGTCCACAAAACTCCATCCATTAGTTGTGATGTATAATAATTCAGAAGATAGGTTCTGGAGTTAGAAAGACTTACATGCAAATTCCAGCTCACTGTGGCCTTTCTAGCTACGAAACTTTTGGACGAGTCTCTTCCCTGAGCCAAGAGGCTCCAACTGTTGGCTCATTTTTCTGGTCCTTCCAAAACTGGACTTTCCCCCTGAAAATATTTCCCACCTCCGTATCTGAGCTCAGGTTCCTCCACTGTGACATGACTTAGGACAGTACCTCACTATGGCTATAAAATACACCAGGTCTAAACTGGACATGGTGGTGCACACCTGTAATCCCAGAGGCTCAGGAGGCTGAGGCAGGAGGATCTCGAGTTCAAAGCCAGCTTCACCAATGGCAAGACACTAAGCAACTCAGTGAGCCCCTGTCCCTAAATAAAATACAAAATAGGGATGGGGATGTGGTTCAGTGGTCAAATGCCCCTGAGTTTAATCTCCAATATTAAAAAAAAAAAACCACCAGGTTTTATCCCTTTAAATCAAAGCTCTTGGCTCCTGGGAAAATCCTACACATCGCATTCACTGGCTCACACCTTCCCTTGCCAACTAACAGCAAACCGTATACACCTGAAGGAAGCAAAGTCGGGGAGACCAACTCCACAGGGGCAAGATGTTGGAAACAACAAAATGGGAGCTATTTTTGAAATGCTTCCTTCCCAAACCCTCCCACTCTCTCTAATATCTGGCCAAAGTGTGAACGGCTGACTCCAGCAGGTATCAGTAACAGATGGGACCAGCTAATTATGGCTCCTCCATGTGAGTCGAGATAAAGTTGTTAATTGCTAATTGTACTCTTCTCCTAGTTCCCACCGCAGGGTGCTGGGTAGAGGCCACTTCCCAAACCAAACACAAACATGGCCTGCGCTCCAGGCTGGCAGCAAAGTGTGTCAAGCAGTGGGCTCCAGGCTCCCCGGTTGTGGGTGAGCAGAGTGCAGCAGGGAGAAGATGCTCTAGGCTCACCGCAGAAGGCTCTGCTCAGGAAAGCTCAGCGCACAGGTAGCAAAGGCCACTCTCCCACCAGACAGTGCCATCTGGCCATTGCTGCACTGTGCTTCGGGGGGAACTTAGCTCCCCAGAACCCTGTAATATAATCCTGAGATCTCGGGGTACCAGCTGGGGTGCGCCTCCTGAGTGGACACTGAAAAGCGCTGCCATCCAGAACCTTCCTGTAGTTTCCACGCCTCCAGCCTGTGCCCTGTGGTCGTCACAGAATTTGCCTCTGATCAGCTTCCCTTTTAGGGAACCCTCCCTGCCCCCTCTCCCAGGAGGTGAGTTGGAGAAATGGTCCACTCACACACCCTGCCTGTAACCACGCCCACAGCCACAGTGATTGGCTCAGGGGGGACCATGGGACACAAGTTCAGCCAATCAAAGGCACTGAAAGACTTCAGCTGAGTTCTGGAGAAAGAATCTTTGGGATTGGTGTCGTGTTCTAAGCCACTAAGCCACCAATAATGCTCTCTTTCTCCCTCTCCCTCTCCCTCTCCCTCTCCCT